>NC_138231.1:14088630-14711130 GCF_964197995.2 Scardinius erythrophthalmus
CGCCCGGGTACCAGCTTCAGCCCAGCCCTGATGGCCACGGGTTCTGACCCGTGTGCAAAGTTTCAAGAGTTTTCGAGCACGTTAAGGGTCTCAAAAGTGCCCGAAAGTTTGACAGAAAAATAATAATAAATATAGCTGCGAGCAGCGATTACGGGCCCAAGCCGGTGGCACCGCAACCCCGGTGCCTTTAGGGTGGCGGTGCCGCCGGCTTTGGCCCTTCATCGCTGCTCGCAGCTATATATATATATATATATATATATATATATATATATATATATATATATATATATATATATATATATATATATATATACATACATATATATATATATATATATACATACATATATATATTTATTTATTCATTCATTCATTCATTTTTTTTTTATTATTATTATTATTATTTTTTTTATTATTCAGATTTTATGATACACTCAAAATATTCCACAACAAATCCTTTAAATTTAATGTAAAAGTAAAAATGAAAGTAAGAAGTGTTGGGCTCACGTAACCCTCTCATCAGAATCAAAATGTTTCAACATTTGCGATGTATTTGGATGCTAAACTATTCTTTATTATAGGCTTTGTTCTTCACTCATGTTCCAATATTGATGGAAAAAATCATCCTCTTCACATGCGCAAAAATTTGCTTGGAAACATCACAGTGGAGCGAGCGGTGCTTACTGTGAATGTACGAATTGTACTACTGACTATTTAGAGCAGTGTAATTTTTATATGTTAGGTTGACTATTTTATTATTATATTTTATTAAGGCTATAATGAACAGGCTGCGATGTCAAGATTGTAATGCTGGAGTGTGTGTGTGTGTGTGTGTGTGTTCATGTTTTTCTATCCCGGTGGGGACTTTAACCTGAATGCACACAGACTCATGGGGACTCATGTCACAGTGGGGACCTAAATAGAGGTCCCCATGGGTAAACAAGATTATAAATCATACAGAATGAGTTTTTTTGGAAATGTAAAAATGCAGAAAGTTTTATGGGATAGGTAGGTTTAGGGGTAGGGTTAGTGTGAGGAGATAGAATATACAGTTTGTTCAGTATAAAAACCATTAAGTCCATGGAGAGTACCCACAAAGATAGTAAACCGTGTGTGTGTGTGTGTGTGTGTGTGTGTGTGTGTGTGGCGTGGGCGCGATTGAACAGTAGACACATAAAAACATACTCCGTCATTATACAGGACGACATTCAAACTGCAAAGTGTTAACTTATATTTGTGTACAGTTGCAATAAAACACAAAATTGTGCTTTTGGAAAATAATTTCAAGCAATCCACCCCCCGAAAGGCGCTAATTTTAAAATGAAACTAAAATGCTCATGGCTGCACGGGCATTCATAATGGTGCGCGTCCACGGCGAGGAACGAGCAGAACAGAGTGAACGTTTTTCAGTTAATTCCTACTTCCATAGGAATTCATTTGAAACGCTCGCTCAACCAATATAAATGTCAGTGCGGACGAACATATTTTACTTTCGTTTTTAAGTTAGCGATTAAAAAGCCCCCAGCGGTGTCACACGTCAGTTAACCGGTGGTAAAATATTCTCACCGTCACATACCTAGTATATTTTTATATAGATATAATAGGCCTACCTGATTTTGAACACAAGAGGGCAGTATAGCACTATGTTTGACTTTATTTATGTATTGTTTAGACTAAACAACCATTCTGGCAGTTTTTAAACTTAAAATTCATTCTTAAATTGAAAAAAAAATAATAAAATGTTTAGTTGTGATGTTTGTATACTTTTATATAGAAATAAATGGTATATAATTACATTTTTAGAAAATTTGAGGCTTTTAGTTTTTCCTTTTTGGACATTACTTTAATCCCTCGCCATAGCAAAACCGTTTGAGATATTTATTATCCGTTCACAATTTAGCATATTTAATGTATTTTCATCATGTTGAAAAAGTTTGGTGGGAATAAAATAAATAGTTTAAGAGGAGTGGCTAAAAATTCAGAGGCTGATTTTGCAAAAAAAATCACATTCAGACCAAAATATCTGACTTCCTGATGGCCAGAGCTATTGAATGTAAATTAGAAAGTTGTCCGGCTTGATGAGAACAATATACAAACTATTTTTGCTTTACTGTAGTTAAAACCAACCCCCCCACTTTTGTCAAAAGCATGTTGAAAGTGACACACTTCCTGCTGCCAGTTGGTGGCGCTATAACTTTGACTCACAATAGCTACATCCATCTGATCGGCCTCTTACCACGAACACACTGCTGAAGTTTCATCAAGATCAGTTAATGTATGCAGAAGTTATTCCACTTCCGTGTTTCTCTTTTCTCGCCATAAATTCGATTCCTCGCCACAGCCAAACCGTTCGAGATATCAAAAATCTGTCCGCAATTTAGCATCCTCAAAGTCTTGACTACATGCACACCGAGTTTGAAGGGGACACGGTGAATTTTCTAGGAGGAGTATTTCACATTCCACAGCAAGCGTTTTCCAATCAACCCATAATAGCCGACTTCCTGTTGGGCTGGCGTAAAACTTGACTGGGGTAAAGTTGTTCGGCCCGATGAGATCTATATGTGTACCGAGTTTCATATTAATTCATGCGAGCGTGTTTGATATATGGATCAAGTTTTAGAACCCCGTTCAAGGGGGTGCTGTTGAGCCCCCCTGCCATGCCCGGGTACCAGCTTCAGCCCGGCCCTGATGGCCGTGGGTTCTGACCTGTGTGCAAAGTTTCAAGAGTTTTTGAGCACGTTAAGGACCCCAAAAGCCCCTGAAACCTTGATTAACAATATAAAAGCAATAGTCAAATCCCCCCCTCCCCTCACACACACACACAGACACAGAGAGAGGGAGAGAAAATTCTTCAGAAAATCCACATTCAAACCAAAATATCTCTCTTCCTGTTGGTCGGAGATGGTTCATGTAAATTAGAAAGTTGTCCGTCTTGATGAGAACAATACACATACCAAGTTTTGTTGCTGTTGATAAAACTAACCCCCCCCACTTATGACTAAAGGTGGCGCTACTGAGCCCCTCACCACGCCCGTTTCTGAAACTTTGCACATGTCTACTGGATAATAAATGTGATGTGTCTGTCGAGTTTCATGCAATTTCAAGTATGTTAAGAGTCTCAAAAGCATAAAAAAAGAATATTAAAGTTTGATGCGTTGCCACGGCAACAGTATCTAAGATATCAATAATCCTTTCACAGGTTTACATCTGCCGTGTGTCTACATTGTACACATAAAGTTTGAAGCAAATCTGGTAAAAATAAGACAGTGATTTCAAAGCATTTTAACAGTGATGTACTTCCTGCTGCCTGTTGGTGGCGCTATAACTTTGACTCACAATAGTCACATCTGTGCGATCGGCCTCTTAAAACGAACACACTGCTGAAGTTTCATCAAGACCAGTTAATATATGCAGAAGTTATAACACACTTCCTGTTTCATTTTTTCGCCATAAATTCGTTTCCTCACCACGGCCAAACCGTTCGAGATATCAAAAATCCGTCCGCAATTTAGCATCCTCAATGTCTTGACTTCATGCACACCGAGTTTGGAGGCGAATCGATGAATTCCCTAGGAGGAGTACATTAAATTCCACAGCATGCGTTTCCAAACAACCCTAAATAGCCGACTTCCTGTTGGACTGGCGTAAAACTTAGAGCACGAAAGTTGTTCGGCCCGATGAGATCTATATGTGTACCGAGTTTCATATTATTACATGCAAGCGTGTCTGATTTATGGACAAGTGTTCGGATCCCGTTCCAGGGGGCGCTGTCGAGCCCCCCTGCCACGCCCGGGTACCAGCTTCAGTCCGGCCCTGATGGCCGCGGGTTCTGACCTGTGTGCAAAATTTCAAGAGTTTTCGAGCATGTTAAGGGCCCCAAAAGTGGCCGAAAGGTTGACAAAATAATAATAATAATAATAAATATAGCTGCGAGCAGCGATTACGGGCCCAAGCCGGTGGCACCGCAACCCCGGTGCCTTTAGGGTGGCGGTGCCGCCGGCTTTGGCCCTTTATCGCTGCTCGCAGCTATATATATATATATATATATATATATATATATATATATATATATATACACATACATATATATATTTATTTATTTATTCATTCATTCATTCATTTTTTTTTTATTATTATTATTATTTTTTTTTTATTCAGATTTTATGATACACTCAAAATATTCCACAACAAATCCTTTAAATTTAATGTAAAAGTAAAAATGAAAGTAAGCAGTGTTGGGCTCACGTAACCCTCTCATCAGAATCAAAATGTTTCAACATTTGCGATGTATTTGGATGCTAAACTATTCTTTATTATAGGCTTTGTTCTTCACTCGTGTTCCAATATTGATGGAAAAAATCATCCTCTTCACATGCGCAAAAATTTGCTTGGAAACATCACAGTGGAGCGAGCGGTGCTTACTGTGAATGTACGAATTGTACTACTGACTATTTAGAGCAGTGTAATTTTTATATGTTAGGTTGACTATTTTATTATTATATTTTATTAAGGCTATAATGAACAGGCTGCGATGTCAAGATTGTAATGCTGGAGTGTGTGTGTGTGTGTGTGTGTGTGTGTGTGTTCATGTTTTTCTATCCCGGTGGGGACTTTAACCTGAATGCACACAGACTCATGGGGACTCGTGTCACAGTGGGGACCTAAATAGAGGTCCCCATGGGTAAACAAGATTATAAATCATACAGAATGAGTTTTTTTGGAAATGTAAAAATGCAGAAAGTTTTATGGGATAGGTAGGTTTAGGGGTAGGGTTAGTGTGAGGAGATAGAATATACAGTTTGTACAGTATAAAAACCATTAAGTCCATGGAGAGTACCCACAAAGATAGTAAACCGTGTGTGTGTGTGTGTGTGTGTGTGTGTGTGGCGTGGGCGCGATTGAACAGTAGACACATAAAAACATACTCCATCATTATACAGGACGACATTCAAACTGCAAAGTGTTAACTTATATTTGTGTACAGTTGCAATAAAACACAAAATTGTGCTTTTGTAAAATAATTTCAAGCAATCCACCCCCCGAAAGGCGCTAATTTTAAAATGAAACTAAAATGCTCATGGCTGCACGGGCATTCATAACGGTGCACGTCCACGGCGAGGAACGAGCAGAACAGAGTGAACGTTTTTCAGTTAATTCCTACTTCCATAGGAATTCATTTGAAACGCTCGCTCAACCAATATAAATGTCAGTGCGGACGAACATATTTTACTTTAGTTTTTAAGTTAGCGATTAAAAAGCCCCCAGCGGTGTCACACGTCAGCTAACCGGTGGTAAAATATTCTCACCGTCACATACCTAGTATATTTATATATAGATATAATAGGCCTACCTGATTTTGAACACAAGAGGGCAGTATAGCACTATGTTTGACTTTATTTATGTATTGTTTAGACTAAACAACCATTCTGGCAGTTTTTAAACTTAAAATTCATTCTTAAATTGAAAAAAAAGAATAAAATGTTTAGTTGTGATGTTTGTATACTTTTATATAGAAATAAATGGTATATAATTACATTTTTAGAAAATTTGAGGCTTTTAGTTTTTCCTTTTTGGACATTACTTTAATCCCTCGCCATAGAAAAACCGTTTGAGATATTTATTATCCGTTCACAATTTAGCATATTTAATGTATTTTCATCATGTTGAAAAAGTTTGGTGGGAATAAAATAAATAGTTTAAGAGGAGTGGCTAAAAATTCATAGGCTGATTTTGCAAAAAAATCCACATTCAGACCAAAATATCTGACTTCCTTTTTGCTCTGAGCTAATGAATGTAAATTAGAAAGTTGTCCGGCTTGATGAGAACAATATAAAAACATTTTTTTTTTACTGTATTTAAAACTAACCCCCCCACTTTTGTCAAAAGCATGTTGAAAGTGACACACTTCCTGCTGCCAGTTGGTGGCGCTATAACTTTGACTCACAATAGTCACATCCATCTGATCGGCCTCTTACCACAAACACACTGCTGAAGTTTCATCAAGATCAGTTGATGTATGCAGAAGTTATAACACTTCGTGTCTCTCTTTTCTCGCCATAAATTCGTTTCCTCACCACGGCCAAACCGTTCAAGATATCAAAAATCCGTCCGCAATTTAGCATCCTCAATGTCTTTACTTCATGCTGACTGAGTTTGGAGGTGATTGAATGAATTCTCTTGGAGGAGTACATCACATTCCACAGCAAGCGTTTTCCAAACAACCCATAATAGCTGACTTCCTGTTGGGCTGGCGTGAAACTTGTCAGAGGGAAAGTTGTTCGGCCCGACGAAATCTATATGTGTACCGAGTTTCATATTATTTCATGCAAGCGTGTTTGATATATGGACCAAGTTTTCAGACCCTGTTCAAGAGGGCGCTGTTGAGCCCCCCTGCCACGCCCGTTTCTGAAACTTTTCACATGTCTACTGGCTAATAAGTGTTATGTGTCTGTCGAGTTTCATCCAATTTCAAGCATGTTAAGAGTCTCAAACGCATCCGAAAAGAATATTAAAACTTGATGCGTTGCCACGGCAACAGTATCTAAGATATCAATAATCCTTTCACAGGTCTACATCTGCCCTGTGTTTACATTATACACATAAAGTTTGAAGCAAATCGGGTAAAATTAAGAGGGTGACTTCAAAGCATTTTGAAAGTGACACACTTCCTGCTGCCAGTTGGTGGCGCTATAACTTTGACTCACAATAGTCACATCCATGTGATCGGCCTCTTACAACGAACACACTGCTGAAGTTTCATCAAGATCAGTTAATGTATGCAGAAGTTATAACACACTTCCTGTGTCCCATTATTCGCCATAAATTCGTTTCCTCGCCACGGCCAAACCGTTCGAGATATCAAAAATCCGTTCGCAAGAATTCATCCTCAATGTCTTGACTTTATTCTCACCGAGTTTGGTGACGATCGGATGAAATCCCTAGGAGGAGTATTTCACATTCCATTGTATGCGTTTTCCAAACAACGTATAATAACCGACTTCCTGTTGGGCTTTTGTAAAACTTAGAGCACGAAAGTTGTTCGGCCCGATGAGATCTATATGTGTACTGAGTTTCATATTATTACATGCAAGCGTGTTTGATTTATGGACCAAGTTTTCGGACCCCATTCCAGGGGGCGCTGTCGAGCCCCCCTGCCACGCCCCAGTACCAGCTTCAGCCCGGCCCTGATGGCCGCAGGTTCTGACGTGTGTGCAAAATTTCAAGAGTTTTTGAGCATGTTAAGGGCCCCAAAAGTGGCAAAAAGGCAAAAAAAAAAATAATGAAGAAAAAAAGAAAAAAAAAAAAAAATCCTTACGGAAACAATAGGGCCTTCGCCCTTTCAGGGCTTGGGCCCTAATAATAATAATCCTACCGAAAACAATAGGGCCTTCGCCCTTTCAGGGCTTGGGCCCTAATAATCCTACCGGAAACAATAGGGCCTTCGCCCTTTCAGGGCTTGGGCCCTAATAAATAATCCTACCGGAAACAATAGGGCCTTCGCCCTTTCAGGGCTTGGGCCCTAAATATAGCTGCGAGCAGCGATTACGGGCCCAAGCCGGTGGCACCGCAACCCCGGTGCCTTTAGTTACCTAAAGGCACCGGGGTGGCGGTACCGCCGGCTTTGGCCGTCCATCGCTGCTCGCAGCTATATTTATTTATTTATTTATATATATATATATATATATATATATATATATATATATATATATATATATATATATACATACATACATACATACATACACACACATACATATATATGTATATATATATATATATATATATATATATATTATTGTTCAAAAGTTTGAGGTCAGTAAGATTTTAATGTTTTTAGGAGAAGTCTCTTCTGCCCACCAAGGCTGCATTTATTGATTAAAAATACAAACAAAAACAATAATATTGTGAAATATTATTCCAATTTAAAACAGCTGTTTTCAAGTTTTAAATATTTTACATAGTAATTCATTTCTGTGATCAAAGTTGAGTTTTCAGCATCATTACTCCAGTCTTCAGTGTCACATGATCCTTCAGAAATCATACTAATATGATGATTGATGCTCAATAAATATTCATTATTATTTTCAATGTTGAAAACAGTTGTGTACAGATTTTTTTTTTTCAAAATGCTTTGATGAATGTAAAGTTCAAAAGAACAGCATATATTTCAAATATATATATTTTTAACATTATAAATGTCTTTACTGTAACTGTTGATCAGTTTAACTCATCCTTCATAAATAAAAGTACTGATTTATTTTATTTATTTCCCCAAAAAATAAAATTTTAATTATTACTAACCCAAAACTTTTGAGCGGTAGTGTTTAATGTTACAAAAGCTTTAGATTTCAGATAAATGCTGTTCTTTTGAACTTTCTATTCATCAAAGACTGTACACAACTGTTTTCGACATTTAAAATAATAATGAATGTTTCTTGAGTATCAATCATCATATTAGAATAATTTCTGAAGGATCATGTGACAGTGACGACTGGAGTAATGATGCTGAAAACTCAGCTTTGATCACAGGAATAAATAACAGTTTAAAATATATTAAAATAGAAAGCAGCTGTTTTAAATTGGAATAATATTTTACAATATTACTGTTTTTGTTTGTATTTTTAATCAAATAAATGCAGCCTTGGTGAGCAGAAGACACTTCTCTGTTATGTGCGCGCCACAGACTGCACGCACGTCCGCTTAGAGTTCCGCCTTTTGCCTTCCGTCAATATTACGTTATTAGAAAAATATTTTTTTAGAGAATCGATTTTTTGACATTTGTGAATCGATTCAGAATCGTCCACGTCCGCATCGCGATGCATCTAAGAATTAATTTTTTCTCCCACCCCTAGATTTCATACAACAGGTTAATAAACAGTTACAATTAAGTCACTTACATTTTAGATGCAATGTTGACTGTTTTTGTTCTGTTTCAGCAGCGAAAATAGTTAAACAAAGATCACGGCAGAACCATCACGCATCACGTGTTTTCTCATAACTGAACGATTCAGCATTTTTAACGAATCGGTTGACTCAAAGATTGAATGATCAATCCATAAACATCTGTCTTAATCATGATCGACTCATTCGAACAAATCGTTTGAACGAATGAATCAATGACTCGCTTATTAAGATGGATGCCTGGCGACACCTAATGGCGGTTTAGTGTTGTTTAAGAGCATCATTCTTTCCTACATGTGTGTGATTTATGTGTGCAACATTATCATTATTTTTCTTACACTATTATATTAGCGATTTAAAAGCACCCACTCGTGTCACACGTCGATTAACCGGTGGGAAAATATCCTCAGACACATACCTAATAAATGTATATTTAAATACAATATTGGCCTACCTGGTAAAAAGTTTTATATACTATTTTGATGTCCTTTTGGACACAAGAGGGCAGTATAGCCCTATGTTTGCTTTTTTGTTGAACCAAATAGCACTAAATAGCCTGTTTTAACTTTTTCATTCTTCTTGAATTGCAAAAACAGAATAAAATGGGTTTAGTTGTGATATTTGTATACTTTTATATAGAAATAAATGGTATATAATTACATTTTTAGAAGATTTTTAGTGTTTCTTTTTTGGACATTATTTAATCCCTCGCCATAGCAAATCCGTTTGAGATATTTATTATCCATTCACAATTTAGCATATTTAATGTAGTTTCATCATGTTGAAAAAGTTTGGTACGAATAAAATAAATAGTTTAAGAGGAGTGGCTAAAAATTCAGAGGCTGATTTTGCAAAAAAATTCACATTCAGACAAAAATATCTGACTTCCTGATGGCCAGAGCTATTGAATGTAAATTAGAAAGTTGTCCGGCTTGATGAGAACAATATACAAACTATTTTTTCTTTACTGTAGTTAAAACTAACCCCCCCCACTTTTGTCTAAAGCATGTTGAAAGTGACACACTTCCTGCTGCCAGTTGGTGGCGCTATAACTTTGACTCACAATAGCTACATCCATCTGATCGGCCTCTTACCACGAACACACTGCTGAAGTTTCATCAGAGAGGGGGCCAAGATGGCGCCTGTGTGAGTCGTGTTGTTAGTTGCTCTTAAGCGTTTACGTGCAATTCTTGACCTAACCTGTCCTCATGTGAATAAAATCGGTAAGCTACTAACTATTACAAGTTAAGAACCCTTACAACGGAATTTTTCTTGATGATGGATGTTTCCTGTACGCACTTTCATGGAAATTAACCTGTAGGCCTATGCTATTTGAGAAGTGACTGCTTTTTCCATCGGTTATAACAATTCGGTCTCGTCATAAAATTTTATTTTCCTCATCGCAACATGGAAGACGCTTTAGCAGTAAAACGTGTGCATGATTACACGCCACCTGTGCAGGCGGATAAATCTGCTCTTTCAACGTTACCTGATACTCCGACCAAGAGCCCACAATCGAAGATGCGACGACATACTACAGAGCCATCAAATGCTGTTCTCTTGGAAGCAATTGAGAAACTAGGGAAAAAACAAGACGATTTTTTGGAGAAATTAACGGCAATTGAACACTCTGTCTCCTGTAACTCAAGCCGCATCGTTGAACTTGGAACTAAAATGGACGCGATCTCCGACAAGGCCGATCTTGCCGTTACAAACTCCAGTGTGATGAAGGATCAAGTTACATCGCTAAAGACCGAAAACAAACAGCTTTGGGAAAAGCTGGATGAATTGGAGGCGTACAAAAGACGGTGGAACTTAAGGATAGCTGGTATCCCTGAAGAGGAAGGTGAGAATGTAAAGATGGCTGTGATGGAAATATTGCGCTTTGTTTCACCATCTCTAGCAGATGTTCTCCAGTCTTCCATCGATGTGGCCCACAGGCTTGGAAAGAAAGGGCTCACTCAGCCTCGTCGTATTATTGTGCAGTTCATCTCTCGCACGCACCGTGACCTCATCTGGGCCGACGCAAAGCGTTCCGAAATTCTCAAACAAAAGAATATCAGGATAACGGAGGACTTAACACAACGCGCAAGAGATGCTCGAAACAAACTGTGGCCACTCGTGAACCAAGCTAGACAGGAAGGTAAACGTGCAGGGTTTCAGGGTTCAGCTGCCATCATCGACGGGAAGAAAATTACAGTTGACAACCAGTGATGGGAATAACGGCGTTATAAATAAACGGCGTTACTAACGGCGTTATTTTTTTCAGTAACGAGTAATCAAACTAATTACTGCTTCCTCCATTACAACGCCGTTACCGTTACTGTCAATAAAAATGCGGCGTTACTATAGTTGAGCTCACTGAAGCGGTTTTCATCCGAGTAGGCTCTCTCTCTCAGCCATAGGAGCTGCAAAGTTTTTTTCTCTGGTGTGTGAGTGTTTATGAGGCGCCGGACTGGACAAAATAAGCGAGGCGAATGTCGCGAGAGCGCTCGACCGTGCGCGAGAGAGACCGAGTGTGTCCGAGAACGCGTTTGACAGTGCACGGCAGAGACCGAATGTGTCCGAGAACGCGCTCGACAGTGCGCGAGAGAGACCGAATGTGTCCGAGAACGCGCTCGACAGTGCGCGAGAGAGACCGAATGTGTCTGAGCATAAATACTTTATTTATAAATAAATTACACATTTCAGCATTAGAATAATATATGTAGCATATTGGTATCATATGCAATGTTTTAATTAGTTTATATAACATAAACTCCAAAATAACCTGCAGGGAACGTTCAAACATATTTGTTTGGCGGTTGTGAACACGTGCGGCAAACATGACTAGAATTTGGCTAAAATAAATAACCTCTGATGATGACGTTCTCTGTAGGTTATAAAAATAAACCCACAAAAGATTAGATTGTATTATTATTATGTATGTTGATACATTGTTCAGTATTATATTGAGAGCACTTTTTGTTAAACTTACTATTGTGAGGAAGAAAAAACTAACTAAAACTAAAAGCTATACAGAATGTCTACCATTTGTAAAGGTGTGTGAGTTTTATTTTAATTATATGCACTAGTGTATGTGTATGAATATTTTTATAAGGCTACTATTTATTTATTTTTGGTACATTTCTTAAGAAGCATGATTTATTTTTAGACTTATTTGTTGGCCAGTTGTGGCCTGTGCAATAAATATTAAAAGTTCCAAACCATCTATTATTTTGTTGTTCCACTATAGTAATGATAATATTTTAATATTTAAGTTAATAGGTGTCTCTCACATTGTCCCACAGCAACATTAAAATAGTGTAGATTAGTGTACAATGTTTAATAATAATAAGATGTTCTATTTAGTGTCCATTTCATTCATTTAACATTTCACATTGGGGGTATCCAAGAAATTTCTTGTATTTAAACTTTTTTTAAGTAACGCAATAGTTACTTTCGCTAGTAATTAGTTACTTTTGTAATGATGTAATTCAGTTACTAACGCAGTTACTTTTTGTGAGAAGTAACTAGTAACTATAACTAATTACTTTTTTTAAGTAACGTTCCCAACACTGTTGACAACATATAAGTGACTCTTTACCGTGTCTCTGACATTCTGCGAGGTTTCTCATCCTCATGGAACTTATTTCTTGTTAGGGTTCCAACCGAGATTAGAGAAATGTTAAACTTGTTCTTACTACAGTGAGGAGGTCTGGATAAGTGTTGCACTCACTTTTTTTCTACTTCCATTCAGAAGTTTTAGTTTTATTTACTAAACAATAGATTTTGGTTACACATTCTTGGTGTTTATTTCATGTCATTTAGGTTGAAATGTTTTTCACTCAATGTTAGGGGAATCCGAGACTTAACCAAACGTAAAGCTTTATTTCTTTTCTGTAAATCGAAATGTAGAGATGTCTATTTTTTACAAGAAACGCATTCAGTTGTGAAAGATGAAAGTTTCTGGTCGAACCAGTGGGGGAGTAAAATTATCTACTGTCATGGTTCCAATAATTCTGCTGGGGTTATGATTTTATTTAATCAGCACTTTAATTACACTGTACTTGAATCACATTGTTCAAATGAAGGAAGATGGTTAATTATTGTTATCCAGTTTGGGGAAAACATTGTTACTCTAGGAAATGTATATGGCTTTAACAGATCCAGTCTTAATAGTTGTCTCTTTACAGATTTAACCTCCAAGTTAATTTCTTTAAAAGCAAAATACCCATCTGCATCACTAATTATGGGTGGGGACTTTAATGAGGCTCCTGATTTATGCTATGATAGATTTCCTCCAAAATATGGCACTACTACTGTTAACAAAATAATTAGTGATATATGTTCCACTCTCTCTTTGGTAGATATTCATAGATTCTTACATAATGATTCTTCCCCTTCCTTCACTTGGTTTAAGCCTGATTTGACACAAAAATCACGTATTGATTTTTGGTTAATATCTGATAATCTGATTTCTTCTGTTAAATCATGTTCTATTTCCAATGCACCTTTAACTGATCATGCAGGTATCGAGTTAGAAATTTCTGACGTTAATTATAACTTATTTAGGAAACCAGGGTATTGGAAATTGAATAGCTCTTTATTAAACAATTCTGATTATTGTTTGGGTATTAAAGGCATAATTGATTCTTTTACAAAAAATACTAATATTTCTTATACCTTAAACTGGGAATTGTTTAAATATGAGTGTCGAAAGTTCTCTATAAAATTTAGCAAAGATCTTTTAAAGTCCAAACGATTACAATTTGAAATTATATTGAAAGAAATTAACCGCATTACTTGTCTTGCCAATCCAAATGATGCAGAGAAAGAAAGTTTATACCTATTAAGAGAAAAATTAGACTCCTTTTATATAGAAAAGGCTAAAGGGGCCTTCATTAGATCTAGGGCCAAATGGCTAGAAGCCGGCGAAAAAAACTCTGCATACTTTTTTAATTTGGAAAAAAAACGAGCCGAACTAAAAAAAATTTCCTCTTTGTATATTGACAACACTCTTATATCAGATGACAAAATAATTTCAAAATTTGTTTCAGATTTTTACCAAAAATTATATACTTCATCTTTTAATCCTGATTCAAGTGATTTATTTTTTAACAAGATACAACCTTACATTCCTAGTATAAGCATAAACAGCAAAAACCTTTGTGAAGAGGAGATATCATTGAAAGAATTAGATGATATCATTAAAAAAACACCTTTTAACAAAAGCCCAGGACCTGATGGTTTACCGTTTGAGTTTTACAGATGTTTTTGGGAAGAAATTAGAGAGTTTATTTTGAATGTGTTTAATGAGTGTGCAGCAAATGGAGAACTTACAGAATCTATGAAACGGAGTAATAACACTAGTTCCAAAACCAAATAAAGACGTTTTGCATTTAGATAACTGGCGCCCAATCACACTGCTTAACTCGGATTACAAATTGTTAGCATCTCTATATGCCAATAGGTTAAAACCATGCTTGGAGGAAATCATATCTGTCACACAGTCTGGATTTATGAAGGGAAGAAATATTTCAAACAATATTAGACTGGTTTTAGACCTTTTAGATTATTCAGATTTAGTAAATGAGGAAGCTCTTATTTTGTTTTTAGATTTTTGTAAGGCTTTCGATACAGTAGAGCACAATTTCATGTATCAAGCTCTTTATCATTTTGGTTTTGGCCCAACTTTTACAAAAATGATGCACACATTCTATAATAATATCTCAAGTAGTGTTTCTTTATCCAGTGGTACGTCTTCTCGTTTTGGTATCCAAAGAGGAATTAGACAGGGATGCCCTATTTCCCCATTTTTATTTTTATTAGTAGCCGAAACTTTGAATCTTTACACTCTGCATTGCTCTCAAGTTAAAGGTATTGAGATAGGAGATTTCACTTTAACTATTAGTCAACTTGCTGATGACACTTGTTTATTTTTGAAAAACAAAGATCAGGTCCCTGTTATTTTGGAGGCACTTAAATTGTTCTCTGATGCCTCAGGTCTATCTGTGAATCAATCTAAGAGTGAGATTATGGCTGTACATCAAATTGGAGACTCAAGTATATCTGGAATACAGGTTAAACAATTAGTCAGATACTTGGGTATTGTAATTAGTAAATCAGACACAGAGAGACTAACAGAGAATTTTTTTCAAAGATTACAAAAAACAAGAAATATCTTTAACTGTTGGCTCCAAAGAAATTTATCTATTCAAGGTCGTGTATTGATTTCAAAGGCTGAAGGGATCTCCAGAATTGTATATCCAGCGTTATCTCTTTATGTAGATTCTAAAATGTGTGCCGCAGTTGATAAAATCTTATTTAAATTTATTTGGAGAGGTAAAACTGAATATATTAAAAGGAAAACCATAATCAGAAGTGTATCAGAAGGAGGACTAAATGCTTTAGACTTTGACACTATCAATAATATATTTAAAATTAATTGGATCAAACATTGTCTTTGTGAAAATAACCTCCCATGGTTTTTCATTCCCAATTTAATCTTCAAAGAATGTGGTGGTCTTAATTTTTTACTTGCTTGTGATTTTAAATGTACTAAACTCCCAATTAAGCTGTCTAACTTTCACAAACAAGCTTTGAATGCATGGAAATTAGCTTACAAGCACAATTTCTCTCCTCATTCCTGTGTTATTTGGAATAACCAATATATATTATTCAAAAACAAAACCATTTTTTGGAACGATTGGTTTAACAAAGGTTTAATTTTTGTTACAGAATTGATAAATCAATCAGGTGACCTACTTAATTATAATGAATTTGTTAATTATCTTGGGACAAATGTATCTTCTAAAGAATACTTTAAACTCATTCATTGTATCTCCCCGAAACTACTTTATCTTATAAAAAACGAAAAGATATATAATCCTGCAATTGGTTCTCTTCCTAGTCTGACTGTTGGAGGCCTTTCCATTAGAGATAAAAAATTTAATAATGTATATATCAGAAGAATTTTAACCAAAGAAAAAAGTTCTTCACCTAAGGCAATGGTGAAGTGGAAACAGGATTACCACTTCCTTGTTTTTAAGAACTTGTGGTCCGATATAAATAAATATGTAATTCCTAATAAAGTCAAAGAAACTCACTATAAAATAATAAACAGATACTATCCATGTAATGACTTTATTAGTAAGTTTAAAGAAGGGTTTTCACCATTATGCAGTTTCTGTAAAGAAGAAAATGAAACAATTGTACACTTATTTTTCAGTTGTAATTATTCTAAATTATTTTGGTCCCAAGTTTCTTGGTTTCTTTTTGAGTTATTTTATAAGTTTGTCACAATAACTGATGTAATGGTCTTGTTTATGGATTGTGATTCTGGGTTACTGGAAATGGATAATATAATTAAACTTCTTATTCTATTTGGAAAATATCATATACATAAAGCAAAATATATATCGACTGTACCAAATGTTAGACTATTTTCCACTGATCTGAAGATTTTTTATGACTCTTTAACTTCAATACAAAGCAACCGAAAAGCTCTAAAGACATCTAAACTGTTGAAAAAGATACTTAATGTATTAGAAACATGATTTACATGTGATATAGGATGCAGAATTTTTTTTTTTTTTATGGATTCAAATGTCTCTGTATTCCCCTTTTTGTTATATCAATAAAAAAAAAAAAAAAAAAAAAAAAAAAGTTTCATCAAGATCAGTTAATGTATGCAGAAGTTATTCCACTTCCGTGTTTCTCTTTTCTCGCCATAAATTCGATTCCTCGCCACAGCCAAACTGTTCGAGATATCAAAAATCCGTCCGCAATTTAGCATCCTCAAAGTCTTGACTACATGCACACCGAGTTTGAAGGGGACACGGTGAATTTTCTAGGAGGAGTATTTCACATTCCACAGCAAGCGTTTTCCAAACAACCCATAATAGCCGACTTCCTGTTGGGCTGGCGTAAAACTTGACTGGGTAAAGTTGTTCGGCCCGATGAGATCTATATGTGTACCGAGTTTCATATTAATTCATGCGAGCGTGTTTGATATATGGATCAAGTTTTAGAACCCCGTTCAAGGGGGCGCTGTTGAGCCCCCCAGCCACGCCCGGGTACCAGCTTCAGCCCGGCCCTGATGGCCGTGGGTTCTGACCTGTGTGCAAAGTTTCAAGAGTTTTTGAGCACGTTAAGGACCCCAAAAGCCCCTGAAACCTTGATTAACAATATAAAAGCAATAGTCAAATCCCCCCCTCCCCTCACACACACACAGACACAGAGAGAGGGAGAGAAAATTCTTCAGAAAATCCACATTCAAACCAAAATATCTCTCTTCCTGTTGGTCGGAGATGGTTCATGTAAATTAGAAAGTTGTCTGTCTTGATGAGAACAATACACATACCAAGTTTTGTTGCTGTTGATAAAACTAACCCCCCCACTTATGACTAAAGGTGGCGCTACTGAGCCCCTCACCACGCCCGTTTCTGAAACTTTGCACATGTCTACTGGATAATAAATGTGATGTGTCTGTCGAGTTTCATGCAATTTCAAGTATGTTAAGAGTCTCAAAAGCATAAAAAAAGAATATTAAAGTTTGATGCGTTGCCACGGCAACAGTATCTAAGATATCAATAATCCTTTCACAGGTTTACATCTGCCGTGTGTCTACATTGTACACATAAAGTTTGAAGCAAATCTGGTAAAAATAAGACAGTGATTTCAAAGCATTTTAATAGTGATGTACTTCCTGCTGCCTGTTGGTGGCGCTATAACTTTGACTCACAATAGTCACATCTGTGCGATCGGCCTCTTACAACGAACACACTGCTGAAGTTTCATCAAGATCAGTTAATGTATGCAGAAGTTATAACACACTTCCTGTTTCATTTTTTCGCCATAAATTCGTTTCCTCGCCACGGCCAAACCGTTCGAGATATCAAAAATCCGTCCGCAATTTAGCATCCTCAATGTCTTGACTTCATGCACACCGAGTTTGGAGGCGAATCGATGAATTCCCTAGGAGGAGTACATTAAATTCCACAGCATGCGTTTCCAAACAACCCTAAATAGCCGACTTCCTGTTGGGCTGGCGTAAAACTTAGAGCACGAAAGTTGTTCGGCCTGATGAGATCTATATGTGTACCGAGTTTCATATTATTACATGCAAGCGTGTTAGATTTATGGACCAAGTTTTCGGACCCCGTTCAAGGGGGCGCTGTTGAGCCCCCCTGCCACGCCCGGGTACCAGCTTCAGCCCGGCCCTAATGGCCGCAGGTTCTGACCTGTGTGCAAAATTTCAAGAGTTTTTGAGCATGTTAAAGGCCGCAAAAGTGCCCGAAAGGTTGACAGAAAAATAAGAATAAATATAGCTGCGAGCAGCGATTACGGGCCCAAGCCGGTGGTACCGCAACCCCGGTGCCTTTAGTTACCTAAAGGCACCGGGGTGGCGGTACCGCCGGCTTGGGCCCTTCATCGCTGCTCGCAGCTATATTATATATATATATATATATATATATATATATACATACACACACATACATATATATGTATATATATATATATATATATATATATATATATATATTATTGTTCAAAAGTTTGAGGTCAGTAAGATTTTTAATGTTTTTAGGAGAAGTCTCTTCTGCTCACCAAGGCTGCATTTATTGATTAAAAATACAAACAAAAACAGTAATATTGTGAAATATTATTCCAATTTAAAACAGCTGTTTTCAATTTTTAAATATTTTACATAGTAATTCATTTCTGTGATCAAAGTTGAGTTTTCAGCATCATTACTCCAGTCTTCAGTGTCACATGATCCTTCAGAAATCATACTAATATGATGATTGATGCTCAATTCATTATTATTTTCAATGTTGAAAACAGTTGTGTACAGATTTTTTTTTTTCAAAATGCTTTGATGAATGTAAAGTTCAAAAGAACAGCATATATTTCAAATATATATATTTTTAACATTATAAATGTCTTTACTGTAACTGTTGATCAGTTTAACTCATCCTTCATAAATAAAAGTACTGATTTATTAGGGCCCGAGCACCGATGGTGTGAGGACCCTCTTGGAATTGCTCTGTTTATTATTATTATTATTATTCTTCTTCTCCGCATTGAATTGCATTTTTGAGGGCCTAAACATGCGCGAAATCTCACGAAACTTTGCACACGCGTCAGAACTGGCGAAAATTTACATATGATATAGGTTTCAGAATTGGACGGGGCAAAATGGCTCGATAGCGCCACCTATAAATGTTCAACGGAGTGCGCCTCCCGCAACGTTCCACGTACGTGCACGAAATTCGGTACATACGTGTAATGACCTAATACCTACAAAAAAGTCTCTTGGAGCATAGCCCTAAACACAACAGGAAGTCAGCCATTTTGAACTTCCTCTCAGATTTTTGTGCAGTTTTTGCCATTTTCAGGCCTCGTACTTTAACGAACTCCTCCTACAGTTTTAATCTGATCATCTTCAAATTTGGTGAGTGTAATCTTAAGGCCTTTGCGACGTTAAATTGCGAAGATCTTGAGTTTTCGTCGAAGGGCGGGTCCTCGGCGGCCTTACAAATTTTGATGTTTCGCCATGAAACAGGAAGTTGCTGTAACTCAGGCATGGAATGTCCAATCTGCCCCAAACTTCACACGTTTGATAAGAGTTCTGTCCTGAACACATGGCCATGCTCATATTCAGTTATAGTCATAGCGCCACCTGCTGGCAACAGGAAGTGACATGTTTAACACTGTTATGGACTCCTAATAACATATAAAAAAGTGCCAGCAAGTGCTAAACATGCTAACAACATACTAGAAGCATGCTAAAACATGCTAGCAAACTCTTAGCTAAGTGCTAAAGCATGCTATTATTGCAATTAAATAGGAATTTGCTGTAACTCAGGCATGGAATGTCCAATCTGCCCCAAACTTCACACTTTTGATAAGCGTTCTGTCCTGAACAAATCTACATGAGAATATTCAGTTATAGTAATAGCGCCACCTACTGGCAACAGGAAGTGTCATGTTTAACACGTTGATGCCATTCTAGCAACATGTTAAAAATGCCATTGAGGTCTAAACATGCTAGAAACATGTTAAAACATGCTAGCTAATGTTAAAACATGCTAGCAATACTTAGCTAAGTGGTAAAGCATGCTAATTCAATGAAACAGGATGTTGTTGTTACTCAAGAAGGCAATGTCCAATATGCGCCAAACTTCACACTTTTAATAAACGTTCTGTCCTGAACACATGACCATGCTCATATTAAGTTACAGTCATAGTGCCACCTGCTGGCAACAGGAAGTGACATGTTAAACACTGTTGTGGACATATAAAAGCATATAAAAAAAGTGCCAGCAAGTGCTAAACATGCTAACAACATACTAGAAACATGCTAAAACATGCTAGCAAACACTTAGCTAAGTGCTAAAGCATGCTATTGCTGCAATTAAATAGGAATTTGCTGTAACACAGGCATGGAATGTCCAATCTGCCCAAAACTTCACACGTTTGATAAGAATCATGGCCTGAACACATGTCTATGCTCAAATTCAGTTATAGTAATAGCGCCACCTACTGGCAACAGGAAGTGACATGTTTAACACGTTGATGCCGTTCTAGCAACATGTTAAAAATGCCATTGAGTTCTAAACATGCTAGAAACATGTTAAAACATGCTAGCAATACTTAGCTGAGTGCTAAATGATGCTAATTCAATGAAACATGACTTTGTTGTTACTCAAGAAGGCAATGTCCAATTTGCACCAAACTTCACACGTTTGATAAGAGTTCTGTCCTGAACACACATCCATGCTCATATTCAGTTATAGCCATAACGCCACCTACTGGCAACAGAAACTGACATAGTTAACACCGTAATGCAGTACTAACCACATAATTATTGTGTACTAAGCATGCTAGAAACAGACTAAACATGCTAGCAACACTTAGCTGAGTCATGAAGCATGCTATTATCACCATTATACAAAACATTTTGTAACTGACTTTGACATACTCTTACTATATATACCTCCTTAAATGTACATTTCCCAACCATGCTCTGTCTTCCTAAAGCCACCGAGTGTTGATGGCACGGGTGCGAGGGCCCTTTCATCGCTGCTTGCAGCTTTAATTTTATTTATTTCCCCCAAAAATAAAATTTTAATTATTACTAACCCAAAACTTTTGAGCGGTAGTGTTTAACGTTACAAAAGCTTTAGATTTCAGATAAATGCTGTTCTTTTGAACTTTCTATTCATCAAAGACTGTACACAACTGTTTTCGACATTTAAAATAATAATGAATGTTTCTTGAGTATCAATCATCATATTAGAATAATTTCTGAAGGATCATGTGACAGTGACGACTGGAGTAATGATGCTGAAAACTCAGCTTTGATCACAGGAATAAATAACAGCTGCTTTCTATTTTAATATATTTTAAACTGTTTTAAATTGGAATGATATTTTACAATATTACTGTTTTTGTTTGTATTTTTAATCAAATAAATGCAGCCTTGGTGAGCAGAAGAAACTTCTGTTATGTGCGCGCCACAGACTGCACGCACGTCCGCTTAGAGTTCCGCCTTTTGCCTTCCGTCAATATTACGTTATTAGAAAAATATTTTTTTAGAGAATCGATTTTTTGACATTTGTGAATCGATTCAGAATCGTCCACGTCCGCATCGCGATGCATCTAAGAATACATTTTTTCTCCCACCCCTAGATTTCATACAACAGGTTAATAAACAGTTACAATTAAGTCACTTACTGTACATTTTAGATGCAATGTTGACTGTTTTTGTTCTGTTTCAGCAGCGAAAATAGTTAAACAAAGATCACGGCAGAACCATCACGCATCACGTGTTTTCTCATAACTGAACGATTCAGCATTTTTAACGAATCGGTTGACTCAAAGATTGAATGATCAATCCATAAACATCTGTCTTAATCATGATCGACTCATTCGAACGAATCGTTTGAACGAATGAATCAATGACTCGCTTATTAAGATGGATGCCTGGCGACACCTAATGGCGGTTTAGTGTTGTTTAAAAGCATCATTCTTTCCCACATGTGTGTGATTTGTGTGTGCAACATTATCATTATTTTTCTTTCACTATTATATTAGCGATTTAAAAGCACCCACTCGTGTCACACGTCGATTAACCGGTGGGAAAATATCCTCAGACACATACCTAATAAATGTATATTTAAATACAATATTGGCCTACCTGGTAAAAAGTTTTATATACTATTTTGATGTCCTTTTGGACACAAGAGGGCAGTATAGCCCTATGTTTGCTTTTTTGTTGAACCAAATAGCACTAAATAGCCTGTTTTAACTTTTTCATTCTTCTTGAATTGCAAAAACAGAATAAAATGGGTTTAGTTGTGATATTTGTATTCTTTTATATAGAAATAAATGGTATATAATTACATTTTTAGAAGATTTTTAGTGTTTCCTTTTTGGACATTACTTTAATCCCTCGCCATAGCAAAACCGTTTGAGATATTTATTATCCATTCACAATTTAGCATATTTAATGTAGTTTCATCATGTTGAAAAAGTTTGGTACGAATAAAATAAATAGTTTAAGAGGAGTGGCTAAAAATTCAGAGGCTGATTTTGCAAAAAAATTCACATTCAGACCAAAATATCTGACTTCCTGATGGCCAGAGCTATTGAATGTAAATTAGAAAGTTGTCCGGCTTGATGAGAACAATATACAAACTGTTTTTTCTTTACTGTAGTTAAAACTAACCCCCCCACTTTTGTCAAAAGCATGTTGAAAGTGACACACTTCCTGCTGCCAGTTGGTGGCGCTATAACTTTGACTCACAATAGCTACATCCATCTAATCGGCCTCTTACCACGAACACACTGCTGAAGTTTCATCAAGATCAGTTAATGTATGCAGAAGTTATTCCACTTCCGTGTTTCTCTTTTCTCGCCATAAATTTGATTCCTCGCCACAGCCAAACCGTTCGAGATATCAAAAATCCGTCCGCAATTTAGCATCCTCAAAGTCTTGACTACATGCACACCGAGTTTGAAGGGGACACGGTGAATTTTCTAGGAGGAGTATTTCACATTCCACAGCAAGCGTTTTCCAAACAACCCATAATAGCCGACTTCCTGTTGGGCTGGCGTAAAACTTGACCGGGGTAAAGTTGTTCGGCCCGATGAGATCTATATGTGTACCGAGTTTCATATTAATTCATGCGAGCGTGTTTGATATATGGATCAAGTTTTAGAACCCCGTTCAAGGGGGCGCTGTTGAGCCCCCCAGCCACGCCCGGGTACCAGCTTCAGCCCGTCCCTGATGGCCGTGGGTTCTGACCTGTGTGCAAAGTTTCAAGAGTTTTTGAGCACGTTAAGGACCCCAAAAGCCCCTGAAACCTTGATTAACAATATAAAAGCAATAGTCAAATCCCCCCCTCCCCTCACACACACACAGACACAGAGAGAGGGAGAGAAAATTCTTCAGAAAATCCACATTCAAACCAAAATATCTCTCTTCCTGTTGGTCGGAGATGGTTCATGTAAATTAGAAAGTTGTCCGTTTTGATGAGAACAATACACATACCAAGTTTTGTGATTCTAGGAAAAACTAAGCCCCCATTTTTGACTAAAGGTGGCGCTACTGAGCCATTCCACCACGCCCGTTTCTGAAACTTTGCACATGTCTACGGGCTAATAAATGTGATGTGTCTGTTGAGTTTCATGCAATTTCAAGTATGTTAAGAGTCTCAAAAGCATCAAAAAATAATATTAAAGTTTGATGCGTTGCCACGGCAACAGTATCTAAGATATCAATAATCCTTTCACAGGTTTACATCTGCCGTGTGTCTACATTGTACACATAATGTTTGAAGCAAATCGGGTAAAAATAAGACACTGATTTCAAAGCATTTTGAAAGTGATGTACTTCCTGCTGCCTGTTGGTGGCGCTATAACTTTGACTCACAATAGTCACATCCATGTGATCGGCCTCTTACAACGAACACACTGCTGAAGTTTCATCAAGATCAGTTAATGTATGCAGAAGTTATAACACACTTCCTGTTTCATTTTTTCGCCATAAATTTGTTTCCTCGCCACGGCCAAACCGTTCGAGATATCAAAAATCCGTCCGCAATTTAGCATCCTCAATGTCTTGACTTCATGCACACCGAGTTTGGAGGCGAATCGATGAATTCCCTAGGAGGAGTACATTAAATTCCACAGCATGCGTTTCCAAACAACGCTAAATAGCCAACTTCCTGTTTGGCTGGCGTAAAACTTAGAGCACGAAAGTTGTTCGGCCCGATGAGATCTATATGTGTACCGAGTTTCATATTATTACATGCAAGCGTGTTTGATTTATGGACACGTGTTTGGATCCCGTTCCAGGGGGCGCTGTCGAGCCCCCCTGCCACGCCCGGGTACCAGCTTCAGTCCGGCCCTGATGGCCGCGGGTTCTGACGTGTGTGCAAAATTTCAAGAGTTTTCGAGCATGTTAAGGGCCCCAAAAGTGCCCGAAAGGTTGACAAAATAATAATAATAATAATAATTAAAGCTGCAAGCAGCGATGAAAGGGCCCTCGCACCCGTGCCATCAACACTCGGTGGTTTTAGGAAGACAGAACATGGTTGGGAAATGTACATTTAAGGAGGTATATATAGTAAGAGTATGTCAAAGTCAGTTACAAAATGTTTTGTATAATGGTGATAATAGCATGCTTCATGACTCAGCTAAGTGTTGCTAGCATGTTTAGTCTGTTTCTAGCATGCTCAGTACACAATAATTATGTGGTTAGTACTGCATTACTGTGTTAACCATGTCAGTTTCTGTTGCCAGTAGGTGGCGTTATGACTATAACTGAATATGAGCATGGATGTGTGTTCAGGACAGAACTCTTATCAAACGTGTGAAGTTTGGTGCAAATTGGACATTGCCTTCTTGAGTAACAACAAAGTCATGTTTCATTGAATTAGCATTCTTTAGCACTTAGCTAAGCATTGTTAGCATGTTTTAACATGTTTCTAGCATGTTTAGAACTCAATGGCATTTTTAACATGTTGCTAGAACGGCATCAACGTGTTAAACATGTCACTTCCTGTTGCCAGTAGGTGGCGCTATTACTAGAACTGAACATTCTCATGCAGATGTGTTCAGGCCATGACTCTTATCAAAAGTGTGAAGTTTGGGGCAGATTGGACATTCCATGCCTGAGTTACAGCAAATTCCTATTTAATTGCAATAATAGCATGCTTTAGCACTTAGCTAAGAGTTTGCTAGCATGTTTTAGCATGTTTCTAGTGTGTTGTTAGCATGTTTAACACTTGCTGGCACTTTTTTATATGTTATTAGGAGTCCATAACAGTGTTAACATGTCACTTCCTGTTGCCAGCAGGTGGCGCTATGACTGTAACTGAATATAAGCATGGTCATGTGTTCAGGACAGAACGCTTATCAAAAGTGTGAAGTTTGACGCAGATTGGACATTCCATGCCTGAGTTACAGCAAATTCATATTTAATTGCAGTAACATCATTCTTTAGCACTTAGCTAAGTGTTTGCTAGTATGTTTTAACATGTCTCTAGTATGTTGGTAGGATGTTTAGCACCTACTGGCATTTTTTTATATGTTATTAGGAGTCAAGAACAGTGTTAAACGTCACTTCCTGTTGCCAGCAGGTGGCGCTATGACTATAACTAAATATGAGCATGGACATGTGTTCAAGAGATAACTCTTATCAAACGTGTGAAGTTTGGGGTAGATTGTACATTGCCTTCTTGAGTAACAACAAAGTCCTGTTTCATTGAATTAGCATGCTTTAACACTTAGCTAAGTATTGCTAGCATGTTTTAATATGTTTCTAGCATGTTTAGAACTCAATGGCATTTTTAACATGTTGCTAGAACGGCATCAACGTGTTAAACATGTCACTTCCTGTTGCCAGTAGGTGGCGCTATTACTATAACTGAATTTGAGCATAGACGTGTGTTCAGGCCATGATTCTTATCAAACGTGTGAAGTTTGGGGCAGATTGGACATTCCATGCCTGAGTTACAGCAAATTCATATTTAATTGCAGTAATAGCATGCTTTAGCACTTAGCTGAGTGTTTGCTAGCATGTTTCTAGTATGTTGCTAACCTGTTTAGCACTTGCTGGCTCTTTTTTATATGTTATTAGGAGACCACAACAGTGTTAAACATGTCACTTCCTGTTGACAGCAGGTGGCGCTATTACTATAACTGAATATTCTCATGTAGATGTGTTCAGGCCATGACTCTTATCAAACGTGTGAAGTTTGGGGCAGATTGGACATTCCATGCCTGTGTTACAGCAAATTCCTATTTAATTGCAGCAATAGCATGCTTTAGCACTTAGCTAAGTGTTTGCTAGCATTTTTTAGCATGGTTCTAGTATGTTGTTAGCATGTTTAACACTTGATGGCACTTTTTTTATATGTTTTTATATGTCCACAACAGTGTTTAACATGTCACTTCCTGTTGCCAGCAGGTGGCACTATGACTGTAACTGAATATGAGCATGGTCATGTGTTCAGGACAGAACGTTTATTAAAAGTGTGAAGTTTGGTGCAGAATGGACATTGCCTTCTTGCGTAACAACAACATCCTGTTTCATTGAATTAGCATGCTTTAGCACTTAGCTAAGTATTGCTAGCATGTTTTAACATGTTTCTAGCATGTTTAGAAGTCAATGGCATTTTTAACATGTTGCTAGAATGGCATCAACGTGTTAAACATGACACTTCCTGTTACCAGTAGGTGGCGCTATTTCTATAACTGAATATTCTCATGTAGATGTGTTCAGGACAGAACGCTTATCAAAAGTGTGAAGTTTGGGGCAGATTGGACATTCCATGCCTGAGTTACAGCAAATTCCTATTTAATTGCAATAATAGCATGCTTTAGCACTTAGCTAAGAGTTTGCTAGCATGTTTTAGCATGCTTCTAGTATGTTGTTAGCATGTTTAGCACTTGCTGGCACTTTTTTATATGTTATTAGGAGTCCATAACAGTGTTAAACATGTCACTTCCTGTTGCCAGCAGGTGGCGCTATGACTATAACTGAATATGAGCATGGTCATGTGTTCAGGACAGAACTCTTATCAAACGTGTGAAGTTTGGGGCAGATTGGACATTCCATGCCTGAGTTACAGCAACTTCCTGTTTCATGGCGAAACATCGAAATTTGTCAGGCCGCCGAGGACCCGCCCTTCGACGAAAACTCAAGATCTTCGCAATTTAACGTCGCAAAGGCCTTAAGATTACACTCACCAAATTTGAAGATGATCAGATTAAAACTGTAGGAGGAGTTCGTTAAAGTACGAGGCCTGAAAATGGCAAAAACTGCACAAAAATCTGAGAGGAAGTTCAAAATGGCTGACTTCCTGTTGTGTTTAGGGCTATGCTCCAAGAGACTTTTTTGTAGGTATTAGGTCATTACATGTATGTACCGAATTTCGTGCACGTACGTGGAACGTTGCGGGAGGCGCACTCCGTTGAACTTTTATAGGTGGCGCTATCGAGCCATTTTGCCCCGTCCAATTCTGAAACCTATATCAGATGTAAATTTTCGCCAGTTCTGACGCGTGTGCAAAGTTTTGTGAGTTTTCGAGCATGTTTAGGCCCTCAAAAATGCAATTAAATGCGGAGAAGAATAATAATAATAATAATTAAAGCTGCAAGCAGCGATGAAAGGGCCCTCGCACCCGTGCCATCAACACTCGGTGGCTTTAGGAAGACAGAGCATGGTTGGGAAATGTACATTTAAGGAGGTATATATAGTAAGAGTATGTCAAAGTCAGTAACAAAATGTTTTGTATAATGGTGATAATAGCATGCTTCATGACTCAGCTAAGTGTTGCTAGCATGTTTAGTCTGTTTCTAGCATGCTTAGTACACAATAATTATGTGGTTAGCACTGCATTACTGTGTTAACCATGTCAGTTTCTGTTGCCAGTAGGTGGCGTTATGACTATAGCTGAATATGAGCATGGATGTGTGTTCAGGACAGAACTCTTATCAAACGTGTGAAGTTTGGTGCAAATTGGAAATTGCCTTCTTGAGTAACAAAAAAGTCATGTTTCATTGAATTAGCATTCTTTAGCACTTAGCTAAGCATTGTTAGCATGTTTTAACATGTTTCTAGCATGTTTAGAACTCAATGTCATTTTTAACATGTTGCTAGAACGGCATCAACGTGTTAAACATGTCACTTCCTGTTGCCAGTAGGTGGCGCTATTACTAAAAATGAACATTCTCATGTAGATGTATTCAGGCCATGACTCTTATCAAAAGTGTGAAGTTTGGGGCAGATTGGACATTCCATGCCTGAGTTACAGCAAATTCCTATTTAATTGCAATAATAGCATGCTTTAGCACTTAGCTAAGAGTTTGCTAGCATGTTTTAGCATGTTTCTAGTATGTTGTTAGCATGTTTAACACTTGCTGGCACTTTTTTATATGTTATTAGGAGTCCATAACAGTGTTAAACATGTCACTTCCTGTTGCCAGCAGGTGGCGCTATGACTGTAACTGAATATAAGCATGGTCATGTGTTCAGGACAGAACGCTTATCAAAAGTGTGAAGTTTGGGGCAGATTGGACATTCCATGCCTGAGTTACAGCAAATTCCTATTTAATTGCAATAATAGCATGCTTTAGCACTTAGCTAAGAGTTTGCTAGCATGTTTTAGCATGTTTCTAGTATGTTGTTAGCATGTTTAACACTTGCTGGCACTTTTTTATATGTTATTAGGAGTCCATAACAGTGTTAAACATGTCACTTCCTGTTGCCAGCAGGTGGCGCTATGACTGTAACTGAATATAAGCATGGTCATGTGTTCAAGACAGAACGCTTATCAAAAGTGTGAAGTTTGGGGCAGATTGGACATTCCATGCCTGAGTTACAGCAAATTCATATTTAATTGCAGTAATATCATTCTTTAGCACTTAGCTAAGTCTTTGCTAGTATGTTTTAGCATGTCTCTAGTATGTTGGTAGGATGTTTAGCACCTACTGGCATTTTTTTTATATGTTATTAGGAGTCAAGAACAGTGTTAAACGTCACTTCCTGTTGCCAGCAGGTGGCGCTATGACTATAACTAAATATGAGCATGGACATGTGTTCAAGAGATAACTCTTATCAAACGTGTGAAGTTTGGGGTAGATTGTACATTGCCTTCTTGAGTAACAACAAAGTCCTGTTTCATTGAATTATCATGCTTTAGCACTTAGCTAAGTATTGCTAGCATGTTTTAATATGTTTCTAGCATGTTTAGAACTCAATGGCATTTTTAACATGTTGCTAGAACGGCATCAACGTGTTAAACATGTCACTTCCTGTTGCCAGTAGGTGGCGCTATTACTATAACTGAATTTGAGCATAGACATGTGTTCAGGCCATGATTCTTATCAAACGTGTGATGTTTGGGGCAGATTGGACATTCCATGCCTGGGTTACAGCAAATTCCTATTTAATTGCAGTGATAGCATGCTTTAGCACTTAGCTAAGTGTTTGCTAGCATGTTTCTAGTATGTTACTAACCTGTTTAGCACTTGCTGGCTCTTTTTTATATGTTATTAGGAGACCACAACAGTGTTAAACATGTCACTTCCTGTTGACAGCAGGTGGCGCTATTACTATAACTGAATATTCTCATGTAGATGTGTTCAGGCCATGACTCTTATCAAACGTGTGAAGTTTGAGGCAGATTGGACATTCCTTGCCTGTGTTACAGCAAATTCCTATTTAATTGCAGCAATAGCATGCTTTAGCACTTAGCTAAGTGTTTGCTAGCATGTTTTAGCATTTTTCTAGTATGTTGTTAGCATGTTTAGCACTTGCTGGCACTTTTTTTATGTTTTTATGTCCACAACAGTGTTTAACATGTCACTTCCTGTTGCCAGCAGGTGGCACTATGACTGTAACTGAATATGAGCATGGTCATGTGTTCAGGACAGAACGTTTATTAAAAGTGTGAAGTTTGGCGCAGATTGGACATTGCCTTCTTGAGTAACAACAACATCCTGTTTCATTGAATTAGCATGCTTTAGCACTTAGCTAAGTATTGCTAGCATGTTTTAAAATGTTTCTAGCATGTTTAGAAGTCAATGGCATTTTTAACATGTTGCTAGAATGGCATCAACGTGTTAAACATGACACTTCCTGTTACCAGTAGGTGGCGCTATTACTATAACTGAATGTTCTCATGTAGATGTGTTCAGGACAGAACGCTTATCAAAAGTGTGAAGTTTGGGGCAGATTGGACATTCCATGCCTGAGTTACAGCAAATTCCTATTTAATTGCAATAATAGCATGCTTTAGCACTTAGCTAAGAGTTTGCTAGCATGTTTTAGCATGCTTCTAGTATGTTGTTAGCATGTTTAGCACTTGCTGGCACTTTTTTATATGTTATTAGGAGTCCATAACAGTGTTAAACATGTCACTTCCTGTTGCCAGCAGGTGGCGCTATGACTGTAACTGAATATGAGCATGGTCATGTGTTCAGGACAGAACGCTTATCAAAAGTGTGAAGTTTGGGGCAGATTGGACATTCCATGCCTGAGTTACAGCAACTTCCTGTTTCATGGCGAAACATCGAAATTTGTCAGGCCGCCGAGGACCCGCCCTTCGACGAAAACTCAAGATCTTCGCAATTTAACGTCGCAAAGGCCTTAAGATTACACTCACCAAATTTGAAGATGATCAGATTAAAACTGTAGGAGGAGTTCGTTAAAGTACGAGGCCTGAAAATGGCAAAAACTGCACAAAAATCTGAGAGGAAGTTGAAAATGGCTGACTTCCTGTTGTGTTTAGGGCTATGCTCCAAGAGACTTTTTTGTAGGTATTAGGTCATTACATGTATGTACCGAATTTCGTGCACGTACGTGGAACGTTGCGGGAGGCGCACTCCGTTGAACTTTTATAGGTGGCGCTATCGAGCCGTTTTGCCCCGTCCAATTCTGAAACCTATATCAGATGTAAATTTTCGCCAGTTCTGACGCGTGTGCAAAGTTTCGTGAGTTTTCGCGCATGTTTAGGCCCTCAAAAATGCAATTCAATGCGGAGAAGAAGAATAATAATAATAATAATAATAATAATAATAAACAGAGCAATTCCAAGAGGGTCCTCACACCATCGGTGCTCGGGCCCTAATTAAAGCTGCAAGCAGCGATGAAAGGGCCCTCGCACCCGTGCCATCAACACTCGGTGGCTTTAGGAAGACAGAGCATGGTTGGGAAATGTACATTTAAGGAGGTATATATAGTAAGAGTATGTCAAAGTCAGTTACAAAATGTTTTGTATAATGGTGATAATAGCATGCTTCATGACTCAGCTAAGTGTTGCTAGCATGTTTAATCTGTTTCTAGCATGCTTAGTACACAATAATTATGTGGTTAGTACTGCATTACTGTGTTAACCATGTCAGTTTCTGTTGCCAGTAGGTTGCGTTATGACTATAACTGAATATGAGCATGGATGTGTGTTCAGGACAGAACTCTTATCAAACGTGTGAAGTTTGGTGCAAATTGGACATTGCCTTCATGAGTAACAACAAAGTCATGTTTCATTGAATTAGCATTCTTTAGCACTTAGCTAAGCATTGTTAGCATGTTTTAACATGTTTCTAGCATGTTTAGAACTCAATGGCATTTTTAACATGTTGCTAGAACGGCATCAACGTGTTAAACATGTCACTTCCTGTTGCCAGTAGGTGGCGCTATTACTATAACTGAACATTCTCATGTAGATGTGTTCAGGCCATGACTCTTATCAAAAGTGTGAAGTTTGGGGCAGATTGGACATTCCATGCCTGAGTTACAGCAAATTCCTATTTAATTGCAATAATAGCATGCTAATAATAATAGCACTTAGCTAAGAGTTTGCTAGCATGTTTTAGCATGTTTCTAGTATGTTGTTAGCATGTTTAGCACTTGCTGGCACTTTTTTATATGTTATTAGGAGTCCATAACAGTGTTAAACATGTCACTTCCTGTTGCCAGCAGGTGGCGCTATGACTGTAACTGAATATAAGCATGGTCATGTGTTCAGGACAGAACGCTTATCAAAAGTGTGAAGTTTGGGGCAGATTGGACATTCCATGCCTGAGTTACAGCAAATTCATATTTAATTGCAGTAATATCATTCTTTAGCACTTAGCTAAGTGTTTGCTAGTATGTTTTAGCATGTCTCTAGTATGTTGGTAGGATGTTTAGCACCTACTGGCATTTTTTAATATGTTATTAGGAGTCAAGAACAGTGTTAAACGTCACTTCCTGTTGCCAGCAGGTGGCGCTATGACTATAACTAAATATGAGCATGGACATGTGTTCAAGAGATAACTCTTATCAAACGTGTGAAGTTTGGGGTAGATTGTACATTGCCTTCTTGAGTAACAACAAAGTCCTGTTTCATTGAATTAGCATGCTTTAGCACTTAGCTAAGTATTGCTAGCATGTTTTAATATGTTTCTAGCATGTTTAGAACTCAATGGCATTTTTAACATGTTGCTAGAACAGCATCAACGTGTTAAACATGTCACTTCCTGTTGCCAGTAGGTGGCGCTATTACTATAACTGAATTTGAGCATAGACATGTGTTCAGGCCATGATTCTTATCAAACGTGTGACGTTTGGGGCAGATTGGACATTCCATGCCTGGGTTACAGCAAATTCCTATTTAATTGCAGTGATAGCATGCTTTAGCACTTAGCTAAGTGTTTGCTAGCATGTTTCTAGTATGTTACTAACCTGTTTAGCACTTGCTGGCTCTTTTTTATATGTTATTAGGAGACCACAACAGTGTTAAACATGTCACTTCCTGTTGACAGCAGGTGGCGCTATTACTATAACTGAATATTCTCATGTAGATGTGTTCAGGCCATGACTCTTATCAAACGTGTGAAGTTTGAGGCAGATTGGACATTCCATGCCTGTGTTACAGCAAATTCCTATTTAATTGCAGCAATAGCATGCTTTAGCACTTAGCTAAGTGTTTGCTAGCATGTTTTAGCATTTTTCTAGTATGTTGTTAGCATGTTTAGCACTTGCTGGCACTTTTTTTATATGTTTTTATGTCCACAACAGTGTTTAACATGTCACTTCCTGTTGCCAGCAGGTGGCACTATGACTGTAACTGAATATGAGCATGGTCATGTGTTCAGGACAGAACGTTTATTAAAAGTGTGAAGTTTGGCGCAGATTGGACATTGCCTTCTTGAGTAACAACAACATCCTGTTTCATTGAATTAGCATGCTTTAGCACTTAGCTAAGTATTGCTAGCATGTTTTAACATGTTTCTAGCATGTTTAGAAGTCAATGGCATTTTTAACATGTTGCTAGAATGGCATCAACGTGTTAAACATGACACTTCCTGTTACCAGTAGGTGGCGCTATTACTATAACTGAATTTTCTCATGTAGATGTGTTCAGGACAGAACGCTTATCAAAAGTGTGAAGTTTGGGGCAGATTGGACATTCCATGCCTGAGTTACAGCAAATTCCTATTTAATTGCAATAATAGCATGCTTTAGCACTTAGCTAAGAGTTTGCTAGCATGTTTTAGCATGCTTCTAGTATGTTGTTAGCATGTTTAGCACTTGCTGGCACTTTTTTATATGTTATTAGGAGTCCATAACAGTGTTAAACATGTCACTTCCTGTTGCCAGCAGGTGGCGCTATGACTGTAACTGAATATGAGCATGGTCATGTGTTCAGGACAGAACGCTTATCAAAAGTGTGAAGTTTGGGGCAGATTGGACATTCCATGCCTGAGTTACAGCAACTTCCTGTTTCATGGCGAAACATCGAAATTTGTCAGGCCGCCGAGGACCCGCCCTTTGACGAAAACTCAAGATCTTCGCAATTTAACGTCGCAAAGGCCTTAAGATTACACTCACCAAATTTGAAGATGATCAGATTAAAACTGTAGGAGGAGTTCGTTAAAGTACGAGGCCTGAAAATGGCAAAAAGTGCACAAAAATCTGAGAGGAAGTTCAAAATGGCTGACTTCCTGTTGTGTTTAGGGCTATGCTCCAAGAGACTTTTTTGTAGGTATTAGGTCATTACATGTATGTACCGAATTTCGTGCACGTACGTGGAACGTTGCGGGAGGCGCACTCCGTTGAACTTTTATAGGTGGCGCTATCGAGCCATTTTGCCCCGTCCAATTCTGAAACCTATATCAGATGTAAATTTTCGCCAGTTCTGACGCGTGTGCAAAGTTTCGTGAGTTTTCGAGCATGTTTAGGCCCTCAAAAATGCAATTCAATGCGGAGAAGAAGAAGAAGAAGAATAATAATAAATATAGCTGCGAGCAGCGATTACGGGCCCAAGCCGATGGCACCGCAACCCCGGTGCCTTTACCTAAAGGCACCGGGGTGGCGGTACCGCCGGCTTTGGCCCTTCATCGCTGCTCGCAGCTATATTTATATATATATATATATATATATATATATATATATATATATATATATATATATATATATATACATACACATGGCTATAATGAACAGGCTGCGATGTCAAGATTGCAATGCTGGAATGTGTGTGTGTGTGTGTGTGTGTGTGTGTGTGTGTGTGTGTGTGTGTGTGTGTGTGTGTGTGTGTGTGTGTGTGTGTGTGTGTGTGTGTGTGTGTGTGTGTGTGTTTGCATGTGTGTGTTTGCATGTGTGTTCATGTTTTTCTATCCCGGTGGGGACTTCAACCTGAATGCACACAGACTCATGGGGACTCGTGTCACAGTGGGGACCTAAATAGAGGTCCCCATGGGTAAACAAGCTTAGAAATCATACACAATGAGTCTTTTTGGAAATGTAAAAATGCAGAAAGTTTTCTGTAATGGGTAGGTTTAGGGGTAGGGTTAGTGTGAGGAGATAGAATATACAGTTTGTAAAGTATAAAAACCATTAAGTCTATGGAGAGTCCCCACAAAGATAGTAAACCGTGTGTGTGTGTGTGTGTGTGTGTGTGTGTGTGTGTGTGTGTGTGTGTGTGTGTGTGTGTGTGGCGTGGGCGCGATGGAACAGTGGACACATAAAAACATACGTCATTATACAGGACGACATTTAAACTGCAAAGTGTTAACTTATATTTGTGTACTGTCGCAATAAGACACAACATTGTGCTTTTGTAAAATAATTTCAAGCAATCCACCCCCCTGAAAGGCGCTAATTTTAAAATTAAACTAAAATGCTCATGGCTGCACGGGCATTCATGGTGCGCATCCACGACAAGGAACGAGCAGAACAAAGTGGACGTTTTTCAGTTAATTCCTACTTCCAAAGGAATTCATTTGAAACGCCCGCTCAACCGCTCACCCTGTGGTCTGTGTGAGTCCTAATGCCCCAGTGTAGTGACGGGGACACTATACTGCCAAAAGAGCACCGTCCTTCGGATTAGACGTTAAACCGAGGTCCTGACTCTCTGTGGTCATTAAAAATTCCAGGATGTCCTTCGAAAAAGAGTAGGGGTGTAACCCCGGCATCCTGGCCAAATTTGCCCCTTGGCCTCTATCCATCATGGCCTCCTAATCATCCCCATGTACTGATATACTGATTGGCTTCATCACTGTCTCCTCTCCACCAGTAAGCTGGTGTGTGGTGGGCGTTCTGGCGCAATATGGCTGCCGTCGCATCATCCAAGTGGATGCTGCACATTGGTGATGGTTGAGGAGATTCCCCCCATCTATGTAAAGCGCTTTGAGGTCTCAGAAAAAGCGCTATATAAATGTAACAAATTATTATTATTATTATCAACCACTATCAATGTCAGTGCGGACGAAAATATTTACTTTCGTTTTTAAGTTTGCGATTCAAAAGCCCCCAGCGGTGTCACACGTCGATTAACCGGTGGTAAAATATTCTCACCGTCACATACCTAGTATATTTTTATGTAAATACAATAGTCCTACCTGATTTTGAACACAAGAAGGCAGTATAGCTCTATGAATGACTTGACTTTTATGAGACTAAATAGTACAATTTCTATTTTTAAACTTATAAATAATTATTAAATTTAAAAAAAAAAGAATAAAATGAGTTTGGTTGTGATATTTGTATACTTTTATAGAAATAAATGGTGTATAATTACATTTTTAGAAGATGAGGCTTTTAGTGTTTAATTTTTGTACATTACTTCAGTCCCTCACTATAGCAAAACCATTTGAGATGTTTAATATCCGTTCACAATTTAGCATCTTTAATGTATTTTCATCATTTTGAAAAAGTTTGGTGTGAAAAAATAAGCCAGTTTGGAAGAGTAGCTAAAAACTCAGAGTCTGAAATATCCCAAAAATCCACATTCAAACCAAAATATCTGACTTTCTTTTGCTCTGAGCTAATGACTGTTAATTAGAAAGTTGTCCGGCTCGGTGAGACCAATCTATATACTCATGTTTGTAACTGTTGGTAAAACTAACCCCCCCACTTTTGTCAAAAGCATGTTGAAAGTGACACACTTCCTGCTGCCAGTTGGTGGCGCTATAACTTTGACTCACAATAGTTACATCCATCTGATCGGCCTCTTATCACAAACACACTGCTGAAGTTTCATCAATATCAGTTAATGTATGCAGAAGTTATAACACTTCGTGTCTCTCTTTTCTCGCCATAAATTCATTTCCTCGCCACGGCCAAACCGTTCAAGATATCAAAGATCCGTCCGCAATTTAGCATCCTCAATGCCTTGACTTCACGCTGACCGAGTTTGGAGGCGAATCGATGTATTTCCTAGGAGGAGTACATTAAATTCCACAGCAAGCGTTTCCAAACAACCCTAAATAGCCGACTTCCTGTTGGGCTGGCGTAAAACTTAGAGCACGAAAGTTGTTCGGCCCGATGAGATCTATATGTGTACCGAGTTTCAAATTAATTCATGCAAGTGTGTTTGATATATGGACCAAGTTTTAGAACCCCGTTCAAGGGGGCGCTGTCGAGCCCCCCTGCCACGCCCGGCTACCAGATTCAGCCCCGCCCTGATGGCCGCGGGTTCTGACCTGTGTGCAAAGTTTCAAGAGTTTTCGAGCACGTTTAGGGACCCAAAAGCCCCAGAAACCTTGAAAAACAAATGAAAAAGTAAATCTCACTCAACTGACAAATCACCCCCACCCCTCACACACTCAGAGACAGAGAGAGAGAGAGAAAATTCTCCAAAAAATCACATTCAAACCAAAATATCTGACTTTCTGTTGCTTTGTGCTATTAAGTGTAAATTAGAAAGTTGTCCGGCTCGATGAGAACAATATACATACCAATTTTTGTGATTCTAGGAAAAACTAAGGCCCCATTTTTGACTAAAGGTGGCGCTACTGAGCCATTCCACCACGCCCGTTTTTGAAACTTTGCACATGTCTACTGGCTAATAAGTGTGATGTGTCTGTTGAGTTTCATGCAATTTCAAGTATGTTAAGAGTCTCAAAAGCATCAAAAAAGAATAATAAAGTTTGATGCGTTGCCATGGCAACAGTATCTAAGATATCAATAATCCTTTCACAGGTCTACATCTGCCGTGTGTCTACATTATACACATAAAGTTTGAAGCAAATCGGGTAAAAATAAGAGAGTGATTTCAAAGCATTTTGAAAGTGACACACTTCCTGCTGCCAGTTGGTGGCGCTATAACTTTGACTCACAATAGTCACATCCTTGTGTTCGGCCTCTTACAACGAACACACTGCTGAAGTTTCATCAAGATCAGTTAATGTATGCAGAAGTTATAACACACTTCCTGTTTAATTTTTTCGCCATAAATTCGTTTCCTCGCCACGGCCAAACCGTTCGAGATATCAAAAATCCGTCCGCAATTTAGCATCCTCAATGTCTTGACTTCATGCACACCGAGTTTGGAGGCGAATCGATGAATTCCCTAGGAGGAGTACATTAAATTCCACAGCATGCGTTTCCAAACAACCCATAATAGCCGACTTCCTGTTGGGCTGGCGTAAAAAGTAAAAGTACGGAAGTTGTTTGGCCCGATGAGATCTATATGTGTATTGAGTTTCATATTATTATATGCAAGCGTGTCTGATTTATGGACCAAGTTTTCGGACCGCATTCAAGGGGGCGCTGTTGAGCCCCCCTGCCACGCCCGGGTACCAGCTTCAGCCCGGCCCTGATGGCCGCGGGTTCTGACCCGTGTGCAAAATTTCAAGAGTTTTCGAGCATGTTAAAGGCCCCAAAAGTGCCCGAAAGGTTGACAGAAAAATAATAATAATAATAATAATAATAAATAATCCTACCGGAAACAATAGGGCCTTCGCCCTTTCAGGGCTTGGGCCCTAATAATAATAATAAACAGAGCAATTCCAAGAGGGTCCTCACACCATCGGTGCTCGGGCCCTAATTAAAGCTGCAAGCAGCGATGAAAGGGCCCTCGCACCCGTGCCATCAACACTCGGTGGCTTTAGGAAGACAGAGCATGGTTGGGAAATGTACATTTAAGGAGGTATATATAGTAAGAGTATGTCAAAGTCAGTTACAAAATGTTTTGTATAATGGTGATAATAGCATGCTTCATGACTCAGCTAAGTGTTGCTAGCATGTTTAGTGTGTTTCTAGCATGCTTAGTACACAATAATTATGTGGTTAGTACTGCATTACTGTGTTAACCATGTCAGTTTCTGTTGCCAGTAGGTGGCGTTATGACTATAACTGAATATGAGCTTGGATGTGTGTTCAGGACAGAACTCTTATCAAACGTGTGAAGTTTGGTGCAAATTGGACATTGCCTTCTTGAGTAACAACAAAGTCATGTTTCATTGAATTAGCATGCTTTAGCACTTAGCTAAGCATTGTTAGCATGTTTTAACATGTTTCTAGCATGTTTAGAACTCAATGGCATTTTTAACATGTTGCTAGAACGGCATCAACGTGTTAAACATGTCACTTCCTGTTGCCAGTTGGTGGCGCTATTACTATAATTGAACATTCTCATGTAGATGTGTTCAGGCCATGACTCTTATCAAAAGTGTGAAGTTTGGGGCAGATTGGACATTCCATGCCTGAGTTACAGCAAATTCCTATTTAATTGCAATAATAGCATGCTTTAGCACTTGGCTAAGAGTTTGCTAGCATGTTTTAGCATGTTTCTAGTATGTTGTTAGCATGTTTAACACTTGCTGGCACTTTTTTATATGTTATTAGGAGTCCATAACAGTGTTAAACATGTCACTTCCTGTTGCCAGCAGGTGGCGCTATGACTGTAACTGAATATAAGCATGGTCATGTGTTCAGGACAGAACGCTTATCAAAAGTGTGAAGTTTGGGGCAGATTGGACATTCCATGCCTGAGTTACAGCAAATTCATATTTAATTGCAGTAATATCATTCTTTAGCACTTAGCTAAGTGTTTGCTAGTATGTTTTAGCATGTCTATAGTATGTTGGTAGGATGTTTAGCACCTACTGGCATTTTTTTATATGTTATTAGGAGTCAAGAACAGTGTTAAACGTCACTTCCTGTTGCCAGCAGGTGGCGCTATGACTATAACTAAATATGAGCATGGACATGTGTTCAAGAGATAACTCTTATCAAACGTGTGACGTTTGGGGTAGATTGTACATTGCCTTCTTGAGTAACAACAAAGTCCTGTTTCATTGAATTAGCATGCTTTAGCACTTAGCTAAGTATTGCTAGTATGTTTTAACATGTTTCTAGCATGTTTAGAAGTCAATGGCATTTTTAACATGTTGCTAGAATGGCATCAACGTGTTAAACATGACACTTCCTGTTACCAGTAGGTGGCGCTATTACTATAACTGAATATTCTCATGTAGATATGTTCAGGACAGAACGCTTATCAAAAGTGTGAAGTTTGGGGCAGATTGGACATTCCATGCCTGAGTTACAGCAAATTCCTATTTAATTGCAATAATAGCATGCTTTAGCACTTAGCTAAGAGTTTGCTAGCATGTTTTAGCATGCTTCTAGTATGTTGTTAGCATGTTTAGCACTTGCTGGCACTTTTTTATATGTTATTAGGAGTCCATAACAGTGTTAAACATGTCACTTCCTGTTGCCAGCAGGTGGCGCTATGACTATAACTGAATATGAGCATGGTCATGTGTTCAGGACAGAACGTTTATTAAAAGTGTGAAGTTTGGCGCAGATTGGACATTGCCTTCTTGAGTAACAACAACATCCTGTTTCATTGAATTAGCATGCTTTAGCACTTAGCTAAGTATTGCTAGTATGTTTTAACATGTTTCTAGCATGTTTAGAAGTCAATGGCATTTTTAACATGTTGCTAGAATGGCATCAACGTGTTAAACATGACACTTCCTGTTACCAGTAGGTGGCGCTATTACTATAACTGAATATTCTCATGTAGATATGTTCAGGACAGAACGCTTATCAAAAGTGTGAAGTTTGGGGCAGATTGGACATTCCATGCCTGAGTTACAGCAAATTCCTATTTAATTGCAATAATAGCATGCTTTAGCACTTAGCTAAGAGTTTGCTAGCATGTTTTAGCATGCTTCTAGTATGTTGTTAGCATGTTTAGCACTTGCTGGCACTTTTTTATATGTTATTAGGAGTCCATAACAGTGTTAAACATGTCACTTCCTGTTGCCAGCAGGTGGCGCTATGACTATAACTGAATATGAGCATGGTCATGTGTTCAGGACAGAACTCTTATCAAACGTATGAAGTTTGGGGCAGATTGGACATTCCATGCCTGAGTTACAGCAACTTCCTGTTTCATGGCGAAACATCAAAATTTGTCAGGCCGCCGAGGACCCGCCCTTCGACGAAAACTCAAGATCTTCGCAATTTAACGTCGCAAAGGCCTTAAGATTACACTCACCAAATTTGAAGATGATCAGATTAAAACTGTAGGAGGAGTTCGTTAAAGTATGAGGCCTGAAAATGTCAAAAACTGCACAAAAATCTGGGAGGAAGTTCAAAATGGCTGACTTCCTGTTGGGTTTAGGGCTATGCTCCAAGAGACTTTTTTGTAGGTATTAGGTCATTACATGTATGTACCGAATTTCGTGCACGTACGTGGAACGTTGCGGGAGGCGCACTCCGTTGAACTTTTATAGGTGGCGCTATCGAGCCGTTTTGCCCCGTCCAATTCTGAAACCTATATCAGATGTAAATTTTCGCCAGTTCTGACGCGTGTGCAAAGTTTCGTGAGTTTTCGCGCATGTTTAGGCCCTCAAAAATGCAATTCAATGCGGAGAAGAAGAATAATAATAATAATAATAATAATAAACAGAGCAATTCCAAGAGGGTCCTCACACCATCGGTGCTCGGGCCCTAATAATAAACAGAGCAATTCCAAGAGGGTCCTCACACCATCGGTGCTCGGGCCCTAATAATAATAATAATAATAATAATAATAATAATAATAATAATCCTACCGGAAACAATAGGGCCTTCGCCCTTTCAGGGCTTGGGCCCTAAATATAGCTGCGAGCAGCGATTAGGGGCCCAAGCCGGTGGCACCGCAACCCCGGTGCCCTTAGTTACCTAAAGGCACCGGGGTGGTGGTACCGCCGGCTTGGGCCCTCCATCGCTGTATGTGCTGTATGGGCCCTCCATCGCATATATTTGTATGTGTGTGTATGTATATACATACATACACACACACACATATATATATATATATATATATATTATTGTTCAAAAGTTTGGGGTCAGTAAGATTTTTAATGTTTTTAGGAGAAGTCTCTTCTGCTCACCAAGGCTGCATTTATTGATTAAAAATACAAACAAAAACAGTAATATTGTGAAATATTATTCCAATTTAAAACAGCTGTCTTCAATTTTTAAATATTTTACATAGTAATTCATTTCTGTGATCAAAGTTGAGTTTTCAGCATCATTACTCCAGTCTTCAGTGTCACATGATCCTTCAGAAATCATACTAATATGATGATTGATGCTCAATAAATATTCATTATTATTTTCAATGTTGAAAACAGTTGTGTACAGATTTTTTTTTTCAAAATGCTTTGATGAATGTAAAGTTCAAAAGAACAGCATATATTTCAAATATATATATATTTTTAACATTATAAATGTCTTTACTGTAACTGTTGATCAGTTTAACTCATCCTTCATAAATAAAAGTACTGATTTATTTTATTTATTTCCCCCAAAATAAAATTTTAATTATTACTAACCCAAAACTTTTGAGCGGTAGTGTTTAACGTTACAAAAGCTTTAGATTTCAGATAAATGCTGTTCTTTTTAACTTTCTATTCATCAAAGACTGTACACAACTGTTTTCGACATTTAAAATAATAATGAATGTTTCTTGAGCATCAATCATCATATTAGAATAATTTTTGAAGGATCATGTGACAGTGACGACTGGAGGAATGATGCTGAAAACTCAGCTTTGATCACAGGAATAAATAACAGTTTAAAATATATTAAAATAGAAAGCAGCTGTTTTAAATTGGAATAATATTTTACAATATTACTGTTTTTGTTTGTATTTTTAATCAAATAAATGCAGCCTTGGTGAGCAGAAGAAACTTCTCTGTTATGTGCGCGCCACAGACTGCACGCACGTCCGCTTAGAGTTCCGCCTTTTGCCTTCCGTCAATATTATGTTATTAGAAAAATATTTTTTTAGAGAATCGATTTTTTGACATTTGTGAATCGATTCAGAATTGTCCACATCCGCATCGCGATGCATCTAAGAATAAATTTTTTCTCCCACCCCTAGATTTCATACAACAGGTTAATAAACAGTTACAATTAAGTCACTTACATTTTAGATGCAATGTTGACTGTTTTTGTTCTGTTTCAGCAGCGAAAATAGTTAAACAAAGATCACGGCAGAACCATCACGCATCACGTGTTTTCTCATAACTGAACGATTCAGCATTTTTAACGAATCGGTTGACTCAAAGATTGAATGATCAATCCATAAACATCTGTCTTAATCATGATCGACTCATTCGAACGAATCGTTTGAACGAATTAATCAATGACTCGCTTATTAAGATGGATGCCTGTCGACACCTAATGGCGGTTTAGTGTTGTTTAAAAGCATCATTCTTTCCCACATGTGTGTGATTTGTGTGTGCAACATTATCATTATTTTTCTTTCACTATTATATTAGCGATTTAAAAGCACCCACTCGTGTCACACGTCGATTAACCGGTGGGAAAATATCCTCAGACACATACCTAATAAATGTATATTTAAATACAATATTGGCCTACCTGGTAAAAAGTTTTATATACTATTTTGATGTCCTTTTGGACACAAGAGGGCAGTATAGCCCTATGTTTGCTTTTTTGTTGAACCAAATAGCACTAAATAGCCTGTTTTAACTTTTTCATTCTTCTTGAATTGCAAAAACAGAATAAAATGGGTTCCCTTTCGTCAGCAGGGAACTCCGACGCCTCGTCGGGGGAGTTCCCCTGACGAATTGGGATCACGCTAGGGAGACCAATTGCCTTCGAGTGAATTAAAACGAGCCAATGAACATTGGCATGCAACATTTGCATTCCGCAGCCCGCCTACCAGCGCGGGTATAAAGCCCGGAAGCAAACATTGCATCATCGCTTATTGCTTCGGAGCCGACCGTTTGTGTCCTCTTTGAGTGAATGAGCTTAAGATTGTATCTTTCTTATGCTCTACGAGTCTGCTGTTTCAGGAGGGGATCTTTCTGTGTTGGTGAGACGGCGCTTCAGCGACCACGCGATTCCTGTCTGCCGGCTGCGTCTACACTGTTAATTCAAAAGCTGTTTTCACAGCTGGTAAACGGTTGAGTGCGCACAGCGGGCTTGCAGTTTCCCCGCTGTGTCGCCGCGTTGGATCCCTGTGTGCTTCAGCACAATAAAGAGAGTACTTTCTTCCTGAAAGAGCAACACGAGTGAAGATCGCGTCCTTTTCAGGATGACGTTTCACTCGTGTGTTTCTGGATGCGATCGTTTCCTGTCCTCATTGACGGCCACGACCGCTGTTTCACATGCCTAATCGGTGTGTTGAAGCTGCGTTCGTGGGTGGTTCATGCTCTCTCATGAGTGCATGACCACGTCGGCACGTTGTTCGTCTCCCCTTTTTAAAGGATCGAGCCGTTCAATGTGCCGTGTGCCGTCGAGCGCCGGCTGACAGCGCGGGTTGTCACGGCAACTCAGCGCGCGTCATTCGGCGCTCTAGATGCGCGGCCGAGACTCGTGTGCCTCTACGAGGTTGAGTCCCATTTGCTTGTTCCCCAATTTAGTTCCTTTTCTAAAAAGAGGACTACTTTGGTTAATGAGCATTTGGTGGTCTGAGGGTTACAGTACGGAATGTCTCGCCAGGTGAAAGATCCTCACGAGCTTCCTACTCCTCTAGCGCATCGCAAACATGCTGAGACTGTGTTCGTGGGTGGTTTATGCTTTCTTATGAGAGCATGACCACGTCGGCACGTTGTTCGCCTTGCCTGCAGGCTTGAGCGCTCAGCGTGCCGTGTGTCATCAAGGCGATGGCCACGTTCACTGTCTTGCATGCCTGGTTGACGGCCATGATCACTGTTTCACATGCCTAATCAGTGTGTTGAGACTGTGTTTGTGGGTGGTTATGTTCTCTCATGAGTGCATAACCACGTCGGCACGTTGTTCGTCTCCCCTTTCTCGTAAAGGCTTGAGCCGCTCAGCATGCCGTGTGCCGTCGAGGCTTTCGGATGGGATTCTGGTCTTTCTCATGAGGGACCAAGCATTTCATTCGGGGCCCCAGGGGAGGGCAGATGTCGATTGCTACATCGGAGAGAGGGCTGTTATACTCTGAAAATAATGCTGAGTTCCTTCTATAATGGTGTGTTCTCATGCTGAAGATTCAGACTTGACAGCCACACTTTCCTGGGCTTTTCTAAAGTGCCTGGATGTGTGTGAAAAATTTTGGCAGTATGGAAGCTTTTTGGTGCCAATATGGCAAGCCAAACATGCCTAAATCTGCAGAAGTTTTTCCTCTCTCACTACCCCTGCACTTTCACTGCACGTGGGTAGTTCTGACTCGGGGTGGAGCTGCGCTTAGTGACTGACCGTGATTAGTCACAACGCTGGCCCTCGGTCAGACGATGTCCACACTTGTGGTCCAGGAGCGCCTCAAAACCAGCCCGCTCAGAGTTGTTTCCCCCTAGCAAAAGGAAGGGAAATAACTCTGAGAGAAGCGACCAGAGTATGTGACATTCTGCTCTTCGGGAGTGCGTGTCATCACCACTCCTTCCCCTGGGAGAGGGCCGGGTGGAGAATTTTGTTTCTGTTCCGCCGCTGGTCATCCAGTCAGTGGTACCCAAAGTTTGAGCAGTCCACTTCCTCTAAGTCGCTCACGGGCCCCAGCGCTCAGATGGCAGTGAGGGCTTCGGCCTCGTCACTCTCGTCTCTCGCTGGGTGAGGCGGAAACCAGGACTCGATGCCCCCGGGCCTCGCTCCTCGTTTCCCCTCACGGTCGAGACTGGCAGTAAAATAAGACCAGTCTCCTCCGTCTGAGAGGGTCAGAATGGCAGTGTGCGCCGCCCCCGAGCTGCGCCGCTCTCGTTCCCCTCTCCCCAGCTCTCAGATAGCAGTGGCGCCACCTCGGTCACGCCGCTCCTGTCTGTCGCTGGACCGGCACAGTGCTCAGATGACAGTGATGCCGCCTCGGCCTCATCGCTCTCATCTCCCACTGGCCAGGGAGGTGCGGATACTTGGACTCGATCCCCACGGGCGTCGTTCCTCGTCTCCCCTCCCTCCTTCGCCTCCGGGCAACGAACAGCTGAACGCCTCCGGGCCTTCCCTGTCGATTGCCCCCTCGTGGAAGCAGGTTGGTGTCGTATGCCACGCCCAGACTCCACTTCTGGCCGCCTCAGGGCCTCCGGAGTCGAGTCCCTGCCTCCACCTCGCTGCCCCTCCGCGGGTACGCCGGTCGTGCGGGTGGGCTCGTTGCGCCGGTTTCTCGGAGCCTGGTTAGAGCTCCCGAGTCCGTCGCGCTGGCTCATCCGCACCATCCGGTTCGGCTATGCAATTCAATTTGCACGCCGGCCCCCCAAGTTCAGGGGCATCCACTTCACCCATGTGCGTACAGTGGATGCTCCGGTCTTGCGGAAAGAGATCGATGTCCTGCTGGCGAAGGACGCGATCGAGCCGGTCCCTCCAGCCGATATGAGGTCAGGGTTTTACAGCCCTTACTTCATTGTACCCAAGAAAGGCGGTGGGTTACGGCCAATCCTGGATCTGCGAGTATTGAATCGGGCCCTGCACAAGCTCCCGTTCAAAGATGCTCACGCAGAAACGCATTTTCGAATGCATCCGTCCCCAGGATTGGTTTGCAGCGATCGACCTGAAGGACGCGTACTTTCATGTCTCGATTCTTCCCCGACACAGACCATTTCTTCGGTTTGCTTTCGAGGGTCGAGCATATCAGTACAAGGTCCTACCCTTCGGGCTGGCCCTGTCGCCCCGTGTCTTCACGAAAGTCGCGGAGGCAGCCATTGTTCCCATGAGAGAGCAAGGCGTTCGCATTCTCAACTATCTCGACGACTGGCTCATTCTAGCTCACTCGCGAGATGTGTTGTGCGATCACAGGGACGTGGTGCTCCGTCACCTCAGTCAGTTGGGGCTTCAGGTCAACTGGGAGAAGAGCAAACTCTGCCCCGTGCAGAGGATCTCTTATCTCGGTATGGAGCTGGACTCGGTCGCTCAGACTGCGCGCCTCACAGAGGAGCGCGTCCAGTCGGTGCTCACCTGCCTCAAGTCCTTTCGAGGCAGGACAGCGGTCCCACTGAAACAATTTCAGAGGCTCCTGGGGCATATGGCAGCCGCAGCCGCAGTAACGTAATATGAGACCGCTCCAGCACTGGCTTCACGATCGAGTCCCGAGGTGGGCGTGGCAGAGCGGCACGTTCCGGGTCAAAGTCACCCCGAACTGTCGCCAAACCTTCAACCCTTGGTCGGATCCTGGGTTTCTACGGGCCGGAGTGCCCCTAGTCCAGGTTTCCAGGCATGCTGTGGTTTTTCACAGATGCTTCTGCCAAGGGCTGGGGGGCCACGTACAAAGGGCATGCAGTCTCGGGTCTGTGGACGGGGCCCCGGCTGCATTGGCACATCAACTGCCTAGAGTTGCAAGCAGTACGCTTAGCCTTGTGTCGCCTCAAGGGCCTTCTCAAACACAAGCACGTACTGGTCCGTACGGACAGCACTGCGACCGTTGCGTACATCAACCGACAAGGTGGTCTGCGCTCCCGTCGTATGTCGCGACTCGCCTCCCACCTCCTCCTATGGAGTCAGAAGCATCTGAGGTCGCTTCGTGCCGTTCATGTCCCTGGGGAGTTCAATCATGTGGCCGACGAGCTTTCACGTCAGCCTCCCCTTCCGGGAGAATGGCGACTCCATCCCCAGGTGGTCCAGCTGATTTGGCGAGTCTTCGGAGCCGCACAGGTAGACCTGTTTGCCTCTCCGGACACGACCCATTGCCAGTGGTATTACTCCCTGACCGAGGGAACTCTCGGTACGGATGCTCTGGCACACAGCTGGCCCCGGGACTTACGCAAATATGCGTTTCCCCCAGTGAGCCTTCTTGCACAGACTCTGTGCAAGGTCAGGGAGGACGAGGAGCAGGTCCTTTTGGTGGCCCCGTATTGGCCAACCCGGACTTGGTTCCCAGAACTCATGCTCCTCGCGACAGCCCCTCCTTGGCCGATTCCTCTGAGGAACGATCTACTTTCTCAGAGACGGGGCACTCTATGGCACCCGCGCCCAGACCTCTGGAAACTCCATGTCTGGTCCCTGGACGGGACGCGGAGGTTCTAGATGGCCTGCCACAGGCAGTGGTAGATACTATCTCTTCAGCTAGAGCCCCCTCTACGAGGCGCCTCTATGCTCTGAAGTGGAACCTGTTCGTCGGCTGGTGTTCTTCCCACGGGGAGAACCCACGAACTTGCCCGATCAGAGTCGTGCTCTCCTTCCTACAAGACGGGTTGGAGCGAAGGCTGTCTCCCTCCACCCTCAAAGTGTATGTTGCCGCAATAGCCGCACATCACGATGTAGTTGAAGGTAAGTCCGTGGGGAAGCACGACCTGGTCATCAGATTCCTCAAGGGTGCTAGGAGGCTAAATCCACCTCGCAATTTGCACCCTGTACCCTCTTGGGACCTAGCTTTAGTGCTTAGAGCACTCCAAGGTCCTCCTTTTGAGCCTTTGACGACAGTGGAGCTTAATATCCTGTCCATCAAGACAGCGCTCCTGTTAGCATTGGCTTCCTTCAAGAGGGTAGGGGATCTGCAGGCTTTTTCGGTCGACGAATCGTGCCTAGAGTTCGGGCCTGGCCTTTCTCATGTTATATTGAGACCCCGGCTCGGATATGTGCCCAAGGTTCCTACCACTCCTTTTGTGGACCAGGTAGTGAACCTGCAAGCGCTGCCCCAGGAGGAGGCAGACCCAGCCCTAGCTTTTCTCTGTCCCGTCCGGGCCCTCCGGGTTTATATAGACAGAACGCAAAGCTTCAGGACCTCAGATCAGCTCTTTGTTTGTTACGGAGGCCAGCAGAAGGGGAAGGCTGTCTCCAAGCAGAGGTTAGCCCACTGGCTAGTGGACGCTATCACCAGGGCTTATGAGTCCCAAGGTGAGCCCTGCCCGCCCAGGTTGCGAACTCACTCCACTAGGGGTGTTGCCGCTTCCTGGGCTCTGGCACAAGGCGCCTCGCTAACAGACATTTGTCGAGCTGCGGGCTGGGCGACACCGAACACGTTTGCTAGATTTTATAGCCTACGTGTGGAACCTGTTTCCTCCCGAGTACTCGCTACGGCCAGTAATTAGAGGGAATAGGTGTGTCGGCTTGCGACGCCATTCCGTGAGCGGATACGTGCGTCTTTTTGCTCCGTTGGTTACCCAACAAACGGCTAACCTCGTGAGTTCCTCCATCACCCCTCCGGTGCCAGGCGTTGCGGACCGCCCGGCACCAGGTCTGCTACCTTCAGTAAGGAGTTGCTAGTAGACTGGGTGCTTTTTCCAGTGGTCCCTGCGGTGGCCCATGATTGCCACGTGCAGTTCAGCCGTGTCTTCCCCTTGACAGACTCATTCTGTCGTCCCTGTTGAGTACGCTCCTCACTCCTCTGGACTGGGACTACCTTCAAGGACTGCCATATGTTTCACTACCCTACGTGGTTAGTACATGTGTGTATTTGAGGGCCTTCCTCTAGGCTGCCTCAGCTTCCGCAGCGTTCCCCCCCCCATTATTTTTTCCTTGGGGATGGGCACGCTTTCCCAGTGTTATCCAATATCCACTGATTGGGTCTTGCGGAACAGCAGTGTGATTTCCTAGCTAGCTCCCGCAAAATTTTCTGGAAACTGCTGCAGGGTAGCTTAGCTGGGCGCTGGAAGGGGCCAGCACTATGGCGTTTTGGTAGGGATCCCAATTCGTCAGGGGAACTCCCCCGACGAGGCGTCGGAGTTCCCTGCTGACGAAAGGGAACGTCTCGGTTACGTATGGTAACCCTCGTTCCCTGAGTCCAGGGAACGGAGACGCCTCGTCCCGTCGCCATGTTGCTGTACCTTCGCGGAGGGCTGGACACTGTTCGGCTCCTCAGCGAAAAGCGATGATGCAATGTTTGCTTCCGGGCTTTATACCCGCGCTGGTAGGCGGGCTGCGGAATGCAAATGTTGCATGCCAATGTTCATTGGCTCGTTTTAATTCACTCGAAGGCAATTGGTCTCCCTAGCGTGATCCCAATTCGTCAGGGGAACTCCCCCGACGAGGCGTCTCCGTTCCCTGGACTCAGGGAACGAGGGTTACCATACGTAACCGAGACGTTTAGTTGTGATATTTGTATTCTTTTATATAGAAATAAATGGTATATAATTACATTTTTAGAAGATTTTTAGTGTTTCCTTTTTGGACATTACTTTAATCCCTCGCCATAGCAAAACCGTTTGAGATATTTATTATCCATTCACAATTTAGCATATTTAATGTAGTTTCATCATGTTGAAAAAGTTTGGTACGAATAAAATAAATAGTTTAAGAGGAGTGGCTAAAAATTCAGAGGCTGATTTTGCAAAAAAATTCACATTCAGACAAAAATATCTGACTTCCTGATGGCCAGAGCTATTGAATGTAAATTAGAAAGTTGTCCGGCTTGATGAGAACAATATACAAACTATTTTTTCTTTACTGTAGTTAAAACTAACCCCCCCACTTTTGTCAAAAGCATGTTGAAAGTGACACACTTCCTGCTGCCAGTTGGTGGCGCTATAACTTTGACTCACAATAGCTTCATCCATCTGATCGGCCTCTTACCACGAACACACTGCTGAAGTTTCATCAAGATCAGTTAATGTATGCAGAAGTTATTCAACTTCCGTGTTTCTCTTTTCTCGCCATAAATTCGATTCCTCGCCACAGCCAAACCGTTCGAGATATCAAAAATCCGTCCGCAATTTAGCATCCTCAAAGTCTTGACTACATGCACACCGAGTTTGAAGGGGACACGGAGAATTTTCTAGGAGGAGCATTTCACATTCCACAGCAAGCGTTTTCCAAACAACCCATAATAGCCGACTTCCTGTTGGGCTGGCGTAAAACTTGACTGGGGTAAAGTTGTTCGGCCCGATGAGATCTATATGTGTACCGAGTTTCATATTAATTCATGCGAGCGTGTTTGATATATGGATCAAGTTTTAGAACCCCGTTAAAGGGGGCGCTGTTGAGCCCCCCAGCCACGCCTGGGTACCAGCTTCAGCCCGGCCCTGATGGCCGTGGGTTCTGACCTGTGTGCAAAGTTTCAAGAGTTTTTGAGCACGTTAAGGACCCCAAAAGCCCCTGAAACCTTGATTAACAATATAAAAGCAATAGTCAAATCCCCCCCTCCCCTCACACACACACAGACACAGAGAGAGGGAGAGAAAATTCTTCAGAAAATCCACATTCAAACCAAAATATCTCTCTTCCTGTTGGTCGGAGATGGTTCATGTAAATTAGAAAGTTGTCCGTCTTGATGAGAACAATACACATACCAAGTTTTGTGATTCTAGGAAAAACTAAGCCCCCATTTTTGACTAAAGGTGGCGCTACTGAGCCATTCCACCACGCCCGTTTCTGAAACTTTGCACATGTCTACGGGCTAATAAATGTGATGTGTCTGTTGAGTTTCATGCAATTTCAAGTATGTTAAGAGTCTCAAAAGCATCAAAAAATAATATTAAAGTTTGATGCGTTGCCACGGCAACAGTATCTAAGATATCAATAATCCTTTCACAGGTTTACATCTGCCGTGTGTCTACATTGTACACATAAAGGTTGAAGCAAATCGGGTAAAAATAAGACACTGATTTCAAAGCATTTTGAAAGTGATGTACTTCCTGCTGCCTGTTGGTGGCGCTATAACTTTGACTCACAATAGTCACATCCATGTGATCGGCCTCTTACAACGAACACACTGCTGAAGTTTCATCAAGATCAGTTAATGTATGCAGAAGTTATAACACACTTCCTGTTTCATTTTTTCGCCATAAATTTGTTTCCTCGCCACGGCCAAACCGTTCGAGATATCAAAAATCCGTCCGCAATTTAGCATCCTCAATGTCTTGACTTCATGCTGACCGAGTTTGGAGGCGAATCGATGAATTCCCTAGGAGGAGTACATTAAATTCCACAGCATGCGTTTCCAAACAACGCTAAATAGCCAACTTCCTGTTTGGCTGGCGTAAAACTTAGAGCACGAAAGTTGTTCGGCCCGATGAGATCTATATGTGTACCGAGTTTCATATTATTACATGCAAGCGTGTTTGATTTATGGACACGTGTTTGGATCCCGTTCCAGGGGGCGCTGTCGAGGCCCCCTGCCACGCCCGGGTACCAGCTTCAGTCCGGCCCTGATGGCCGCGGGTTCTGACGTGTGTGCAAAATTTCAAGAGTTTTCGAGCATGTTAAGGGCCCCAAAAGTGGCCGAAAGGTTGACAAAATAATAATAATAATAATAAATATAGCTGCGAGCAGCGATTACGGGCCCAAGCCGGTGGCACCGCAACCCCGGAGCCTTTAGTTACCTAAAGGCACCGGGGATGGCGGTGCCGCCGGCTTTGGCCCTCCATCGCTGCTCGCAGCTATATTTATATATATATATATATATATATATATATATATACACACACACACACACACACACATATATATATACATATATATATATACACGTATATAAATATATATAAGACAGAAAATATTACTTGTCTTACCTTATTCTGATTTTATGATACACTCAAAATATTCCACAACAAATCCTTTAAATTTAATGTAAAAATAAAAACGAAAGTAAGCAGTGTTGGTCTCACGTAACCCTCTCATTAGAATCAAAATGTTTCAATATTTGCGATGTATTTGGATGCTAAACTATTCTTTATTATAGGCTTTGTACTTCACTCGTGTTCCAATATCGATGGAAAAATTCATCCTCTTCACACGCGCAAAAATGTGCTTGGAAACATCACAGTGGAGCTCTGCTTTCTGTGAATGGTACAAATTGTACTACTGACTATTTAAACAGAGCAGTGTAATTTGTTTATGTTAGGTTGACTATTTTTATTATTATATTGTATTAGGGCTATAATGAACAGGCTGCGATGTCAAGATTGCAATTCTGGAATGTGTGTGTGTGTGTGTGTGTGACGCGGTTGCGGTTGAACAGTGGACACAAAAACATAAATAAACTGTTTTAGTTAATTCCTACATCCATAGGAATACATTGAAAATGCTCGCTCTACTCCGCACCATTATCAATGTCTGTGCGGACGTCTGTATTTTACTAGTATATAGTATACTATAGTTAGCGATTTAAAAGCACCTGCTCATGTCACACGTCGATTAACCGATGGAAAAATATCCTCACAGTCATATACCTAATAAATTTATATTTAAATACAATAGGCCTACCTAGTAAAACGTTTTATATACTATTTGGATATCCTTTTGGACACAAGAGGGCAGTATAGCCCTATGTTTGCTTTTTTGTTGAACCAAATAGCACTAAATAGCCTGTTTTTAACTTTTTCATACTTCTTATATTGCAAAAACAGAATAAAATAGGTTTAGTTCTAATATTTGTATATTTTTATATAAAAATAAATGGTGTATAATTACATTTTTAGAAGTTATGAGATGTTTCCTGCTTCCTTTTTGACATTAATTTAATCCCTCGCCATAGCAAAACCGTTTGAGATATTCAATATCCGTTTACAATTTAGCATCATTAATATATTTTTATCATGTTGAAAAAGTTTGGTGGGAATAAAATAAACCTTTTAGGAGGAGTAACTAAAAACTCAGAGGCTGATTTAACAAACGATCCATATTCAGACAAAAATATCTGACTTCCTGTTGGTTGCAGCTAATGCCTGTAAATTAGAAAGTTGTCCGGCATGATGAGACCAATATACGTACTGATTTTTGTAATTGTGGGTAAAACTAACCCCCCCACTTTTGTCAAAAACATTTTGAAAGTGACACACTTCCTGCTGCCAGTTGGTGGCGCTATAACTTTGACTCACAATAGTCACATCCATCTGATCGGCCTCTTACCATGAACACACTGCTGAAGTTTCATCAAGATCAGTTAATGTGTGCAGAAGTTATAACACTTCGTGTTTCTCTTTTCTCGCCATAAATTTGTTTCCTTGCCACGGCCAAACCGTTTGAGATATCAAAAATCCGTCTGCAATTTAGCATCCTCAATGTCTTGACTTCATGCACACCGAGTTTGGTGGCGATTTAATTAATTCTCTAGGAGAAGTGTTTCAAATTCCACAGCAAGCGTTCTCCAAACAACCCATAATTGCCGACTTCCTGTTGGGCTGGCGTAAAATTTAGAGCACGAAAGTTGTTCGGCCCGATGAGATCTATATGTGTACCGAGTTTCATATCATTACATGCAAGTGTGTTTGATTTATGGACAAGTGTTCGGATCCCGTTCCAGGGGGCGCTGTTGAGCCCCCCTGCCACGCCCGGGTTCCAGCTTCAGCCCGGCCCTGATGGCCGCAGGTTCTGACCTGTGTGCAAAGTTTCAAGAGTTTTCGAGCACGTTAAAGGCCCCAAAAGCCCCTGAAACCTTGAAAAACAGGAATTTTAAAGAAATCTCACTCAAAAGACAAATCCCCCCACCCCTCACACACACAGAGACGTAGAGGCAGAGAGAGAGAGGGAGAGAATTCTCCAAAAAATCACATTCAAACCAAAATATCTCTCTTCCTGTTGGTCACAGCTTATGACTATAAATTAGAAAGTTGTCCGGCTTGATGAGAACAATACACATAACGATTTTTGTGACTCTACTTAAAACTAAGCCCCCATTTTTGACTAAAGGTGGCGCTACTGAGCCCCTCACCACGCCCGTTTCTGAAACTTTGCACATGTCTACTGGATAATAAATGTGATGTGTCTGTCGAATTTCATCGAATTTCAAGTATGTTAGGAGTCTCAAAAGCATCTGAAAAGAATATTAAAGTTTGATGCGTTGCCACAGCAACAGTATCTAAGATATCAATAATCCTTTCACAGGTCTACATCTGCCGTGTGTCTACATTGTACACATAAAGTTTGAAGCAAATCGGGTAAAAATAAGACAGTGATTTCAAAGCATTTTGAAGGTGATGTACTTCCTGCTGCCTGTTGGTGGCGCTATAACTTTGACTCACAATAGTCACATCCATGTGATCGGCCTCTTACAACGAACACACTGCTGAAGTTTCATCAAGATCAGTTAATGTATGCAGAAGTTATAACACACTTCCTGTTTCATTTTTTCGCCATAAATTCGTTTCCTCGCCACAGCCAAACCGTTTGAGATATCAAAAATCCCCTGGCAATTTTTCATCCTCAATGTCTTGACTTCATGCACACCGAGTTTGGTTGTGATTGGACAAATATTCTAGGAGGAGTATTTCAAATTCCAAAGCATACGTTTTTCAAACAGCCCATAATAGTCGACTTCCTGTTGGGCTGACGTAAAACTTAGAGCACGAAAGTTGTTCGGCCCGATAAGATCTATATGTGTACCGAGTTTCATATTATTACATGCAAGCGTGTTTGATTTATGGACCAAGTTTTCGGACCCCGTTCCAGGGGGCGCTGTCGAGCCTCCCTGCCACTCCCGGGTACCAGCTTCAGCCCGGCCCTGATGGCCGCGGGTTCTGACCTGTGTGCAAAGTTTCAAGAGTTTTCGAGCATGTTAAGGGTCTCAAAAGTGCCCGAGAAGTAGAAAAAAATAATAATAATAATAAATATAGCTGCGAGCAGCGATTACGGGCCCAAGCCGGTGGTACCGCAACCCCGGTGCCTTTAGTTACCAAAAGGCACCGGGGTGGCGGTACCGCCGGCTTGGGCCCGTAATCGCTGCTCGCAGCTATATTTATATATATATATATATATATATATATATATATATATATATATATATATATATATATATATATATATATATATATATATATATACATACACATACATACACACACATACATATATATGTATATATATATATATGTATGTATATATATATATATATATTATTGTTCAAAAGTTTGGGGTCAGTAAGATTTTTTATGTTTTTAGGAGAAGTGTCTTCTGCTCACCAAGGCTGCATTTATTGATTAAAAATACAAACAAAAACAGTAATATTGTGAAATATTATTCCAATTTAAAACAGCTGTTTTCAATTTTTAAATATTTTACATAGTAATTCATTTCTGTGATCAAAGTTGAGTTTTCAGCATCATTACTCCAGTCTTCAGTGTCACATGATCCTTCAGAAATCATACTAATATGATGATTGATGCTCAATAAATATTCATTATTATTTTCAATGTTGAAAACAGTTGTGTACAGTTTTTTTTTTCAAAATGCTTTGATGAATGTAAAGTTCAAAAGAACAGCATATATTTCAAATATATATATTTTTAACATTATAAATGTCTTTACTGTAACTGTTGATCAGTTTAACTCATCCTTCATAAATAAAAGTACTGATTTATTTTATTTATTTCCCCCAAAAATAAAATTTTAATTATTACTAACCCAAAACTTTTGAGCGGTAGTGTTTAACGTTACAAAAGCTTTAGATTTCAGATAAATGCTGTTCTTTTGAACTTTCTATTCATCAAAGACTGTACACAACTGTTTTCGACATTTAAAATAATAATGAATGTTTCTTGAGTATCAATCATCATATTAGAATAATTTCTGAAGGATCATGTGACAGTGACGACTGGAGTAATGATGCTGAAAACTCAGCTTTGATCACAGGAATAAATAACAGCTGCTTTCTATTTTAATATATTTTAAACTGTTTTAAATTGGAATAATATTTTACAATATTACTGTTTTTGTTTGTATTTTAATCAAATAAATGCAGCCTTGGTGAGCAGAAGAAACTTCTCTGTTATGTGCGCGCCACAGACTGCGTGCAGCACGTCCGCTTAGAGTTCCGCTTTTTGCCTTCCGTCAATATTACGTTATTAGAAAAATATTTTTTTAGAGAATCGATTTTTTGACATTTGTGAATCGATTCAGAATCGTCCACATCCGCATCGCGATGCATCTAAGAATAATTTTTTTCTCCCACCCCTAGATTTCATACAACAGATTAATAAACAGTTACAATTAAGTCACTTACATTTTAGATGCAATGTTGACTGTTTTTGTTCTGTTTCAGCAGCGAAAATAGTTAAACAAAGATCACGGCAGAACCATCACGCATCACGTGTTTTCTCATAACTGAACGATTCAGCATTTTTAACGAATCGGTTGACTCAAAGATTGAATGATCAATCCATAAACATCTGTCTTAATCATGATCGACTCATTCGAACGAATCGTTTGAACGAATGAATCAATGACTCGCTTATTAAGATGGATGCCTGGCGACACCTAATAGCGGTTTAGTGTTGTTTAAAAGCATCATTCTTTCCCACATGTGTGTGATTTGTGTGTGCAACATTATCATTATTTTTCTTTCACTATTATATTAGCGATTTAAAAGCACCCACTCGTGTCACACATCGATTAACCGGTGGGAAAATATCCTCAGACACATACCTAATAAATGTATATTTAAATACAATATTGGCCTACCTGGTAAAAAGTTTTATATACTATTTTGATGTCCTTTTGGACACAAGAGGGCAGTATAGCCCTATGTTTGCTTTTTTGTTGAACCAAATAGCAATAAATAGCCTGTTTTAACTTTTTCATTCTTCTTGAATTGCAAAAACAGAATAAAATGGGTTTAGTTGTGATATTTGTATTCTTTTATATAGAAATAAATGGTATATAATTACATTTTTAGAAGATTTTTAGTGTTTCCTTTTTGGTCATTACTTTAATCCCTCGCCATAGCAAAACCGTTTGAGATATTTATTATCCATTCACAATTTAGCATATTTAATGTAGTTTCATCATGTTGAAAAAGTTTGGTACGAATAAAATAAATAGTTTAAGAGGAGTGGCTAAAAATTCAGAGGCTGATTTTGCCAAAAAATTCACATTCAGACCAAAATATCTGACTTCCTGATGGCCAGAGCTATTGAATGTAAATTAGAAAGTTGTCCGGCTTGATGAGAACAATATACAAACTGTTTTTTCTTTACTGTAGTTAAAACTAACCCCCCCACTTTTGTCAAAAGCATGTTGAAAGTGACACACTTCCTGCTGCCAGTTGGTGGCGCTATAACTTTGACTCACAATAGTCACATCCATGTGATCGGCCTCTTACAACGAACACACTGCTGAAGTTTCATCAAGATCAGTTAATGTATGCAGAAGTTATAACACACTTCCTGTTTAATTTTTTCGCCATAAATTCGTTTCCTCGCCACAGCCAAACCGTTTGAGATATCAAAAATCCCCTGGCAATTTTTCATCCTCAATGTCTTGACTTCATGCACACCGAGTTTGGTTGTGATTGGACAAATATTCTAGGAGGAGTATTTCAAATTCCAAAGCATACGTTTTTCAAACAGCCCATAATAGTCGACTTCCTGTTGGGCTGACGTAAAACTTAGAGCACGAAAGTTGTTCGGCCCGATAAGATCTATATGTGTACCGAGTTTCATATTATTACATGCAAGCGTGTTTGATTTATGGACCAAGTTTTCGGACCCCGTTCCAGGGGGCGCTGTCGAGCCTCCCTGCCACTCCCGGGTACCAGCTTCAGCCCGGCCCTGATGGCCGCGGGTTCTGACCTGTGTGCAAAGTTTCAAGAGTTTTCGAGCATGTTAAGGGTCTCAAAAGTGCCCGAGAAGTAGAAAAAAATAATAATAATAATAAATATAGCTGCGAGCAGCGATTACGGGCCCAAGCCGGTGGTACCGCAACCCCGGTGCCTTTAGTTACCAAAAGGCACCGGGGTGGCGGTACCGCCGGCTTGGGCCCGTAATCGCTGCTCGCAGCTATATTTATATATATATATATATATATATATATATATATATATATATATACATACACATACATACACACACATACATATATATGTATATATATATATATATGTATATATATATATATATATATTATTGTTCAAAAGTTTGGGGTCAGTAAGATTTTTTATGTTTTTAGGAGAAGTGTCTTCTGCTCACCAAGGCTGCATTTATTGATTAAAAATACAAACAAAAACAGTAATATTGTGAAATATTATTCCAATTTAAAACAGCTGTTTTCAATTTTTAAATATTTTACATAGTAATTCATTTCTGTGATCAAAGTTGAGTTTTCAGCATCATTACTCCAGTCTTCAGTGTCACATGATCCTTCAGAAATCATACTAATATGATGATTGATGCTCAATAAATATTTATTATTATTTTCAATGTTGAAAACAGTTGTGTACAGTTTTTTTTTTTTCAAAATGCTTTGATGAATGTAAAGTTCAAAAGAACAGCATATATTTCAAATATATATATTTTTAACATTATAAATGTCTTTACTGTAACTGTTGATCAGTTTAACTCATCCTTCATAAATAAAAGTACTGATTTATTTTATTTATTTCCCCCAAAAATAAAATTTTAATTATTACTAACCCAAAACTTTTGAGCGGTAGTGTTTAACGTTACAAAAGCTTTAGATTTCAGATAAATGCTGTTCTTTTGAACTTTCTATTCATCAAAGACTGTACACAACTGTTTTCGACATTTAAAATAATAATGAATGTTTCTTGAGTATCAATCATCATATTAGAATAATTTCTGAAGGATCATGTGACAGTGACGACTGGAGTAATGATGCTGAAAACTCAGCTTTGATCACAGGAATAAATAACAGCTGCTTTCTATTTGAATATATTTTAAACTGTTTTAAATTGGAATAATATTTTACAATATTACTGTTTTTGTTTGTATTTTAATCAAATAAATGCAGCCTTGGTGAGCAGAAGAAACTTCTCTGTTATGTGCGCGCCACAGACTGCGTGCAGCACGTCCGCTTAGAGTTCCGCTTTTTGCCTTCCGTCAATATTACGTTATTAGAAAAATATTTTTTTAGAGAATCGATTTTTTGACATTTGTGAATCGATTCAGAATCGTCCACATCCGCATCGCGATGCATCTAAGAATAATTTTTTTCTCCCACCCCTAGATTTCATACAACAGATTAATAAACAGTTACAATTAAGTCACTTACATTTTAGATGCAATGTTGACTGTTTTTGTTCTGTTTCAGCAGCGAAAATAGTTAAACAAAGATCACGGCAGAACCATCACGCATCACGTGTTTTCTCATAACTGAACGATTCAGCATTTTTAACGAATCGGTTGACTCAAAGATTGAATGATCAATCCATAAACATCTGTCTTAATCATGATCGACTCATTCGAACGAATCGTTTGAACGAATGAATCAATGACTCGCTTATTAAGATGGATGCCTGGCGACACCTAATAGCGGTTTAGTGTTGTTTAAAAGCATCATTCTTTCCCACATGTGTGTGATTTGTGTGTGCAACATTATCATTATTTTTCTTTCACTATTATATTAGCGATTTAAAAGCACCCACTCGTGTCACACATCGATTAACCGGTGGGAAAATATCCTCAGACACATACCTAATAAATGTATATTTAAATACAATATTGGCCTACCTGGTAAAAAGTTTTATATACTATTTTGATGTCCTTTTGGACACAAGAGGGCAGTATAGCCCTATGTTTGCTTTTTTGTTGAACCAAATAGCAATAAATAGCCTGTTTTAACTTTTTCATTCTTCTTGAATTGCAAAAACAGAATAAAATGGGTTTAGTTGTGATATTTGTATTCTTTTATATAGAAATAAATGGTATATAATTACATTTTTAGAAGATTTTTAGTGTTTCCTTTTTGGGCATTACTTTAATCCCTCGCCATAGCAAAACCGTTTGAGATATTTATTATCCATTCACAATTTAGCATATTTAATGTAGTTTCATCATGTTGAAAAAGTTTGGTACGAATAAAATAAATAGTTTAAGAGGAGTGGCTAAAAATTCAGAGGCTGATTTTGCCAAAAAATTCACATTCAGACCAAAATATCTGACTTCCTGATGGCCAGAGCTATTGAATGTAAATTAGAAAGTTGTCCGGCTTGATGAGAACAATATACAAACTGTTTTTTCTTTACTGTAGTTAAAACTAACCCCCCCACTTTTGTCAAAAGCATGTTGAAAGTGACACACTTCCTGCTGCCAGTTGGTGGCGCTATAACTTTGACTCACAATAGCTACATCCATCTGTTCGGCCTCTTACCACGAACACACTGCTGAAGTTTCATCAAGATCAGTTAATGTATGCAGAAGTTATTCCACTTCCGTGTTTCTCTTTTCTCGCCATAAATTCGATTCCTCGCCCCAGCCAAACCGTTCGAGATATCAAAAATCCGTCCGCAATTTAGCATCCTCAAAGTCTTGACTACATGCACACCGAGTTTGAAGGGGACATGGTGAATTTTCTAGGAGGAGTATTTCACATTCCACAGCAAGCGTTTTCCAAACAACCCATAATAGCCGACTTCCTGTTGGGCTGGCGTAAAACTTGACCTGGTAAAGTTGTTCGGCCCGATGAGATCTATATGTGTACCGAGTTTCATATTAATTCATGCGAGCGTGTTTGATATATGGATCAAGTTTTAGAACCCCGTTCAAGGGGGCGCTGTTGAGCCCCCCAGCCACGCCCGGGTACCAGCTTCAGCCCGGCCCTGATGGCCGTGGGTTCTGACCTGTGTGCAAAGTTTCAAGAGTTTTTGAGCACGTTAAGGACCCCAAAAGCCCCTGAAACCTTGATTAGCAATATAAAAGCAATAGTCAAATCCCCCCCTCCCCTCACACACACACAGACACAGAGAGAGGGAGAGAAAATTCTTCAGAAAATCCACTTTCAAACCAAAATATCTCTCTTCCTGTTGGTCGGAGATGGTTCATGTAAATTAGAAAGTTGTCCGTCTTGATGAGAACAATACACATACCAAGTTTTGTGATTCTAGGAAAAACTAAGCCCCCATTTTTGACTAAAGGTGGCGCTACTGAGCCATTCCACCACGCCCGTTTCTGAAACTTTGCACATGTCTACGGGCTAATAAATGTGATGTGTCTGTTGAGTTTCATGCAATTTCAAGTATGTTAAGAGTCTCAAAAGCATCAAAAAATAATATTAAAGTTTGATGCGTTGCCACGGCAACAGTATCTAAGATATCAATAATCCTTTCACAGGTTTACATCTGCCGTGTGTCTACATTGTACACATAAAGTTTGAAGCAAATCGGGTAAAAATAAGACACTGATTTCAAAGCATTTTGAAATTGATGTACTTCCTGCTGCCTGTTGGTGGCGCTATAACTTTGACTCACAATAGTCACATCCATGTGATCGGCCTCTTACAACGAACACACTGCTGAAGTTTCATCAAGATCAGTTAATGTATGCAGAAGTTATAACACACTTCCTGTTTCATTTTTTCGCCATAAATTTGTTTCCTCGCCACGGCCAAACCGTTCGAGATATCAAAAATCCGTCCGCAATTTAGCATCCTCAATGTCTTGACTTCATGCACACCAAGTTTGGAGGCGAATCGATGAATTCCCTAGGAGGAGTACATTAAATTCCACAGCATGCGTTTCCAAACAACGCTAAATAGCCAACTTCCTGTTTGGCTGGCGTAAAACTTAGAGCACGAAAGTTGTTCGGCCCGATGAGATCTATATGTGTACCGAGTTTCATATTATTACATGCAAGCGTGTTTGATTTATGGACACGTGTTTGGATCCCGTTCCAGGGGGCGCTGTCGAGCCCCCCTGCCCCGCCCGGGTACCAGCTTCAGTCCGGCCCTGATGGCCGCGGGTTCTGACGTGTGTGCAAAATTTCAAGAGTTTTCGAGCATGTCAAGGGCCCCAAAAGTGCCCGAAAGGTTGACAAAATAATAATAATAATAATAATAATAATAATAATAATAATAATAATAATAAATATAGCTGCGAGCAGCGATTGCGGGCCCAAGCCGGTGGCACCGCCACCCTGGTGCATTTAGTTGCACTAAAGGCACCGGGGTGGCGGTGTCACCGGCTTGGGCCCTCCATCGCTGCTCGCAGCTATATTTATATATATATATATATATATATATATATATATATATATATATATATATATATATATATATATATATTTATATAAATGTAATATATATATATATATATATATATATATCGGACAAGTAATATTCTCTGTCTTGTCACTTTACAATATATATATATATATATATAAAATTCAGAGGCTGATTTTGCAAATAAATCCACATTCAAACCAAAATATCTGACTTCCTGTTGGTCAGAGCTAATGACTGTAAATTAGAAACTTGTCCGGCTCGATGAGTCCAATATATGTACTGATTTTTGGAACTGTGGGTAAAAGTAACCCCCCCATTTTGCCAAAAGCATTTTGAAAGTGACACAGTTCTTGTTGCCAGTTGGTGGCGCTATAACTTTGACTCACAATAGTTGCATCCATCTGACCGGCCTCTTACCACGAACACACTGCTGAAGTTTCATCAAGATCAGTTAATGTGTGCAGAAGTTATAACACTTCGTGTCTCTCTTTTCTCGCCATAAATTCATTTCCTTGCCACGGCCAAACCGTTCGAGATATCAAAAATCCGTCCGCAATTTAGCATCCTCAATGTCTTGACTTCATGCACACCGAGTTTGGTGGGGATGGGATGAATTTTCTAGGAGGAGTATTTCACATTCCACAGCAAGCGTTCTCCAAACAACCCATAATAGCCGACTTCCTGTTGGGCTGGCGTAAAACTTGACTGAGGGAAAGTTGTTTGGCCCGATGAGATCTATATGTGTACCGAATTTCATATTAATTCATGCAAGCGTGTTTGATATATGGACCAAGTTTTCAGACCCCGTTCAAGGGGGCGCTGTTGAGCCCCCCTGCCACGCCCGTTTCTGAAACTTTTCACATGTCTACTGGCTAATAAGTGTGATGTGTCTGTCGAGTTTCATCCAATTTCAAGCATGCTAAGAGTCTCAAACGCATCCGAAAAGAACATTAAAGTTTGATGCGTTGCCACGGCAACAGTATCTAAGATATCAATAATCCTTTCACAGGTCTACATCTGCCGTGTGTTTACATTATACACATAAAGTTTGAAGCAAATCTGCTAAAAATAAGAGGGTGATTTCAAAGCATTTTGAAAGTAACACACTTCCTGCTGCCAGTTGGTGGCGCTATAACTTTGACTCACAATAGTCACATCCATGTGACCGGCCTCTTACCACGAACACACTGCTGAAGTTTCATCAAGATCAGTCAATGTATGCAGAAGTTATAACACATTTCCTGTTTCTCTTTTCTCGCCATAAATTCGTTTCCTCGCCACGGCCAAACCGTTCGAGATATCAAAAATCTGTCCGCAATTTAGCATCCTCAATGTCTTGACTTCATGCACACCGAGTTTCGAGGGGATTGAATGAATTCTCTAGGAGGAGTATTTCAAATTCCAGAGCGTACGTTTTTCAAACAACCCATAATAGCTGACTTCCTGTTGGGCGGAGCTAATAACATAGAGTGCGGAAGTTGTTCAGCCTGATGAGCTCTATATGTGTACTGAGTTTCAAACTAATACGTTCTTGTATGTGTCCAAGATTTCAGATTGCATTCTAGGTGGCGCTGTTGAGCACCCCTGCCACGCCCGGGTACCAGCTTCAGCTCGGCCCTAATGGCCGCGGGTTCTGACCTGTGTGCAAAGTTTCATGAGTTTTCGAGCATGTTAAAGGCCCCAAAAGCCCCCGAACCCTTGAAGAACAATAATAATTAAAGCTGCAAGCAGCGATGAAAGGGCCCTCGCACCCGTGCCATCAACACTCGGTGGCTTTAGGAAGACAGAGCATGGTTGGGAAATGTACATTTAAGGAGGTATATATAGTAAGAGTATGTCAAAGTCAGTTACAAAATGTTTTGTATAATGGTGATAATAGCATGCTTCATGACTCAGCTAAGTGTTGCTAGCATGTTTAGTGTGTTTCTAGCATGCTTAGTACACAATAATTATGTGGTTAGTACTGCATTACTGTGTTAACCATGTCAGTTTCTGTTGCCAGTAGGTGGCGTTATGACTATAACTGAATATGAGCTTGGATGTGTGTTCAGGACAGAACTCTTATCAAACGTGTGAAGTTTGGTGCAAATTGGACATTGCCTTCTTGAGTAACAACAAAGTCATGTTTCATTGAATTAGCATGCTTTAGCACTTAGCTAAGCATTGTTAGCATGTTTTAACATGTTTCTAGCATGTTTAGAACTCAATGGCATTTTTAACATGTTGCTAGAACGGTATCAACGTGTTAAACATGTCACTTCCTGTTGCCAGTTGGTGGCGCTATTACTATAATTGAACATTCTCATGTAGATGTGTTCAGGCCATGACTCTTATCAAAAGTGTGAAGTTTGGGGCAGATTGGACATTCCATGCCTGAGTTACAGCAAATTCCTATTTAATTGCAATAATAGCATGCTTTAGCACTTGGCTAAGAGTTTGCTAGCATGTTTTAGCATGTTTCTAGTATGTTGTTAGCATGTTTAACACTTGCTGGCACTTTTTTATATGTTATTAGGAGTCCATAACAGTGTTAAACATGTCACTTCCTGTTGCCAGCAGGTGGCGCTATGACTGTAACTGAATATAAGCATGGTCATGTGTTCAGGACAGAACGCTTATCAAAAGTGTGAAGTTTGGGGCAGATTGGACATTCCATGCCTGAGTTACAGCAAATTCATATTTAATTGCAGTAATATCATTCTTTAGCACTTAGCTAAGTGTTTGCTAGTATGTTTTAGCATGTCTATAGTATGTTGGTAGGATGTTTAGCACCTACTGGCATTTTTTTATATGTTATTAGGAGTCAAGAACAGTGTTAAACGTCACTTCCTGTTGCCAGCAGGTGGCGCTATGACTATAACTAAATATGAGCATGGACATGTGTTCAAGAGATAACTCTTATCAAACGTGTGACGTTTGGGGTAGATTGTACATTGCCTTCTTGAGTAACAACAAAGTCCTGTTTCATTGAATTAGCATGCTTTAGCACTTAGCTAAGTATTGCTAGTATGTTTTAACATGTTTCTAGCATGTTTAGAAGTCAATGGCATTTTTAACATGTTGCTAGAATGGCATCAACGTGTTAAACATGACACTTCCTGTTACCAGTAGGTGGCGCTATTACTATAACTGAATATTCTCATGTAGATATGTTCAGAACAGAACGCTTATCAAAAGTGTGAAGTTTGGGGCAGATTGGACATTCCATGCCTGAGTTACAGCAAATTCCTATTTAATTGCAATAATAGCATGCTTTAGCACTTAGCTAAGAGTTTGCTAGCATGTTTTAGCATGCTTCTAGTATGTTGTTAGCATGTTTAGCACTTGCTGGCACTTTTTTATATGTTATTAGGAGTCCATAACAGTGTTAAACATGTCACTTCCTGTTGCCAGCAGGTGGCGCTATGACTATAACTGAATATGAGCATGGTCATGTGTTCAGGACAGAACGTTTATTAAAAGTGTGAAGTTTGGCGCAGATTGGACATTGCCTTCTTGAGTAACAACAACATCCTGTTTCATTGAATTAGCATGCTTTAGCACTTAGCTAAGTATTGCTAGTATGTTTTAACATGTTTCTAGCATGTTTAGAAGTCAATGGCATTTTTAACATGTTGCTAGAATGGCATCAACGTGTTAAACATGACACTTCCTGTTACCAGTAGGTGGCGCTATTACTATAACTGAATATTCTCATGTAGATATGTTCAGGACAGAACGCTTATCAAAAGTGTGAAGTTTGGGGCAGATTGGACATTCCATGCCTGAGTTACAGCAAATTCCTATTTAATTGCAATAATAGCATGCTTTAGCACTTAGCTAAGAGTTTGCTAGCATGTTTTAGCATGCTTCTAGTATGTTGTTAGCATGTTTAGCACTTGCTGGCACTTTTTTATATGTTATTAGGAGTCCATAACAGTGTTAAACATGTCACTTCCTGTTGCCAGCAGGTGGCGCTATGACTATAACTGAATATGAGCATGGTCATGTGTTCAGGACAGAACTCTTATCAAACGTATGAAGTTTGGGGCAGATTGGACATTCCATGCCTGAGTTACAGCAACTTCCTGTTTCATGGCGAAACATCAAAATTTGTCAGGCCGCCGAGGACCCGCCCTTCGACGAAAACTCAAGATCTTCGCAATTTAACGTCGCAAAGGCCTTAAGATTACACTCACCAAATTTGAAGATGATCAGATTAAAACTGTAGGAGGAGTTCGTTAAAGTATGAGGCCTGAAAATGTCAAAAACTGCACAAAAATCTGGGAGGAAGTTCAAAATGGCTGACTTCCTGTTGGGTTTAGGGCTATGCTCCAAGAGACTTTTTTGTAGGTATTAGGTCATTACATGTATGTACCGAATTTCGTGCACGTACGTGGAACGTTGCGGGAGGCGCACTCCGTTGAACTTTTATAGGTGGCGCTATCGAGCCGTTTTGCCCCGTCCAATTCTGAAACCTATATCAGATGTAAATTTTCGCCAGTTCTGACGCGTGTGCAAAGTTTCGTGAGTTTTCGCGCATGTTTAGGCCCTCAAAAATGCAATTCAATGCGGAGAAGAATAATAATAATAATAATAATAATAATAATAATAATAAACAGAGCAATTCCAAGAGGGTCCTCACACCATCGGTGCTCGGGCCCTAATAATAATAATAATAATAAACAGAGCAATTCCAAGAGGGTCCTCACACCATCGGTGCTCGGGCCCTAATAATAATAATAATAAACAGAGCAATTCCAAGAGGGTCCTCACACCATCGGTGCTCGGGCCCTAATAATAAACAGAGCAATTCCAAGAGGGTCCTCACACCATCGGTGCTCGGGCCCTAATTAAAGCTGCAAGCAGCGATGAAAGGGCCCTCGCACCCGTGCCATCAACACTCGGTGGCTTTAGGAAGACAGAGCATGGTTGGGAAATGTACATTTAAGGAGGTATATATAGTAAGAGTATGTCAAAGTCAGTTACAAAATGTTTTGTATAATGGTGATAATAGCATGCTTCATGACTCAGCTAAGTGTTGCTAGCATGTTTAGTGTGTTTCTAGCATGCTTAGTACACAATAATTATGTGGTTAGTACTGCATTACTGTGTTAACCATGTCAGTTTCTGTTGCCAGTAGGTGGCATTATGACTATAACTGAATATGAGCTTGGATGTGTGTTCAGGACAGAACTCTTATCAAACGTGTGAAGTTTGGTGCAAATTGGACATTGCCTTCTTGAGTAACAACAAAGTCATGTTTCATTGAATAAGCATGCTTTAGCACTTAGCTAAGCATTGTTAGCATGTTTTAACATGTTTCTAGCATGTTTAGAACTCAATGGCATTTTTAACATGTTGCTAGAACGGCATCAACGTGTTAAACATGTCACTTCCTGTTGCCAGTTGGTGGCGCTATTACTATAATTGAACATTCTCATGTAGATGTGTTCAGGCCATGACTCTTATCAAAAGTGTGAAGTTTGGGGCAGATTGGACATTCCATGCCTGAGTTACAGCAAATTCCTATTTAATTGCAATAATAGCATGCTTTAGCACTTGGCTAAGAGTTTGCTAGCATGTTTTAGCATGTTTCTAGTATGTTGTTAGCATGTTTAACACTTGCTGGCACTTTTTTATATGTTATTAGGAGTCCATAACAGTGTTAAACATGTCACTTCCTGTTGCCAGCAGGTGGCGCTATGACTGTAACTGAATATAAGCATGGTCATGTGTTCAGGACAGAACGCTTATCAAAAGTGTGAAGTTTGGGGCAGATTGGACATTCCATGCCTGAGTTACAGCAAATTCATATTTAATTGCAGTAATATCATTCTTTAGCACTTAGCTAAGTGTTTGCTAGTATGTTTTAGCATGTCTATAGTATGTTGGTAGGATGTTTAGCACCTACTGGCATTTTTTTATATGTTATTAGGAGTCAAGAACAGTGTTAAACGTCACTTCCTGTTGCCAGCAGGTGGCGCTATGACTATAACTAAATATGAGCATGGACATGTGTTCAAGAGATAACTCTTATCAAACGTGTGACGTTTGGGGTAGATTGTACATTGCCTTCTTGAGTAACAACAAAGTCCTGTTTCATTGAATTAGCATGCTTTAGCACTTAGCTAAGTATTGCTAGTATGTTTTAACATGTTTCTAGCATGTTTAGAAGTCAATGGCATTTTTAACATGTTGCTAGAATGGCATCAACGTGTTAAACATGACACTTCCTGTTACCAGTAGGTGGCGCTATTACTATAACTGAATATTCTCATGTAGATATGTTCAGGACAGAACGCTTATCAAAAGTGTGAAGTTTGGGGCAGATTGGACATTCCATGCCTGAGTTACAGCAAATTCCTATTTAATTGCAATAATAGCATGCTTTAGCACTTAGCTAAGAGTTTGCTAGCATGTTTTAGCATGCTTCTAGTATGTTGTTAGCATGTTTAGCACTTGCTGGCACTTTTTTATATGTTATTAGGAGTCCATAACAGTGTTAAACATGTCACTTCCTGTTGCCAGCAGGTGGCGCTATGACTATAACTGAATATGAGCATGGTCATGTGTTCAGGACAGAACGTTTATTAAAAGTGTGAAGTTTGGCGCAGATTGGACATTGCCTTCTTGAGTAACAACAACATCCTGTTTCATTGAATTAGCATGCTTTAGCACTTAGCTAAGTATTGCTAGTATGTTTTAACATGTTTCTAGCATGTTTAGAAGTCAATGGCATTTTTAACATGTTGCTAGAATGGCATCAACGTGTTAAACATGACACTTCCTGTTACCAGTAGGTGGCGCTATTACTATAACTGAATATTCTCATGTAGATATGTTCAGGACAGAACGCTTATCAAAAGTGTGAAGTTTGGGGCAGATTGGACATTCCATGCCTGAGTTACAGCAAATTCCTATTTAATTGCAATAATAGCATGCTTTAGCACTTAGCTAAGAGTTTGCTAGCATGTTTTAGCATGCTTCTAGTATGTTGTTAGCATGTTTAGCACTTGCTGGCACTTTTTTATATGTTATTAGGAGTCCATAACAGTGTTAAACATGTCACTTCCTGTTGCCAGCAGGTGGCGCTATGACTATAACTGAATATGAGCATGGTCATGTGTTCAGGACAGAACTCTTATCAAACGTATGAAGTTTGGGGCAGATTGGACATTCCATGCCTGAGTTACAGCAACTTCCTGTTTCATGGCGAAACATCAAAATTTGTCAGGCCGCCGAGGACCCGCCCTTCGACGAAAACTCAAGATCTTCGCAATTTAACGTCGCAAAGGCCTTAAGATTACACTCACCAAATTTGAAGATGATCAGATTAAAACTGTAGGAGGAGTTCGTTAAAGTATGAGGCCTGAAAATGTCAAAAACTGCACAAAAATCTGGGAGGAAGTTAAAAATGGCTGACTTCCTGTTGGGTTTAGGGCTATGCTCCAAGAGACTTTTTTGTAGGTATTAGGTCATTACATGTATGTACCGAATTTCGTGCACGTACGTGGAACGTTGCGGGAGGCGCACTCCGTTGAACTTTTATAGGTGGCGCTATCGAGCCGTTTTGCCCCGTCCAATTCTGAAACCTATATCAGATGTAAATTTTCGCCAGTTCTGACGCGTGTGCAAAGTTTCGTGAGTTTTCGCGCATGTTTAGGCCCTCAAAAATGCAATTCAATGCGGAGAAGAATAATAATAATAATAATAATTAAAGCTGCAAGCAGCGATGAAAGGGCCCTCGCACCCGTGCCATCAACACTCGGTGGCTTTAGGAAGACAGAGCATGGTTGGGAAATGTACATTTAAGGAGGTATATATAGTAAGAGTATGTCAAAGTCAGTTACAAAATGTTTTGTATAATGGTGATAATAGCATGCTTCATGACTCAGCTAAGTGTTGCTAGCATGTTTAGTGTGTTTCTAGCATGCTTAGTACACAATAATTATGTGGTTAGTACTGCATTACTGTGTTAACCATGTCAGTTTCTGTTGCCAGTAGGTGGCGTTATGACTATAACTGAATATGAGCTTGGATGTGTGTTCAGGACAGAACTCTTATCAAACGTGTGAAGTTTGGTGCAAATTGGACATTGCCTTCTTGAGTAACAACAAAGTCATGTTTCATTGAATTAGCATGCTTTAGCACTTAGCTAAGCATTGTTAGCATGTTTTAACATGTTTCTAGCATGTTTAGAACTCAATGGCATTTTTAACATGTTGCTAGAACGGCATCAACGTGTTAAACATGTCACTTCCTGTTGCCAGTTGGTGGCGCTATTACTATAATTGAACATTCTCATGTAGATGTGTTCAGGCCATGACTCTTATCAAAAGTGTGAAGTTTGGGGCAGATTGGACATTCCATGCCTGAGTTACAGCAAATTCCTATTTAATTGCAATAATAGCATGCTTTAGCACTTGGCTAAGAGTTTGCTAGCATGTTTTAGCATGTTTCTAGTATGTTGTTAGCATGTTTAACACTTGCTGGCACTTTTTTATATGTTATTAGGAGTCCATAACAGTGTTGAACATGTCACTTCCTGTTGCCAGCAGGTGGCGCTATGACTGTAACTGAATATAAGCATGGTCATGTGTTCAGGACAGAACGCTTATCAAAAGTGTGAAGTTTGGGGCAGATTGGACATTCCATGCCTGAGTTACAGCAAATTCATATTTAATTGCAGTAATATCATTCTTTAGCACTTAGCTAAGTGTTTGCTAGTATGTTTTAGCATGTCTATAGTATGTTGGTAGGATGTTTAGCACCTACTGGCATTTTTTTATATTTTATTAGGAGTCAAGAACAGTGTTAAACGTCACTTCCTGTTGCCAGCAGGTGGCGCTATGACTATAACTAAATATGAGCATGGACATGTGTTCAAGAGATAACTCTTATCAAACGTGTGACGTTTGGGGTAGATTGTACATTGCCTTCTTGAGTAACAACAAAGTCCTGTTTCATTGAATTAGCATGCTTTAGCACTTAGCTAAGTATTGCTAGTATGTTTTAACATGTTTCTAGCATGTTTAGAAGTCAATGGCATTTTTAACATGTTGCTAGAATGGCATCAACGTGTTAAACATGACACTTCCTGTTACCAGTAGGTGGCGCTATTACTATAACTGAATATTCTCATGTAGATATGTTCAGGACAGAACGCTTATCAAAAGTGTGAAGTTTGGGGCAGATTGGACATTCCATGCCTGAGTTACAGCAAATTCCTATTTAATTGCAATAATAGCATGCTTTAGCACTTAGCTAAGAGTTTGCTAGCATGTTTTAGCATGCTTCTAGTATGTTGTTAGCATGTTTAGCACTTGCTGGCACTTTTTTATATGTTATTAGGAGTCCATAACAGTGTTAAACATGTCACTTCCTGTTGCCAGCAGGTGGCGCTATGACTATAACTGAATATGAGCATGGTCATGTGTTCAGGACAGAACGTTTATTAAAAGTGTGAAGTTTGGCGCAGATTGGACATTGCCTTCTTGAGTAACAACAACATCCTGTTTCATTGAATTAGCATGCTTTAGCACTTAGCTAAGTATTGCTAGTATGTTTTAACATGTTTCTAGCATGTTTAGAAGTCAATGGCATTTTTAACATGTTGCTAGAATGGCATCAACGTGTTAAACATGACACTTCCTGTTACCAGTAGGTGGCGCTATTACTATAACTGAATATTCTCATGTAGATATGTTCAGGACAGAACGCTTATCAAAAGTGTGAAGTTTGGGGCAGATTGGACATTCCATGCCTGAGTTACAGCAAATTCCTATTTAATTGCAATAATAGCATGCTTTAGCACTTAGCTAAGAGTTTGCTAGCATGTTTTAGCATGCTTCTAGTGTGTTGTTAGCATGTTTAGCACTTGCTGGCACTTTTTTATATGTTATTAGGAGTCCATAACAGTGTTAAACATGTCACTTCCTGTTGCCAGCAGGTGGCGCTATGACTATAACTGAATATGAGCATGGTCATGTGTTCAGGACAGAACTCTTATCAAACGTATGAAGTTTGGGGCAGATTGGACATTCCATGCCTGAGTTACAGCAACTTCCTGTTTCATGGCGAAACATCAAAATTTGTCAGGCCGCCGAGGACCCGCCCTTCGACGAAAACTCAAGATCTTCGCAATTTAACGTCGCAAAGGCCTTAAGATTACACTCACCAAATTTGAAGATGATCAGATTAAAACTGTAGGAGGAGTTCGTTAAAGTATGAGGCCTGAAAATGTCAAAAACTGCACAAAAATCTGGGAGGAAGTTCAAAATGGCTGACTTCCTGTTGGGTTTAGGGCTATGCTCCAAGAGACTTTTTTGTAGGTATTAGGTCATTACACGTATGTACCGAATTTCGTGCACGTACGTGGAACGTTGCGGGAGGCGCACTCCGTTGAACTTTTATAGGTGGCGCTATCGAGCCGTTTTGCCCCGTCCAATTCTGAAACCTATATCAGATGTAAATTTTCGCCAGTTCTGACGCGTGTGCAAAGTTTCGTGAGTTTTCGCGCATGTTTAGGCCCTCAAAAATGCAATTCAATGCGGAGAAGAAGAATAATAATAATAATTAAAGCTGCAAGCAGCGATGAAAGGGCCCTCGCACCCGTGCCATCAACACTCGGTGGCTTTAGGAAGACAGAGCATGGTTGGGAAATGTACATTTAAGGAGGTATATATAGTAAGAGTATGTCAAAGTCAGTTACAAAATGTTTTGTATAATGGTGATAATAGCATGCTTCATGACTCAGCTAAGTGTTGCTAGCATGTTTAGTCTGTTTCTAGCATGCTTAGTACACAATTATTATGTGGTTAGTACTGCATTACTGTGTTAACCATGTCAGTTTCTGTTGCCAGTAGGTTGCGTTATGACTATATCTGAATATGAGCATGGACTTGTGTTCAGGAGATAACTATTATCAAACGTGTGAAGTTTGGGGTAGATTGGACATTGTATGCCTAAGTTACAACAACTTCCTTTAGCATTTCTAGCATGCTTTAGAACTTAGCTAGGTGTTGCTAGCATGTTTCTTGCATGTTACATATTAAGTTTGGGGCAGATTGGACATTCCATGCCTGTGTTACAGCAAATTCATATTTAATTGCAGCAATAGCATGCTTTAGCACTTAGCTAAGTGTTTGCTAATATGTTTCTAGTATGTTGTTAGCATGTTTAGCACTTGCTGGCACTTTTTTATATGTTATCAGGAGTCCACAACAGTGTTTAACATGTCACTTCCTGTTGCCAGCAGGCGGTGCTATGACTGTAACTGAATGAGCATGGTCATGTGTTCAGGACAGAACGCTTATCAAAAGTGTGAAGTTTGGCGCAGATTGGACATTGCCTTCTTGAGTAACAACAACATCCTGTTTCATTGAATTAGCTAAGTATTGCTAGCATGTTTTAACATGTTTCTAGCATTTTTAGAAGTCAATGGCATTTTTAACATGTTGCTAGAACGGCATCAACGTGTTAAACATGACACTTCCTGTTACCAGTAGGTGGCGCTATTACTATAACTGAATATTCTCATGTAGATGTGTTCAGGCCATGACTCTTATCAAACGTGTGAAGTCTGGGGCAGATTGGACATTCTGTGCCTGAGTTACAACAAATTTCTATTTAATTGCAGTAATAGCATGCTTTAGCACTTAGCTAAGTGTTTGCTAGCATGTTTTAGCATGTTTCTAGTATGTTGTTAGCATGTTTAGCACTTGCTGGCACTTTTTTATATGTTATCAGGAGTCCACAAGAGTGTTAAACATGTCACTTCCTGTTGCCAGCAGGTGGCGCTATGACTATAACTGAATATGAGCATGGTCATGTGTTCAGGACAGAACGCTTATCAAAAGTGTGAAGTTTGGGGCAGATTGGACATTCCATGCCTTAGTTACAGCAACTTCCTATTTATTTGCAGCAATAGCATGCTTTAGCACTTAGCTAAGTGTTTGCTAACATGTTTCTAGTATGTTGTTAGCATGTTTAGCACTTGCTGGTACTTTTTTATATGTTATCAGGAGTCCACAACAGTGTTTAACATGTCACTTCCTGTTGCCAGCAGGTGGCGCTATGACTGTAACTGAATATGAGCATGGTCATGTGTTCAGGACAGAACGCTTATCAAACGTGTGAAGTTTGGGGCAGATCGGACATTCCGTGCCTGAGTTACAGCAAATTCCTATTTAATTGCAGTAATAGCATGCTTTAGCACTTAGCTAAGTGTTTGCTAGCATGTTTTAGCATGTTTCTAGTAAGTTGTTAGCATGTTTAGCACTTGCTGGCACTTTTTTATATGTTATCAGGAGTCCACAAGAGTGTTAAACATGTCACTTCCTGTTGCCAGCAGGTGGCGCTATGACTGTAACTGAATATAAGCATGGTCATGTGTTCAGGACAGAACGCTTATCAAAAGTGTGAAGTTTGGGGAAGATTGGACATTCCATGCCTGAGTTACAGCAACTTCCTGTTTCATGGCGAAACATCAAAATTTGTCAGGCCGCCGAGGGCCCGCCCTTCGACGAAAACTCAAGATCTTCGCAATTTAACGTCGCAAAGGCCTTAAGATTACACTCACCAAATTTGAAGATGATCAGATTAAAACTGTAGGAGGAGTTCGTTAAAGTACGAGGCCTGAAAATGGCAAAAAGTGCACAAAAATCAGAGAGGAAGTTGAAAATGGCTGACTTCCTGTTGTGTTTAGAGCTATGCTCCAAGAGACTTTTTTGTAGGTATTAGGTCCTTTCACATATGTACCGAATTTCGTACACGTACGTGGAACACAGCGGGAGGCGCACTCCGTTGAACTTTTATAGGTGGCGCTATCGAGCCATTTTGCCCCGCCCAATTCTGAAACCTATATCAGATGTACATTTTCGCCAGTTCTGACGCGTGTGCAAAGTTTCGTGAGTTTTCGAGCATGTTTAGGCCCTCAAAAATGCAATTAAATGCGGAGAAGAATAATAATAATAATAATTAAAGCTGCAAGCAGCGATGAAAGGGCCCTCGCACCCGTGCCATCAACACTCGGTGGCTTTAGGAAGACAGAGCATGGTTGGGAAATGTACATTTAAGGAGGTATATATAGTAAGAGTATGTCAAAGTCAGTTACAAAATGTTTTGTATAATGGTGATAATAGCATGCTTCATGACTCAGCTAAGTGTTGCTAGCATGTTTAGTCTGTTTCTAGCATGCTTAGTACACTATTATTATGTGGTTAGTACTGCATTACTGTGTTAACCATGTCAGTTTCTGTTGCCAGTAGGTTGCGTTATGACTATAACTGAATATGAGCATGGATGTGTGTTCAGGACAGAACTCTTATCAAACGTGTGAAGTTTGGTGCAAATTGGACATTGCCTTCTTGAGTAACAACAAAGTCATGTTTCATTGAATTAGCATTCTTTAGCACGTACCTAAGCATTGTTAGCATGTTTTAACATGTTTCTAGCATGTTTAGAACTCAATGGCATTTTTAACATGTTGCTAGAACGGCATCAACGTGTTAAACATGTCACTTCCTGTTGCCAGTAGGTGGCGCTATTACTATAACTGAACATTCTCATGTAGATGTGTTCAGGCCATGACTCTTATCAAAAGTGTGAAGTTTGGGGCAGATTGGACATTCCATGCCTGAGTTACAGCAAATTCCTATTTAATTGCAATAATAGCATGCGTTAGCACTTGGCTAAGAGTTTGCTAGCATGTTTTAGCATGTTTCTAGTATGTTGTTAGCATGTTTAACACTTGCTGGCACTTTTTTATATGTTATTAGGAGTCCATAACAGTGTTAAACATGTCACTTCCTGTTGCCAGCAGGTGGCGCTATGACTGTAACTGAATATAAGCATGGTCATGTGTTCAGGACAGAACGCTTATCAAAAGTGTGAAGTTTGGGGCAGATTGGACATTCCATGCCTGAGTTACAGCAAATTCATATTTAATTGCAGTAATATCATTCTTTAGCACTTAGCTAAGTGTTTGCTAGTATGTTTCAGCATGTCTCTAGTATGTTGGTAGGATGTTTAGCACCTACTGGCATTTTTTTATATGTTATTAGGAGTCCAGAATAGTGTTAAACGTCACTTCCTGTTGCCAGCAGGCGGCGCTATGACTATATCTGAATATGAGCATGGACTTGTGTTCAGGAGATAACTATTATCAAACGTGTGAAGTTTGGGGTAGATTGGACATTGTATGCCTAAGTTACAACAACTTCCTTTAGCATTTCTAGCATGCTTTAGAACTTAGCTATGTGTTGCTAGCATGTTTCTTGCATGTTACATATTAAGTTTGGGGCAGATTGGACATTCCATGCCTGTGTTACAGCAAATTCATATTTAATTGCAGCAATAGCATGCTTTAGCACTTAGCTAAGTGTTTGCTAATATGTTTCTAGCATGTTGTTAGCATGTTTAGCACTTGCTGGCACTTTTTTATATGTTATCAGGAGTCCATAACAGTGTTAAACATGTCACTTCCTGTTGCCAGCAGGTGGCGCTATGACTGTAACTGAATATAAGCATGGTCATGTGTTCAGGACAGAACGCTTATCAAAAGTGTGAAGTTTGGTGCAGATTGGACATTGCCTTCTTGAGTAACAACAACATCCTGTTTCATTGAATTAGCATGCTTTAGCACTTAGCTAAGTATTGCTAGCATGTTTTAACATGTTTCTAGCATGTTTAGAAGTCAATGGCATTTTTAACATGTTGCTAGAATGGCATCAACGTGTTAAACATGACACTTCCTGTTACCAGTAGGTGGCGCTATTACTATAACTGAATATTCTCATGTAGATGTGTTCAGGACAGAACGCTTATCAAAAGTGTGAAGTTTGGGGCAGATTGGACATTCCATGCCTGAGTTACAGCAAATTCCTATTTAATTGCAATAATAGCATGCTTTAGCACTTAGCTAAGAGTTTGCTAGCATGTTTTAGCATGCTTCTAGTATGTTGTTAGCATGTTTAGCACTTGCTGGCACTTTTTTATATGTTATTAGGAGTCCATAACAGTGTTAAACATGTCACTTCCTGTTGCCAGCAGGTGGCGCTATGACTATAACTGAATATGAGCATGGTCATGTGTTCAGGACAGAACTCTTATCAAAAGTGTGAAGTTTGGGGCAGATTGGACATTCCATGCCTGAGTTACAGCAACTTCCTGTTTCATGGCGAAACATCGAAATTTGTCAGGCCGCCGAGGACCCGCACTTCGACGAAAACTCAAGATCTTCGCAATTTAACGTCGCAAAGGCCTGAAGATTACACTCACCAAATTTGAAGATGATCAGATTAAAACTGTAGGAGGAGTTCGTTAAAGTACGAGGCCTGAAAATGGCAAAAACTGCACAAAAATCTGAGAGGAAGTTCAAAATGGCTGACTTCCTGTTGTGTTTAGGGCTACGCTCCAAGAGACTTTTTTGTAGGTATTAGGTAATTACATGTATGTACCGAATTTCGTGCACGTACGTGGAACGATGCGGGAGGCGCACTCCGTTGAACTTTTATAGGTGGCGCTATCGAGCCATTTTGCCCCGTCCAATTCTGAAACCTATATCAGATGTAAATTTTCGCCAGTTCTGACGCGTGTGCAAAGTTTCGTGAGTTTTCGAGCATGTTTAGGCCCTCAAAAATGCAATTCAATGCGGAGAAGAAGAATAATAATAATAATAATAATAATAATAAACAGAGCAATTCCAAGAGGGTCCTCACACCATCGGTGCTCGGGCCCTAATAATAATAATAATAAACAGAGCAATTCCAAAAGGGTCCTCACACCATCGGTGCTCGGGCCCTAATAAATATAGCTGCGAGCAGCGATTACGGGCCCAAGCCGGTGGCACCGCAACCCCGGTGCCTTTAGGGTGGCGGTGCCGCCGGCTTTGGCCCTTTATCGCTGCTCGCAGCTATATATATATATATATATATATATATATATATATATATATATATATATACACATACATATATATATTTATTTATTTATTCATTCATTCATTCATTTTTTTATTTTTTTATTATTATTATTATTTTTTTATTCAGATTTTATGATACACTCAAAATATTCCACAACAAATCCTTTAAATTTAATGTAAAAGTAAAAATGAAAGTAAGCAGTGTTGGGCTCACGTAACCCTCTCATCAGAATCAAAATGTTTCAACATTTGCGATGTATTTGGATGCTAAACTATTCTTTATTATAGGCTTTGTTCTTCACTCGTGTTCCAATATTGATGGAAAAAATCATCCTCTTCACATGCGCAAAAATTTGCTTGGAAACATCACAGTGGAGCGAGGGGTGCTTACTGTGAATGTACGAATTGTACTACTGACTATTTAGAGCAGTGTAATTTTTATATGTTAGGTTGACTATTTTATTATTATATTTTATTAAGGCTATAATGAACAGGCTGCGATGTCAAGATTGTAATGCTGGAGTGTGTGTGTGTGTGTGTGTGTGTGTGTGTGTGTGTGTGTGTGTGTTCATGTTTTTCTATCCCGGTGGGGACTTTAACCTGAATGCACACAGACTCATGGGGACTCGTGTCACAGTGGGGACCTAAATAGAGGTACCCATGGGTAAACAAGATTATAAATCATACAGAATGAGTTTTTTTGGAAATGTAAAAATGCAGAAAGTTTTATGGGATAGGTAGGTTTAGGGGTAGGGTTAGTGTGAGGAGATAGAATATACAGTTTGTACAGTATAAAAACCATTAAGTCCATGGAGAGTACCCACAAAGATAGTAAACCGTGTGTGTGTGTGTGTGTGTGTGTGGCGTGGGCGCGATTGAACAGTAGACACATAAAAACATACTCCATCATTATACAGGACGACATTCAGACTGCAAAGTGTTAACTTATATTTGTGTACAGTTGCAATAAAACACAAAATTGTGCTTTTGTAAAATAATTTCAAGCAATCCACCCCCCGAAAGGCGCTAATTTTAAAATTAAACTAAAATGCTCATGGCTGCACGGGCATTCATAACGGTGCACGTCCACGGCGAGGAACGAGCAGAACAATTTTTATATGTTAGGTTGACTATTTTATTATTATATTTTATTAAGGCTATAATGAACAGGCTGCGATGTCAAGATTGTAATGCTGGAGTGTGTGTGTGTGTGTGTGTGTGTGTGTGTGTGTGTGTGTTCATGTTTTTCTATCCCGGTGGGGACTTTAACCTGAATGCACACAGACTCATGGGGACTCGTGTCACAGTGGGGACCTAAATAGAGGTCCCCATGGGTAAACAAGATTATAAATCATACAGAATGAGTTTTTTTGGAAATGTAAAAATGCAGAAAGTTTTATGGGATAGGTAGGTTTAGGGGTAGGGTTAGTGTGAGGAGATAGAATATACAGTTTGTACAGTATAAAAACCATTAAGTCCATGGAGAGTACCCACAAAGATAGTAAACCGTGTGTGTGTGTGTGTGTGTGTGTGGCGTGGGCGCGATTGAACAGTAGACACATAAAAACATACTCCATCATTATACAGGACGACATTCAAACTGCAAAGTGTTAACTTATATTTGTGTACAGTTGCAATAAAACACAAAATTGTGCTTTTGTAAAATAATTTCAAGCAATCCACCCCCCGAAAGGCGCTAATTTTAAAATGAAACTAAAATGCTCATGGCTGCACGGGCATTCATAACGGTGCACGTCCACGGCGAGGAACGAGCAGAACAGAGTGAACGTTTTTCAGTTAATTCCTACTTCCATAGGAATTCATTTGAAACGCTCGCTCAACCAATATAAATGTCAGTGCGGAAGAACATATTTTACTTTAGTTTTTAAGTTAGCGATTAAAAAGCCCCCAGCGGTGTCACACGTCAGTTAACCGGTGGTAAAATATTCTCACCGTCACATACCTAGTATATTTATATATAGATATAATAGGCCTACCTGATTTTGAACACAAGAGGGCAGTATAGCACTATGTTTGACTTTATTTATGTATTGTTTAGACTAAACAACCATTCTGGCAGTTTTTAAACTTAAAATTCATTCTTAAATTGAAAAAAAAAGAATAAAATGTTTAGTTGTGATGTTTGTATACTTTTATATAGAAATAAATGGTATATAATTACATTTTTAGAAAATTTGAGGCTTTTAGTTTTTCCTTTTTGGACATTACTTTAATCCCTCGCCATAGCAAAACCGTTTGAGATATTTATAATCCGTTCACAATTTAGCATATTTAATGTATTTTCATCATGTTGAAAAAGTTTGGTGGGAATAAAATAAATAGTTTAAGAGGAGTGGCTAAAAATTCATAGGCTGATTTTGCAAAAAAATCCACATTCAGACCAAAATATCTGACTTCCTTTTGCTCTGAGCTAATGAATGTAAATTAGAAAGTTGTCCGGCTTGATGAGAACAATATAAATTTTTTTTTTTTTTACTGTATTTAAAACTAACCCCCCCACTTTTGTCAAAAGCATGTTGAAAGTGACACACTTCCTGCTGCCAGTTGGTGGCGCTATAACTTTGACTCACAATAGTCACATCCATCTGATCGGCCTCTTACCACGAACACACTGCTGAAGTTTCATCAAGATCAGTTGATGTATGCAGAAGTTATAACACTTCGTGTCTCTCTTTTCTCGCCATAAATTCGTTTCCTCACCACGGCCAAACCGTTCAAGATATCAAAAATCCGTCCGCAATTTAGCATCCTCAATGTCTTTACTTCATGCTGACTGAGTTTGGAGGTGATTGAATGAATTCTCTAGGAGGAGTACATCACATTCCACAGCAAGCGTTTTCCAAACAACCCATAATAGCTGACTTCCTGTTGGGCTGGCGTGAAACTTGTCAGAAGGAAAGTTGTTCGGCCCGACGAAATCTATATGTGTACCGAGTTTCATATTACTTCATGCAAGCGTGTTTGATATATGGACCAAGTTTTCAGACCCTGTTCAAGAGGGCGCTGTTGAGCCCCCCTGCCACGCCCGTTTCTGAAACTTTTCACATGTCTACTGGCTAATACGTGTTATGTGTCTGTCGAGTTTCATCCAATTTCAAGCATGTTAAGAGTCTCAAACGCATCCGAAAAGAATATTAAAACTTGATGCGTTGCCACGGCAACAGTATCTAAGATATCAATAATCCTTTCACAGGTCTACATCTGCCCTGTGTTTACATTATACACATAAAGTTTGAAGCAAATCGGGTAAAATTAAGAGGGTGACTTCAAAGCATTTTGAAAGTGACACACTTCCTGCTGCCAGTTGGTGGCGCTATAACTTTGACTCACAATAGTCACATCCATGTGATCGGCCTCTTACAACGAACACACTGCTGAAGTTTCATCAAGATCAGTTAATGTATGCAGAAGTTATAACACACTTCCTGTTTCCATTATTCGCCATAAATTCGTTTCCTCGCCACGGCCAAACCGTTCGAGATATCAAAAATCCGTTCGCAAGAATTCATCCTCAATGTCTTGACTTTATTCTCACCGAGTTTGGTGGCGATCGGATGAAATCCCTAGGAGGAGTATTTCACATTCCATTGTATGCGTTTTCCAAACAACGTATAATAACCGACTTCCTGTTGGGCTTTTGTAAAACTTAGAGCACGAAAGTTGTTCGGCCCGATGAGATCTATATGTGTACTGAGTTTCATATTATTACATGCAAGCGTGTTTGATTTATGGACCAAGTTTTCGGACCCCATTCCAGGGGGCGCTGTCGAGCCCCCCTGCCACGCCCCAGTACCAGCTTCAGCCCGGCCCTGATGGCCGCGGGTTCTGACGTGTGTGCAAAATTTCAAGAGTTTTTGAGCATGTTAAGGGCCCCAAAAGTGGCAAAAAGGCAAAAAAAAAAATAATGAAGAAAAAAAAGAAAAAAAAAAAAAAATCCTTACGGAAACAATAGGGCCTTCGCCCTTTCAGGGCTTGGGCCCTAATAATAATAACAATCCTAACGAAAACAATAGGGCCTTCGCCCTTTCAGGGCTTGGGCCCTAATAATAATCCTACCGGAAACAATAGGGCCTTCGCCCTTTCAGGGCTTGGGCCCTAAATATAGCTGCGAGCAGCGATTACGGGCCCAAGCCGGTGGCACCGCAACCCCAGTGCCTTTAGTAACCTAAAGGCACCGGGGATGGCGATGCCGCCGGCTTTGGCCCTCCATCGCTGCTCGCAGCTATATATATATATATATATATATATATATATATATATATATATATATATATATATATATCTTTCTATCTATCTATGTCTATATATATATATATATATATATATATATATATATGTATATTTACACACACAAACATATATATATAAGACAGAAAATATTACTTGTCTTACCTTATTCTGATTTTATGATACACTCAAAATATTCCACAACAAATCCTTTAAATTTAATGTAAAAATAAAAACGAAAGTAAGCAGTGTTGGTCTCACGTATCTCTCTCATTAGAATAAAAAATTTCAATATTTGCGATGCATTTGGATGCTAAACTGTTCTTTATTATAGGCTTTGTACTTCACTCATGTTCCAATATCGATAGAAAAAATCATCCTCTTCACACGCGCAAAAATGTGCTTGGAAACATCACAGTGGAGCTCTGCTTACTGTGAATGGTACAAATTGTACTACTGACTATTTAAACAGAGCAGTGTAATTCGTATATGTTAGGTTGACTATTTTTATTATTATATTGTATTAGGGCTATAATGAACAGGCTGCGATGTCAAGATTGCAATTCTGGAATGTGTGTGTGTGTGACGCGGTTGCGGTTGAACAGTGGACACATAAAAACATAAATAAAATGTTTAAGTTCATTCCTACTTCCATAGGCATACATTGAAAATGCTCGCTCTACTTCGCACCATTATCAATGTCTGTGCGGACGTCTGTATTTTACTTTCGCTTTTAAGTTAGCGATTTAAAAGCCCTCAGCGGTGTCACACGTCGATTAACTGGTGGGAAAATTTTATCACAGTCACATCCCTAATATATTTATATATAAATACAATAGGCCTACCTGAAAGAGAATTTTACTTGCCCGACCAGAGTATAGCCTGATTAGAACGTCAATAACAAAAAAATAACTTGGGAATCACTAAAACGAGAGATTATTCTAATTTCATTACATTCATTTTAAGTTGCAATCAGCAGTTCATAATAAATGTATTACTGATCAATGGTAACAAGGTTGCCCTGCTGAGGCTCATGCAGCTTCTCCAGGAGAATTGTAAACAAATGAGCGCAGCACACAAAAACGCAACGCAGTTAACAACATACTGACTATAAAAATTACAAATATGGAGTTTTTTATATATTTTCTAACATATGATAAGAGTTAAGCAACCTCATTTGACGAGTAGGCAACTATTTCCTGAATACAATCACAATTGAAACTGTGACATTGATTTCATACAACAGGTTAATAAACAGTTACAATTAAGTCACTTACATTTTAGATGCAATATTGACTGTTTTTGTTCTGTTTCAGCAGCAAAAATAGTTAAACAAAGATCAGCAGAACCATCGTGCATCTCACAGCAACTTGTTTTCTCATTACTTAATGATTCAGCATTTTGAAACGAATCGGTTGACTCAAAGATTCAATGGTCAATCCATAAACATCTGTCTCAATCATGAATGACTCAGTCATTCGAACGAATCGTTTGAACGAATGAATCAATGACTCGCTCATTAAGATGGTCGCCTGGTGACACCTGATGGCGGTTTAGTGTTATGTTTAAAAGTATCATTTTTTCCAACGTGCACCATTATCAATGTCCGTGCGGACCTCCGTTTTTTACTTTCACTTTTATATTAGCGATTTAAAAGCAGCCGCTCGTGTCACACGTCGATTAACCGATGGGAAAATATCCTCACAGTCATATACCTAATAAATTTATATTTAAATACAATAGGCCTACCTAGTAAAACTTTTTATATACTATTTTAATATCCTTTTGGACACAAGAGGGCAGTATAGCCCTATGTTTGATTTTTTGTTGAACCAAATAGCACTAAATAGCCTGTTTTTAAATTTTTCATACTCCTTGAATTGCAAAAACAGAATAAAATGGGTTTAGTTCTAATATTTGTATCATTTTACATAAAAATAAATGGTGTATAATTACATTTTTAGAAGTTATGTTGAGATGTTTCCTGCTTCCTTTTTGACATAAATTTAATCCCTCGCCATAGCAAAACCGTTTGAGATATTCAATATCCGTTTACAATTTTGCATCATTAATATATTTTAATCATGTTGAAAAAGTTTGGTGGGAATAAAATAAACCTTTTAGGAGGAGCAACTAAAAACTCAGAGGCTGATTTAGCAAAAAATCCATATTCAGACCAAAATATCCGACACCCTGTTGGTCATAGCTAATAACTGTCAATTAGAAAGTTGTCCGGCTTGATGAGAACAATACACCTACCAAGTTTTGTGATTCTAGGAAAAACTAAGCCCCCATTTTTGACTAAAGGTGGCGCTACTGAGCCATTTCACCACGCCCGTTTCTGAAACTTTGCACATGTCTACTGGATAATAAATGTGATGTGTCTGTCGAGTTTCATGCATTTTCAAACATGTGAAGAGTCTCAAAAGCATCCGAAAAGAATATTAAAGTTTAATGCGTTGCCACGGCAACAGTATCTAAGATATCAATAATCCTTTCACAGGTCTACATCTGCCGTGTGTCTACATTATACACATAAAGTTTTAAGCAAATCGGGTAAAAATAAGAGGGTGATTTCAAAGCATTATGAAAGTGACACACTTCCTGTTGCCAGTTGGTGGCGCTATAACTTTGACTCACAAATGTCACATCCATGTGATCGGCCTCTTACAACGAACACACTGCTGAAGTTTCATCAAGATCAGTTAATGTATGCAGATGTTATAACACACTTCCTGTTTGAATTATTCGCCATAAATTCGTTTCCTTGCCACGGCCAAACCGTTCGAGATATCAAAAATCCGTCCGCAATTTAGCATCCTCAATGTCTTGACTTCATGCACACCGAGTTTGGAGGCGAATGGATGAATTTCCTAGGAGGAGTACATCAAATTCCACAGCATGCGTTTCCAAACAACCCATAATAGCTGACTTCCTGTTGGTCTGGCGTAAAACTTGACCAGGGGAAAGTTGTTCGGCCCGATGAGATATATATGTGTACCGAGTTTCATATTAATTCATGCAAGCGTGTTTGATCTATGGACCAAGTTTTGGGACACCGTTCAAGGGGGCGCTGTTGAGCCCCCCTGCCACGCCCGGGTACCAGCTTCAGCCCGTCCCTGATGGCAGGGGGTTCTGACTTGTGTGCAAAGTTTCAAGAGTTTTTGAGCACGTTAAGGACCCCAAAAGCCCCTGAAACCTTGATTAACAATATAAAAGCAATAGTCAAATCCCCCCTCCCCTCACACACACAGAGACACAGAGAGAGGGAGAGAAAATTCTTCAGAAAATCCACATTCAAACCAAAATATCTCTCTTCCTGTTGGTCAGAGATAGATCATGTAAATTAGAAAGTTGTCCGTCTTGATGAGAACAATAAACATACCAAGTTTTGTTGCTGTTGATAAAACTAACCCCCCCACTTATGACTAAAGGTGGCGCTACTGAGCCCCTCACCACACCCGTTTCTGAAACTTTGCACATGTCTACGGGCTAATAAATGTGATGTGTCTGTCGAGTTTCATGCAATTTCAAGTATGTTAAGAGTCTCAAAAGCATAAAAAAAGAATATTAAAGTTTGATGCGTTGCCACGGCAACAGTATCTAAGATATCAATAATCCTTTCACAGGTTTACATCTGCTGTGTGTCTACATTGTACACATAAAGTTTGAAGCAAATCTGGTAAAAATAAGACAGTGATTTCAAAGCATTTTAATAGTGATGTACTTCCTGCTGCCTGTTGGTGGCGCTATAACTTTGACTCACAATAGTCACATCTGTGCGATCGGCCTCTTACAACGAACACACTGCTGAAGTTTCATCAAGATCAGTTAATGTATGCAGAAGTTATAACACACTTCCTGTTTCTTTTTTTCGCCATAAATTCGTTTCCTCGCCATGGCCAAACCGTTCGAGATATCAAAAATCCGTCCGCAATTTAGCATCCTCAATGTCTTGACTTCATGCACACCGAGTTTGGAGGCGAATCGATGAATTCCCTAGGAGGAGTACATTAAATTCCACAGCATGCGTTTCCAAACAACGCTAAATAGCCGACTTCCTGTTGGGCTGGCGTAAAACTTAGAGCACGAAAGTTGTTCGGCCCGATGAGGTCTATATGTGTACCGGGTTTCATATTATTACATGCAAGCGTGTCTGATTTATGGACAAGTGTTCGGATCCCGTTCCAGGGGGCGCTGTCGAGGCCCCCTGCCACGCCCGGGTACCAGCTTCAGCCCGGCCCTGATGGCCGCGGGTTCTGACCTGTGTGCAAAATTTCAAGAGTTTTCGAGCATGTTAAGGGCCCCAAAAGTGCCCGAAAGGTTGACAAAATAATAATAATAATAATAATAATAATAATAATAATAATAATCCTACCGAAAACAATAGGGCCTTCGCCCTTTCAGGGCTTGGGCCCTAATAATAATAATCCTACCGGAAACAATAGGGCCTTCGCCCTTTCAGGGTTTGGGCCCTAAATATAGCTGCGAGCAGCGATTACGGGCCCAAGCCGGTGGCACCGCAACCCCGGTGCCTTTAGTTACCTAAAGGCACCGGGGTGGCGGTACCGCCGGCTTTGGCCCTCCATCGCTGCTCGCAGCTATATTATATATATATATATATATATATATATATATACATACATACATACACACACATACATATATATGTATATATATATATATATATATATATATATATATATATATATTATTGTTCAAAAGTTTGGGGTCAGTAAGATTTTTTATGTTTTTAGGAGAAGTCTCTTCTGCTCACCAAGGCTGCATTTATTGATTAAAAATACAAACAAAAACAGTAATATTGTGAAATATTATTCCAATTTAAAACAGCTGTTTTCAATTTTTAAATATTTTACATAGTAATTCATTTCTGTGATCAAAGTTGAGTTTTCAGCATCATTACTCCAGTCTTCAGTGTCACATGATCCTTCAGAAATCATACTAATATGATGATTGATGCTCAATAAATATTCATTATTATTTTCAATGTTGAAAACAGTTGTGTACAGATTTTTTTTTTTCAAAATGCTTTGATGAATGTAAAGTTCAAAAGAACAGCATATATTTCAAATATATATATTTTTAACATTATAAATGTCTTTACTGTAACTGTTGATCAGTTTAACTCATCCTTCATAAATAAAAGTACTGATTTATTTTATTTATTTCCCCAAAAAATAAAATTTTAATTATTACTAACCCAAAACTTTTGAGCGGTAGTGTTTAACGTTACAAAAGCTTTAGATTTCAGATAAATGCTGTTCTTTTGAACTTTCTATTCATCAAAGACTGTACACAACAGTTTTCGACATTTAAAATAATAATGAATGTTTCTTGAGTATCAATCATCATATTAGAATAATTTCTGAAGGATCATGTGACAGTGACGACTGGAGTAATGATGCTGAAAACTCAGCTTTGATCACAGGAATAAATAATAGTTTAAAATATATTAAAATAGAAAGCAGCTGTTTTAAATTGGAATAATATTTTACAATATTACTGTTTTTGTTTGTATTTTTAATCAAATAAATGCAGCCTTGGTGAGCAGAAGAAACTTCTCTGTTATGTGCGCGCCACAGACTGCACGCACGTCCGCTTAGAGTTCCGCCTTTTGCCTTCCGTCAATATTACGTTATTAGAAAAATATTTTTTTAGAGAATCGATTTTTTGACATTTGTGAATCGATTCAGAATCGTCCACGTCCGCATCGCGATGCATCTAAGAATAAATTTTTTCTCCCACCCCTAGATTTCATACAACAGGTTAATAAACAGTTACAATTAAGTCACTTACATTTTAGATGCAATGTTGACTGTTTTTGTTCTGTTTCAGCAGCGAAAATAGTTAAACAAAGATCACGGCAGAACCATCACGCATCACGTGTTTTCTCATAACTGAACGATTCAGCATTTTTAACGAATCGGTTGACTCAAAGATTGAATGATCAATCCATAAACATCTGTCTTAATCTTGATCGACTCATTCGAACAAATCATTTGAACGAATGAATCAATGACTCGCTTATTAAGATGGATGCCTGGCGACACCTAATGGCGGTTTAGTGTTGTTTAAAAGCATCATTCTTTCCCACATGTGTGTGATTTGTGTGTGCAACATTATCATTATTTTTCTTACACTATTATATTAGCGATTTAAAAGCACCCACTCGTGTCACACGTCGATTAACCGGTGGGAAAATATCCTCAGACACATACGTAATAAATGTATATTTAAATACAATATTGGCCTACCTGGTAAAAAGTTTTATATACTATTTTAATGTCCTTTTGGACACAAGAGGGCAGTATAGCCCTATGTTTGCTTTTTTGTTGAACCAAATAGCACTAAATAGCCTGTTTTAACTTTTTCATTCTTCTTGAATTGCAAAAACAGAATAAAATGGGTTTAGTTGTGATATTTGTATTCTTTTATATAGAAATAAATGGTATATAATTACATTTTTAGAAGATTTTTAGTGTTTCCTTTTTGGACATTACTTTAATCCCTCGCCATAGCAAAACCGTTTGAGATATTTATTATCCATTCACAATTTAGCATATTTAATGTAGTTTCATCATGTTGAAAAAGTTTGGTACGAATAAAATAAATAGTTTAAGAGGAGTGGCTAAAAATTCAGAGGCTGATTTTGCAAAAAAATTCACATTCAGACCAAAATATCTGACTTCCTGATGGCCAGAGCTATTGAATGTAAATTAGAAAGTTGTCCGGCTTGATGAGAACAATATACAAACTGTTTTTTCTTTACTGTAGTTAAAACTAACCCCCCCACTTTTGTCAAAAGCATGTTGAAAGTGACACACTTCCTGCTGCCAGTTGGTGGCGCTATAACTTTGACTCACAATAGCTACATCCATCTGATCGGCCTCTTACCACGAACACACTGCTGAAGTTTCATCAAGATCAGTTAATGTATGCAGAAGTTATTCCACTTCGTGTTTCTCTTTTCTCGCCATAAATTCGATTCCTCGCCACGGCCAAACCGTTCGAGATATCAAAAATCCGTCCGCAATTTAGCATCCTCAAAGTCTTGACTACATGCACACCGAGTTTGGAGGGGACACGGTGAATTTTCTAGGAGGAGTACTTCGCATTCCACAGGAAGCGTTTTCCAAACAACCAATAATTGCCGACTTCCTGTTGGGCTGGCGTAAAACTTGACCGGGGGAAAGTTGTTCGGCCCGATGAGATCTATATGTGTACCGAGTTTCATATTAATTCATGCAAGCGTGTTTGATCTATGGACCAAGTTTTGGGACCCCGTTCAAGGGGGCGCTGTTGAGCCCCCCTGCCACGCCCGGGTACCAGCTTCAGCCTGTCCCTGATGGCAGGGGGTTCTGACTTGTGTGCAAAGTTTCAAGAGTTTTTGAGCATGTTAAGGACCCCAAAAGCCCCTGAAACCTTGATTAACAATATAAAAGCAATAGTCAAATCCCCCCCTCCCCTCACACACACACAGACACAGAGAGAGGGAGAGAAAATTCTTCGGAAAATCCACATTCAAACCAAAATATCTCTCTTCCTGTTGGTCAGAGATGGTTCATGTAAATTAGAAAGTTGTCCGTCTTGATGAGAACAATACACATACCAAGTTTTGTTGCTGTTGATAAAACTAACCCCCCCACTTATGACTAAAGGTGGCGCTACAAAAGCATAAAAAAAGAATATTAAAGTTTGATGCGTTGCCACGGCAACAGTATCTAAGATATCAATAATCCTTTCACAGGTTTACATCTGCCGTGTGTCTACATTGTACACATAAAGTTTGAAGCAAATCTGGTAAAAATAAGACAGTGATTTCAAAGCATTTTAATAGTGATGTACTTCCTGCTGCCTGTTGGTGGCGCCATAACTTTGACTCACAATAGTCACATCTGTGCGATCGGCCTCTTACAACGAACACACTGCTGAAGTTTCATCAAGATCAGTTAATGTATGCAGAAGTTATAACACACTTCCTGTTTCATTTTTTCGCCATAAATTCGTTTCCTCGCCACGGCCAAACCGTTCGAGATATCAAAAATCCGTCCGCAATTTAGCATCCTCAATGTCTTGACTTCATGCACACCGAGTTTGGAGGCGAATCGATGAATTCCCTAGGAGGAGTACATTAAATTCCACAGCATGCGTTTCCAAACAACCCTAAATAGCCGACTTCCTGTTGGGCTGGCGTAAAACTTAGAGCACGAAAGTTGTTCGGCCCGATGAGTTCTATATGTGTACCGAGTTTCATATTATTACATGCAAGCGTGTCTGATTTATGGACAAGTGTTCGGATCCCGTTCCAGGGGGCGCTGTCGAGCCCCCCTGCCACGCCCGGGTACCAGCTTCAGTCCGGCCCTGATGGCCGCGGGTTCTGACCTGTGTGCAAAATTTCAAGAGTTTTCGAGCATGTTAAGGGCCCCAAAAGTGGCCGAAAGGTTGACAAAATAATAATAATAATAATAAATATAGCTGCGAGCAGTGATAACGGGCCCAAGCCGGTGGCACCGCAACCCCGGTGCCTTTAGTTACCTAAAGGCACCGGGGTGGCGGTACCGCCGGCTTTGGCCCTCCATCGCTGCTCGCAGCTATATTTATATATATATATATATATATATATATATATATATATACATACATACATACACACACATACATATATATGTATATATGTATATATATATATATATATATATATATATATATATATATATATATATATATATATATATATATATATATATATATATATATATATATATATATTATTGTTCAAAAGTTTGGGGTCAGTAAGATTTTTAATGTTTTTAGGAGAAGTCTCTTCTGCTCACCAAGGCTGCATTTATTGATTAAAAATACAAACAAAAACAGTAATATTGTGAAATATTATTCCAATTTAAAACAGCTGTTTTCAATTTTTTAATATTTTACATAGTAATTCATTTCTGTGATCAAAGTTGAGTTTTCAGCATCATTACTCCAGTCTTCAGTGTCACATGATCTTTCAGAAATCATACTAATATGATGATTGATGCTCAATAAATATTCATTATTATTTTCAATGTTGAAAACAGTTGTGTACAGATTTTTTTTTTTTTTCAAAATGCTTTGATGAATGTAAAGTTCAAAAGAACAGCATATATTTGAAATATATATATTTTTAACATTATAAATGTCTTTACTGTAACTGTTGATCAGTTTAACTCATCCTTCATAAATAAAAGTACTGATTTATTTTATTTATTTCCCCAAAAAATAAAATTTTAATTATTACTAACCCAAAACTTTTGAGCGGTAGTGTTTAACGTTACAAAAGCTTTAGATTTCAGATAAATGCTGTTCTTTTGAACTTTCTATTCATCAAAGACTGTACACAACTGTTTTCGACATTTAAAATAATAATGAATGTTTCTTGAGTATCAATCATCATATTAGAATAATTTCTGAAGGATCATGTGACAGTGACGACTGGAGTAATGATGCTGAAAACTCAGCTTTGATCACAGGAATAAATAATAGTTTAAAATATATTAAAATAGAAAGCAGCTGTTTTAAATTGGAATAATATTTTACAATATTACTGTTTTTGTTTGTATTTTTAATCAAATAAATGCAGCCTTGGTGAGCAGAAGAAACTTCTCTGTTATGTGCACGCCACAGACTGCACGCACGTCCGCTTAGAGTTCCGCCTTTTGCCTTCCGTCAATATTACGTTATAAGAAAAATATTTTTTTAGAGAATCGATTTTTTGACATTTGTGAATCGATTCAGAATCGTCCACGTCCGCATCGCGATGCATCTAAGAATAAATTTTTTCTCCCACCCCTAGATTTCATACAACAGGTTAATAAACAGTTACAATTAAGTCACTTACATTTTAGATGCAATGTTGACTGTTTTTGTTCTGTTTCAGCAGCGAAAATAGTTAAACAAAGATCACGGCAGAACCATCACGCATCACGTGTTTTCTCATAACTGAACGATTCAGCATTTTTAACGAATCGGTTGACTCAAAGATTGAATGATCAATCCATAAACATCTGTCTTAATCATGATCGACTCATTCGAACAAATCGTTTGAACGAATGAATCAATGACTCGCTTATTAAGATGGATGCCTGGCGACACCTAATGGCGGTTTAGTGTTGTTTAAAAGCATCATTCTTTCCCACATGTGTGTGATTTGTGTGTGCAACATTATCATTATTTTTCTTACACTATTATATTAGCGATTTAAAAGCACCCACTCGTGTCACACGTCGATTAACCGGTGGGAAAATATCCTCAGACACATACCTAATAAATGTATATTTAAATACAATATTGGCCTACTTGGTAAAAAGTTTTATATACTATTTTGATGTCCTTTTGGACACAAGAGGGCAGTATAGCCCTATGTTTGCTTTTTTGTTGAACCAAATAGCACTAAATAGCCTGTTTTAACTTTTTCATTCTTCTTGAATTGCAAAAACAGAATAAAATGGGTTTAGTTGTGATATTTGTATACTTTTATATAGAAATAAATGGTATATAATTACATTTTTAGAAGATTTTTAGTGTTTCCTTTTTGGACATTATTTAATCCCTCGCCATAGCAAAACCGTTTGAGATATTTATTATCCATTCACAATTTAGCATATTTAATGTAGTTTCATCATGTTGAAAAAGTTTGGTACGAATAAAATAAATAGTTTAAGAGGAGTGGCTAAAAATTCAGAGGCTGATTTTGCAAAAAAAATCACATTCAGACCAAAATATCTGACTTCCTGATGGCCAGAGCTATTGAATGTAAATTAGAAAGTTGTCCGGCTTGATGAGAACAATATACAAACTATTTTTTCTTTACTGTAGTTAAAACGAACCCCCCCACTTTTGTCAAAAGCATGTTGAAAGTGACACACTTCCTGCTGCCAGTTGGTGGCGCTATAACTTTGACTCACAATAGCTACATCCATCTGATCGGCCTCTTACCACGAACACACTGCTGAAGTTTCATCAAGATCAGTTAATGTATGCAGAAGTTATTCCACTTCCGTGTTTCTCTTTTCTCGCCATAAATTCGATTCCTCGCCACAGCCAAACCGTTCGAGATATCAAAAATCCGTCCGCAATTTAGCATCCTCAAAGTCTTGACTACATGCACACCGAGTTTGAAGGGGACACGGTGAATTTTCTAGGAGGAGTATTTCACATTCCACAGCAAGCGTTTTCCAAACAACCCATAATAGCCGACTTCCTGTTGGGCTGGCGTAAAACTTGACCGGGGTAAAGTTGTTCGGCCCGATGAGATCTATATGTGTACCGAGTTATATATTAATTCATGCGAGCGTGTTTGATATATGGATTAAGTTTTAGAACCCCGTTCAAGGGGGCGCTGTTGAGCCCCCCAGCCACGCCCGGGTACCAGCTTCAGCCCGGCCCTGATGGCCGTGGGTTCTGACCTGTGTGCAAAGTTTCAAGAGTTTTTGAGCACGTTAAGGACCCCAAAAGCCCCTGAAACCTTGATTAACAATATAAAAGCAATAGTCAAATCCCCCCTCCCCTCACACACACACAGACACAGAGAGAGGGAGAGAAAATTCTTCAGAAAATCTACATTCAAACCAAAATATCTCTCTTCCTGTTGGTCGGAGATGGTTCATGTAAATTAGAAAGTTGTCCGTCTTGATGAGAACAATACACATACCAAGTTTTGTTGCTGTTGATAAAACTAACCCCCCCACTTATGACTAAAGGTGGCGCTACTGAGCCCCTCACCACGCCCGTTTCTGAAACTTTGCACATGTCTACTGGATAATAAATGTGATGTGTCTGTCGAGTTTCATGCAATTTCAAGTATGTTAAGAGTCTCAAAAGCATAAAAAAAGAATATTAAAGTTTGATGCGTTGCCACGGCAACAGTATCTAAGATATCAATAATCCTTTCACAGGTTTACATCTGCCGTGTGTCTACATTGTACACATAAAGTTTGAAGCAAATCTGGTAAAAATAAGACAGTGATTTCAAAGCATTTTAATAGTGATGTACTTCCTGCTGCCTGTTGGTGGCGCTATAACTTTGACTCACAATAGTCACATCTGTGCGATCGGCCTCTTACAACGAACACACTGCTGAAGTTTCATCAAGATCAGTTAATGTATGCAGAAGTTATAACACACTTCCTGTTTCATTTTTTCGCCATAAATTCGTTTCCTCGCCACGGCCAAACCGTTCGAGATATCAAAAATCCGTCCGCAATTTAGCATCCTCAATGTCTTGACTTCATGCACACCGAGTTTGGAGGCGAATCGATGAATTCCCTAGGAGGAGTACATTAAATTCCACAGCATGCGTTTCCAAACAACCCTAAATAGCCGACTTCCTGTTGGGCTGGCGTAAAACTTAGAGCACGAAAGTTGTTCGGCCCGATAAGATCTATATGTGTACCGAGTTTCATATTATTACATGCAAGCGTGTTTGATTTATGGACACGTGTTCGGATCCCGTTCCAGAGGGCGCTGTTGAGCCCCCCTGCCACGCCCGGGTACCAGCCTCAGCCCGGCCCTGATGGCCGCGGGTTCTGACCTGTGTGCAAAGTTTCAAGAGTTTTCGAGCATGTTAAGGGCCCCAAAAGTGGCCGAAAGGTTAACAAAATAATAATAATAATAATAATAATAATAATAATAATCCTACCGAAAACAATAGGGCCTTCGCCCTTTCAGGGCTTGGGCCCTAATAATAATAATAATCCTACCGAAAACAATAGGGCCTTCGCCCTTTCAGGGCTTGGGCCCTAATAATAAATATATAATATAGCTGCGAGCAGCGATTACGGGCCCAAGCCGGTGGCACCGCAACCCCGGTGCCTTTAGTTACCTAAAGGCACCGGGGTGGCGGTACCGCCGGCTTGGGCCCTCCATCGCTGCTCGCAGCTATATTTATATATATATACATATACATACATACACACACACATACATATATATGTATATATATATATATATATATATATATATATATATATATATATATATATATATATATATATATATTATTGTTCAAAAGTTTGGGGTCAGTAAGATTTTTAATGTTTTTAGGAGAAGTCTCTTCTGCTCACCAAGGCTGCATTTATTGATTAAAAATACAAACAAAAACAGTAATATTCTGAAATATTATTCCAATTTAAAACAGCTGTTTTCAATTTTTAAATATTTTACATAGTAATTCATTTCTGTGATCAAAGTTGAGTTTTCAGCATCATTACTCCAGTCTTCAGTGTCACATGATCCTTCAGAAATCATACTAATATGATGATTGATGCTCAATAAATATTCATTATTATTTTCAATGTTGAAAACAGTTGTGTACAGATTTTTTTTTTTCAAAATGCTTTGATGAATGTTAGTTCAAAAGAACAGCATATATTTCAAATATATATATTTTTAACATTATAAATGTCTTTACTGTAACTGTTGATCAGTTTAACTCATCCTTCATAAATAAAAGTACTGATTTATTTTATTTATTTACCCCAAAAATAAAATTTTAATTATTACTAACCCAAAACTTTTGAGCGGTAGTGTTTAACGTTACAAAAGCTTTAGATTTCAGATAAATGCTGTTCTTTTGAACTTTCTATTCATCAAAGACTGTACACAACTGTTTTCGACATTTAAAATAATAATGAATGTTTCTTGAGTATCAATCATCATATTAGAATAATTTCTGAAGGATCATGTGACAGTGACGACTGGAGTAATGATGCTGAAAACTCAGCTTTGGTCACAGGAATAAATAACAGTTTAAAATATATTAAAATAGAAAGCAGCTGTTTTAAATTGGAATAATATTTTACAATATTACTGTTTTTGTTTGTATTTTTAATCAAATATATGCAGCCTTGGTGAGCAGAAGAAACTTCTCTGTTATGTGCGCGCCACAGACTGCACGCACGTCCGCTTAGAGTTCCTCCTTTTGCCTTCCGTCAATATTACGTTATTAGAAAAATATTTTTTTAGAGAATCGATTTTTTGACATTTGTGAATCGATTCAGAATCGTCCACGTCCGCATCGCGATGCATCTAAGAATAATTTTTTTCTCCCACCCCTAGATTTCATACAAATAAACAGTTACAATTAAGTCACTTACATTTAAGATGCAATGTTGCCTGTGTTTGTTCTGTTTCAGCAGCGAAAATAGTTAAACAAAGATCACGGCAGAACCATCACTTATCACGTGTTTTCTCATAACTGAACGATTCAGCATTTTTAACGAATCGGTTGACTCAAAGATTGAATGATCAATCCATAAACATCTGTCTTAATCATGATCGACTCATTCGAACGAATCGTTTGAACGAATGAATCAATGACTCGCTTATTAAGATGGATGCCTGGCGACACCTAATGGCGGTTTAGTGTTGTTTATTCTTTCCCACATGTGTGTGATTTGTGTGTGCAACATTATCATTATTTTTCTTTCACTATTATATTAGCGATTTAAAAGCACCCACTCGTGTCACACGTCGATTAACCGGTGGGAAAATATCCTCAGACACATACCTAATAAATGTATATTTAAATACAATATTGGCCTACCTGGTAAAAAGTTTTATATACTATTTTGATGTCCTTTTGGACACAAGAGGGCAGTATAGCCCTATGTTTGCTTTTTTGTTGAACCAAATAGCACTAAATAGCCTGTTTTAACTTTTTCATTCTTCTTGAATTGCAAAAACAGAATAAAATGGGTTTAGTTCGATATTTGTATACTTTTATATAGAAATAAATGGTATATAATTACATTTTTAGAAGATTTTTAGTGTTTCCTTTTTGGACATTACTTTAATCCCTCGCCATAGAAAAACCGTTTAAGATATTTATTATCCATTCACAATTTAGCATATTTAATGTAGTTTCATCATGTTGAAAAAGTTTGGTACGAATAAAATAAATAGTTTAAGAGGAGTGGCTAAAAATTCAGAGGCTGATTTAGCAAAAAAAATCACATTCAGACCAAAATAGCTGACTTCCTGATGGCCAGAGCTATTGAATGTAAATTAGAAAGTTGTCCGGCTTGATGAGAACAATATACAAACTATTTTTTCTTTACTGTAGTTAAAACTAACCCCCCCACTTTTGTCAAAAGCATGTTGAAAGTGACACACTTCCTGCTGCCAGTTGGTGGCGCTATAACTTTGACTCACAATAGCTACATCGATCTGATCGGCCTCTTACCACGAACACACTGCTGAAGTTTCATCAAGATCAGTTAATGTATGCAGAAGTTATTCCACTTCGTGTTTCTCTTTTCTCGCCATAAATTCGATTCCTCGCCACAGCCAAACCGTTCGAGATATCAAAAATCCGTTCGCAATTTAGCATCCTCAATGTCTTGACTTCATGCTGACTGAGTTTGGAGGTGATTGAATGAATTCTCTAGGAGGAGTACATCACATTCCACAGCAAGCGTTTTCCAAACAACCCATAATAGCCGACTTCCTGTTGGGCTCGCGTGAAACTTGACAGAGGGAAAGTTGTTCGGCCCCATGAAATCTATATGTGTACCGAGTTTCATATTAATTCATGCAAGCGTGTTTGATACATGGACCAAGTTTTCAGACCCTGTTCAAGAGGGCGCTGTTGAGCCCCCCTGCCACGCCCGTTTCTGAAACTTTTCACATGTCTACTGGCTAATAAGTGTTATGTGTCTGTCGAGTTTCATCCAATTTCAAGCATGTTAAGAGTCTCAAACGCATCCGAAAAGAATTTTAAAATTTGATGCGTTGCCACGGCAACATTATCTAAGATATCAATAATCCTTTCACAGGTCTACATCTGCCGTGTGTTTACATTATACACATAAAGTTTGAAGCAAATCGTGTAAAATTAAGAGGGTGACTTCAAAGCATTTTGAAAGTGACACACTTCCTGCTGCCAGTTGGTGGCGCTATAACTTTGACTCACAATAGTCACATCCTTGTGATCGGCCTCTTACAACAAACACACTGCGAAAGTTTCATCAAGATCAGTTAATGTATGCAGAAGTTATAACACACTTCCTGTGTCCCATTAATCGCCATAAATTCGTTTCCTCGCCACAGCCAAACCGTTCGAGATATCAAAAATCCGTCCGCAATTTAGCATCCTCAATGTCTTGACTTCATGCACACCGAGTTTGGTTGTGATTGGACGAATATTCTAGGAGGAGTATTTCAAATTCCAGAGGATGCGTTTTTCAAACAACCCATAATAGTTGACTTCCTGTTGGGCTGGTGTAAAACTTAGAGCACGAAAGTTGTTCGGCCCGATGAGATCTATATGTGTACTGAGTTTCATATTATTATATGCAAGCGTGTTTGATTTATAGACCAAGTTTTCGGACACCATTCCAGGGGGCGCTGTCGAGCCCCCGTGCCACGCCCGGGTACCAGCTTCAGTCCGGCCCTGATGGCCGCAGGTTCTGATGTGTGTGCAAAATTTCAAGAGTTTTTGAGCATGTTAAGGGCCCCAAAAGTGCCCAAAAGGTTGACAAAATAATAATAATAATAATAATAAATAATCCTACCGGAAACAATAGGGCTCTTCGCCCTTTCAGGGCTTGGGCCCTAATAAATATAGCTGCGAGCAGCGATTACGGGCCCAAGCCGGTGGCACCGCAACCCCGGTGCCTTTAGTTACCTAAAGGCACCGGGGTGGCGGTACCGCCGGCTTGGGCCCTCCATCGCTGCTCGCAGCTATATTTATATATATATATATATACATACATACATACACACACATACATATATATGTATATATATATATATATATATATATATATAACTTTTGAACAATAATATATATATATTGTTATATATATATAGTTATATATATATATATATATATATATATATATATTATATATATAAACTTTTGAACAATAATATATATATATATATATATATATATATATATATATATATATATATATATATATATATTATTGTTCAAAAGTTTGGGGTCAGTAAGATTTTTAATGTTTTTAGGAGAAGTCTCTTCTGCTCACCAAGGCTGCATTTATTGATTAAAAATACAAACAAAAACAGTAATATTGTGAAATATTATTCCAATTTAAAACAGCTGTTTTCAATTTTTAAATATTTTACATAGTAATTCATTTCTGTGATCAAAGTTGAGTTTTCAGCATCATTACTCCAGTCTTCAGTGTCACATGATCCTTCAGAAATCATACTAATATGATGATTGATGCTCAATAAATATTCATTATTATTTTCAATGTTGAAAACAGTTGTGTACAGATTTTTTTTTCAAAATGCTTTGATGAATGTAAAGTTCAAAAGAACAGCATATATTTCAAATATATATATTTTTAACATTATAAATGTCTTTACTGTAACTGTTGATCAGTTTAACTCATCCTTCATAAATAAAAGTACTGATTTATTTTATTTATTTCCCCCAAAAATAAAATTGTAATTATTACTAACCCAAAACTTTTGAGCGGTAGTGTTTAACGTTACAAAAGCTTTAGATTTCAGATATATGCTGTTCTTTTGAACTTTCTATTCATCAAAGACTGTACACAACTGTTTTCGACATTTAAAATAATAATGAATGTTTCTTGAGTATCAATCATCATATTAGAATAATTTCTGAAGGATCATGTGACCGTGACGACTGGAGTAATGATGCTGAAAACTCAGCTTTGATCACAGGAATAAATAACAGTTTAAAATATATTAAAATAGAAAGCAGCTGTTTTAAATTGGAATAATATTTTACAATATTACTGTTTTTGTTTGTATTTTTAATCAAATAAATGCAGCCTTGGTGAGCAGAAGAAACTTCTCTGTTATGTGCGCGCCACAGACTGCACGCACGTCCGCTTAGAGTTCCGCCTTTTGCCTTCCGTCAATATTACGTTATTAGAAAAATATTTTTTAAGAGAATCGATTTTTTTGACATTTGTGAATCGATTCAGAATCGTCCACGTCCGCATCGCGATGCATCTAAGAATAAATTTTTTCTCCCACTACTAGATTTCATACAACAGGTTAATAAACAGTTACAATTAAGTCACTTACATTTTAGATTCAATGTTGACTGTTTTTGTTCTGTTTCAGCAGCGAAAATAGTTAAACAAAGATCACGGCAGAACCATCACGTGTTTTCTCATAACTGAACGATTCAGCATTTTTAACGAATCGGTTGACTCAAAGATTGAATGATCAATCCATAAACATCTGTCTTAATCATGATCGACTCATTCGAACGAATCGTTTGAACGAATGAATCAATGACTCGCTTATTAAGATGGATGCCTGGCGACACCTAATGGCGGTTTAGTGTTGTTTAAAAGCATCATTCTTTCCCACATGTGTGTGATTTGTGTGTGCAACATTATCATTATTTTTCTTTCACTATTATATTAGCGATTTAAAAGCACCCACTCGTGTCACACGTCGATTAACCGGTGGGAAAATATCCTCAGACACATATCTAATAAATGTATATTTAAATACAATATTGGCCTACCTGGTAAAAAGTTTTATATACTATTTTGATGTCCTTTTGGACACAAGAGGGCAGTATAGCCCTATGTTTGCTTTTTTGTTGAACCAAATAGCGCTAAATAGCCTGTTTTAACTTTTTCATTCTTCTTGAATTGCAAAAACAGAATAAAATGGGTTTAGTTGTGATATTTGTATTTTTTTATATAGAAATAAATGGTATATAATTACATTTTTAGAAGATTTTTAGTGTTTCCTTTTTGGACATTACTTTAATCCCTCGCCATAGCAAAACCGTTTGAGATATTTATTATCCATTCACAATTTAGCATATTTAATGTAGTTTCATCATGTTGAAAAAGTTTGGTACGAATAAAATAAATAGTTTAAGAGGAGTGGCTAAAAATTCAGAGGCTGATTTTGCAAAAAAATTCACATTCAGACCAAAATATCTGACTTCCTGATGGCCAGAGCTATTTAATGTAAATTAGAAAGTTGTCCGGCTTGATGAGAACAATATACAAACTATTTTTTCTTTACTGTAGTTAAAACTAACCCCCCCACTTTTGTCAAAAGCATGTTGAAAGTGACACACTTCCTGCTGCCAGTTGGTGGTGCTATAACTTTGACTCACAATAGCTACATCCATCTGATCGGCCTCTTACCACGAACACACTGCTGAAGTTTCATCAAGATCAGTTAATGTATGCAGAAGTTATTCCACTTCCGTGTTTCTCTTTTCTCGCCATAAATTCGATTCCTCGCCACAGCCAAACCGTTCGAGATATCAAAAATCCGTCTGCAATTTAGCATCCTCAAAGTCTTGACTACATGCACACCGAGTTTGAAGGGGACACGGTGAATTTTCTAGGAGGAGTATTTCACATTCCACAGCAAGCGTTTTCCAAACAACCCATAATAGCCGACTTCCTGTTGGGCTGGCGTAAAACTTGACCGGGGTAAAGTTGTTCGGCCCGATGAGATCTATATGTGTACCGAGTTTCATATTAATTCATGCGAGCGTGTTTGATATATGGATCAAGTTTTAGAACCCCGTTCAAGGGGGCGCTGTTGAGCCCCCCAGCCACGCCCGGGTACCAGCTTCAGCCCGGCCCTGATGGCCGTGGGTTCTGACCTGTGTGCAAAGTTTCAAGAGTTTTTGAGCACGTTAAGGACCCCAAAAGCCCCTGAAACCTTGATTAACAATAAAAAAAGCAATAGTCAAATCCCCCCCTCCCCTCACACACACACAGACACAGAGAGAGGGAGAGAAAATTCTTCAGAAAATCCACATTCAAACCAAAATATCTCTCTTCCTGTTGGTCGGAGATGGTTCATGTAAATTAGAAAGTTGTCCGTCTTGATGAGAACAATACACATACCAAGTTTTGTGATTCTAGGAAAAACTAAGCCCCCATTTTTGACTAAAGGTGGCGCTACTGAGCCATTCCACCACGCCCGTTTCTGAAACTTTGCACATGTCTACGGGCTAATAAATGTGATGTGTCTGTTGAGTTTCATGCAATTTCAAGTATGTTAAGAGTCTCAAAAGCATCAAAAAATAATATTAAAGTTTGATGCGTTGCCACGGCAACAGTATCTAAGATATCAATAATCCTTTCACAGGTTTACATCTGCCGTGTGTCTACATTGTACACATAAAGTTTGAAGCAAATCGGGTAAAAATAAGACACTGATTTCAAAGCATTTTGAAAGTGATGTACTTCCTGCTGCCTGTTGGTGGCGCTATAACTTTGACTCACAATAGTCACATCCATGTGATCGGCCTCTTACAACGAACACACTGCTGAAGTTTCATCAAGATCAGTTAATGTATGCAGAAGTTATAACACACTTCCTGTTTCATTTTTTCGCCATAAATTTGTTTCCTCGCCACGGCCAAACCGTTCGAGATATCAAAAATCCGTCCGCAATTTAGCATCCTCAATGTCTTGACTTCATGCACACCGAGTTTGGAGGCGAATCGATGAATTCCCTAGGAGGAGTACATTAAATTCCACAGCATGCGTTTCCAAACAACGCTAAATAGCCAACTTCCTGTTTGGCTGGCGTAAAACTTAGAGCACGAAAGTTGTTCGGCCCGATGAGATATATATGTGTACCGAGTTTCATATTATTACATGCAAGCGTGTTTGATTTATGGACACGTGTTTGGATCCCGTTCCAGGGGGCGCTGTCGAGCCCCCCTGCCACGCCCGGGTACCAGCTTATATATATATATGTATATATATATGTATGTGTGTGTGTATATATAAATTATATATATATATATATAAAATAAGGGACAAGACATAGATAATTTAACTTGCCTGACCTGATTAGAACAAGGAAAATAATTGTTTTTATGTTTTTGTATTTAGAATAAAATTAGAATAAAATTCTTTATAAAAAGAGAATAAAATAGGTTTAGTTGTGTTATTTGTATTCTTTTATATTGACATAAATGGTATATAATTACATTTTTAGTAGATTTGAGGTTTTTAGTGTTTCCTTTTTTTACATTACTTTAATGGCTCACTATAGCAAAACCGTTTGAGATTTAATTGTTATATTTTATTAAGTTTGTAGTCAACAGGCAGCCTTGTCAGTGTGTGTGTGTGTGTGTGGTGGCGCGGGATTGAACAGTAAACATGTAAACATACTCCCTTATTTTTTTTGTACAGGACATCATTCAAACTGCAATGTGTTTGCTTATATTTATGTATACTTGTATTAAAATACAACAGTGTGTTTTTAAAAAAAAAACATTCAGGCAATCCTATCCCTGAAATGGCGTTATTTTTCAAATGAAACTAAAATGCTTATGGCTGCACGGGTAATTTACAAAAGTAAAGCTAATTTACAAAAGTAAAGTAAAAGCTCACGGCTAAACAGGCATTCATAACGGTGCGCGTCCACAGCGAGGAACGAACAGAACAGAGCGCACGTTTTTAAAGTTCATTCGTATTTCCATAGGAATTCATTGAAATCGCTCGCTCTCCGCATCTAACCTTTCCTGAATACAATCACAATTGAAACTGTGACATTGATTTCATACAACAGGTTCATAAACAGTTAAACTTAAGTCACTTACATTTCAGATGCAATATTGACTGTTTTTGTTCTGTTTCAGCAGCGAAAATAGTTAAACAAAGATCACAGCAGAACGCATCTCACAGGAACGTGTTTTCTATAATTGAATGATTCAGCATTTTGAACGAATCGGTTGACTCAAAGATTGAATGATCAAACATCTGTCTTAATCATGAACGACTCATTCGAACGAATCGTTTGAACATATGAATCAATGACTCGCTCATTAAGACGGTTGCTTGGCGACACCTATTGGCGGTTTAGTGTTGTTTAAAAGCATCATTCTTTCCAACGTGTGTGTGATTTGTGTGTGCACCATTATAAATGTCCGTGCGGATTTATATATATATATATATATAAAAAATAAGGGACAAGACATAGATAATTTAACTTGCCTGACCTGATTAGAACAAGGAAAAAAATTGTTTTTATGTTTTTGTATTTAGAATAAAATTAGAATAAAATTCTTTATAAAAAGAGAATAAAATAGGTTTAGTTGTGATATTTGTATACTTTTATATAGACATATATGGTATATAATTACATTTTTAGAAGATTTGAGGCTTTTTGCGTTTCCTTTTTTGACATTACTTTAATCCCTTGCCATAGCAAAACCGTTTGAGATATTTGTTATCCGTTCACAATTTAGCATCTTTAATGTATTTCCATCATGGTGATAAAGTTTAGTTATTGTTAAAATAAATCACTTAAGAGGAGTGGCAAAAAATTCAAAGGCTGATTTTGCAAAAAAAATTAAATTCAAACCAAAATATCTGACTTCCTGATGGTCGCAGCTAATTACATCAAATTAGAAAGTTGTCCGGATCGATGAGACCAATATACGTTGTTATTTTTGTAACTGTAGGTAAAAACTAACCCCCCCACTTTTGGCAAAAGCATTTTGAAAGTGACACACTTCCTGCTGCCAGTTGGTGGCGCTATAACTTTTACTCACAATAGTCACATCCATGTGATCGGCCTCTTACCACGAACACACTGCTGAAGTTCCATCAAAATCAGATTATGTATGCTGAAGTTATAACCCACTTCCTGTTTCATTTTTTCGCCATAAATTCGTTTCCTCGCCACGGCCAAACCGTTCGAGATATCAAAAATCCCTCCGCAATTTAGCATCCTCAATGCCTTGACTTCACGCTCACCGAGTTTGCTGGCGAACGGATGCATTCTCTAGGAGGAGTACATTAAATTCCATAGCGTGCGTTTCCAAACAACCCTAAATAGCCGACTTCCTGTTGGGCTGGCGTAAAACTTAGAGCATGAAAGTTGTTCGGCCCGATGAGATCTACATGTGTACCGAGTTTCATATTTTTACATGCAAGTGTGTTTGATTTATGGACAAGTGTTCAGAGCCCATTCCAGGGGGCGCTGATGAGCCCCCCTGCCACGCCCGGGTACCAGCTTCAGCCCGGCCCTGATGGCCGCGGGTTCTGATCTGTCCGCAAAGTTTCAAGAGTTTTTGAGCACTTTAAGGGCCCCAAAAGCCCCTGAAACCTTGAAATGCATTGACAAATCCCTCCCACCCCTCACACACTCAGAGAAAGAGAGAGAGAGAGAGAGAAAATTCTACAAAAAATCACATTCAAACCCAAATATCTGACTTCCTGTTGCTCTGAGCTAATGAGTGTCAATTAGAAAGTTGTCCGGCTTGATGAGAACAATATACTTACCGAGTTGTGGGACTCTATGTAAAAATTAAGCCCCCATTTTTGACTAAAGGTGGCGCTACTGAGCCCCTCACCACGCCCGTTTCTGAAACTTTGCACATGTCTACTGGCTAGTAAGTGTGATGTGTCTGTCGAGTTTCATGCAATTTCAAGTATGTTAAGAGTCTCAAAAGCATCAAAAAAGAATATTAAAATAATACTAAAGTTTGATGCGTTGCCACGGCAACAGTATCTAAGATATCAATAATCTTTTCACAGGTTTACATCTGCCGTGTGTCTACATTGTACACATAAAGTTTGAAGCAAATCTGGTAAAAATAAGACAGTGATTTCAAAGCATTTTAATAGTGATGTACTTCCTGCTGCTTGTTGGTGGCGCTATAACTTTGACTCACAATAGTCACATCTGTGCGATCGGCCTCTTACAACGAACACACTGCTGAAGTTTCATCAAGATCAGTTAATGTATGCAGAAGTTATAACACACTTGCTGTTTCTTTTTTTCGCCATAAATTCGTTTCCTCGCCACGGCCAAACCGTTCGAGATATCAAAAATCCGTCCGCAATTTAGCATCCTCAATGTCTTGAATTCATGCACAACGAGTTTGGAGGCGAATCGATGAATTCCCTAGGAGAAGTACATTAAATTCCACAGCATGCGTTTCCAAACAACCCTAAATAGTCGACTTCCTGGGCTGGCGTAAAACTTAGAGCACGAAAGTTGTTCGGCCCGATGAGGTCTATATGTGTACCGGGTTTCATATTATTACATGCAAGCGTGTCTGATTTATGGACAAGTGTTCGGATCCCGTTCCAGGGGGCGCTGTCGAGGCCCCCTGCCACGCCCGGGTACCAGCTTCAGCCCGGCCCTGATGGCCGCGGGTTCTGACGTGTGTGCAAAATTTCAAGAGTTTTCGAGCATGTTAAGGGCCCCAAAAGTGCCCGAAAGGTTGACAAAATAATAATAATAATAATAATAATAATAATAATAATAATAATAATAATAATAATAATAATCCTACCGAAAACAATAGGGCCTTTCAGGGCTTGGGCCCTAATTAAAGCTGCAAGCAGCGATGAAAGGGCCCTCGCACCCGTGCCATCAACACTCGGTGGCTTTAGGAAGACAGAGCATGGTTGGGAAATGTACATTTAAGGAGGTATATATAGTAAGAGTATGTCAAAGTCAGTTACAAAATGTTTTGTATAATGGTGATAATAGCATGCTTCATGACTCAGCTAAGTGTTGCTAGCATGTTTAGTGTGTTTCTAGCATGCTTAGTACACAATAATTATGTGGTTAGTACTGAATTACTGTGTTAACCATGTCAGTTTCTGTTGCCAGTAGGTGGCGTTATGACTATAACTGAATATGAGCTTGGATGTGTGTTCAGGACAGAACTCTTATCAAACGTGTGAAGTTTGGTGCAAATTGGACATTGCCTTCTTGAGTAACAACAAAGTCATGTTTCATTGAATTAGCATGCTTTAGCACTTAGCTAAGCATTGTTAGCATGTTTTAACATGTTTCTAGCATGTTTAGAACTCAATGGCATTTTTAACATGTTGCTAGAACGGCATCAACGTGTTAAACATGTCACTTCCTGTTGCCAGTTGGTGGCGCTATTACTATAATTGAACATTCTCATGTAGATGTGTTCAGGCCATGACTCTTATCAAAAGTGTGAAGTTTGGGGCAGATTGGACATTCCATGCCTGAGTTACAGCAAATTCCTATTTAATTGCAATAATAGCATGCTTTAGCACTTGGCTAAGAGTTTGCTAGCATGTTTTAGCATGTTTCTAGTATGTTGTTAGCATGTTTAACACTTGCTGGCACTTTTTTATATGTTATTAGGAGTCCATAACAGTGTTAAACATGTCACTTCCTGTTGCCAGCAGGTGGCGCTATGACTGTAACTGAATATAAGCATGGTCATGTGTTCCGGACAGAACGCTTATCAAAAGTGTGAAGTTTGGGGCAGATTGGACATTCCATGCCTGAGTTACAGCAAATTCATATTTAATTGCAGTAATATCATTCTTTAGCACTTAGCTAAGTGTTTGCTAGTATGTTTTAGCATGTCTATAGTATGTTGGTAGGATGTTTAGCACCTACTGGCATTTTTTTATATGTTATTAGGAGTCAAGAACAGTGTTAAACGTCACTTCCTGTTGCCAGCAGGTGGCGCTATGACTATAACTAAATATGAGCATGGACATGTGTTCAAGAGATAACTCTTATCAAACGTGTGACGTTTGGGGTGGATTGTACATTGCCTTCTTGAGTAACAACAAAGTCCCGTTTCATTGAATTAGCATGCTTTAGCACTTAGCTAAGTATTGCTAGTATGTTTTAACATGTTTCTAGCATGTTTAGAAGTCAATGGCATTTTTAACATGTTGCTAGAATGGCATCAACGTGTTAAACATGACACTTCCTGTTACCAGTAGGTGGCGCTATTACTATAACTGAATATTCTCATGTAGATATGTTCAGGACAGAACGCTTATCAAAAGTGTGAAGTTTGGGGCAGATTGGACATTCCATGCCTGAGTTACAGCAAATTCCTATTTAATTGCAATAATAGCATGCTTTAGCACTTAGCTAAGAGTTTGCTAGCATGTTTTAGCATGCTTCTAGTATGTTGTTAGCATGTTTAGCACTTGCTGGCACTTTTTTATATGTTATTAGGAGTCCATAACAGTGTTAAACATGTCACTTCCTGTTGCCAGCAGGTGGCGCTATGACTATAACTGAATATGAGCATGGTCATGTGTTCAGGACAGAACGTTTATTAAAAGTGTGAAGTTTGGTGCAGATTGGACATTGCCTTCTTGAGTAACAACAACATCCTGTTTCATTGAATTAGCATGCTTTAGCACTTAGCTAAGTATTGCTAGTATGTTTTAACATGTTTCTAGCATGTTTAGAAGTCAATGGCATTTTTAACATGTTGCTAGAATGGCATCAACGTGTTAAACATGACACTTCCTGTTACCAGTAGGTGGCGCTATTACTATAACTGAATATTCTCATGTAGATATGTTCAGGACAGAACGCTTATCAAAAGTGTGAAGTTTGGGGCAGATTGGACATTCCATGCCTGAGTTACAGCAAATTCCTATTTAATTGCAATAATAGCATGCTTTAGCACTTAGCTAAGAGTTTGCTAGCATGTTTTAGCATGCTTCTAGTATGTTGTTAGCATGTTTAACATTTGCTGGCACTTTTTTATATGTTATTAGGAGTCCATAACAGTGTTAAACATGTCACTTCCTGTTGCCAGCAGGTGGCGCTATGACTATAACTGAATATGAGCATGGTCATGTGTTCAGGACAGAACTCTTATCAAACGTATGAAGTTTGGGGCAGATTGGACATTCCATGCCTGAGTTACAGCAACTTCCTGTTTCATGGCGAAACATCAAAATTTGTCAGGCCGCCGAGGACCCGCCCTTCGACGAAAACTCAAGATCTTCGCAATTTAACGTCGCAAAGGCCTTAAGATTACACTCACCAAATTTGAAGATGATCAGATTAAAACTGTAGGAGGAGTTCGTTAAAGTATGAGGCCTGAAAATGTCAAAAACTGCACAAAAATCTGGGAGGAAGTTCAAAATGGCTGACTTCCTGTTGGGTTTAGGGCTATGCTCCAAGAGACTTTTTTGTAGGTATTAGGTCATTACATGTATGTACCGAATTTCGTGCACGTACGTGGAACGTTGCGGGAGGCGCACTCCGTTGAACTTTTATAGGTGGCGCTATCGAGCCGTTTTGCCCCGTCCAATTCTGAAACCTATATCAGATGTAAATTTTCGCCAGTTCTGACGCGTGTGCAAAGTTTCGTGAGTTTTCGCGCATGTTTAGGCCCTCAAAAATGCAATTCAATGCGGAGAAGAAGAAGAATAATTAAAGCTGCAAGCAGCGATGAAAGGGCCCTCGCACCCCGTGCCGCCGCCACCCGGTGGCTTTAGGAAGACAGAGCATGGTTGGACAATGTGCATTTAAGGAGGTATATATAGTAGTTGCTAGCATGTTTAGTATGTTTTTAGCATGCTTAGTACACAATAGTTATGTGGTTAGTACTGCATTACTGTGTTAACCATGTCAGTTTCTGTTGCCAGTAGGTGGGGCTATGTCTATATCTGAATATCGCTATGTAGATGTGTTCAGTGCAGGACTTTTATCAAACATGTGGAGTTTGGGGCAGATTGGACATTGTATGCTTGAGTTACAACAACTTCCTTTAGCATTTCTAGCATGTTTTATGATGTTTCTAGCATATTACATATTAATTTTGGGGTAGATTGGACATTGAATGCCTGAGTTACAGCAAATTCATATTTAATTGCAGTAATAGGATGCTTTAACACTTAGCTAAGTATTTGATTGCATGTTTCTAGTATGTTGCTAACATGTTTAGCAGTTGGTGACACTTTTTTATATGTTATTAGGAGTCCAGAATAGTGTTAAACGTCACTTCCTGTTGCCAGCAGGCGGCGCTATGACTATATCTGAATATGAGCATGGACTTGTGTTCAGGAGATAACTATTATCAAACGTGTGAAGTTTGGGGTAGATTGGACATTGTATGCCTAAGTTACAACAACTTCCTTTAGCATTTCTAGCATGTTTTAGAACTTAGCTATGTGTTGCTAGCATGTTTCTTGCATGTTACATATTAAGTTTGGGGCAGATTGGACATTCCATGCCTGTGTTACAGCAAATTCATATTTAATTGCAGCAATAGCATGCTTTAGCACTTAGCTAAGTGTTTGCTAATATGTTTCTAGTATGTTGTTAGCATGTTTAGCACTTGCTGGCACTTTTTTATATGTTATCAGGAGTCCACAACAGTGTTTAACATGTCACTTCCTGTTGCCAGCAGGCGGTGCTATGACTGTAACTGAATGAGCATGGTCATGTGTTCAGGACAGAACGCTTATCAAAAGTGTGAAGTTTGGCGCAGATTGGACATTGCCTTCTTGAGTAACAACAACATCCTGTTTCATTGAATTAGCTAAGTATTGCTAGCATGTTTTAACATGTTTCTAGCATTTTTAGAAGTCAATGGCATTTTTAACATGTTGCTAGAACGGCATCAACGTGTTAAACATTACACTTCCTGTTACCAGTAGGTGGCGCTATTACTATAACTGAATATTCTCATGTAGATGTGTTCAGGCCATGACTCTTATCAAACGTGTGAAGTCTGGGGCAGATTGGACATTCTGTGCCTGAGTTACAACAAATTTCTAATTAATTGCAGTAATAGCATGCTTTAGCACTTAGCTAAGTGTTTGCTAGCATGTTTTAGCATGTTTCTAGTATGTTGTTAGCATGTTTAGCACTTGCTGGCACTTTTTTATATGTTATCAGGAGTCCACAAGAGTGTTAAACATGTCACTTCCTGTTGCCAGCAGGTGGCGCTATGACTATAACTGAATATGAGCATGGTCATGTGTTCAGGACAGAACGCTTATCAAAAGTGTGAAGTTTGGGGCAGATTGGACATTCCATGCCTTAGTTACAGCAACTTCCTATTTATTTGCAGCAATAGCATGCTTTAGCACTTAGCTAAGTGTTTGCTAACATGTTTCTAGTATGTTGTTAGCATGTTTAGCACTTGCTGGCACTTTTTTATATGTTATCAGGAGTCCACAACAGTGTTTAACATGTCACTTCCTGTTGCCAGCAGGTGGCGCTATGACTGTAACTGAATATGAGCATGGTCATGTGTTCAGGACAGAACGCTTATCAAAAGTGTGAAGTTTGGCGCAGATTGGACATTGCCTTCTTGAGTGACAACAACATCCTGTTTCATTGAATTAGCATGCTTTAGCACTTAGCTAAGTATTGCTAGCATGTTTTAACATGTTTCTAGCATTTTTAGAAGTCAATGGCATTTTTAACATGTTGCTAGAACGGCATCAACGTGTTAAACATGACACTTCCTGTTACCAGTAGGTGGCGCTATTACTATAACTGAATATTCTCATGTAGATGTGTTCAGGCCATGACTCTTATCAAACGTGTGAAGTTTGGGGCAGATTGGACATTCCGTGCCTGAGTTACAGCAAATTCCTATTTAATTGCAGTAATAGCATGCTTTAGCACTTAGCTAAGTGTTTGCTAGCATGTTTTAGCATGTTTCTAGTAAGTTGTTAGCATGTTTAGCACTTGCTGGCACTTTTTTATATGTTATCAGGAGTCCACAAGAGTGTTAAACATGTCACTTCCTGTTGCCAGCAGATGGCGCTATGACTGTAACTGAATATGAGCATGGTCATGTGTTCAGGACAGAACGCTTATCAAAAGTGTGAAGTTTGGGGCAGATTGGACATTCCATGCCTGAGTTACAGCAACTTCCTGTTTCATGGCGAAACATCAAAATTTGTCAGGCCGCCGAGGGCCCGCCCTTCGACGAAAACTCAAGATCTTCGCAATTTAACGTCGCAAAGGCCTTAAGATTACACTCACCAAATTTGAAGATGATCAGATTAAAACTGTAGGAGGAGTTCGTTAAAGTACGAGGCCTGAAAATGGCAAAAAGTGCACAAAAATCAGAGAGGAAGTTGAAAATGGCTGACTTCCTGTTGTGTTTAGAGCTACGCTCCAAGAGACTTTTTTGTAGGTATTAGGTCCTTACACATATGTACCGAATTTCGTACACGTACGTGGAACACAGCGGGAGGCGCACTCCGTTGAACTTTTATAGGTGGCGCTATCGAGCCATTTTGCCCCGCCCAATTCTGAAACCTATATCAGATGTAAATTTTCGCCAGTTCTGACGCGTGTGCAAAGTTTCGTGAGTTTTCGAGCATGTTTAGGCCCTCAAAAATGCAATTAAATGCGGAGAAGAATAATAATAATAATAATAAACAGAGCAATTCCAAGAGGGTCCTCACACCATCGGTGCTCGGGCCCTAATAAACAGAGCAATTCCAAGAGGGTCCTCACACCATCGGTGCTCGGGCCCTAATAATAAACAGAGCAATTCCAAGAGGGTCCTCACACCATCGGTGCTCGGGCCCTAATAATTAAAAGTGTGAAGTTTGGTGCAGAATGGACATTGCCTTCTTGCGTAACAACAACATCCTGTTTCATTGAATTAGCATGCTTTAGCACTTAGCTAAGTATTGCTAGCATGTTTTAACATGTTTCTAGCATGTTTAGAAGTCAATGGCATTTTTAACATGTTGCTAGAATGGCATCAACGTGTTAAACATGACACTTCCTGTTACCAGTAGGTGGCGCTATTTCTATAACTGAATATTCTCATGTAGATGTGTTCAGGACAGAACGCTTATCAAAAGTGTGAAGTTTGGGGCAGATTGGACATTCCATGCCTGAGTTACAGCAAATTCCTATTTAATTGCAATAATAGCATGCTTTAGCACTTAGCTAAGAGTTTGCTAGCATGTTTTAGCATGCTTCTAGTATGTTGTTAGCATGTTTAGCACTTGCTGGCACTTTTTTATATGTTATTAGGAGTCCATAACAGTGTTAAACATGTCACTTCCTGTTGCCAGCAGGTGGCGCTATGACTATAACTGAATATGAGCATGGTCATGTGTTCAGGACAGAACTCTTATCAAACGTATGAAGTTTGGGGCAGATTGGACATTCCATGCCTGAGTTACAGCAACTTCCTGTTTCATGGCGAAACATCAAAATTTGTCAGGCCGCCGAGGACCCGCCCTTCGACGAAAACTCAAGATCTTCGCAATTTAACGTCGCAAAGGCCTTAAGATTACACTCACCAAATTTGAAGATGATCAGATTAAAACTGTAGGAGGAGTTCGTTAAAGTATGAGGCCTGAAAATGTCAAAAACTGCACAAAAATCTGGGAGGAAGTTCAAAATGGCTGACTTCCTGTTGGGTTTAGGGCTATGCTCCAAGAGACTTTTTTGTAGGTATTAGGTCATTACATGTATGTACCGAATTTCGTGCACGTACGTGGAACGTTGCGGGAGGCGCACTCCGTTGAACTTTTATAGGTGGCGCTATCGAGCCGTTTTGCCCCGTCCAATTCTGAAACCTATATCAGATGTAAATTTTCGCCAGTTCTGACGCGTGTGCAAAGTTTCGTGAGTTTTCGCGCATGTTTAGGCCCTCAAAAATGCAATTCAATGCGGAGAAGAAGAAGAATAATAATAATTAAAGCTGCAAGCAGCGATGAAAGGGCCCTCGCACCCGTGCCATCAACACTCGGTGGCTTTAGGAAGACAGAGCATGGTTGGGAAATGTACATTTAAGGAGGTATATATAGTAAGAGTATGTCAAAGTCAGTAACAAAATGTTTTGTATAATGGTGATAATAGCATGCTTCATGACTCAGCTAAGTGTTGCTAGCATGTTTAGTCTGTTTCTAGCATGCTTAGTACACAATAATTATGTGGTTAGTACTGCATTACTGTGTTAACCATGTCAGTTTCATTTGCCAGTAGGTGGCGTTATGACTATAGCTGAATATGAGCATGGATGTGTGTTCAGGACAGAACTCTTATCAAACGTGTGAAGTTTGGTGCAAATTGGAAATTGCCTTCTTGAGTAACAAAAAAGTCATGTTTCATTGAATTAGCATTCTTTAGCACTTAGCTAAGCATTGTTAGCATGTTTTAACATGTTTCTAGCATGTTTAGAACTCAATGGCATTTTTAACATGTTGCTAGAACGGCATCAACGTGTTAAACATGTCACTTCCTGTTGCCAGTAGGTGGCGCTATTACTAAAAATGAACATTCTCATGTAGATGTATTCAGGCCATGACTCTTATCAAAAGTGTGAAGTTTGGGGCAGATTGGACATTCCATGCCTGAGTTACAGCAAATTCTTATTTAATTGCAATAATAGCATGCTTTAGCACTTAGCTAAGAGTTTGCTAGCATGTTTTAGCATGTTTCTAGTATGTTGTTAGCATGTTTAACACTTGCTGGCACTTTTTTATATGTTATTAGGAGTCCATAACAGTGTTAAACATGTCACTTCCTGTTGCCAGCAGGTGGCGCTATGACTGTAACTGAATATAAGCATGGTCATGTGTTCAGGACAGAACGCTTATCAAAAGTGTGAAGTTTGGGGCAGATTGGACATTCCATGACTGAGTTACAGCAAATTCATATTTAATTGCAGTAATATCATTCTTTAGCACTTAGCTAAGTGTTTGCTAGTATGTTTTAGCATGTCTCTAGTATGTTGGTAGGATGTTTAGCACCTACTGGCATTTTTTTTATATGTTATTAGGAGTCAAGAACAGTGTTAAACGTCACTTCCTGTTGCCAGCAGGTGGCGCTATGACTATAACTAAATATGAGCATGGACATGTGTTCAAGAGATAACTCTTATCAAACGTGTGAAGTTTGGGGTAGATTGTACATTGCCTTCTTGAGTAACAACAAAGTCCTGTTTCATTGAATTATCATGCTTTAGCACTTAGCTAAGTATTGCTAGCATGTTTTAATATGTTTCTAGCATGTTTAGAACTCAATGGCATTTTTAACATGTTGCTAGAACGGCATCAACGTGTTAAACATGTCACTTCCTGTTGCCAGTAGGTGGCGCTATTACTATAACTGAATTTGAGCATAGACATGTGTTCAGGCCATGATTCTTATCAAACGTGTGATGTTTGGGGCAGATTGGACATTCCAGGCCTGGGTTACAGCAAATTCCTATGTAATTGCAGTGATAGCATGCTTTAGCACTTAGCTAAGTGTTTGCTAGCATGTTTCTAGTATGTTACTAACCTGTTTAGCACTTGCTGGCTCTTTTTTATATGTTATTAGGAGACCACAACAGTGTTAAACATGTCACTTCCTGTTGACAGCAGGTGGCGCTATTACTATAACTGAATATTCTCATGTAAATGTGTTCAGGCCATGACTCTTATCAAACGTGTGAAGTTTGAGGCAGATTGGACATTCCTTGCCTGTGTTACAGCAAATTCCTATTTAATTGCAGCAATAGCATGCTTTAGCACTTAGCTAAGTGTTTGCTAGCATGTTTTAGCATTTTTCTAGTATGTTGTTAGCATGTTTAGCACTTGCTGGCACTTTTTTTATATGTTTTTATATGTCCACAACAGTGTTTAACATGTCACTTCCTGTTGCCAGCAGGTGGCACTATGACTGTAACTTAATATGAGCATGGTCATGTGTTCAGGACAGAACGTTTATTAAAAGTGTGAAGTTTGGCGCATATTGGACATTGCCTTCTTGAGTAACAACAACATCCTGTTTCATTGAATTAGCATGCTTTACCACTTAGCTAAGTATTGCTAGCATGTTTTAACATTAGCTAGCATGTTTTAACATGTTTCTAGCATGTTTAGACCTCAATGGCATTTTTAACATGTTGCTAGAATGGCATCAACGTGTTAAACATGACACTTCCTGTTTCCAATAGGTGGCGCTATTACTATAACTGAATATTCTCATGTAGATGTGTTCAGGACAGAACGCTTATCAAAAGTGTGAAGTTTGGGGCAGATTGGACATTCCATGCCTGAGTTACAGCAAATTCTTATTTAATTGCAACAATAGCATGCTTTAGCACTTAGCTAAGAGTTTGCTAGCATGTTTTAACATGCTTCTAGTATGTTGTTAGCATGTTTAGCACTTGCTGGCACTTTTTTATATGTTATTAGGAGTCCATAACAGTGTTAAACATGTCACTTCCTGTTGCCAGCAGGTGGCGCTATGACTATAACTGAATATGAGCATGGCCATGTGTTCAGGACAGAACTCTTATCAAACGTGTGAAGTTTGGGGCAGATTGGACATTCCATGCCTGAGTTACAGCAACTTCCTGTTTCATGGCGAAACATCGAAATTTGTAAGGCCGCCGAGGACCCGCCCTTCGACGAAAACTCAAGATCTTCGCAATTTAACGTCGCAAAGGCCTTAAGATTACACTCACCAAATTTGAAGATGATCAGATTAAAACTGTAGGAGGAGTTCGTTAAAGTACGAGGCCTGAAAATGGCAAAAACTGCACAACAATCTGAGAGGAAGTTCAAAATGGCTGACTTCCTGTTGTGTTTAGGGCTATGCTCCAAGAGACTTTTTTGTAGGTATTAGGTCATTACACGTATGTACCGAATTTCGTGCACGTACGTGGAACGTTGCGGGAGGCGCACTCTGTTGAACATTTATAGGTGGCGCTATCGAGCCATTTTGCCCCGTCCAATTCTGAAACCTATATCAGATGTAAATTTTCGCCAGTTCTGACGCGTGTGCAAAGTTTCGTGAGTTTTTGCGCATGTTTAGGCCCTCAAAAATACAATTCAATGCGGAGAAGAATAATAATAATAATTAAAGCTGCAAGCAGCGATGAAAGGGCCCTCGCACCCATGCCATCAACACTCGGTGGCTTTAGGAAGACAGAGCATGGTTGGGAAATGTACATTTAAGGAGGTATATATAGTAAGAGTATGTCAAAGTCAGTTACAAAATGTTTTGTATAATGGTGATAATAGCATGCTTCATGACTCAGCTAAGTGTTGCTAGCATGTTTAGTCTGTTTCTATCATGCTTAGTACACAATTATTATGTGGTTAGTACTGCATTACTGTGTTAACCATGTCAGTTTCTGTTGCCAGTAGGTTGCGTTATGACTATAACTGAATATGAGCATGGATGTGTGTTCAGGACAGAACTCTTATCAAACGTGTGAAGTTTGGTGCAAATTGGACATTGCCTTCTTGAGTAACAACAAAGTCATGTTTCATTGAATTAGCATTCTTTAGCACGTACCTAAGCATTGTTAGCATGTTTTAACATGTTTCTAGCATGTTTAGAACTCAATGGCATTTTTAACATGTTGCTAGAACGGCATCAACGTGTTAAACATGTCACTTCCTGTTGCCAGTAGGTGGCGCTATTACTATAACTGAACAATCTCATGTAGATGTGTTCAGGCCATGACTCTTATCAAAAGTGTGAAGTTTGGGGCAGATTGGACATTCCATGCCTGAGTTACAGCAAATTCCTATTTAATTGCAATAATAGCATGCGTTAGCACTTAGCTAAGAGTTTGCTAGCATGTTTTAGCATGTTTCTAGTATGTTGTTAGCATGTTTAACACTTGCTGGCACTTTTTTATATGTTATTAGGAGTCCATAACAGTGTTAAACATGTCACTTCCTGTTGCCAGCAGGTGGCGCTATGACTGTAACTGAATATAAGCATGGTCATGTGTTCAGGACAGAACGCTTATCAAAAGTGTGAAGTTTGGGGCAGATTGGACATTCCATGCCTGAGTTACAGCAAATTCATATTTAATTGCAGTAATATCATTCTTTAGCACTTAGCTAAGTGTTTGCTAGTATGTTTCAGCATGTCTCTAGTATGTTGGTAGGATGTTTAGCACCTACTGGCATTTTTTTATATTTTATTAGGAGTCAAGAACAGTGTTAAACGTCACTTCCTGTTGCCAGCAGGTGGCGCTATGACTATAACTAAATATGAGCATGGACATGTGTTCAAGAGATAACTCTTATCAAACGTGTGAAGTTTGGGGTAGATTGTACATTGCCTTCTTGAGTAACAACAAAGTCCTGTTTCATTGAATTAGCATGCTTTAGCATTTAGCTAAGTATTGCTAGCATGTTTTAACATGTTTCTAGCATGTTTAGAACTCAATGGCATTTTTAACATGTTGCTAGAACGGCATCAACGTGTTAAACATGTCACTTCCTGGTGCCAGTAGGTGGCGCTATTACTATAACTAAATTTGAGCATAGACATGTGTTCAGGCCATGATTCTTATCAAACGTGTGAAGTTTGGTGCAGATTGGACATTGCCTTCTTGAGTAACAACAACATCCTGTTTCATTGAATTAGCATGCTTTAGCACTTAGCTAAGTATTGCTAGCATGTTTTAACATGTTTCTAGCATGTTTAGAAGTCAATGGCATTTTTAACATGTTGCTAGAATGGCATCAACGTGTTAAACATGACACTTCCTGTTACCAGTAGGTGGCGCTATTACTATAACTGAATATTCTCATGTAGATGTGTTCAGGACAGAACGCTTATCAAAAGTGTGAAGTTTGGGGCAGATTGGACATTCCATGCCTGAGTTACAGCAAATTCCTATTTAATTGCAATAATAGCATGCTTTAGCACTTAGCTAAGAGTTTGCTAGCATGTTTTAGCATGCTTCTAGTATGTTGTTAGCATGTTTAGCACTTGCTGGCACTTTTTTATATGTTATTAGGAGTCCATAACAGTGTTAAACATGTCACTTCCTGTTGCCAGCAGGTGGCGCTATGACTATAACTGAATATGAGCATGGTCATGTGTTCAGGACAGAACTCTTATCAAAAGTGTGAAGTTTGGGGCAGATTGGACATTCCATGCCTGAGTTACAGCAACTTCCTGTTTCATGGCGAAACATCGAAATTTGTCAGGCCGCCGAGGACCCGCCCTTCGACGAAAACTCAAGATCTTCGCAATTTAACGTCGCAAAGGCCTTAAGATTACACTCACCAAATTTGAAGATGATCAGATTAAAACTGTAGGAGGAGTTCGTTAAAGTATGAGGCCTGAAAATGTCAAAAACTGCACAAAAATCTGGGAGGAAGTTCAAAATGGCTGACTTCCTGTTGGGTTTAGGGCTATGCTCCAAGAGACTTTTTTGTAGGTATTAGGTCATTACATGTATGTACCGAATTTCGTGCACGTACGTGGAACGTTGCGGGAGGCGCACTCCGTTGAACTTTTATAGGTGGCGCTATCGAGCCGTTTTGCCCCGTCCAATTCTGAAACCTATATCAGATGTAAATTTTCGCCAGTTCTGACGCGTGTGCAAAGTTTCGTGAGTTTTCGCGCATGTTTAGGCCCTCAAAAATGCAATTCAATGCGGAGAAGAAGAAGAATAATAATAATTAAAGCTGCAAGCAGCGATGAAAGGGCCCTCGCACCCGTGCCATCAACACTCGGTGGCTTTAGGAAGACAGAGCATGGTTGGGAAATGTACATTTAAGGAGGTATATATAGTAAGAGTATGTCAAAGTCAGTTACAAAATGTTTTGTATAATGGTGATAATAGCATGCTTCATGACTCAGCTAAGTGTTGCTAGCATGTTTAGTGTGTTTCTAGCATGCTTAGTACACAATAATTATGTGGTTAGTACTGCATTACTGTGTTAACCATGTCAGTTTCTGTTGCCAGTAGGTGGCGTTATGACTATAACTGAATATGAGCTTGGATGTGTGTTCAGGACAGAACTCTTATCAAACGTGTGAAGTTTGGTGCAAATTGGACATTGCCTTCTTGAGTAACAACAAAGTCATGTTTCATTGAATTAGCATGCTTTAGCACTTAGCTAAGCATTGTTAGCATGTTTTAACATGTTTCTAGCATGTTTAGAACTCAATGGCATTTTTAACATGTTGCTAGAACGGCATCAACGTGTTAAACATGTCACTTCCTGTTGCCAGTTGGTGGCGCTATTACTATAATTGAACATTCTCATGTAGATGTGTTCAGGCCATGACTCTTATCAAAAGTGTGAAGTTTGGGGCAGATTGGACATTCCATGCCTGAGTTACAGCAAATTCCTATTTAATTGCAATAATAGCATGCTTTAGCACTTGGCTAAGAGTTTGCTAGCATGTTTTAGCATGTTTCTAGTATGTTGTTAGCATGTTTAACACTTGCTGGCACTTTTTTATATGTTATTAGGAGTCCATAACAGTGTTAAACATGTCACTTCCTGTTGCCAGCAGGTGGCGCTATGACTGTAACTGAATATAAGCATGGTCATGTGTTCAGGACAGAACGCTTATCAAAAGTGTGAAGTTTGGGGCAGATTGGACATTCCATGCCTGAGTTACAGCAAATTCATATTTAATTGCAGTAATATCATTCTTTAGCACTTAGCTAAGTGTTTGCTAGTATGTTTTAGCATGTCTATAGTATGTTGGTAGGATGTTTAGCACCTACTGGCATTTTTTTATATGTTATTAGGAGTCAAGAACAGTGTTAAACGTCACTTCCTGTTGCCAGCAGGTGGCGCTATGACTATAACTAAATATGAGCATGGACATGTGTTCAAGAGATAACTCTTATCAAACGTGTGACGTTTGGGGTAGATTGTACATTGCCTTCTTGAGTAACAACAAAGTCCTGTTTCATTGAATTAGCATGCTTTAGCACTTAGCTAAGTATTGCTAGTATGTTTTAACATGTTTCTAGCATGTTTAGAAGTCAATGGCATTTTTAACATGTTGCTAGAATGGCATCAACGTGTTAAACATGACACTTCCTGTTACCAGTAGGTGGCGCTATTACTATAACTGAATATTCTCATGTAGATATGTTCAGGACAGAACGCTTATCAAAAGTGTGAAGTTTGGGGCAGATTGGACATTCCATGCCTGAGTTACAGCAAATTCCTATTTAATTGCAATAATAGCATGCTTTAGCACTTAGCTAAGAGTTTGCTAGCATGTTTTAGCATGCTTCTAGTATGTTGTTAGCATGTTTAGCACTTGCTGGCACTTTTTTATATGTTATTAGGAGTCCATAACAGTGTTAAACATGTCACTTCCTGTTGCCAGCAGGTGGCGCTATGACTATAACTGAATATGAGCATGGTCATGTGTTCAGGACAGAACGTTTATTAAAAGTGTGAAGTTTGGCGCAGATTGGACATTGCCTTCTTGAGTAACAACAACATCCTGTTTCATTGAATTAGCATGCTTTAGCACTTAGCTAAGTATTGCTAGTATGTTTTAACATGTTTCTAGCATGTTTAGAAGTCAATGGCATTTTTAACATGTTGCTAGAATGGCATCAACGTGTTAAACATGACACTTCCTGTTACCAGTAGGTGGCGCTATTACTATAACTGAATATTCTCATGTAGATATGTTCAGGACAGAACGCTTATCAAAAGTGTGAAGTTTGGGGCAGATTGGACATTCCATGCCTGAGTTACAGCAAATTCCTATTTAATTGCAATAATAGCATGCTTTAGCACTTAGCTAAGAGTTTGCTAGCATGTTTTAGCATGCTTCTAGTATGTTGTTAGCATGTTTAGCACTTGCTGGCACTTTTTTATATGTTATTAGGAGTCCATAACAGTGTTAAACATGTCACTTCCTGTTGCCAGCAGGTGGCGCTATGACTATAACTGAATATGAGCATGGTCATGTGTTCAGGACAGAACTCTTATCAAACGTATGAAGTTTGGGGCAGATTGGACATTCCATGCCTGAGTTACAGCAACTTCCTGTTTCATGGCGAAACATCAAAATTTGTCAGGCCGCCGAGGACCCGCCCTTCGACGAAAACTCAAGATCTTCGCAATTTAACGTCGCAAAGGCCTTAAGATTACACTCACCAAATTTGAAGATGATCAGATTAAAACTGTAGGAGGAGTTTGTTAAAGTATGAGGCCTGAAAATGTCAAAAACTGCACAAAAATCTGGGAGGAAGTTCAAAATGGCTGACTTCCTGTTGGGTTTAGGGCTATGCTCCAAGAGACTTTTTTGTAGGCATTAGGTCATTACATGTATGTACCGAATTTCGTGCACGTACGTGGAACGTTGCGGGAGGCGTACTCCGTTGAACTTTTATAGGTGGCGCTATCGAGCCGTTTTGCCCCGTCCAATTCTGAAACCTATATCAGATGTAAATTTTCGCCAGTTCTGACGCGTGTGCAAAGTTTCGTGAGTTTTCGCGCATGTTTAGGCCCTCAAAAATGCAATTCAATGCGGAGAAGAATAATAATAATAATAATAATAATAATAAACAGAGCAATTCCAAGAGGGTCCTCACACCATCGGTGCTCGGGCCCTAATTACAGTAATATCATTCTTTAGCACTTAGCTAAGTGTTTGCTAGTATGTTTTAGCATGTCTCTAGTATGTTGGTAGGATGTTTAGCACCTACTGGCATTTTTTTATATGTTATTAGGAGTCAAGAACAATGTTAAACGTCACTTCCTGTTGCCAGCAGGTGGCGCTATGACTATAACTAAATATGAGCATGGACATGTGTTCAAGAGATAACTCTTATCAAACGTGTGAAGTTTGGGGTAGATTGTACATTGCCTTCTTGAGTAACAACAAAGTCCTGTTTCATTGAATTAGCATGCTTTAGCACTTAGCTAAGTATTGCTAGCATGTTTTAACATGTTTCTAGCATGTTTAGAACTCAATGGCATTTTTAACATGTTGCTAGAACGGCATCAACGTGTTAAACATGTCACTTCCTGTTGCCAGTAGGTGGCGCTATAACTATAACTGAATTTGAGCATAGACATGTGTTCAGGCCATGATTCTTATCAAACGTGTGAAGTTTGGGGCAGATTGGACATTCCATGCCTGAGTTACAGCAAATTCCTATTTAATTGCAGTAATAGCATGCTTTAGCACTTAGCTAAGTGTTTGCTAGCATGTTTCTAGTATGTTGCTAACCTGTTTAGCACTTGCTGGCTCTTTTTTATATGTTATTAGGAGACCACAACAGTGTTAAACATGTCATTTCCTGTTGACAGCAGGTGGCGCTATTACTATAACTGAATATTCTCATGTAGATGTGTTCAGGCCATGACTCTTATCAAACGTGTGAAGTTTGGGGCAGATTGGACATTCCATGCCTGTGTAACAGCAAATTCCTATTTAATTGCAGCAATAGCCTGCTTTAGCACTTAGCTAAGAGTTTGCTAGCATGTTTTAGCATGTTTCTAGTATGTTGTTAGCATGTTTAGCACTTGCTGGCACTTTTTTTATATGTTTTTATATGTCCACAACAGTGTTTAACATGTCACTTCCTGTTGCCAGCAGGTGGCACTATGACTGTAACTGAATATGAGCATGGTCATGTGTTCAGGACAGAACGTTTATTAAAAGTGTGAAGTTTGGCGCAGATTGGACATTGCCTTCTTGAGTAACAACAACATCCTGTTTCATTGAATTAGCATGCTTTACCACTTAGCTAAGTATTGCTAGCATGTTTTAACATAAGCTAGCATGTTTTAACATGTTTCTAGCATGTTTAGACCTCAATGGCATTTTTAACATGTTGCTAGAATGGCATCAACGTGTTAAACATGACACTTCCTGTTGCCAGTAGGTGGCGCTATTACTATAACTGAATATTCTCATGTAGATGTGTTCAGGACAGAACGCTTATCAAAAGTGTGAAGTTTGGGGCAGATTGGATATTCCATTCCTGAGTTACAGCAAATTCCTATTTAATTGCAATAATATGCATGCTTTAGCACTTAGCTAAGAGTTTGCTAGCATGTTTTAGCATGCTTCTAGTATGTTGTTAGCATGTTTAGCACTTGCTGGCACTTTTTTATATGTTATTAGGAGTCCATAACAGTGTTAAACATGTCACTTCCTGTTGCCAGCAGGTGGCGCTATGACTATAACTGAATATGAGCATGGCCATGTGTTCAGGGCAGAACTCTTATCAAACGTGTGAAGTTTGGGGCAGATTGGACATTCCATGCCTGAGTTACAGCAACTTCCTGTTTCATGGCGAAACATCGAAATTTGTAAGGCCGCCGAGGACCCGCCCTTTGACGAAAACTCAAGATCTTCGCAATTTAACGTCGCAAAGGCCTTAAGATTACACTCACCAAATTTGAAGATGATCAGATTAAAACTGTAGGAGGAGTTCGTTAAAGTACGAGGCCTGAAAATGGCAAAAACTGCACAAAAATCTGAGAGGAAGTTCAAAATGGCTGACTTCCTGTTGTGTTTAGGGCTATGCTCCAAGAGACTTTTTTGTAGGTATTAGGTCATTACATGTATGTACCGAATTTCGTGCACGTACGTGGAATGTTGCGGGAGGCGCACTCCGTTGAACTTTTATAGGTGGCGCTATCGAGCCATTTTGCCCCGTCCAATTCTGAAACCTATGTCAGATGTAAATTTTCGCCAGTTCTGACGCGTGTGCAAAGTTTCGTGAGTTTTCGAGCATGTTTAGGCCCTCAAAAATGCAATTCAATGCGGAGAAGAATAATAATAATAATAATAATTAAAGCTGCAAGCAGCGATGAAAGGGCCCTCGCACCCATGCCATCAACACTCGGTGGCTTTAGGAAGACAGAGCATGGTTGGGAAATGTACATTTAAGGAGGTATATATAGTAAGAGTATGTCAAAGTCAGTTACAAAATGTTTTGTATAATGGTGATAATAGCATGCTTCATGACTCAGCTAAGTGTTGCTAGCATGTTTAGTCTGTTTCTAGCATGCTTAGTACACAATTATTATGTGGTTAGTACTGCATTACTGTGTTAACCATGTCAGTTTCTGTTGCCAGTAGGTTGCGTTATGACTATAACTGAATATGAGCATGGATGTGTGTTCAGGACAGAACTCTTATCAAACGTGTGAAGTTTGGTGCAAATTGGACATTGCCTTCTTGAGTAACAACAAAGTCATGTTTCATTGAATTAGCATTCTTTAGCACGTACCTAAGCATTGTTAGCATGTTTTAACATGTTTCTAGCATGTTTAGAACTCAATGGCATTTTTAACATGTTGCTAGAACGGCATCAACGTGTTAAACATGTCACTTCCTGTTGCCAGTAGGTGGCGCTATTACTATAACTGAACATTCTCATGTAGATGTGTTCAGGCCATGACTCTTATCAAAAGTGTGAAGTTTGGGGCAGATTGGACATTCCATGCCTGAGTTACAGCAAATTCCTATTTAATTGCAATAATAGCATGCGTTAGCACTTAGCTAAGAGTTTGCTAGCATGTTTTAGCATGTTTCTAGTATGTTGTTAGCATGTTTAACACTTGCTGGCACTTTTTTATATGTTATTAGGAGTCCATAACAGTGTTAAACATGTCACTTCCTGTTGCCAGCAGGTGGCGCTATGACTGTAACTGAATATAAGCATGGTCATGTGTTCAGGACAGAACGCTTATCAAAAGTGTGAAGTTTGGGGCAGATTGGACATTCCATGCCTGAGTTACAGCAAATTCATATTTAATTGCAGTAATATCATTCTTTAGCACTTAGCTAAGTGTTTGCTAGTATGTTTCAGCATGTCTCTAGTATGTTGGTAGGATGTTTAGCACCTACTGGCATTTTTTTATATGTTATTAGGAGTCAAGAACAGTGTTAAACGTCACTTCCTGTTGCCAGCAGGTGGCGCTATGACTATAACTAAATATGAGCATGGACATGTGTTCAAGAGATAACTCTTATCAAACGTGTGAAGTTTGGGGTAGATTGTACATTGCCTTCTTGAGTAACAACAAAGTCCTGTTTCATTGAATTAGCATGCTTTAGCATTTAGCTAAGTATTGCTAGCATGTTTTAACATGTTTCTAGCATGTTTAGAACTCAATGGCATTTTTAACATGTTGCTAGAACGGCATCAACGTGTTAAACATGTCACTTCCTGGTGCCAGTAGGTGGCGCTATTACTATAACTAAATTTGAGCATAGACATGTGTTCAGGCCATGATTCTTATCAAACGTGTGAAGTTTGGGGCAGATTGGACATTCCATGCCTGAGTTACAGCAAATTCCTATTTAATTGCAATAATAGCATGCTTTAGCACTTAGCTAAGAGTTTGCTAGCATGTTTTAGCATGTTTGTAGTATGTTGTTAGCATGTTTAACACTTGCTGGCACTTTTTTATATGTTATTAGGAGTCCATAACAGTGTTAAACATGTCACTTCCTGTTGCCAGCAGGTGGCGCTATGACTGTAACTGAATATAAGCATGGTCATGTGTTCAGGACAGAACGCTTATCAAAAGTGTGAAGTTTGGTGCAGATTGGACATTGCCTTCTTGAGTAACAACAACATCCTGTTTCATTGAATTAGCATGCTTTAGCACTTAGCTAAGTATTGCTAGCATGTTTTAAGATGTTTCTAGCATGTTTAGAAGTCAATGGCATTTTTAACATGTTGCTAGAATGGCATCAACGTGTTAAACATGACACTTCCTGTTACCAGTAGGTGGCGCTATTACTATAACTGAATATTCTCATGTAGATGTGTTCAGGACAGAACGCTTATCAAAAGTGTGAAGTTTGGGGCAGATTGGACATTCCATGCCTGAGTTACAGCAAATTCCTATTTAATTGCAATAATAGCATGCTTTAGCACTTAGCTAAGAGTTTGCTAGCATGTTTTAGCATGCTTCTAGTATGTTGTTAGCATGTTTAGCACTTGCTGGCACTTTTTTATATGTTATTAGGAGTCCATAACAGTGTTAAACATGTCACTTCCTGTTGCCAGCAGGTGGCGCTATGACTATAACTGAATATGAGCATGGTCATGTGTTCAGGACAGAACTCTTATCAAAAGTGTGAAGTTTGGGGCAGATTGGACATTCCATGCCTGAGTTACAGCAACTTCCTGTTTCATGGCGAAACATCGAAATTTGTCAGGCCGCCGAGGACCCGCACTTCGACGAAAACTCAAGATCTTCGCAATTTAACGTCGCAAAGGCCTGAAGATTACACTCACCAAATTTGAAGATGATCAGATTAAAACTGTAGGAGGAGTTCGTTAAAGTACGAGGCCTGAAAATGGCAAAAACTGCACAAAAATCTGAGAGGAAGTTCAAAATGGCTGACTTCCTGTTGTGTTTAGGGCTACGCTCCAAGAGACTTTTTTGTAGGTATTAGGTAATTACATGTATGTACCGAATTTCGTGCACGTACGTGGAACGATGCGGGAGGCGCACTCCGTTGAACTTTTATAGGTGGCGCTATCGAGCCATTTTGCCCCGTCCAATTCTGAAACCTATATCAGATGTAAATTTTCGCCAGTTCTGACGCGTGTGCAAAGTTTCGTGAGTTTTCGAGCATGTTTAGGCCCTCAAAAATGCAATTCAATGCGGAGAAGAAGAATAATAATAATAATAATAATAATAATAAACAGAGCAATTCCAAGAGGGTCCTCACACCATCGGTGCTCGGGCCCTAATAATAAACAGAGCAATTCCAAGAGGGTCCTCACACCATCGGTGCTCGGGCCCTAATTAAAGCTGCAAGCAGCGATGAAAGGGCCCTCGCACCCGTGCCATCAACACTCGGTGGCTTTAGGAAGACAGAGCATGGTTGGGAAATGTACATTTAAGGAGGTATATATAGTAAGAGTATGTCAAAGTCAGTAACAAAATGTTTTGTATAATGGTGATAATAGCATGCTTCATGACTCAGCTAAGTGTTGCTAGCATGTTTAGTCTGTTTCTAGCATGCTTAGTACACAATAATTATGTGGTTAGTACTGCATTACTGTGTTAACCATGTCAGTTTCATTTGCCAGTAGGTGGCGTTATGACTATAGCTGAATATGAGCATGGATGTGTGTTCAGGACAGAACTCTTATCAAACGTGTGAAGTTTGGTGCAAATTGGAAATTGCCTTCTTGAGTAACAAAAAAGTCATGTTTCATTGAATTAGCATTCTTTAGCACTTAGCTAAGCATTGTTAGCATGTTTTAACATGTTTCTAGCATGTTTAGAACTCAATGGCATTTTTAACATGTTGCTAGAACGGCATCAACGTGTTAAACATGTCACTTCCTGTTGCCAGTAGGTGGCGCTATTACTAAAAATGAACATTCTCATGTAGATGTATTCAGGCCATGACTCTTATCAAAAATGTGAAGTTTGGGGCAGATTGGACATTCCATGCCTGAGTTACAGCAAATTCTTATTTAATTGCAATAATAGCATGCTTTAGCACTTAGCTAAGAGTTTGCTAGCATGTTTTAGCATGTTTCTAGTATGTTGTTAGCATGTTTAACACTTGCTGGCACTTTTTTATATGTTATTAGGAGTCCATAACAGTGTTAAACATGTCACTTCCTGTTGCCAGCAGGTGGCGCTATGACTGTAACTGAATATAAGCATGGTCATGTGTTCAGGACAGAACGCTTATCAAAAGTGTGAAGTTTGGGGCAGATTGGACATTCCATGCCTGAGTTACAGCAAATTCATATTTAATTGCAGTAATATCATTCTTTAGCACTTAGCTAAGTGTTTGCTAGTATGTTTTAGCATGTCTCTAGTATGTTGGTAGGATGTTTAGCACCTACTGGCATTTTTTTTATATGTTATTAGGAGTCAAGAACAGTGTTAAACGTCACTTCCTGTTGCCAGCAGGTGGCGCTATGACTATAACTAAATATGAGCATGGACATGTGTTCAAGAGATAACTCTTATCAAACGTGTGAAGTTTGGGGTAGATTGTACATTGCCTTCTTGAGTAACAACAAAGTCCTGTTTCATTGAATTATCATGCTTTAGCACTTAGCTAAGTATTGCTAGCATGTTTTAATATGTTTCTAGCATGTTTAGAACTCAATGGCATTTTTAACATGTTGCTAGAACGGCATCAACGTGTTAAACATGTCACTTCCTGTTGCCAGTAGGTGGCGCTATTACTATAACTGAATTTGAGCATAGACATGTGTTCAGGCCATGATTCTTATCAAACGTGTGATGTTTGGGGCAGATTGGACATTCCAGGCCTGGGTTACAGCAAATTCCTATGTAATTGCAGTGATAGCATGCTTTAGCACTTAGCTAAGTGTTTGCTAGCATGTTTCTAGTATGTTACTAACCTGTTTAGCACTTGCTGGCTCTTTTTTATATGTTATTAGGAGACCACAACAGTGTTAAACATGTCACTTCCTGTTGACAGCAGGTGGCGCTATTACTATAACTGAATATTCTCATGTAGATGTGTTCAGGCCATGACTCTTATCAAACGTGTGAAGTTTGAGGCAGATTGGACATTCCTTGCCTGTGTTACAGCAAATTCCTATTTAATTGCAGCAATAGCATGCTTTAGCACTTAGCTAAGTGTTTGCTAGCATGTTTTAGCATTTTTCTAGTATGTTGTTAGCATGTTTAGCACTTGCTGGCACTTTTTTTATATGTTTTTATATGTCCACAACAGTGTTTAACATGTCACTTCCTGTTGCCAGCAGGTGGCACTATGACTGTAACTTAATATGAGCATGGTCATGTGTTCAGGACAGAACGTTTATTAAAAGTGTGAAGTTTGGCGCATATTGGACATTGCCTTCTTGAGTAACAACAACATCCTGTTTCATTGAATTAGCATGCTTTACCACTTAGCTAAGTATTGCTAGCATGTTTTAACATTAGCTAGCATGTTTTAACATGTTTCTAGCATGTTTAGACCTCAATGGCATTTTTAACATGTTGCTAGAATGGCATCAACGTGTTAAACATGACACTTCCTGTTTCCAATAGGTGGCGCTATTACTATAACTGAATATTCTCATGTAGATGTGTTCAGGACAGAACGCTTATCAAAAGTGTGAAGTTTGGGGCAGATTGGACATTCCATGCCTGAGTTACAGCAAATTCTTATTTAATTGCAACAATAGCATGCTTTAGCACTTAGCTAAGAGTTTGCTAGCATGTTTTAACATGCTTCTAGTATGTTGTTAGCATGTTTAGCACTTGCTGGCACTTTTTTATATGTTATTAGGAGTCCATAACAGTGTTAAACATGTCACTTCCTGTTGCCAGCAGGTGGCGCTATGACTATAACTGAATATGAGCATGGCCATGTGTTCAGGACAGAACTCTTATCAAACGTGTGAAGTTTGGGGCAGATTGGACATTCCATGCCTGAGTTACAGCAACTTCCTGTTTCATGGCGAAACATCGAAATTTGTAAGGCCGCCGAGGACCCGCCCTTCGACGAAAACTCAAGATCTTCGCAATTTAACGTCGCAAAGGCCTTAAGATTACACTCACCAAATTTGAAGATGATCAGATTAAAACTGTAGGAGGAGTTCGTTAAAGTACGAGGCCTGAAAATGGCAAAAACTGCACAACAATCTGAGAGGAAGTTCAAAATGGCTGACTTCCTGTTGTGTTTAGGGCTATGCTCCAAGAGACTTTTTTGTAGGTATTAGGTCATTACACGTATGTACCGAATTTCGTGCACGTACGTGGAACGTTGCGGGAGGCGCACTCTGTTGAACATTTATAGGTGGCGCTATCGAGCCATTTTGCCCCGTCCAATTCTGAAACCTATATCAGATGTAAATTTTCGCCAGTTCTGACGCGTGTGCAAAGTTTCGTGAGTTTTTGCGCATGTTTAGGCCCTCAAAAATACAATTCAATGCGGAGAAGAATAATAATAATAATTAAAGCTGCAAGCAGCGATGAAAGGGCCCTCGCACCCGTGCCATCAACACTCGGTGGCTTTAGGAAGACAGAGCATGGTTGGGAAATGTACATTTAAGGAGGTATATATAGTAAGAGTATGTCAAAGTCAGTTACAAAATGTTTTGTATAATGGTGATAAGAGCATGCTTCATGACTCAGCTAAGTGTTGCTAGCATGTTTAGTCTGTTTCTAGCATGCTTAGTACACAATTATTATGTGGTTAGTACTGCATTACTGTGTTAACCATGTCAGTTTCTGTTGCCAGTAGGTTGCGTTATGACTATAACTGAATATGAGCATGGATGTGTGTTCAGGACAGAACTCTTATCAAACGTGTGAAGTTTGGTGCAAATTGGACATTGCCTTCTTGAGTAACAACAAAGTCATGTTTCATTGAATTAGCATTCTTTAGCACGTACCTAAGCATTGTTAGCATGTTTTAACATGTTTCTAGCATGTTTAGAACTCAATGGCATTTTTAACATGTTGCTAGAACGGCATCAACGTGTTAAACATGTCACTTCCTGTTGCCAGTAGGTGGCGCTATTACTATAACTGAACATTCTCATGTAGATGTGTTCAGGCCATGACTCTTATCAAAAGTGTGAAGTTTGGGGCAGATTGGACATTCCATGCCTGAGTTACAGCAAATTCCTATTTAATTGCAATAATAGCATGCGTTAGCACTTGGCTAAGAGTTTGCTAGCATGTTTTAGCATGTTTCTAGTATGTTGTTAGCATGTTTAACACTTGCTGGCACTTTTTTATATGTTATTAGGAGTCCATAACAGTGTTAAACATGTCACTTCCTGTTGCCAGCAGGTGGCGCTATGACTGTAACTGAATATAAGCATGGTCATGTGTTCAGGACAGAACGCTTATCAAAAGTGTGAAGTTTGGGGCAGATTGGACATTCCATGCCTGAGTTACAGCAAATTCATATTTAATTGCAGTAATATCATTCTTTAGCACTTAGCTAAGTGTTTGCTAGTATGTTTCAGCATGTCTCTAGTATGTTGGTAGGATGTTTAGCACCTACTGGCATTTTTTTATATGTTATTAGGAGTCAAGAACAGTGTTAAACGTCACTTCCTGTTGCCAGCAGGTGGCGCTATGACTATAACTAAATATGAGCATGGACATGTGTTCAAGAGATAACTCTTATCAAACGTGTGAAGTTTGGGGTAGATTGTACATTGCCTTCTTGAGTAACAACAAAGTCCTGTTTCATTGAATTAGCATGCTTTAGCATTTAGCTAAGTATTGCTAGCATGTTTTAACATGTTTCTAGCATGTTTAGAACTCAATGGCATTTTTAACATGTTGCTAGAACGGCATCAACGTGTTAAACATGTCACTTCCTGGTGCCAGTAGGTGGCGCTATTACCATAACTAAATTTGAGCATAGACATGTGTTCAGGCCATGATTCTTATCAAACGTGTGAAGTTTGGGGCAGATTGGACATTCCATGCCTGAGTTACAGCAAATTCCTATTTAATTGCAATAATAGCATGCTTTAGCACTTAGCTAAGAGTTTGCTAGCATGTTTTAGCATGTTTGTAGTATGTTGTTAGCATGTTTAACACTTGCTGGCACTTTTTTATATGTTATTAGGAGTCCATAACAGTGTTAAACATGTCACTTCCTGTTGCCAGCAGGTGGCGCTATGACTGTAACTGAATATAAGCATGGTCATGTGTTCAGGACAGAACGCTTATCAAAAGTGTGAAGTTTGGTGCAGATTGGACATTGCCTTCTTGAGTAACAACAACATCCTGTTTCATTGAATTAGCATGCTTTAGCACTTAGCTAAGTATTGCTAGCATGTTTTAACATGTTTCTAGCATGTTTAGAAGTCAATGGCATTTTTAACATGTTGCTAGAATGGCATCAACGTGTTAAACATGACACTTCCTGTTACCAGTAGGTGGCGCTATTACTATAACTGAATATTCTCATGTAGATGTGTTCAGGACAGAACGCTTATCAAAAGTGTGAAGTTTGGGGCAGATTGGACATTCCATGCCTGAGTTACAGCAAATTCCTATTTAATTGCAATAATAGCATGCTTTAGCACTTAGCTAAGAGTTTGCTAGCATGTTTTAGCATGCTTCTAGTATGTTGTTAGCATGTTTAGCACTTGCTGGCACTTTTTTATATGTTATTAGGAGTCCATAACAGTGTTAAACATGTCACTTCCTGTTGCCAGCAGGTGGCGCTATGACTATAACTGAATATGAGCATGGTCATGTGTTCAGGACAGAACTCTTATCAAAAGTGTGAAGTTTGGGGCAGATTGGACATTCCATGCCTGAGTTACAGCAACTTCCTGTTTCATGGCGAAACATCGAAATTTGTCAGGCCGCCGAGGACCCGCACTTCGACGAAAACTCAAGATCTTCGCAATTTAACGTCGCAAAGGCCTGAAGATTACACTCACCAAATTTGAAGATGATCAGATTAAAACTGTAGGAGGAGTTCGTTAAAGTACGAGGCCTGAAAATGGCAAAAACTGCACAAAAATCTGAGAGGAAGTTCAAAATGGCTGACTTCCTGTTGTGTTTAGGGCTACGCTCCAAGAGACTTTTTTGTAGGTATTAGGTAATTACATGTATGTACCGAATTTCGTGCACGTACGTGGAACGATGCGGGAGGCGCACTCCGTTGAACTTTTATAGGTGGCGCTATCGAGCCATTTTGCCCCGTCCAATTCTGAAACCTATATCAGATGTAAATTTTCGCCAGTTCTGACGCGTGTGCAAAGTTTCGTGAGTTTTCGAGCATGTTTAGGCCCTCAAAAATGCAATTCAATGCGGAGAAGAATAATAATAATAATAATAATAATAATAATAATAAACAGAGCAATTCCAAGAGGGTCCTCACACCATCGGTGCTCGGGCCCTAATTAAAGCTGCAAGCAGCGATGAAAGGGCCCTCGCACCCGTGCCATCAACACTCGGTGGCTTTAGGAAGACAGAGCATGGTTGGGAAATGTACATTTAAGGAGGTATATATAGTAAGAGTATGTCAAAGTCAGTTACAAAATGTTTTGTATAATGGTGATAATAGCATGCTTCATGACTCAGCTAAGTGTTGCTAGCATGTTTAGTGTGTTTCTAGCATGCTTAGTACACAATAATTATGTGGTTAGTACTGCATTACTGTGTTAACCATGTCAGTTTCTGTTGCCAGTAGGTGGCGTTATGACTATAACTGAATATGAGCTTGGATGTGTGTTCAGGACAGAACTCTTATCAAACGTGTGAAGTTTGGTGCAAATTGGACATTGCCTTCTTGAGTAACAACAAAGTCATGTTTCATTGAATTAGCATGCTTTAGCACTTAGCTAAGCATTGTTAGCATGTTTTAACATGTTTCTAGCATGTTTAGAACTCAATGGCATTTTTAACATGTTGCTAGAACGGCATCAACGTGTTAAACATGTCACTTCCTGTTGCCAGTTGGTGGCGCTATTACTATAATTGAACATTCTCATGTAGATGTGTTCAGGCCATGACTCTTATCAAAAGTGTGAAGTTTGGGGCAGATTGGACATTCCATGCCTGAGTTACAGCAAATTCCTATTTAATTGCAATAATAGCATGCTTTAGCACTTGGCTAAGAGTTTGCTAGCATGTTTTAGCATGTTTCTAGTATGTTGTTAGCATGTTTAACACTTGCTGGCACTTTTTTATATGTTATTAGGAGTCCATAACAGTGTTAAACATGTCACTTCCTGTTGCCAGCAGGTGGCGCTATGACTGTAACTGAATATAAGCATGGTCATGTGTTCAGGACAGAACGCTTATCAAAAGTGTGAAGTTTGGGGCAGATTGGACATTCCATGCCTGAGTTACAGCAAATTCATATTTAATTGCAGTAATATCATTGTTTAGCACTTAGCTAAGTGTTTGCTAGTATGTTTTAGCATGTCTATAGTATGTTGGTAGGATGTTTAGCACCTACTGGCATTTTTTTATATGTTATTAGGAGTCAAGAACAGTGTTAAACGTCACTTCCTGTTGCCAGCAGGTGGCGCTATGACTATAACTAAATATGAGCATGGACATGTGTTCAAGAGATAACTCTTATCAAACGTGTGACGTTTGGGGTAGATTGTACATTGCCTTCTTGAGTAACAACAAAGTCCTGTTTCATTGAATTAGCATGCTTTAGCACTTAGCTAAGTATTGCTAGTATGTTTTAACATGTTTCTAGCATGTTTAGAAGTCAATGGCATTTTTAACATGTTGCTAGAATGGCATCAACGTGTTAAACATGACACTTCCTGTTACCAGTAGGTGGCGCTATTACTATAACTGAATATTCTCATGTAGATATGTTCAGGACAGAACGCTTATCAAAAGTGTGAAGTTTGGGGCAGATTGGACATTCCATGCCTGAGTTACAGCAAATTCCTATTTAATTGCAATAATAGCATGCTTTAGCACTTAGCTAAGAGTTTGCTAGCATGTTTTAGCATGCTTCTAGTATGTTGTTAGCATGTTTAGCACTTGCTGGCACTTTTTTATATGTTATTAGGAGTCCATAACAGTGTTAAACATGTCACTTCCTGTTGCCAGCAGGTGGCGCTATGACTATAACTGAATATGAGCATGGTCATGTGTTCAGGACAGAACGTTTATTAAAAGTGTGAAGTTTGGCGCAGATTGGACATTGCCTTCTTGAGTAACAACAACATCCTGTTTCATTGAATTAGCATGCTTTAGCACTTAGCTAAGTATTGCTAGTATGTTTTAACATGTTTCTAGCATGTTTAGAAGTCAATGGCATTTTTAACATGTTGCTAGAATGGCATCAACGTGTTAAACATGACACTTCCTGTTACCAGTAGGTGGCGCTATTACTATAACTGAATATTCTCATGTAGATATGTTCAGGACAGAACGCTTATCAAAAGTGTGAAGTTTGGGGCAGATTGGACATTCCATGCCTGAGTTACAGCAAATTCCTATTTAATTGCAATAATAGCATGCTTTAGCACTTAGCTAAGAGTTTGCTAGCATGTTTTAGCATGCTTCTAGTATGTTGTTAGCATGTTTAGCACTTGCTGGCACTTTTTTTATATGTTATTAGGAGTCCATAACAGTGTTAAACATGTCACTTCCTGTTGCCAGCAGGTGGCGCTATGACTATAACTGAATATGAGCATGGTCATGTGTTCAGGACAGAACTCTTATCAAACGTATGAAGTTTGGGGCAGATTGGACATTCCATGCCTGAGTTACAGCAACTTCCTGTTTCATGGCGAAACATCAAAATTTGTCAGGCCGCCGAGGACCCGCCCTTCGACGAAAACTCAAGATCTTCGCAATTTAACGTCGCAAAGGCCTTAAGATTACACTCACCAAATTTGAAGATGATCAGATTAAAACTGTAGGAGGAGTTCGTTAAAGTATGAGGCCTGAAAATGTCAAAAACTGCACAAAAATCTGGGAGGAAGTTCAAAATGGCTGACTTCCTGTTGGGTTTAGGGCTATGCTCCAAGAGACTTTTTTGTAGGTATTAGGTCATTACATGTATGTACCGAATTTCGTGCACGTACGTGGAACGTTGCGGGAGGCGCACTCCGTTGAACTTTTATAGGTGGCGCTATCGAGCCGTTTTGCCCCGTCCAATTCTGAAACCTATATCAGATGTAAATTTTCGCCAGTTCTGACGCGTGTGCAAAGTTTCGTGAGTTTTCGCGCATGTTTAGGCCCTCAAAAATGCAATTCAATGCGGAGAAGAAGAATAATAATAATAATAATAATAATAATAATAAACAGAGCAATTCCAAGAGGGTCCTCACACCATCGGTGCTCGGGCCCTAATTAAAGCTGCAAGCAGCGATGAAAGGGCCCTCGCACCCATGCCATCAACACTCGGTGGCTTTAGGAAGACAGAGCATGGTTGGGAAATGTACATTTAAGGAGGTATATATAGTAAGAGTATGTCAAAGTCAGTTACAAAATGTTTTGTATAATGGTGATAATAGCATGCTTCATGACTCAGCTAAGTGTTGCTAGCATGTTTAGTCTGTTTCTATCATGCTTAGTACACAATTATTATGTGGTTAGTACTGCATTACTGTGTTAACCATGTCAGTTTCTGTTGCCAGTAGGTTGCGTTATGACTATAACTGAATATGAGCATGGATGTGTGTTCAGGACAGAACTCTTATCAAACGTGTGAAGTTTGGTGCAAATTGGACATTGCCTTCTTGAGTAACAACAAAGTCATGTTTCATTGAATTAGCATTCTTTAGCACGTACCTAAGCATTGTTAGCATGTTTTAACATGTTTCTAGCATGTTTAGAACTCAATGGCATTTTTAACATGTTGCTAGAACGGCATCAACGTGTTAAACATGTCACTTCCTGTTGCCAGTAGGTGGCGCTATTACTATAACTGAACATTCTCATGTAGATGTGTTCAGGCCATGACTCTTATCAAAAGTGTGAAGTTTGGGGCAGATTGGACATTCCATGCCTGAGTTACAGCAAATTCCTATTTAATTGCAATAATAGCATGCGTTAGCACTTAGCTAAGAGTTTGCTAGCATGTTTTAGCATGTTTCTAGTATGTTGTTAGCATGTTTAACACTTGCTGGCACTTTTTTATATGTTATTAGGAGTCCATAACAGTGTTAAACATGTCACTTCCTGTTGCCAGCAGGTGGCGCTATGACTGTAACTGAATATAAGCATGGTCATGTGTTCAGGACAGAACGCTTATCAAAAGTGTGAAGTTTGGGGCAGATTGGACATTCCATGCCTGAGTTACAGCAAATTCATATTTAATTGCAGTAATATCATTCTTTAGCACTTAGCTAAGTGTTTGCTAGTATGTTTCAGCATGTCTCTAGTATGTTGGTAGGATGTTTAGCACCTACTGGCATTTTTTTATATGTTATTAGGAGTCAAGAACAGTGTTAAACGTCACTTCCTGTTGCCAGCAGGTGGCGCTATGACTATAACTAAATATGAGCATGGACATGTGTTCAAGAGATAACTCTTATCAAACGTGTGAAGTTTGGGGTAGATTGTACATTGCCTTCTTGAGTAACAACAAAGTCCTGTTTCATTGAATTAGCATGCTTTAGCATTTAGCTAAGTATTGCTAGCATGTTTTAACATGTTTCTAGCATGTTTAGAACTCAATGGCATTTTTAACATGTTGCTAGAACGGCATCAACGTGTTAAACATGTCACTTCCTGGTGCCAGTAGGTGGCGCTATTACTATAACTAAATTTGAGCATAGACATGTGTTCAGGCCATGATTCTTATCAAACGTGTGAAGTTTGGTGCAGATTGGACATTGCCTTCTTGAGTAACAACAACATCCTGTTTCATTGAATTAGCATGCTTTAGCACTTAGCTAAGTATTGCTAGCATGTTTTAACATGTTTCTAGCATGTTTAGAAGTCAATGGCATTTTTAACATGTTGCTAGAACGGCATCAACGTGTTAAACATGACACTTCCTGTTACCAGTAGGTGGCGCTATTACTATAACTGAATATTCTCATGTAGATGTGTTCAGGACAGAACGCTTATCAAAAGTGTGAAGTTTGGGGCAGATTGGACATTCCATGCCTGAGTTACAGCAAATTCCTATTTAATTGCAATAATAGCATGCTTTAGCACTTAGCTAAGAGTTTGCTAGCATGTTTTAGCATGCTTCTAGTATGTTGTTAGCATGTTTAGCACTTGCTGGCACTTTTTTATATGTTATTAGGAGTCCATAACAGTGTTAAACATGTCACTTCCTGTTGCCAGCAGGTGGCGCTATGACTATAACTGAATATGAGCATGGTCATGTGTTCAGGACAGAACTCTTATCAAAAGTGTGAAGTTTGGGGCAGATTGGACATTCCATGCCTGAGTTACAGCAACTTCCTGTTTCATGGCGAAACATCGAAATTTGTCAGGCCGCCGAGGACCCGCCCTTCGACGAAAACTCAAGATCTTCGCAATTTAACGTCACAAAGGCCTGAAGTTTACACTCACCAAATTTGAAGATGATCAGATTAAAACTGTAGGAGGAGTTCGTTAAAGTATGAGGCCTGAAAATGGCAAAAACTGCACAAAAATCTGAGAGGAAGTTCAAAATGGCTGACTTCCTGTTGTGTTTAGGGCTACGCTCCAAGAGACTTTTTTGTAGGTATTAGGTAATTACATATATGTACCGAATTTCGTGCACGTACGTGGAACGATGCGGGAGGCGCACTCCGTTGAACTTTTATAGGTGGCGCTATCGAGCCATTTTGCCCCGTCCAATTCTGAAACCTATATCAGATGTAAATTTTCGCCAGTTCTGACGCGTGTGCAAAGTTTCGTGAGTTTTCGAGCATGTTTAGGCCCTCAAAAATGCAATTCAATGCGGAGAATAATAATAATAATAATAATAATAATAATAATAAACAGAGCAATTCCAAGAGGGTCCTCACACCATCGGTGCTCGGGCCCTAATAATAAACAGAGCAATTCCAAGAGGGTCCTCACACCATCGGTGCTCGGGCCCTAATAAACAGAGCAATTCCAAGAGGGTCCTCACACCATCGGTGCTCGGGCCCTAATAATAATAATAATTAAAGCTGCAAGCAGCGATGAAAGGGCCCTCGCACCCGTGCCATCAACACTCGGTGGCTTTAGGAAGACAGAGCATGGTTGGGAAATGTACATTTAAGGAGGTATATATAGTAAGAGTATGTCAAAGTTAGTAACAAAATGTTTTGTATAATGGTGATAATAGCATGCTTCATGACTCAGCTAAGTGTTGCTAGCATGTTTAGTCTGTTTCTAGCATGCTTAGTACACAATAATTATGTGGTTAGTACCGCATTACTGTGTTAACCATGTCAGTTTCTGTTGCCAATAGGTGGCGTTATGACTATTGCTGAATATGAGCATGGATGTGTGTTCAGGACAGAACTCTTATCAAACGTGTGAAGTTTGGTGCAAATTGGAAATTGCCTTCTTGAGTAACAAAAAAGTCATGTTTCATTGAATTAGCATTCTTTAGCACTTAGCTAAGCATTGTTAGCATGTTTTAACATGTTTGTAGCATGTTTAGAACTCAATGGCATTTTTAACATGTTGCTAGAACGGCATCAACGTGTTAAACATGTCACTTCCTGTTGCCAGTAGGTGGCGCTATTACTAAAAATGAACATTCTCATGTAGATGTATTCAGGCCATGACTCTTATCAAAAGTGTGAAGTTTGGGGCAGATTGGACATTCCATGCCTGAGTTACAGCAAATTCCTATTTAATTGCAATAATAGCATGCTTTAGCACTTAGCTAAGAGTTTGCTAGCATGTTTTAGCATGTTTCTAGTATGTTGTTAGCATGTTTAACACTTGCTGGCACTTTTTTATATGTTATTAGGAGTCCATAACAGTGTTAAACATGTCACTTCCTGTTGCCAGCAGGTGGCGCTATGACTGTAACTGAATATAAGCATGGTCATGTGTTCAGGACAGAACGCTTATCAAAAGTGTGAAGTTTGGGGCAGATTGGACATTCCATGCCTGAGTTACAGCAAATTCATATTTAATTGCAGTAATATCATTCTTTAGCACTTAGCTAAGTGTTTGCTAGTATGTTTTAACATGTCTCTAGTATGTTGGTAGGATGTTTAGCACCTACTGGCATTTTTTTTATATGTTATTAGGAGTCAAGAACAGTGTTAAACGTCACTTCCTGTTGCCAGCAGGTGGCGCTATGACTATAACTAAATATGAGCATGGACATGTGTTCAAGAGATAACTCTTATCAAACGTGTGAAGTTTGGGGTAGATTGTACATTGCCTTCTTGAGTAACAACAAAGTCCTGTTTCATTGAATTAGCATGCTTTAGCACTTAGCTAAGTATTGCTAGCATGTTTTAATATGTTTCTAGCATGTTTAGAACTCAATGGCATTTTTAACATGTTGCTAGAACGGCATCAACGTGTTAAACATGTCACTTCCTGTTGCCAGTAGGTGGCGCTATTACTATAACTGAATTTGAGCATAGACATGTGTTCAGGCCATGATTCTTATCAAACGTGTGAAGTTTGGGGCAGATTGGACATTCCATGCCTGTGTTACAGCAAATTCCTATTTAATTGCAGCAATAGCATGCTTTAGCACTTAGCTAAGTGTTTGCTAACATGTTTTAGCATTTTTCTAGTATGTTGTTAGCATGTTTAGCACTTGCTGGCACTTTTTTTATGTTTTTATGTCCACAACAGTGTTTAACATGTCACTTCCTGTTGCCAGCAGGTGGCACTATGACTGTAACTGAATATGAGCATGGTCAAGTGTTCAGGACAGAACGTTTATTAAAAGTGTGAAGTTTGGCGCAGATTGGACATTGCCTTCTTGAGTAACAACAACATCCTGTTTCATTGAATTAGCATGCTTTAGCACTTAGCTAAGTATTGCTAGCATGTTTTAACATGTTTCTAGCATGTTTAGAAGTCAATGGCATTTTTAACATGTTGCTAGAATGGCATCAACGTGTTAAACATGACACTTCCTGTTACCAGTAGGTGGCGCTATTACTATAACTGAATATTCTCATGTAGATGTGTTCAGGACAGAACGCTTATCAAAAGTGTGAAGTTTGGGGCAGATTGGACATTCCATGCCTGAGTTACAGCAAATTCCTATTTAATTGCAATAATAGCATGCTTTAGCACTTAGCTAAGAGTTTGCTAGCATGTTTTAGCATGCTTCTAGTATGTTGTTAGCATGTTTAGCACTTGCTGGCACTTTTTTATATGTTATTAGGAGTCCATAACAGTGTTAAACATGTCACTTCCTGTTGCCAGCAGGTGGCGCTATGACTATAACTGAATATGAGCATGGTCATGTGTTCAGGACAGAACTCTTATCAAAAGTGTGAAGTTTGGGGCAGATTGGACATTCCATGCCTGAGTTACAGCAACTTCCTGTTTCATGGCGAAACATCGAAATTTGTCAGGCCGCCGAGGACCCGCACTTCGACGAAAACTCAAGATCTTCGCAATTTAACGTCGCAAAGGCCTGAAGTTTACACTCACCAAATTTGAAGATGATCAGATTAAAACTGTAGGAGGAGTTCGTTAAAGTACGAGGCCTGAAAATGGCAAAAACTGCACAAAAATCTGAGAGGAAGTTCAAAATGGCTGACTTCCTGTTGTGTTTAGGGCTACGCTCCAAGAGACTTTTTTGTAGGTATTAGGTAATTACATATATGTACCGAATTTCGTGCACGTACGTGGAACGATGCGGGAGGCGCACTCCGTTGAACTTTTATAGGTGGCGCTATCGAGCCATTTTGCCCCGTCCAATTCTGAAACCTATATCAGATGTAAATTTTCGCCAGTTCTGACGCGTGTGCAAAGTTTCGTGAGTTTTCGAGCATGTTTAGGCCCTCAAAAATGCAATTCAATGCGGAGAAGAAGAATAATAATAATAATTAAAGCTGCAAGCAGCGATGAAAGGGCCCTCGCACCCCTGCCATCAACACTCGGTGGCTTTAGGAAGACAGAGCATGGTTGGGAAATGTACATTTAAGGAGGTATATATAGTAAGAGTATGTCAAAGTCACTTACAAAATGTTTTGTATAATGGTGATAATAGCATGCTTCATGACTCAGCTAAGTGTTGCTAGCATGTTTAGTCTGTTCCTAGCATGCTTAGTACACAATAATTATGTGGTTAGTACTGCATTACTGTGTTAACCATGTCAGTTTCTGTTGCCAGTAGGTGGCGTTATGACTATAACTGAATATGAGCATGGATGTGTGTTCAGGACAGAACTCTTATCAAACGTGTGAAGTTTGGTGCAAATTGGACATTGCCTTCTTGAGTAACAACAAAGTCATGTTTCATTGAATTAGCATTCTTTAGCACTTAGCTAAGCATTGTTAGCATGTTTTAACATGTTTCTAGCATGTTTAGAACTCAATGGCATTTTTAACATGTTGCTAGAACGGCATCAACGTGTTAAACATGTCACTTCCTGTTGCCAGTAGGTGGCGCTATTACTATAACTGAACATTCTCATGTAGATGTGTTCAGGCCATGACTCTTATCAAAAGTGTGAAGTTTGGGGCAGATTGGACATTCCATGCCTGAGTTACAACAAATTCCTATTTAATTGCAATAATAGCATGCTTTAGCACTTAGCTAAGAGTTTGCTAGCATGTTTTAGCATGTTTCTAGTATGTTGTTAGCATGTTTAACACTTGCTGGCACTTTTTTATATGTTATTAGGAGTCCATAACAGTGTTAAACATGTCACTTCCTGTTGCCAGCAGGTGGCGCTATGACTGTAACTGAATATAAGCATGGTCATGTGTTCAGGACAGAACGCTTATCAAAAGTGTGAAGTTTGGGGCAGATTGGACATTCCATGCCTGAGTTACAGCAAATTCATATTTAATTGGCAGTAATATCATTCTTTAGCACTTAGCTAAGTGTATGCTAGTATGTTTTAGCATGTCTCTAGTATGTTGGTAGGATGTTTAGCACCTACTGGCATTTTTTTATATGTTATTAGGAGTCAAGAACAGTGTTAAACGTCACTTCCTGTTGCCAGCAGGTGGCGCTATGACTATAACTAAATATGAGCATGGGCATGTGTTCAAGAGATAACTCTTATCAAACGTGTGAAGTTTGGGGTAGATTGTACATTGCCTTCTTGAGCAACAACAAAGTCCTGTTTCATTGAATTAGCATGCTTTAGCACTTAGCTAAGTATTGCTAGCATGTTTTAATATGTTTCTAGCATGTTTAGAACTCAATGGCATTTTTAACATGTTGCTAGAACGGCATCAACGTGTTAAACATGTCACTTCCTGTTGCCAGTAGGTGGCGCTATTACTATAACTGAATTTGAGCATAGACGTGTTCAGGCCATGATTCTTATCAAACGTGTGAAGTTTGGGGCAGATTGGACATTCCATGCCTGAGTTACAGCAAATTCCTATTTAATTGCAGTAATAGCATGCTTTAGCTAAGTGTTTGCTAGCATGTTTCTAGTATGTTGCTAACCTGTTTAGCACTTGCTGGCTCTTTTTTATATGTTATTAGGAGACCACAACAGTGTTAAACATGTCACTTCCTGTTGACAGCAGGTGGCGCTATTACTATAACTGAATATTCTCATGTAGATGTGTTCAGGCCATGACTCTTATCAAACGTGTGAAGTTTGGGGCAGATTGGACATTCCATGCCTGTGTTACAGCAAATTCCTATTTAATTGCAGCAATAGCATGCTTTAGCACTTAGCTAAGTGTTTGCTAGCATGTTTTAGCATGTTTCTAGTATGTTGTTAGCATGTTTAGCACTTGCTGGCACTTTTTTATATGTTTTTATATGTCCACAACAGTGTTTAACATGTCACTTCCTGTTGCCAGCAGGTGGCACTATGACTGTAACTGAATATGAGCATGGTCATGTGTTCAGGACAGAACGTTTATTAAAAGTGTGAAGTTTGGCGCAGATTGGACATTGCCTTCTTGAGTAACAACAACATCCTGTTTCATTGAATTAGCATGCTTTAGCACTTAGCTAAGTATTGCTAGCATGTTTTAACATGTTTCTAGCATGTTTAGAAGTCAATGGCATTTTTAACATGTTGCTAGAATGGCATCAACGTGTTAAACATGACACTTCCTGTTATAAGTAGGTGGCGCTATTACTATAACTGAATATTCTCATGTAGATGTGTTCAGGACAGAACGCTTATCAAAAGTGTGAAGTTTGGGGCAGATTGGACATTCCATGCCTGAGTTACAGCAAATTCCTATTTAATTGCAATAATAGCATGCTTTAGCACTTAGCTAAGAGTTTGCTAGCATGTTTTAGCATGCTTCTAGTATGTTGTTAGCATGTTTAGCACTTGCTGGCACTTTTTTATATGTTATTAGGAGTCCATAACAGTGTTAAACATGTCGCTTCCTGTTGCCAGCAGGTGGCGCTATGACTATAACTGAATATGAGCATGGTCATGTGTTCAGGACAGAACTCTTATCAAACGTGTGAAGTTTGGGGCAGATTGGACATTCCATGCCTGAGTTACAGCAACTTCCTGTTTCATGGCGAAACATCGAAATTTGTCAGGCCGCCGAGGACCCGCCCTTCGACGAAAACTCAAGATCTTCGCAATTTAACGTCGCAAAGGCCTTAAGATTACACTCACCAAATTTGAAGATGATCAGATTAAAACTGTAGGAGGAGTTCGTTAAAGTACGAGGCCTGAAAATGGCAAAAACTGCACAAAAATATGAGAGGAAGTTGAAAATGGCTGACTTCCTGTTGTGTTTAGGGCTATGCTCCAAGAGACTTTTTTGTAGGTATTAGGTCATTACATGTATGTACCGAATTTCGTGCACGTACGTGAAACGTTGCGGGAGGCGCACTCCGTTGAACTTTTATAGGTGGCGCTATCGAGCCGTTTTGCCCCGTCCAATTCTGAAACCTATATCAGATGTAAATTTTCGCCAGTTCTGACGCGTGTGCAAAGTTTCGTGAGTTTTCGCGCATGTTTAGGCCCTCAAAAATGCAATTCAATGCGGAGAAGAAGAATAATAATAATAATAATAATAATAATAATAAACAGAGCAATTCCAAGAGGGTCCTCACACCATCGGTGCTCGGGCCCTAATAAACAGAGCAATTCCAAGAGGGTCCTCACACCATCGGTGCTCGGGCCCTAATAATAATAATAAACAGAGCAATTCCAAGAGGGTCCTCTCACCATCGGTGCTCGGGCCCTAATAAACAGAGCAATTCCAAGAGGGTCCTCACACCATCGGTGCTCGGGCCCTAATAATTAAAGCTGCAAGCAGCGATGAAAGGGCCCTCGCACCCGTGCCATCAACACTCGGTGGCTTTAGGAAGACAGAGCATGGTTGGGAAATGTACATTTAAGGAGGTATATATAGTAAGAGTATGTCAAAGTCAGTTACAAAATGTTTTGTATAATGGTGATAATAGCATGCTTCATGACTCAGCTAAGTGTTGCTAGCATGTTTAGTCTGTTTCTAGCATGCTTAGTACACAATAATTATGTGGTTAGTACTGCATTACGGTGTTAACCATGTCAGTTTCTGTTGCCAGTAGGTGGCGTTATGGCTATAACTGAATATGAGCATGGATGTGTGTTCAGGACAGAACTCTTATCAAACGTGTGAAGTTTGGTGCAAATTGGACATTGCCTTCTTGAGTAACAACAAAGTCATGTTTCATTGAATAAACATTCTTTAGCACTTAGCTAAGCATTGTTAGCATGTTTTAACATGTTTCTAGCATGTTTAGAACTCAATGGCATTTTTAACATGTTGCTAGAACGGCATAAAAGTGTTAAACATGTCACTTCCTGTTGCCAGTAGGTGGCGCTATTACTATAACTGAATTTGAGCATAGACATGTGTTCAGGCCATGATTCTTATCAAATGTGTGAAGTTTGGGGCAGATTGGACATTCCATGCCTGAATTACAGCAAATTCCTATTTAATTGCAATAATAGCATGCTTTAGCACTTAGCTAAGAGTTTGCTAGCATGTTTTAGCATGTTTCTAGTATGTTGTTAGCATGTTTAGCACTTGCTGGCACTTTTTTATATGTTATTAGGAGTCCATAACAGTGTTAAACATGTCACTTCCTGCTGCCAGCAGGTGGCGCTATGACTGTAAGCATGATCATGTGTTCAGGACAGAACGCTTATCAAAAGTGTGAAGTTTGGGGCAGATTGGACATTCCTTGCCTGAGTTACAGCAAATTCATATTTAATTGCAGTAATATCATTCTTTAGCACTTAGCTAAGTGTTTGCTAGTATGTTTTAGCAAGTCTCTAGTATGTTGGTAGGATGTTTAGCACCTACTTGCATTTTTTTATATGTTATTAGGAGTCAAGAACAGTGTTAAACGTCACTTCCTGTTGCCAGCAGGTGGCGCTATGACTATAACTAAATATGAGCATGGACATGTGTTCAAGAGATAACTCTTATCAAACGTGTGAAGTTTGGGGTAGATTGTACATTGCCTTCTTCAGTAACAACAAAGTCCTGTTTCATTGAATTAGCATGGTTTAGCACTTAGCTAAGTACTGCTAGCATGTTTTAACATGTTTCTAGCATGTATAGAACTCAATGGCATTTTTAACATGTTGCTAGAACGGCATCAAAGTGTTAAACATGTAACTTCCTGTTGCCAGTAGGTGGTGCTATTACTATAACTGAATTTGAGCATAGACATGTGTTCAGGCCATGATTCTTATCAAATGTGTGAAGTTTGGGGCAGATTGGACATTACATGCCTGAGTTACAGCAAATTCCTATTTAATTGCAGTAATAGCATGCTTTAGCACTTAGCTAAGTGTTTGCTAGCATGTTTCTAGTATGTTGCTAACCTGTTTAGCACTTGTTGGCTCTTTTTTATATGTTATTAGGAGACCACAAGAGTGTTAAACATGTCACTTCCTGTTACCAGTAGGTGGCGCTATTACTATAACTGAATTTTCTCATGTAGATGTGTTCAGGACAGAACGCTTATCAAAAGTGTGAAGTTTGGGGCAGATTGGACATTCCATGCCTGAGTTACAGCAAATTCCTATTTAATTGCAATAATAGCATGCTTTAGCACTTAGCTAAGAGTTTGCTAGCATGTTTTAGCATGCTTCTATTATGTTGTTAGCATGTTTAGCACTTGCTGGCACTTTTTTATATGTTATTAGGAGTCCATATCAGTGTTAAACATGTCACTTCCTGTTGCCAGCAGGTGGCGCTATGACTGTAACTGAATATGAGCATGGTCATGTGTTCAGGACAGAACGCTTATCAAAAGTGTGAAGTTTGGGGCAGATTGGACATTCCATGCCTGAGTTACAGCAACTTCCTGTTTCATGGCGAAACATCGAAATTTGTCAGGCCGCCGAGGACCCGCCCTTTGACGAAAACTCAAGATCTTCGCAATTTAACGTCGCAAAGGCCTTAAGATTACACTCACCAAATTTGAAGATGATCAGATTAAAACTGTAGGAGGAGTTCGTTAAAGTACGAGGCCTGAAAATGGCAAAAACTGCACAAAAATCTGAGAGGAAGTTCAAAATGGCTGACTTCCTGTTGTGTTTAGGGCTATGCTCCAAGAGACTTTTTTGTAGGTATTAGGTCATTACATGTATGTACCGAATTTCGTGCACGTACGTGGAACGTTGCGGGAGGCGCACTCCGTTGAACTTTTATAGGTGGCGCTATCGAGCCATTTTGCCCCGTCCAATTCTGAAACCTATATCAGATGTAAATTTTCGCCAGTTCTGACGCGTGTGCAAAGTTTCGTGAGTTTTCGAGCATGTTTAGGCCCTCAAAAATGCAATTAAATGCGGAGAAGAAGAAGAATAATAATAATTAAAGCTGCAAGCAGCGATGAAAGGGCCCTCGCACCCATGCCAACAACACTCGGTGGCTTTAGGAAGACAGAGCATGGTTGGGAAATGTACATTTAAGGAGGTATATATAGTAAGAGTATGTCAAAGTCAGTTACAAAATGTTTTGTATAATGGTGATAATAGCATGCTTCATGACTCAGCTAAGTGTTGCTAGCATGTTTAGTCTGTTTCTATCATGCTTAGTACACAATTATTATGTGGTTAGTACTGCATTACTGTGTTAACCATGTCAGTTTCTGTTGCCAGTAGGTTGCGTTATGACTATAACTGAATATGAGCATGGATGTGTGTTCAGGACAGAACTCTTATCAAACGTGTGAAGTTTGGTGCAAATTGGACATTGCCTTCTTGAGTAACAACAAAGTCATGTTTCATTGAATTAGCATTCTTTAGCACGTACCTAAGCATTGTTAGCATGTTTTAACATGTTTCTAGCATGTTTAGAACTCAATGGCATTTTTAACATGTTGCTAGAACGGCATCAACGTGTTAAACATGTCACTTCCTGTTGCCAGTAGGTGGCGCTATTACTATAACTGAACATTCTCATGTAGATGTGTTCAGGCCATGACTCTTATCAAAAGTGTGAAGTTTGGGGCAGATTGGACATTCCATGCCTGAGTTACAGCAAATTCCTATTTAATTGCAATAATAGCATGCGTTAGCACTTAGCTAAGAGTTTGCTAGCATGTTTTAGCATGTTTCTAGTATGTTGTTAGCATGTTTAACACTTGCTGGCACTTTTTTATATGTTATTAGGAGTCCATAACAGTGTTAAACATGTCACTTCCTGTTGCCAGCAGGTGGCGCTATGACTGTAACTGAATATAAGCATGGTCATGTGTTCAGGACAGAACGCTTATCAAAAGTGTGAAGTTTGGGGCAGATTGGACATTCCATGCCTGAGTTACAGCAAATTCATATTTAATTGCAGTAATATCATTCTTTAGCACTTAGCTAAGTGTTTGCTAGTATGTTTCAGCATGTCTCTAGTATGTTGGTAGGATGTTTAGCACCTACTGGCATTTTTTTATATGTTATTAGGAGTCAAGAACAGTGTTAAACGTCACTTCCTGTTGCCAGCAGGTGGCGCTATGACTATAACTAAATATGAGCATGGACATGTGTTCAAGAGATAACTCTTATCAAACGTGTGAAGTTTGGGGTAGATTGTACATTGCCTTCTTGAGTAACAACAAAGTCCTGTTTCATTGAATTAGCATGCTTTAGCATTTAGCTAAGTATTGCTAGCATGTTTTAACATGTTTCTAGCATGTTTAGAACTCAATGGCATTTTTAACATGTTGCTAGAACGGCATCAACGTGTTAAACATGTCACTTCCTGGTGCCAGTAGGTGGCGCTATTACTATAACTAAATTTGAGCATAGACATGTGTTCAGGCCATGATTCTTATCAAACGTGTGAAGTTTGGTGCAGATTGGACATTGCCTTCTTGAGTAACAACAACATCCTGTTTCATTGAATTAGCATGCTTTAGCACTTAGCTAAGTATTGCTAGCATGTTTTAACATGTTTCTAGCATGTTTAGAAGTCAATGGCATTTTTAACATGTTGCTAGAATGGCATCAACGTGTTAAACATGACACTTCCTGTTACCAGTAGGTGGCGCTATTACTATAACTGAATATTCTCATGTAGATGTGTTCAGGACAGAACGCTTATCAAAAGTGTGAAGTTTGGGGCAGATTGGACATTCCATGCCTGAGTTACAGCAAATTCCTATTTAATTGCAATAATAGCATGCTTTAGCACTTAGCTAAGAGTTTGCTAGCATGTTTTAGCATGCTTCTAGTATGTTGTTAGCATGTTTAGCACTTGCTGGCACTTTTTTATATGTTATTAGGAGTCCATAACAGTGTTAAACATGTCACTTCCTGTTGCCAGCAGGTGGCGCTATGACTATAACTGAATATGAGCATGGTCATGTGTTCAGGACAGAACTCTTATCAAAAGTGTGAAGTTTGGGGCAGATTGGACATTCCATGCCTGAGTTACAGCAACTTCCTGTTTCATGGCGAAACATCGAAATTTGTCAGGCCGCCGAGGACCCGCACTTCGACGAAAACTCAAGATCTTCGCAATTTAACGTCGCAAAGGCCTGAAGTTTACACTCACCAAATTTGAAGATGATCAGATTAAAACTGTAGGAGGAGTTCGTTAAAGTATGAGGCCTGAAAATGGCAAAAACTGCACAAAAATCTGAGAGGAAGTTCAAAATGGCTGACTTCCTGTTGTGTTTAGGGCTACGCTCCAAGAGACTTTTTTGTAGGTATTAGGTAATTACATATATGTACCGAATTTCGTGCACGTACGTGGAACGATGCGGGAGGCGCACTCCGTTGAACTTTTATAGGTGGCGCTATCGAGCCATTTTGCCCCGTCCAATTCTGAAACCTATATCAGATGTAAATTTTCGCCAGTTCTGACGCGTGTGCAAAGTTTCGTGAGTTTTCGAGCATGTTTAGGCCCTCAAAAATGCAATTCAATGCGGAGAAGAAGAATAATAATAATAATAATAATAATAATAATAAACAGAGCAATTCCAAGAGGGTCCTCACACCATCGGTGCTCGGGCCCTAATTAAAGCTGCAAGCAGCGATGAAAGGGCCCTCGCACCCGTGCCATCAACACTCGGTGGCTTTAGGAAGACAGAGCATGGTTGGGAAATGTACATTTAAGGAGGTATATATAGTAAGAGTATGTCAAAGTCAGTTACAAAATGTTTTGTATAATGGTGATAATAGCATGCTTCATGACTCAGCTAAGTGTTGCTAGCATGTTTAGTGTGTTTCTAGCATGCTTAGTACACAATAATTATGTGGTTAGTACTGCATTACTGTGTTAACCATGTCAGTTTCTGTTGCCAGTAGGTGGCGTTATGACTATAACTGAATATGAGCTTGGATGTGTGTTCAGGACAGAACTCTTATCAAACGTGTGAAGTTTGGTGCAAATTGGACATTGCCTTCTTGAGTAACAACAAAGTCATGTTTAATTGAATTAGCATGCTTTAGCACTTAGCTAAGCATTGTTAGCATGTTTTAACATGTTTCTAGCATGTTTAGAACTCAATGGCATTTTTAACATGTTGCTAGAACGGCATCAACGTGTTAAACATGTCACTTCCTGTTGCCAGTTGGTGGCGCTATTACTATAATTGAACATTCTCATGTAGATGTGTTCAGGCCATGACTCTTATCAAAAGTGTGAAGTTTGGGGCAGATTGGACATTCCATGCCTGAGTTACAGCAAATTCCTATTTAATTGCAATAATAGCATGCTTTAGCACTTGGCTAAGAGTTTGCTAGCATGTTTTAGCATGTTTCTAGTATGTTGTTAGCATGTTTAACACTTGCTGGCACTTTTTTATATGTTATTAGGAGTCCATAACAGTGTTAAACATGTCACTTCCTGTTGCCAGCAGGTGGCGCTATGACTGTAACTGAATATAAGCATGGTCATGTGTTCAGGACAGAACGCTTATCAAAAGTGTGAAGTTTGGGGCAGATTGGACATTCCATGCCTGAGTTACAGCAAATTCATATTTAATTGCAGTAATATCATTCTTTAGCACTTAGCTAAGTGTTTGCTAGTATGTTTTAGCATGTCTATAGTATGTTGGTAGGATGTTTAGCACCTACTGGCATTTTTTTATATGTTATTAGGAGTCAAGAACAGTGTTAAACGTCACTTCCTGTTGCCAGCAGGTGGCGCTATTACTATAACTGAATATTCTCATGTAGATATGTTCAGGACAGAACGCTTATCAAAAGTGTGAAGTTTGGGGCAGATTGGACATTCCATGCCTGAGTTACAGCAAATTCCTATTTAATTGCAATAATAGCATGCTTTAGCACTTAGCTAAGAGTTTGCTAGCATGTTTTAGCATGCTTCTAGTATGTTGTTAGCATGTTTAGCACTTGCTGGCACTTTTTTATATGTTATTAGGAGTCCATAACAGTGTTAAACATGTCACTTCCTGTTGCCAGCAGGTGGCGCTATGACTATAACTGAATATGAGCATGGTCATGTGTTCAGGACAGAACGTTTATTAAAAGTGTGAAGTTTGGCGCAGATTGGACATTGCCTTCTTGAGTAACAACAACATCCTGTTTCATTGAATTAGCATGCTTTAGCACTTAGCTAAGTATTGCTAGTATGTTTTAACATGTTTCTAGCATGTTTAGAAGTCAATGGCATTTTTAACATGTTGCTAGAATGGCATCAACGTGTTAAACATGACACTTCCTGTTACCAGTAGGTGGCGCTATTACTATAACTGAATATTCTCATGTAGATATGTTCAGGACAGAACGCTTATCAAAAGTGTGAAGTTTGGGGCAGATTGGACATTCCATGCCTGAGTTACAGCAAATTCCTATTTAATTGCAATAATAGCATGCTTTAGCACTTAGCTAAGAGTTTGCTAGCATGTTTTAGCATGCTTCTAGTATGTTGTTATTATGTTTAGCACTTGCTGGCACTTTTTTATATGTTATTAGGAGTCCATAACAGTGTTAAACATGTCACTTTCTGTTGCCAGCAGGTGGCGCTATGACTATAACTGAATATGAGCATGGTCATGTGTTCAGGACAGAACTCTTATCAAACGTATGAAGTTTGGGGCAGATTGGACATTCCATGCCTGAGTTACAGCAACTTCCTGTTTCATGGCGAAACATCAAAATTTGTCAGGCCGCCGAGGACCCGCCCTTCGACGAAAACTCAAGATCTTCGCAATTTAACGTCGCAAAGACCTTAAGATTACACTCACCAAATTTGAAGATGATCAGATTAAAACTGTAGGAGGAGTTCGTTAAAGTATGAGGCCTGAAAATGTCAAAAACTGCACAAAAATCTGGGAGGAAGTTCAAAATGGCTGACTTCCTGTTGGGTTTAGGGCTATGCTCCAAGAGACTTTTTTGTAGGTATTAGGTCATTACATGTATGTACCGAATTTCGTGCACGTACGTGGAACGTTGCGGGAGGCGCACTCCGTTGAACTTTTATAGGTGGCGCTATCGAGCCGTTTTGCCCCGTCCAATTCTGAAACCTATATCAGATGTAAATTTTCGCCAGTTCTGACGCGTGTGCAAAGTTTCGTGAGTTTTCGCGCATGTTTAGGCCCTCAAAAATGCAATTCAATGCGGAGAAGAAGAATAATAATAATAATAATAATAATAATAATAAACAGAGCAATTCCAAGAGGGTCCTCACACCATCGGTGCTCGGGCCCTAATTAAAGCTGCAAGCAGCGATGAAAGGGCCCTCGCACCCGTGCCGCCGCCACCCGGTGGCTTTAGGAAGACAGAGCATGGTTGGAAAATGTGCATTTAAGGAGGTATATATAGTAGTTGCTAGCATGTTTAGTATGTTTTTAGCATGCTTAGTACACAATAGTTATGTGGTTAGTACTGCATTACTGTGTTAACCATGTCAGTTTCTGTTGCCAGTAGGTGGGGCTATGTCTATATCTGAATATCGCTATGTAGATGTGTTCAGTGCAGGACTTTTATCAAACATGTGGAGTTTGGGGAAGATTGGACATTGTATGCTTGAGTTACAACAACTTCCTTTAGCATTTCTAGCATGTTTTATGATGTTTCTAGCATATTACATATTAATTTTGGGGTAGATTGGACATTGAATGCCTGAGTTACAGCAAATTCATATTTAATTGCAGTAATAGGATGCTTTAACACTTAGCTAAGTATTTGATTGCATGTTTCTAGTATGTTGCTAACATGTTTAGCAGTTGGTGACACTTTTTTATATGTTATTAGGAGTCCAGAATAGTGTTAAACGTCACTTCCTGTTGCCAGCAGGCGGCGCTATGACTATATCTGAATATGAGCATGGACTTGTGTTCAGGAGATAACTATTATCAAACGTTTGAAGTTTGGGGTAGATTGGACATTGTATGCCTAAGTTACAACAACTTCCTTTAGCATTTCTAGCATGCTTTAGAACTTAGCTAGGTGTTGCTAGCATGTTTCTTGCATGTTACATATTAAGTTTGGGGCAGATTGGACATTCCATGCCTGTGTTACAGCAAATTCATATTTAATTGCAGCAATAGCATGCTTTAGCACTTAGCTAAGTGTTTGCTAATATGTTTCTAGTATGTTGTTAGCGTGTTTAGCACTTGCTGGCACTTTTTTATATGTTATCAGGAGTCCACAACAGTGTTTAACATGTCACTTCCTGTTGCCAGCAGGCGGTGCTATGACTGTAACTGAATGAGCATGGTCATGTGTTCAGGACAGAACGCTTATCAAAAGTGTGAAGTTTGGCGCAGATTGGACATTGCCTTCTTGAGTAACAACAACATCCTGTTTCATTGAATTAGCTAAGTATTGCTAGCATGTTTTAACATGTTTCTAGCATTTTTAGAAGTCAATGGCATTTTTAACATGTTGCTAGAACGGCATCAACGTGTTAAACATGACACTTCCTGTTACCAGTAGGTGGCGCTATTACTATAACTGAATATTCTCATGTAGATGTGTTCAGGCCATGACTCTTATCAAACGTGTGAAGTCTGGGGCAGATTGGACATTCTGTGCCTGAGTTACAACAAATTTCTATTTAATTGCAGTAATAGCATGCTTTAGCACTTAGCTAAGTGTTTGCTAGCATGTTTTAGCATGTTTCTAGTATGTTGTTAGCATGTTTAGCACTTGCTGGCACTTTTTTATATGTTATCAGGAGTCCACAAGAGTGTTAAACATGTCACTTCCTGTTGCCAGCAGGTGGCGCTATGACTATAACTGAATATGAGCATGGTCATGTGTTCAGGACAGAAAGCTTATCAAAAGTGTGAAGTTTGGGGCAGATTGAACATTCCATGCCTTAGTTACAGCAACTTCCTATTTATTTGCAGCAATAGCATGCTTTAGCACTTAGCTAAGTGTTTGCTAACATGTTTCTAGTATGTTGTTAGCATGTTTAGCACTTGCTGGCACTTTTTTATATGTTATCAGGAGTCCACAACAGTGTTTAACATGTCACTTCCTGTTGCCAGCAGGTGGCGCTATGACTGTAACTGAATATGAGCATGGTCATGTGTTCAGGACAGAACGCTTATCAAACGTGTGAAGTTTGGGGCAGATCGGACATTCCGTGCCTGAGTTACAGCAAATTCCTATTTAATTGCAGTAATAGCATGCTTTAGCACTTAGCTAAGTGTTTGCTAGCATGTTTTAGCATGTTTCTAGTAAGTTGTTAGCATGTTTAGCACTTGCTGGCACTTTTTTATATGTTATCAGGAGTCCACAAGAGTGTTAAACATGTCACTTCCTGTTGCCAGCAGGTGGCGCTATGACTGTAACTGAATATAAGCATGGTCATGTGTTCAGGACAGAACGCTTATCAAAAGTGTGAAGTTTGGGGAAGATTGGACATTCCATGCCTGAGTTACAGCAACTTCCTGTTTCATGGCGAAACATCAAAATTTGTCAGGCCGCCGAGGGCCCGCCCTTCGACGAAAACTCAAGATCTTCGCAATTTAACGTCGCAAAGGCCTTAAGATTACACTCACCAAATTTGAAGATGATCAGATTAAAACTGTAGGAGGAGTTCGTTAAAGTACGAGGCCTGAAAATGGCAAAAAGTGCACAAAAATCAGAGAGGAAGTTGAAAATGGCTGACTTCCTGTTGTGTTTAGAGCTATGCTCCAAGAGACTTTTTTGTAGGTATTAGGTCCTTTCACATATGTACCGAATTTCGTACACGTACGTGGAACACAGCGGGAGGCGCACTCCGTTGAACTTTTATAGGTGGCGCTATCGAGCCATTTTGCCCCGCCCAATTCTGAAACCTATATCAGATGTAAATTTTCGCCAGTTCTGACGCGTGTGCAAAGTTTCGTGAGTTTTCGAGCATGTTTAGGCCCTCAAAAATGCAATTAAATGCGGAGAAGAATAATAATAATAATAATAATAAACAGAGCAATTCCAAGAGGGTCCTCACACCATCGGTGCTCGGGCCCTAATAATAATAATAATAAAGCTGCAAGCAGCGATGAAAGGGCCCTCGCAACCGTGCCATCAACACTCGGTGGCTTTAGGAAGACAGAGCATGGTTGGGAAATGTACATTTAAGGAGGTATATATAGTAAGAGTATGTCAAAGTCAGTTACAAAATGTTTTGTATAATGGTGATAATAGCATGCTTCATGACTCAGCTAAGTGTTGCTAGCATGTTTAGTCTGTTTCTAGCATGCTTAGTACACAATAATTATGTGGTTAGTACTGCATTACGGTGTTAACCATGTCAGTTTCTGTTGCCAGTAGGTGGCGTTATGGCTATAACTGAATATGAGCATGGATGTGTGTTCAGGACAGAACTCTTATCAAACGTGTGAAGTTTGGTGCAAATTGGACATTGCCTTCTTGAGTAACAACAAAGTCATGTTTCATTGAATTAACATTCTTTAGCACTTAGCTAAGCATTGTTAGCATGTTTTAACATGTTTCTAGCATGTTTAGAACTCAATGGCATTTTTAACATGTTGCTAGAACGGCATAAAAGTGTTAAACATGTCACTTCCTGTTGCCAGTAGGTGGCGCTATTACTATAACTGAATTTGAGCATAGACATGTGTTCAGGCCATGATTCTTATCAAATGTGTGAAGTTTGGGGCAGATTGGACATTCCATGCCTGAATTACAGAAAATTCCTATTTAATTGCAATAATAGCATGCTTTAGCACTTAGCTAAGAGTTTGCTAGCATGTTTTAGCATGTTTCTAGTATGTTGTTAGCATGTTTAGCACTTGCTGGCACTTTTTTATATGTTATTAGGAGTCGATAACAGTGTTAAACATGTCACTTCCTGCTGCCAGCAGGTGGCGCTATGACTGTAAGCATGATCATGTGTTCAGGACAGAACGCTTATCAAAAGTGTGAAGTTTGGGGCAGATTGGACATTCCTTGCCTGAGTTACAGCAAATTCATATTTAATTGCAGTAATATCATTCTTTAGCACTTAGCTAAGTGTTTGCTAGTATGTTTTAGCAAGTCTCTAGTATGTTGGTAGGATGTTTAGCACCTACTTGCATTTTTTTTTATGTTATTAGGAGTCAAGAACAGTGTTAAACGTCACTTCCTGTTGCCAGCAGGTGGCGCTATGACTATAACTAAATATGAGCATGGACATGTGTTCAAGTGATAACTCTTATCAAACGTGTGAAGTTTGGGGTAGATTGTACATTGCCTTCTTGAGTAACAACAAAGTCCTGTTTCATTGAATTAGCATGGTTTAGCACTTAGCTAAGTACTGCTAGCATGTTTTAACATGTTTCTAGCATGTATAGAACTCAATGGCATTTTTAACATGTTGCTAGAACGGCATCAAAGTGTTAAACATGTCACTTCCTGTTGCCAGTAGGTGGTGCTATTACTATAACTGAATTTGAGCATAGACATGTGTTCAGGCCATGATTCTTATCAAATGTGTGAAGTTTGGGGCAGATTGGACATTACATGCCTGAGTTACAGCAAATTCCTATTTAATTGCAGTAATAGCATGCTTTAGCACTTAGCTAAGTGTTTGCTAGCATGTTTCTAGTATGTTGCTAACCTGTTTAGCACTTGTTGGCTCTTTTTTATATGTTATTAGGAGACCACAAGAGTGTTAAACATGACACTTCCTGTTACCAGTAGGTGGCGCTATTACTATAACTGAATTTTCTCATGTAGATGTGTTCAGGACAGAACGCTTATCAAAAGTGTGAAGTTTGGGGCAGATTGGACATTCCATGCCTGAGTTACAGCAAATTCCTATTTAATTGCAATAATAGCATGCTTTAGCACTTAGCTAAGAGTTTGCTAGCATGTTTTAGCATGCTTCTATTATGTTGTTAGCATGTTTAGCACTTGCTGGCATTTTTTATATGTTATTAGGAGTCCATATCAGTGTTCAACATGTCACTTCCTGTTGCCAGCAGGTGGCGCTATGACTGTAACTGAATATGAGCATGGTCATGTGTTCAGGACAGAACGCTTATCAAAAGTGTGAAGTTTGGGGCAGATTGGACATTCCATGCCTGAGTTACAGCAACTTCCTGTTTCATGGCGAAACATCGAAATTTGTCAGGCCGCCGAGGACCCGCCCTTTGACGAAAACTCAAGATCTTCGCAATTTAACGTCGCAAAGGCCTTAAGATTACACTCACCAAATTTGAAGATGATCAGATTAAAACTGTAGGAGGAGTTCGTTAAAGTACGAGGCCTGAAAATGGCAAAAACTGCACAAAAATCTGAGAGGAAGTTCAAAATGGCTGACTTCCTGTTGTGTTTAGGGCTATGCTCCAAGAGACTTTTTTGTAGGTATTAGGTCATTACATGTATGTACCGAATTTCGTGCACGTACGTGGAACGTTGCGGGAGGCGCACTCCGTTGAACTTTTATAGGTGGCGCTATCGAGCCATTTTGCCCCGTCCAATTCTGAAACCTATATCAGATGTAAATTTTCGCCAGTTCTGACGCGTGTGCAAAGTTTCGTGAGTTTTCGAGCATGTTTAGGCCCTCAAAAATGCAATTAAATGCGGAGAAGAAGAAGAAGAAGAATAATAATAATAAATATATATATATATATATATATATATATATATATAAATATAGCTGCGAGCAGCGATTACGGGCCCAAGCCGGTGGCACCGCAACCCCGGTGCCTTTAGTTACCTAAAGGCACCGGGGTGGCGGTACCGCCGGCTTTGGCCCTCCATCGCTGCTCGCAGCTATATTTATATATATATATATATATATATATATATATATATATATATATATATATATATATACATACATACATACACACACATACATATATATATATATATATATATATATATATATATATATATATATATATATATATATATATATATATATATATATATATATATTATTGTTCAAAAGTTTGGGGTCAGTAAGATTTTTAATGTTTTTAGGAGAAGTCTCTTCTGCTCACCAAGGCTGCATTTATTGATTAAAAATACAAACAAAAACAGTAATATTGTGAAATATTATTCCAATTTAAAACAGCTGTTTTCAATTTTTAAATATTTTACATAGTAATTCATTTCTGTGATCAAAGTTGAGTTTTCAGCATCATTACTCCAGTCTTCAGTGTCACATGATCCTTCAGAAATCATACTAATATGATGATTGATGCTCAATAAATATTCATTATTATTTTCAATGTTGAAAACAGTTGTGTACAGATTTTTTTTTTCAAAATGCTTTGATGAATGTAAAGTTCAAAAGAACAGCATATATTTCAAATATATATATTTTTTAACATTATAAATGTCTTTACTGTAACTTTTGATCAGTTTAACTCATCCTTCATAAATAAAAGTACTGATTTATTTTATTTATTTCCCCAAAAAATAAAATTTTAATTATTACTAACCCAAAACTTTTGAGCGGTAGTGTTTAACGTTACAAAAGCTTTAGATTTCAGATAAATGCTGTTCTTTTGAACTTTCTATTCATCAAAGACTGTACACAACTGTTTTCGACATTTAAAATAATAATGAATGTTTCTTGAGTATCAATTATCATATTAGAATAATTTCTGAAGGATCATGTGACAGTGACGACTGGAGTAATGATGCTGAAAACTCAGCTTTTATCACAGGAATAAATAACAGTTTAAAATATATTAAAATAGAAAGCAGCTGTTTTAAATTGGAATAATATTTTACAATATTACTGTTTTTGTTTGTATTTTTAATCAAATAAATGCAGCCTCGGTGAGCAGAAGAAACTTCTCTGTTATGTGCGGGCCACAGACTGCACGCACGTCCGCTTAGAGTTCCGCCTTTTGCCTTCCGTCAATATTACGTTATTAGAAAAATATTTTTTTAGAGAATCGATTTTTTGACATTTGTGAATCGATTCATAATCGTCCACGTCCGCATCGCGATGCATCTAAGAATACATTTTTTCTCCCACCCCTAGATTTCATACAACAGGTTAATAAACAGTTACAATTAAGTCACTTACATTTTAGATGCAATGTTGACTGTTTTTGTTCTGTTTCAGCAGCGAAAATAGTTAAACAAAGATCACGGCAGAACCATCACGCATCACGTGTTTTCTCATAACTGAACGATTCAGCATTTTTAACGAATCGGTTGACTCAAAGATTGAATGATCAATCCATAAACATCTGTCTTAATCATGATCGACTCATTCGAACAAATCGTTTGAATGAATTAATCAATGACTCGCTTATTAAGATGGATGCCTGGCGACACCTAATGGCGGTTTAGTGTTGTTTAAAAGCATCATTCTTTCCCACATGTGTGTGATTTGTGTGTGCAACATTATCATTATTTTTCTTACACTATTATATTAGCGATTTAAAAGCACCCACTCGTGTCACACGTCGATTAACCGGTGGGAAAATATCCTCAGACACATACCTAATAAATTTATATTTAAATACAATATTGGCCTACCTGGTAAAAAGTTTTATATACTATTTTGATGTCCTTTTGGACACAAGAGGGCAGTATAGCCCTATGTTTGCTTTTTTGTTGAACCAAATAGCACTAAATAGCCTGTTTTAACTTTTTCATTCTTCTTGAATTGCAAAAACAGAATAAAATGGGTTTAGTTGTGATATTTGTATTCTTTTATATAGAAATAAATGGTATATAATTACATTTTTAGAAGATTTTTAGTGTTTCCTTTTTGGACATTACTTTAATCCCTCGCCATAGCAAAACCGTTTGAGATATTTATTATCCATTCACAATTTAGCATATTTAATGTAGTTTCATCATGTTGAAAAAGTTTGGTACGAATAAAATAAATAGTTTAAGAGGAGTGGCTAAAAATTCAGAGGCTGATTTTGCAAAAAAATTCACATTCAGACCAAAATATCTGACTTCCTGATGGCCAGAGCTATTGAATGTAAATTAGAAAGTTGTCCGGCTTGATGAGAACAATATACAAACTGTTTTTTCTTTACTGTAGTTAAAACTAACCCCCCCACTTTTGTCAAAAGCATGTTGAAAGTGACACACTTCCTGCTGCCAGTTGGTGGCGCTATAACTTTGACTCACAATAGCTACATCCATCTAATCGGCCTCTTACCACGAACACACTGCTGAAGTTTCATCAAGATCAGTTAATGTATGCAGAAGTTATTCCACTTCCGTGTTTCTCTTTTCTCGCCATAAATTCGATTCCTCGCCACAGCCAAACCGTTCGAGATATCAAAAATCCGTCCGCAATTTAGTATCCTCAAAGTCTTGACTACATGCACACCGAGTTTGAAGGGGACACGGTGAATTTTCTAGGAGGAGTATTTCACATTCCACAGCAAGCGTTTTCCAAACAACCCATAATAGCCGACTTCCTGTTGGGCTGGCGTAAAACTTGACCGGGGTAAAGTTGTTCGGCCCGATGAGATCTATATGTGTACCGAGTTTCATATTAATTCATGCGAGCGTGTTTGATATATGGATCAAGTTTTAGAACCCCGTTTAAGGGGGCGCTGTTGAGCCCCCCAGCCACGCCCGGGTACCAGCTTCAGCCCGTCCCTGATGGCCGTGGGTTCTGACCTGTGTGCAAAGTTTCAAGAGTTTTTGAGCACGTTAAGGACCCCAAAAGCCCCTGAAACCTTGATTAACAATATAAAAGCAATAGTCAAATCCCCCCCTCCCCTCACACACACACAGACACAGAGAGAGGGAGAGAAAATTCTTCAGAAAATCCACATTCAAACCAAAATATCTCTCTTCCTGTTGGTCGGAGATGGTTCATGTAAATTAGAAAGTTGTCCCTCTTGATGAGAACAATACACATACCAAGTTTTGTGATTCTAGGAAAAACTAAGCCCCCATTTTTGACTAAAGGTGGCGCTACTGAGCCATTCCACCACGCCCGTTTCTGAAACTTTGCACATGTCTACGGGCTAATAAATGTGATGTGTCTGTTGAGTTTCATGCAATTTCAAGTATGTTAAGAGTCTCAAAAGCATCAAAAAATAATATTAAAGTTTGATGCGTTGCCACGGCAACAGTATCTAAGATATCAATAATCCTTTCACAGGTTTACATCTGCCGTGTGTCTACATTGTACACATAATGTTTGAAGCAAATCGGGTAAAAATAAGACACTGATTTCAAAGCATTTTGAAAGTGATGTACTTCCTGCTGCCTGTTGGTGGCGCTATAACTTTGACTCACAATAGTCACATCCATGTGATCGGCCTCTTACAACGAACACACTGCTGAAGTTTCATCAAGATCAGTTAATGTATGCAGAAGTTATAACACACTTCCTGTTTCATTTTTTCGCCATAAATTTGTTTCCTCGCCACGGCCAAACCGTTCGAGATATCAAAAATCCGTCCGCAATTTAGCATCCTCAATGTCTTGACTTCATGCACACCGAGTTTGGAGGCGAATCGATGAATTCCCTAGGAGGAGTACATTAAATTCCACAGCATGCGTTTCCAAACAACGCTAAATAGCCAACTTCCTGTTTGGCTGGCGTAAAACTTAGAGCACGAAAGTTGTTCGGCCCGATGAGATCTATATGTGTACCGAGTTTCATATTATTACATGCAAGCGTGTTTGATTTATGGACACGTGTTTGGATCCCGTTCCAGGGGGCGCTGTCGAGCCCCCCTGCCACGCCCGGGTACCAGCTTCAGTCCGGCCCTGATGGCCGCGGGTTCTGACGTGTGTGCAAAATTTCAAGAGTTTTCGAGCATGTTAAGGGCCCCAAAAGTGCCCGAAAGGTTGACAAAATAATAATAATAATAATAAATATAGCTGCGAGCAGCGATTACGGGCCCAAGCCGGTGGCACCGCAACCCCGGTGCCTTTAGTTACCTAAAGGCACCGGGGTGGCGGTACCGCCGGCTTTGGCCCTCCATCGCTGCTCGCAGCTATATTATATATATATATATATATATATATATATATATATATATATATATATATATATATATATACATACATACATACACACACATACATATATATGTATATATATATATATATATATATATATATATATATATAATTGTTCAAAAGTTTGGGGTCAGTAAGATTTTTAATGTTTTTAGGAGAAGTCTCTTCTGCTCACCAAGGCTGCATTTAAAAAAAAAATAAAAAAAAAAATAAAAAAACTGTTTTCGACATTTAAAATAATAATGAATGTTTCTTGAGCATCAATCATCATATTAGAATAATTTCTGAAGGATCATGTGAGAGTGACGACTGGAGTAATGATGCTGAAAACTCAGCTTTGATCACAGGAATAAATAACAGTTTAAAATATATTAAAATAGAAAGCAGCTGTTTTAAATTGGAATAATATTTTACAATATTACTGTTTTTGTTTGTATTTTTAATCAAATAAATGCAGCCTTGGTGAGCAGAAAAAACTTCTCTGTTATGTGCGCGCCACAGACTGCACGCACGTCCGCTTAGAGTTCCGCCTTTTGCCTTCCGTCAATATTACGTTATTAGAAAAATATTTTTTTAGAGAATCGATTTTTTGACATTTGTGAATCGATTCAGAATCGTCCACGTCCGCATCGCGATGCATCTAAGAATAAATTTTTTCTCCCACCCCTAGATTTCATACAGCAGGTTAATAAACAGTTACAATTAAGTCACTTACATTTTAGATGCAATGTTGACTGTTTTTGTTCTGTTTCAGCAGCGAAAATAGTTAAACAAAGATCACAGCAGAACCATCACGTGTTTTCTCATAACTGAACGATTCAGCATTTTTAACGAATCGGTTGACTCAAAGATTGAATGATCAATCCATAAACATCTGTCTTAATCATGATCGACTCATTCGAACGAATCGTTTGAACGAATGAATCAATGACTCGCTTATTAAGATGGATGCCTGGCGACACCTAATGGCGGTTTAGTGTTGTTTAAAAGCATCATTCTTTCCCACATGTGTGTGATTTGTGTGTGCAACATTATCATTATTTTTCTTTCACTATTATATTAGCGATTTAAAAGCACCCACTCGTGTCACACGTCGATTAACCGGTGGGAAAATATCCTCAGACACATACCTAATAAATGTATATTTAAATACAATATTGGCCTACCTGGTAAAAAGTTTTATATACTATTTTGATGTCCTTTTGGACACAAGAGGGCAGTATAGCCCTATGTTTGCTTTTTTGTTGAACCAAATAGCACTAAATAGCCTGTTTTAACTTTTTCATTCTTCTTGAATTGCAAAAACAGAATAAAATGGGTTTAGTTGTGATATTTGTATTCTTTTATATAGAAATAAATGGTATATAATTACATTTTTAGAAGATTTTTAGTGTTTCCTTTTTGGACATTACTTTAATCCCTCGCCATAGCAAAACCGTTTGAGATATTTATTATCCATTCACAATTTAGCATATTTAATGTAGTTTCATCATGTTGAAAAAGTTTGGTACGAATAAAATAAATAGTTTAAGAGGAGTGGCTAAAAATTCAGAGGCTGATTTTGCAAAAAAAATCACATTCAGACCAAAATATCTGACTTCCTGATGGCCAGAGCTATTGAATGTAAATTAGAAAGTTGTCCGGCTTGATGAGAACAATATACAAACTATTTTTTCTTTACTGTAGTTAAAACTAACCCCCCCACTTTTGTCAAAAGCATGTTGAAAGTGACACACTTCCTGCTGCCAGTTGGTGGCGCTATAACTTTGACTCACAATAGCTACATCCATCTGATCGGCCTCTTACCACGAACACACTGCTGAAGTTTCATCAAGATCAGTTAATGTATGCAGAAGTTATTCCACTTCCGTGTTTCTCTTTTCTCGCCATAAATTCGATTCCTCGCCACAGCCAAACCGTTCGAGATATCAAAAATCCGTCCGCAATTTAGCATCCTCAAAGTCTTGACTACATGCACACCGAGTCTGAAGGGGACACTGTGAATTTTCTAGGAGGAGTATTTCACATTCCACAGCAAGCGTTTTCCAAACAACCCATAATAGCCGACTTCCTGTTGGGCTGGCGTAAAACTTGACCGGGGTAAAGTTGTTCGGCCCGATGAGATCTATATGTGTACCGAGTTTCATATTAATTCATGCGAGCGTGTTTGATATATGGATCAAGTTTTAGAACCCAGTTCAAGGGGGCGCTGTTGAGCCCCCCAGCCACGCCCGGGTACCAGCTTCAGCCCGGCCCTGATGGCCGTGGGTTCTGACCTGTGTGCAAAGTTTCAAGAGTTTTTGAGCACGTTAAGGACCCCAAAAGCCCCTGAAACCTTGATTAACAATATAAAATCCACATTCAAACCAAAATATCTCTCTTCCTGTTGGTCGGAGATGGTTCATGTAAATTAGAAAGTTGTCCGTCTTGATGAGAACAATACACATACCAAGTTTTGTGATTCTAGGAAAAACTAAGCCCCCATTTTTGACTAAAGGTGGCGCTACTGAGCCATTCCACCACGCCCGTTTCTGAAACTTTGCACATGTCTACGGGCTAATAAATGTGATGTGTCTGTTGAGTTTCATGCAATTTCAAGTATGTTAAGAGTCTCAAAAGCATCAAAAAAGAATATTAAAGTTTGATGCGTTGCCACGGCAACAGTATCTAAGATATCAATAATCCTTTCACAGGTTTACATCTGCCGTGTGTCTACATTGTACACATAAAGGTTGAAGCAAATCGGGTAAAAATAAGACACTGATTTCAAAGCATTTTGAAAGTGATGTACTTCCTGCTGCCTGTTGGTGGCGCTATAACTTTGACTCACAATAGTCACATCCATGTGATCGGCCTCTTACAACGAACACACTGCTGAAGTTTCATCAAGATCAGTTAATGTATGCAGAAGTTATAACACACTTCCTGTTTCATTTTTTCGCCATAAATTTGTTTCCTCGCCACGGCCAAACCGTTCGAGATATCAAAAATCCGTCCGCAATTTAGCATCCTCAATGTCTTGACTTCATGCTGACCGAGTTTGGAGGCGAATCGATGAATTCCCTAGGAGGAGTACATTAAATTCCACAGCATGCGTTTCCAAACAACGCTAAATAGCCAAATTCCTGTTTGGCTGGCGTAAAACTTAGAGCATGAAAGTTGTTCGGCCCGATGAGATCTATATGTGTACCGAGTTTCATATTATTACATGCAAGCGCGTTTGATTTATGGACACGTGTTTGTATCCCGTTCCAGGGGGCGCTGTCGAGGCCCCCTGCCACGCCCGGGTACCAGCTTCAGTCCGGCCCTGATGGCCGCGGGTTCTGACGTGTGTGCAAAATTTCAAGAGTTTTCGAGCATGTTAAGGGCCCCAAAAGTGCCCGAAAGGTTGACAAAATAATAATAATAATAATAATAATAATAATAATAATCCTACCGGAAACAATAGGGCCTTCGCCCTTTCAGGGCTTGGGCCCTAATAATAATAATAATCCTACCGGAAACAATAGGGCCTTCGCCCTTTCAGGGCTTGGGCCCTAATAATAATGCTGCAAGCAGCGATGAAAGGGCCCTCGCACCCGTGCCATCAACACACGGTGGCTTTAGGAAGACAGAGCATGGTTGGGAAATGTACATTTAAGGAGGTATATATAGTAAGAGTATGTCAAAGTCAGTTACAAAATGTTTTGTATAATGGTGATAATAGCATGCTTCATGACTCAGCTAAGTGTTGCTAGCATGTTTAGTCTGTTTCTAGCATGCTTAGTACACAATAATTATGTGGTTAGTACTGCATTACGGTGTTAACCATGTCAGTTTCTGTTGCCAGTAGGTGGCGTTATGGCTATAACTGAATATGAGCATGGATGTGTGTTCAGGACAGAACTCTTATCAAACGTGTGAAGTTTGGTGCAAATTGGACATTGCCTTCTTGAGTAACAACAAAGTCATGTTTCATTGAATTAACATTCTTTAGCACTTAGCTAAGCATTGTTAGCATGTTTTAACATGTTTCTAGCATGTTTAGAACTCAATGGCATTTTTAACATGTTGCTAGAACGGCATAAAAGTGTTAAACATGTCACTTCCTGTTGCCAGTAGGTGGCGCTATTACTATAACTGAATTTGAGCATAGACATGTGTTCAGGCCATGATTCTTATCAAATGTGTGAAGTTTGGGGCAGATTGGACATTCCATGCCTGAATTACAGCAAATTCCTATTTAATTGCAATAATAGCATGCTTTAGCACTTAGCTAAGAGTTTGCTAGCATGTTTTAGCATGTTTCTAGTATGTTGTTAGCATGTTTAGCACTTGCTGGCACTTTTTTATATGTTATTAGGAGTCCATAACAGTGTTAAACATGTCACTTCCTGCTGCCAGCAGGTGGCGCTATGACTGTAAGCATGATCATGTGTTCAGGACAGAACGCTTATCAAAAGTGTGAAGTTTGGGGCAGATTGGACATTCCTTGCCTGAGTTACAGCAAATTCATATTTAATTGCAGTAATATCATTCTTTAGCACTTAGCTAAGTGTTTGCTAGTATGTTTTAGCAAGTCTCTAGTATGTTGGTAGGATGTTTAGCACCTACTTGCATTTTTTTATATGTTATTAGGAGTCAAGAACAGTGTTAAACGTCACTTCCTGTTGCCAGCAGGTGGCGCTATGACTATAACTAAATATGAGCATGGACATGTGTTCAAGAGATAACTCTTATCAAACGTGTGAAGTTTGGGGTAGATTGTACATTGCCTTCTTGAGTAACAACAAAGTCCTGTTTCATTGAATTAGCATGGTTTAGCACTTAGCTAAGTACTGCTAGCATGTTTTAACATGTTTCTAGCATGTATAGAACTCAATGGCATTTTTAACATGTTGCTAGAACGGCATCAAAGTGTTAAACATGTCACTTCCTGTTGCCAGTAGGTGGTGCTATTACTATAACTGAATTTGAGCATAGACATGTGTTCAGGCCATGATTCTTATCAAATGTGTGAAGTTTGGGGCAGATTGGACATTACATGCCTGAGTTACAGCAAATTCCTATTTAATTGCAGTAATAGCATGCTTTAGCACTTAGCTAAGTGTTTGCTAGCATGTTTCTAGTATGTTGCTAACCTGTTTAGCACTTGTTGGCTCTTTTTTATATGTTATTAGGAGACCACAAGAGTGTTAAACATGTCACTTCCTGTTACCAGTAGGTGGCGCTATTACTATAACTGAATTTTCTCATGTAGATGTGTTCAGGACAGAACGCTTATCAAAAGTGTGAAGTTTGGGGCAGATTGGACATTCCATGCCTGAGTTACAGCAAATTCCTATTTAATTGCAATAATAGCATGCTTTAGCACTTAGCTAAGAGTTTGCTAGCATGTTTTAGCATGCTTCTATTATGTTGTTAGCATGTTTAGCACTTGCTGGCACTTTTTTATATGTTATTAGGAGTCCATATCAGTGTTCAACATGTCACTTCCTGTTGCCAGCAGGTGGCGCTATGACTGTAACTGAATATGAGCATGGTCATGTGTTCAGGACAGAACGCTTATCAAAAGTGTGAAGTTTGGGGCAGATTGGACATTCCATGCCTGAGTTACAGCAACTTCCTGTTTCATGGCGAAACATCGAAATTTGTCAGGCCGCCGAGGACCCGCCCTTTGACGAAAACTCAAGATCTTCGCAATTTAACGTCGCAAAGGCCTTAAGATTACACTCACCAAATTTGAAGATGATCAGATTAAAACTGTAGGAGGAGTTCGTTAAAGTACGAGGCCTGAAAATGGCAAAAACTGCACAAAAATCTGAGAGGAAGTTCAAAATGGCTGACTTCCTGTTGTGTTTAGGGCTATGCTCCAAGAGACTTTTTTGTAGGTATTAGGTCATTACATGTATGTACCGAATTTCGTGCACGTACGTGGAACGTTGCGGGAGGCGCACTCCGTTGAACTTTTATAGGTGGCGCTATCGAGCCATTTTGCCCCGTCCAATTCTGAAACCTATATCAGATGTAAATTTTCGCCAGTTCTGACGCGTGTGCAAAGTTTCGTGAGTTTTCGAGCATGTTTAGGCCCTCAAAAATGCAATTAAATGCGGAGAAGAAGAAGAAGAAGAATAATAATAATAATTAAAGCTGCAAGCAGCGATGAAAGGGCCCTCGCACCCGTGCCATCAACACTCGGTGGCTTTAGGAAGACAGAGCATGGTTGGGAAATGTACATTTAAGGAGGTATATATAGTAAGAGTATGTCAAAGTCAGTTACAAAATGTTTTGTATAATGGTGATAATAGCATGCTTCATGACTCAGCTAAGTGTTGCTAGCATGTTTAGTCTGTTTCTAGCATGCTTAGTACACAATAATTATGTGGTTAGTACTGCATTACTGTGTTAACCATGTCAGTTTCTGTTGCCAGTAGGTGGCGTTATGGCTATAACTGAATATGAGCATGGATGTGTGTTCAGGACAGAACTCTTATCAAACGTGTGAAGTTTGGTGCAAATTGGACATTGCCTTCTTGAGTAACAACAAAGTCATGTTTCATTGAATTAACATTCTTTAGCACTTAGCTAAGCATTGTTAGCATGTTTTAACATGTTTCTAGCATGTTTAGAACTCAATGGCATTTTTAACATGTTGCTAGAACGGCATAAAAGTGTTAAACATGTCACTTCCTGTTGCCAGTAGGTGGCGCTATTACTATAACTGAATTTGAGCATAGACATGTGTTCAGGCCATGATTCTTATCAAATGTGTGAAGTTTGGGGCAGATTGGACATTCCATGCCTGAATTACAGCAAATTCCTATTTAATTGCAATAATAGCATGCTTTAGCACTTAGCTAAGAGTTTGCTAGCATGTTTTAGCATGTTTCTAGTATGTTGTTAGCATGTTTAGCACTCGCTGGCACTTTTTTATATGTTATTAGGAGTCCATAACAGTGTTAAACATGTCACTTCCTGCTGCCAGCAGGTGGCGCTATGACTGTAAGCATGATCATGTGTTCAGGACAGAACGCTTATCAAAAGTGTGAAGTTTGGGGCAGATTGGACATTCCTTGCCTGAGTTACAGCAAATTCATATTTAATTACAGTAATATCATTCTTTAACACTTAGCTAAGTGTTTGCTAGCATGTTTTAGCATGTTTCTAGTATGTTGTTAGCATGTTTAACACTTGCTGGCACTTTTTTATATGTTATTAGGAGTCCATAACAGTGTTAAACATGTCACTTCCTGTTGCCAGCAGGTGGCGCTATGACTGTAACTGAATATAAGCATGGTCATGTGTTCAGGACAGAACGCTTATCAAAAGTGTGAAGTTTGGGGCAGATTGGACATTCCATGCCTGAGTTACAGCAAATTCATATTTAATTGCAGTAATATCATTCTTTAGCACTTAGCTAAGTGTTTGCTAGTATGTTTCAGCATGTCTCTAGTATGTTGGTAGGATGTTTAGCACCTACTGGCATTTTTTTATATGTTATTAGGAGTCAAGAACAGTGTTAAACGTCACTTCCTGTTGCCAGCAGGTGGCGCTATGACTATAACTAAATATGAGCATGGACATGTGTTCAAGAGATAACTCTTATCAAACGTGTGAAGTTTGGGGTACATTGTACATTGCCTTTTTGAGTAACAACAAAGTCCTGTTTCATTGAATTAGCATGCTTTAGCATTTAGCTAAGTATTGCTAGCATGTTTTAACATGTTTCTAGCATGTTTAGAACTCAATGGCATTTTTAACATGTTGCTAGAACGGCATCAACGTGTTAAACATGTCACTTCCTGGTGCCAGTAGGTGGCGCTATTACTATAACTAAATTTGAGCATAGACATGTGTTCAGGCCATGATTCTTATCAAACGTGTGAAGTTTGGTGCAGATTGGACATTGCCTTCTTGAGTAACAACAACATCCTGTTTCATTGAATTAGCATGCTTTAGCACTTAGCTAAGTATTGCTAACATGTTTTAACATGTTTCTAGCATGTTTAGAAGTCAATGGCATTTTTAACATGTTGCTAGAATGGCATCAACGTGTTAAACATGACACTTCCTGTTACCAGTAGGTGGCGCTATTACTATAACTGAATATTCTCATGTAGATGTGTTCAGGACAGAACGCTTATCAAAAGTGTGAAGTTTGGGGCAGATTGGACATTCCATGCCTGAGTTACAGCAAATTCCTATTTAATTGCAATAATAGCATGCTTTAGCACTTAGCTAAGAGTTTGCTAGCATGTTTTAGCATGCTTCTAGTATGTTGTTAGCATGTTTAGCACTTGCTGGCACCTTTTTATATGTTATTAGGAGTCCATAACAGTGTTAAACATGTCACTTCCTGTTGCCAGCAGGTGGCGCTATGACTATAACTGAATATGAGCATGGTCATGTGTTCAGGACAGAACTCTTATCAAAAGTGTGAAGTTTGGGGCAGATTGGACATTCCATGCCTGAGTTACAGCAACTTCCTGTTTCATGGCGAAACATCGAAATTTGTCAGGCCGCCGAGGACCCGCACTTCGACGAAAACTCAAGATCTTCGCAATTTAACGTCGCAAAGGCCTGAAGTTTACACTCACCAAATTTGAAGATGATCAGATTAAAACTGTAGGAGGAGTTCGTTAAAGTACGAGGCCTGAAAATGGCAAAAACTGCACAAAAATCTGAGAGGAAGTTCAAAATGGCTGACTTCCTGTTGTGTTTAGGGCTACGCTCCAAGAGACTTTTTTGTAGGTATTAGGTAATTACATATATGTACCGAATTTCGTGCACGTACGTGGAACGATGCGGGAGGCGCACTCCGTTGAACTTTTATAGGTGGCGCTATCGAGCCATTTTGCCCCGTCCAATTCTGAAACCTATATCAGATGTAAATTTTCGCCAGTTCTGACGCGTGTGCAAAGTTTCGTGAGTTTTCGAGCATGTTTAGGCCCTCAAAAATGCAATTCAATGCGGAGAAGAAGAATAATAATAATAAATATAGCTGCGAGCAGCGATTACGGGCCCAAGCCGGTGGCACCGCAACCCCGATGCCTTTAGTTACCTAAAGGCACCGGGGTGGCGGTGCCGCCGGCTTTGGCCCTTCATCGCTGCTCGCAGCTATATTTATATATATATATATATATATATATATATATAATCTTGAATGTATTTTTTATCATGTTGAAAAAGTTTGGTGTGAATAAAATAAACCACTTAGGAGGAGTAACTAAAAACTCAGAGTCTGACATATCCAAAAAATCCACATTCAAACCAAAATATCTGACTTCCTGTTGCTCGGAGCTAATGACTGTAAATTAGAAAGTTGTCCGGCTCGATGAGACCAATATGCGTACTGATTTTTGTAACTGTGGGTAAAAGTAACCCCCCCACTTTTGATAAAAGCATTTTGAAAGTGACACACTTCCTGCTACCAGTTGGTGGCGCTATAACTTTGACTCACAATAGTTACATCCATCTGACCGGCCTCTTACCATGAACACACTGCTGAAGTTTCATCAAGATCAGTTAATGTATGCAGAAGTTATAACACTTCGTGTTTCTCTTTTCTCGCCATAAATTTGTTTCCTCGCCACGGCCAAACCGTTCGAGATATCAAAAATCCGTCCGCAATTTAGCATCCTCAATGTCTTGACTTCATGCACACCGAGTTTGGTGGCGATTGGATGAATTCTCTAGGAGGAGTAGTTCACATTCCACAGCAAGCGTTTTCCAAACAACCCATAATAGCTGACTTCCTGTTGGGCGGAGCTAATAACTTAGACTGCGGAAGTTGTTCGGCCCGATGAGATCTATATGTGTACCGAGTTTCATATTAATTCATGCAAGTGTGTTTGACATATGGACCAAGTTTTCAGACCGTGTTCAAGGGGGCGCTGTTGAGCCCCCTGCCACGCCCGGGTACTAGCTTCAGCCCGGCACTGATGGCCGTGGGTTCTGACCTGTGTGTAAAGTTTCAAGAGTTTTTGAGCACGTTAAGGACCCCAAAAGCCCCTGAAACCTTGATTAACAATATAAAAGCAATAGTCAAATCCCCCCCTCCCCTCACACACACAGAGACACAGAGAGAGGGAGAGAAAATTCTTCAGAAAATCCACATTCAAACCAAAATATCTCTTTTCCTGTTGGTCAGAGATCGTTAATGTAAATTAGAAAGTTGTCCGTCTTGATGAGAACAATACACATACCAAGTTTTGTTGCTGTTGATAAAACTAACCCCCCCCATTTATGACTAAAGGTGGCGCTACTGAGCCCCTCACCACGCCCGTTTCTGAAACTTTGCACAAGTCTACGGGCTAATAAGTGTGATGTGTCTGTCGAGTTTCATTCAATTTCAAGTATGTTAAGAGTCTCAAAAGCATCAAAAAACAATATTAAAGTTTGATGCGTTGCCACGACAACAGTATTAAAGATATCAAAAATCCTTTCACAGGTCTACATCTGCCGTGTGTTTACATTATACACATAAAGTTTGAAGCAAATCGGGTAAAAATAAGAGGGTGATTTCAAAGCATTTTGAAAGTGACACACTTCCTGCTGCCAGTTGGTGGCGCTATAACTTTGACTCACAATAGTCACATCCTTGTGTTCGGCCTCTTACAACGAACACACTGCTGAAGTTTCATCAAGATCAGATAATGTATGCTGAAGTTATAACACACTTCCTGTGTCCCTTATTCGCCATAAATTCGTTTCCTTGCCACGGCCAAACCGTTTGAGATATCAAAAATCCGTCCGCAATTTAGCATCCTCAATGTCTTGACTTCATGCACACCGAGTTTGGTGGGGATGGGATGAATTTTCTAGGAGGAGTAGTTCACATTCCACAGCAAGCGTTTTCCAAACAACCCATAATAGCCGACTTCCTGTTGGGCTGGCGTGAAACTTGACAGAGGGAAAGTTGTTCGGCCCGATGAGATCTATATGTGTACCGAGTTTCATATTAATTCATGCAAGCGTGTTTGATATATGGACCAAGTTTTCAGACCCCGTTCAAGGGGGCGCTGTTGAGCCCCCCTGCCACGCCCGTTTCTGAAACTTTTCACATGTCTACTGGCTAATAAATGTGATGTATCTGTCGAGTTTCATCCAATTTCAAGCATGCTAAGAGTCTCAAACGCATCCGAAAAGAATATTAAAGTTTGATGCGTTGCCACGGCAACAGTATCTAAGATATCAATAATTCTTTCACAGGTCTACATCTGCCGTGTGTCTACATTATACACATAAAGTTTGAAGCAAATCGGGTAAAATTAAGAGGGTGAATTCAAAGAATTTTGAAAGTGACACACTTCCTGCTGCCAGTTGGTGGCGCTATAACTTTGACTCACAATAGTCACATCCATGTGATCGGCCTCTTACAACAAACACACTGCTGAAGTTTCATCAAGATCAGTTAATGTATGCAGAAGTTATAACACACTTCCTGTGTCCCATTATTCGCCATAAATTTGTTTCCTCGCCACGGCCAAACCGTTTGAGATATCAAAAATCCGTTCGCAAGAATTCATCCTCAATGTCTTGACTTTATTCTCACCGAGTTTGGTGGCGATCGGATGAAATCCCTAGGAGGAGTATTTCACATTCCATTGTATGCGTTTTCCAAACAACGTATAATAACCGACTTCCTGTTGGGCTTTTGTAAAACTTAGAGCACGAAAGTTGTTCGGCCCGATGAGATCTATATGTGTACTGAGTTTCATATTATTACATGCAAGCGTGTTTGATTTATGGACCAAGTTTTCGGACCCCATTCCAGGGGGCGCTGTCGAGCCCCCCTGCCACGCCCCGGTACCAGCTTCAGCCCGGCCCTGATGGCCGCGGGTTCTGACGTGTGTGCAAAATTTCAAGAGTTTTTGAGCATGTTAAGGGCCCCAAAAGTGGCAAAAAGGCAAAAAAAAAAATAATGAAGAAAAAAAAAAAAAATAATCCTTACGAAAACAATAGGGCCTCCGCCCTTTCAGGGCTTGGGCCCTAATAATAATAATAATAAACAGAGCAATTCCAAGAGGGTCCTCACACCATCGGTGCTCGGGCCCTAATTAAAGCTGCAAGCAGCGATGAAAGGGCCCTCGCACCCGTGCCATCAACACTCGGTGGCTTTAGGAAGACAGAGCATGGTTGGGAAATGTACATTTAAGGAGGTATATATAGTAAGAGTATGTCAAAGTCAGTTACAAAATGTTTTGTATAATGGTGATAATAGCATGCTTCATGACTCAGCTAAGTGTTGCTAGCATGTTTAGTGTGTTTCTAGCATGCTTAGTACACAATAATTATGTGGTTAGTACTGCATTACTGTGTTAACCATGTCAGTTTCTGTTGCCAGTAGGTGGCGTTATGACTATAACTGAATATGAGCTTGGATGTGTGTTCAGGACAGAACTCTTATCAAACGTGTGAAGTTTGGTGCAAATTGGACATTGCCTTCTTGAGTAACAACAAAGTCATGTTTCATTGAATTAGCATGCTTTAGCACTTAGCTAAGCATTGTTAGCATGTTTTAACATGTTTCTAGCATGTTTAGAACTCAATGGCATTTTTAACATGTTGCTAGAACGGCATCAACGTGTTAAACATGTCACTTCCTGTTGCCAGTTGGTGGCGCTATTACTATAATTGAACATTCTCATGTAGATGTGTTCAGGCCATGACTCTTATCAAAAGTGTGAAGTTTGGGGCAGATTGGACATTCCATGCCTGAATTACAGCAAATTCCTATTTAATTGCAATAATAGCATGCTTTAGCACTTGGCTAAGAGTTTGCTAGCATGTTTTAGCATGTTTCTAGTATGTTGTTAGCATGTTTAACACTTGCTGGCACTTTTTTATATGTTATTAGGAGTCCATAACAGTGTTAAACATGTCACTTCCTGTTGCCAGCAGGTGGCGCTATGACTGTAACTGAATATAAGCATGGTCATGTGTTCAGGACAGAACGCTTATCAAAAGTGTGAAGTTTGGGGCAGATTGGACATTCCATGCCTGAGTTACAGCAAATTCATATTTAATTGCAGTAATATCATTCTTTAGCACTTAGCTAAGTGTTTGCTAGTATGTTTTAGCATGTCTATAGTATGTTGGTAGGATGTTTAGCACCTACTGGCATTTTTTTATATGTTATTAGGAGTCAAGAACAGTGTTAAACGTCACTTCCTGTTGCCAGCAGGTGGCGCTATGACTATAACTAAATATGAGCATGGACATGTGTTCAAGAGATAACTCTTATCAAACGTGTGACGTTTGGGGTAGATTGTACATTGCCTTCTTGAGTAACAACAAAGTCCTGTTTCATTGAATTAGCATGCTTTAGCACTTAGCTAAGTATTGCTAGTATGTTTTAACATGTTTCTAGCATGTTTAGAAGTCAATGGCATTTTTAACATGTTGCTAGAATGGCATCAACGTGTTAAACATGACACTTCCTGTTACCAGTAGGTGGCGCTATTACTATAACTGAATATTCTCATGTAGATATGTTCAGGACAGAACGCTTATCAAAAGTGTGAAGTTTGGGGCAGATTGGACATTCCATGCCTGAGTTACAGCAAATTCCTATTTAATTGCAATAATAGCATGCTTTAGCACTTAGCTAAGAGTTTGCTAGCATGTTTTAGCATGCTTCTAGTATGTTGTTAGCATGTTTAGCACTTGCTGGCACTTTTTTATATGTTATTAGGAGTCCATAACAGTGTTAAACATGTCACTTCCTGTTGCCAGCAGGTGGCGCTATGACTATAACTGAATATGAGCATGGTCATGTGTTCAGGACAGAACGTTTATTAAAAGTGTGAAGTTTGGCGCAGATTGGACATTGCCTTCTTGAGTAACAACAACATCCTGTTTCATTGAATTAGCATGCTTTAGCACTTAGCTAAGTATTGCTAGTATGTTTTAACATGTTTCTAGCATGTTTAGAAGTCAATGGCATTTTTAACATGTTGCTAGAATGGCATCAACGTGTTAAACATGACACTTCCTGTTACCAGTAGGTGGCGCTATTACTATAACTGAATATTCTCATGTAGATATGTTCAGGACAGAACGCTTATCAAAAGTGTGAAGTTTGGGGCAGATTGGACATTCCATGCCTGAGTTACAGCAAATTCCTATTTAATTGCAATAATAGCATGCTTTAGCACTTAGCTAAGAGTTTGCTAGCATGTTTTAGCATGCTTCTAGTATGTTGTTAGCATGTTTAGCACTTGCTGGCACTTTTTTATATGTTATTAGGAGTCCATAACAGTGTTAAACATGTCACTTCCTGCTGCCAGCAGGTGGCGCTATGACTGTAAGCATGATCATGTGTTCAGGACAGAACGCTTATCAAAAGTGTGAAGTTTGGGGCAGATTGGACATTCCTTGCCTGAGTTACAGCAAATTCATATTTAATTACAGTAATATCATTCTTTAACACTTAGCTAAGTGTTTGCTAGCATGTTTTAGCATGTTTCTAGTATGTTGTTAGCATGTTTAACACTTGCTGGCACTTTTTTATATGTTATTAGGAGTCCATAACAGTGTTAAACATGTCACTTCCTGTTGCCAGCAGGTGGCGCTATGACTGTAACTGAATATAAGCATGGTCATGTGTTCAGGACAGAACGCTTATCAAAAGTGTGAAGTTTGGGGCAGATTGGACATTCCATGCCTGAGTTACAGCAAATTCATATTTAATTGCAGTAATATCATTCTTTAGCACTTAGCTAAGTGTTTGCTAGTATGTTTCAGCATGTCTCTAGTATGTTGGTAGGATGTTTAGCACCTACTGGCATTTTTTTATATGTTATTAGGAGTCAAGAACAGTGTTAAACGTCACTTCCTGTTGCCAGCAGGTGGCGCTATGACTATAACTAAATATGAGCATGGACATGTGTTCAAGAGATAACTCTTATCAAACGTGTGAAGTTTGGGGTACATTGTACATTGCCTTTTTGAGTAACAACAAAGTCCTGTTTCATTGAATTAGCATGCTTTAGCATTTAGCTAAGTATTGCTAGCATGTTTTAACATGTTTCTAGCATGTTTAGAACTCAATGGCATTTTTAACATGTTGCTAGAACGGCATCAACGTGTTAAACATGTCACTTCCTGGTGCCAGTAGGTGGCGCTATTACTATAACTAAATTTGAGCATAGACATGTGTTCAGGCCATGATTCTTATCAAACGTGTGAAGTTTGGTGCAGATTGGACATTGCCTTCTTGAGTAACAACAACATCCTGTTTCATTGAATTAGCATGCTTTAGCACTTAGCTAAGTATTGCTAACATGTTTTAACATGTTTCTAGCATGTTTAGAAGTCAATGGCATTTTTAACATGTTGCTAGAATGGCATCAACGTGTTAAACATGACACTTCCTGTTACCAGTAGGTGGCGCTATTACTATAACTGAATATTCTCATGTAGATGTGTTCAGGACAGAACGCTTATCAAAAGTGTGAAGTTTGGGGCAGATTGGACATTCCATGCCTGAGTTACAGCAAATTCCTATTTAATTGCAATAATAGCATGCTTTAGCACTTAGCTAAGAGTTTGCTAGCATGTTTTAGCATGCTTCTAGTATGTTGTTAGCATGTTTAGCACTTGCTGGCACCTTTTTATATGTTATTAGGAGTCCATAACAGTGTTAAACATGTCACTTCCTGTTGCCAGCAGGTGGCGCTATGACTATAACTGAATATGAGCATGGTCATGTGTTCAGGACAGAACTCTTATCAAAAGTGTGAAGTTTGGGGCAGATTGGACATTCCATGCCTGAGTTACAGCAACTTCCTGTTTCATGGCGAAACATCGAAATTTGTCAGGCCGCCGAGGACCCGCACTTCGACGAAAACTCAAGATCTTCGCAATTTAACGTCGCAAAGGCCTGAAGTTTACACTCACCAAATTTGAAGATGATCAGATTAAAACTGTAGGAGGAGTTCGTTAAAGTACGAGGCCTGAAAATGGCAAAAACTGCACAAAAATCTGAGAGGAAGTTCAAAATGGCTGACTTCCTGTTGTGTTTAGGGCTACGCTCCAAGAGACTTTTTTGTAGGTATTAGGTAATTACATATATGTACCGAATTTCGTGCACGTACGTGGAACGATGCGGGAGGCGCACTCCGTTGAACTTTTATAGGTGGCGCTATCGAGCCATTTTGCCCCGTCCAATTCTGAAACCTATATCAGATGTAAATTTTCGCCAGTTCTGACGCGTGTGCAAAGTTTCGTGAGTTTTCGAGCATGTTTAGGCCCTCAAAAATGCAATTCAATGCGGAGAAGAAGAATAATAATAATAAATATAGCTGCGAGCAGCGATTACGGGCCCAAGCCGGTGGCACCGCAACCCCGATGCCTTTAGTTACCTAAAGGCACCGGGGTGGCGGTGCCGCCGGCTTTGGCCCTTCATCGCTGCTCGCAGCTATATTTATATATATATATATATATATATATATATATAATCTTGAATGTATTTTTTATCATGTTGAAAAAGTTTGGTGTGAATAAAATAAACCACTTAGGAGGAGTAACTAAAAACTCAGAGTCTGACATATCCAAAAAATCCACATTCAAACCAAAATATCTGACTTCCTGTTGCTCGGAGCTAATGACTGTAAATTAGAAAGTTGTCCGGCTCGATGAGACCAATATGCGTACTGATTTTTGTAACTGTGGGTAAAAGTAACCCCCCCACTTTTGATAAAAGCATTTTGAAAGTGACACACTTCCTGCTACCAGTTGGTGGCGCTATAACTTTGACTCACAATAGTTACATCCATCTGACCGGCCTCTTACCATGAACACACTGCTGAAGTTTCATCAAGATCAGTTAATGTATGCAGAAGTTATAACACTTCGTGTTTCTCTTTTCTCGCCATAAATTTGTTTCCTCGCCACGGCCAAACCGTTCGAGATATCAAAAATCCGTCCGCAATTTAGCATCCTCAATGTCTTGACTTCATGCACACCGAGTTTGGTGGCGATTGGATGAATTCTCTAGGAGGAGTAGTTCACATTCCACAGCAAGCGTTTTCCAAACAACCCATAATAGCTGACTTCCTGTTGGGCGGAGCTAATAACTTAGACTGCGGAAGTTGTTCGGCCCGATGAGATCTATATGTGTACCGAGTTTCATATTAATTCATGCAAGTGTGTTTGACATATGGACCAAGTTTTCAGACCGTGTTCAAGGGGGCGCTGTTGAGCCCCCTGCCACGCCCGGGTACTAGCTTCAGCCCGGCACTGATGGCCGTGGGTTCTGACCTGTGTGTAAAGTTTCAAGAGTTTTTGAGCACGTTAAGGACCCCAAAAGCCCCTGAAACCTTGATTAACAATATAAAAGCAATAGTCAAATCCCCCCCTCCCCTCACACACACAGAGACACAGAGAGAGGGAGAGAAAATTCTTCAGAAAATCCACATTCAAACCAAAATATCTCTTTTCCTGTTGGTCAGAGATCGTTAATGTAAATTAGAAAGTTGTCCGTCTTGATGAGAACAATACACATACCAAGTTTTGTTGCTGTTGATAAAACTAACCCCCCCCATTTATGACTAAAGGTGGCGCTACTGAGCCCCTCACCACGCCCGTTTCTGAAACTTTGCACAAGTCTACGGGCTAATAAGTGTGATGTGTCTGTCGAGTTTCATTCAATTTCAAGTATGTTAAGAGTCTCAAAAGCATCAAAAAACAATATTAAAGTTTGATGCGTTGCCACGACAACAGTATTAAAGATATCAAAAATCCTTTCACAGGTCTACATCTGCCGTGTGTTTACATTATACACATAAAGTTTGAAGCAAATCGGGTAAAAATAAGAGGGTGATTTCAAAGCATTTTGAAAGTGACACACTTCCTGCTGCCAGTTGGTGGCGCTATAACTTTGACTCACAATAGTCACATCCTTGTGTTCGGCCTCTTACAACGAACACACTGCTGAAGTTTCATCAAGATCAGATAATGTATGCTGAAGTTATAACACACTTCCTGTGTCCCTTATTCGCCATAAATTCGTTTCCTTGCCACGGCCAAACCGTTTGAGATATCAAAAATCCGTCCGCAATTTAGCATCCTCAATGTCTTGACTTCATGCACACCGAGTTTGGTGGGGATGGGATGAATTTTCTAGGAGGAGTAGTTCACATTCCACAGCAAGCGTTTTCCAAACAACCCATAATAGCCGACTTCCTGTTGGGCTGGCGTGAAACTTGACAGAGGGAAAGTTGTTCGGCCCGATGAGATCTATATGTGTACCGAGTTTCATATTAATTCATGCAAGCGTGTTTGATATATGGACCAAGTTTTCAGACCCCGTTCAAGGGGGCGCTGTTGAGCCCCCCTGCCACGCCCGTTTCTGAAACTTTTCACATGTCTACTGGCTAATAAATGTGATGTATCTGTCGAGTTTCATCCAATTTCAAGCATGCTAAGAGTCTCAAACGCATCCGAAAAGAATATTAAAGTTTGATGCGTTGCCACGGCAACAGTATCTAAGATATCAATAATTCTTTCACAGGTCTACATCTGCCGTGTGTCTACATTATACACATAAAGTTTGAAGCAAATCGGGTAAAATTAAGAGGGTGAATTCAAAGAATTTTGAAAGTGACACACTTCCTGCTGCCAGTTGGTGGCGCTATAACTTTGACTCACAATAGTCACATCCATGTGATCGGCCTCTTACAACAAACACACTGCTGAAGTTTCATCAAGATCAGTTAATGTATGCAGAAGTTATAACACACTTCCTGTGTCCCATTATTCGCCATAAATTTGTTTCCTCGCCACGGCCAAACCGTTTGAGATATCAAAAATCCGTTCGCAAGAATTCATCCTCAATGTCTTGACTTTATTCTCACCGAGTTTGGTGGCGATCGGATGAAATCCCTAGGAGGAGTATTTCACATTCCATTGTATGCGTTTTCCAAACAACGTATAATAACCGACTTCCTGTTGGGCTTTTGTAAAACTTAGAGCACGAAAGTTGTTCGGCCCGATGAGATCTATATGTGTACTGAGTTTCATATTATTACATGCAAGCGTGTTTGATTTATGGACCAAGTTTTCGGACCCCATTCCAGGGGGCGCTGTCGAGCCCCCCTGCCACGCCCCGGTACCAGCTTCAGCCCGGCCCTGATGGCCGCGGGTTCTGACGTGTGTGCAAAATTTCAAGAGTTTTTGAGCATGTTAAGGGCCCCAAAAGTGGCAAAAAGGCAAAAAAAAAAATAATGAAGAAAAAAAAAAAAAATAATCCTTACGAAAACAATAGGGCCTCCGCCCTTTCAGGGCTTGGGCCCTAATAATAATAATAATAAACAGAGCAATTCCAAGAGGGTCCTCACACCATCGGTGCTCGGGCCCTAATTAAAGCTGCAAGCAGCGATGAAAGGGCCCTCGCACCCGTGCCATCAACACTCGGTGGCTTTAGGAAGACAGAGCATGGTTGGGAAATGTACATTTAAGGAGGTATATATAGTAAGAGTATGTCAAAGTCAGTTACAAAATGTTTTGTATAATGGTGATAATAGCATGCTTCATGACTCAGCTAAGTGTTGCTAGCATGTTTAGTGTGTTTCTAGCATGCTTAGTACACAATAATTATGTGGTTAGTACTGCATTACTGTGTTAACCATGTCAGTTTCTGTTGCCAGTAGGTGGCGTTATGACTATAACTGAATATGAGCTTGGATGTGTGTTCAGGACAGAACTCTTATCAAACGTGTGAAGTTTGGTGCAAATTGGACATTGCCTTCTTGAGTAACAACAAAGTCATGTTTCATTGAATTAGCATGCTTTAGCACTTAGCTAAGCATTGTTAGCATGTTTTAACATGTTTCTAGCATGTTTAGAACTCAATGGCATTTTTAACATGTTGCTAGAACGGCATCAACGTGTTAAACATGTCACTTCCTGTTGCCAGTTGGTGGCGCTATTACTATAATTGAACATTCTCATGTAGATGTGTTCAGGCCATGACTCTTATCAAAAGTGTGAAGTTTGGGGCAGATTGGACATTCCATGCCTGAATTACAGCAAATTCCTATTTAATTGCAATAATAGCATGCTTTAGCACTTGGCTAAGAGTTTGCTAGCATGTTTTAGCATGTTTCTAGTATGTTGTTAGCATGTTTAACACTTGCTGGCACTTTTTTATATGTTATTAGGAGTCCATAACAGTGTTAAACATGTCACTTCCTGTTGCCAGCAGGTGGCGCTATGACTGTAACTGAATATAAGCATGGTCATGTGTTCAGGACAGAACGCTTATCAAAAGTGTGAAGTTTGGGGCAGATTGGACATTCCATGCCTGAGTTACAGCAAATTCATATTTAATTGCAGTAATATCATTCTTTAGCACTTAGCTAAGTGTTTGCTAGTATGTTTTAGCATGTCTATAGTATGTTGGTAGGATGTTTAGCACCTACTGGCATTTTTTTATATGTTATTAGGAGTCAAGAACAGTGTTAAACGTCACTTCCTGTTGCCAGCAGGTGGCGCTATGACTATAACTAAATATGAGCATGGACATGTGTTCAAGAGATAACTCTTATCAAACGTGTGACGTTTGGGGTAGATTGTACATTGCCTTCTTGAGTAACAACAAAGTCCTGTTTCATTGAATTAGCATGCTTTAGCACTTAGCTAAGTATTGCTAGTATGTTTTAACATGTTTCTAGCATGTTTAGAAGTCAATGGCATTTTTAACATGTTGCTAGAATGGCATCAACGTGTTAAACATGACACTTCCTGTTACCAGTAGGTGGCGCTATTACTATAACTGAATATTCTCATGTAGATATGTTCAGGACAGAACGCTTATCAAAAGTGTGAAGTTTGGGGCAGATTGGACATTCCATGCCTGAGTTACAGCAAATTCCTATTTAATTGCAATAATAGCATGCTTTAGCACTTAGCTAAGAGTTTGCTAGCATGTTTTAGCATGCTTCTAGTATGTTGTTAGCATGTTTAGCACTTGCTGGCACTTTTTTATATGTTATTAGGAGTCCATAACAGTGTTAAACATGTCACTTCCTGTTGCCAGCAGGTGGCGCTATGACTATAACTGAATATGAGCATGGTCATGTGTTCAGGACAGAACGTTTATTAAAAGTGTGAAGTTTGGCGCAGATTGGACATTGCCTTCTTGAGTAACAACAACATCCTGTTTCATTGAATTAGCATGCTTTAGCACTTAGCTAAGTATTGCTAGTATGTTTTAACATGTTTCTAGCATGTTTAGAAGTCAATGGCATTTTTAACATGTTGCTAGAATGGCATCAACGTGTTAAACATGACACTTCCTGTTACCAGTAGGTGGCGCTATTACTATAACTGAATATTCTCATGTAGATATGTTCAGGACAGAACGCTTATCAAAAGTGTGAAGTTTGGGGCAGATTGGACATTCCATGCCTGAGTTACAGCAAATTCCTATTTAATTGCAATAATAGCATGCTTTAGCACTTAGCTAAGAGTTTGCTAGCATGTTTTAGCATGCTTCTAGTATGTTGTTAGCATGTTTAGCACTTGCTGGCACTTTTTTATATGTTATTAGGAGTCCATAACAGTGTTAAACATGTCACTTCCTGTTGCCAGCAGGTGGCGCTATGACTATAACTGAATATGAGCATGGTCATGTGTTCAGGACAGAACGCTTATCAAACGTATGAAGTTTGGGGCAGATTGGACATTCCATGCCTGAGTTACAGCAACTTCCTGTTTCATGGCGAAACATCAAAATTTGTCAGGCCGCCGAGGACCCGCCCTTCGACGAAAACTCAAGATCTTCGCAATTTAACGTCGCAAAGGCCTTAAGATTACACTCACCAAATTTGAAGATGATCAGATTAAAACTGTAGGAGGAGTTCGTTAAAGTATGAGGCCTGAAAATGTCAAAAACTGCACAAAAATCTGGGAGGAAGTTCAAAATGGCTGACTTCCTGTTGGGTTTAGGGCTATGCTCCAAGAGACTTTTTTGTAGGTATTAGGTCATTACATGTATGTACCGAATTTCGTGCACGTACGTGGAACGTTGCGGGAGGCGCACTCCGTTGAACTTTTATAGGTGGCGCTATCGAGCCGTTTTACCCCGTCCAATTCTGAAACCTATATCAGATGTAAATTTTCGCCAGTTCTGACGCGTGTGCAAAGTTTCGTGAGTTTTCGCGCATGTTTAGGCCCTCAAAAATGCAATTCAATGCGGAGAAGAAGAATAATAATAATAATAATAATAATAATAAACAGAGCAATTCCAAGAGGGTCCTCACACCATCGGTGCTCGGGCCCTAATTAAAGCTGCAAGCAGCGATGAAAAGGGCCCTCGCACCCCTGCCACCGCCACCCGGCACCTTTAGGAAAGGCCTTAAGATTACACTCACCAAATTTGAAGAGGATCAGATCAAAACTGTAGGAGGAGTTTGTTAAAGTACAACATCAGGAAATGGCAAAAACTGCCCAAAATCTGACAGGAAGTTCAAAATAACTGACTTCCTGTTGTGTTTAGGGCTATGCTCCAAGAGACTTTTTTGTAGGTATTGGGTCCTTACATGTGTGTACCAAATTTCATACCTGTACGTGAAACGTCGAGCCGGGGTAAAATGTAGGGGCAATAAGTAAGCCATTTTGCCCCATCCAATTTTTAAAACCACATCACACGTAAATTGTCACCACTTCTGAAGCGTTTCATGTTTCATTTCAAGTTTCATGATTTTTCGAGCACGTTTTGTATTTGCCACACTTCCTGCTACCAGCAGGTGGCGCTATTGCTATAATCATAATGAGCATTGGCATGTGTTCAGGACAGGACTCTTATCAAACATGTGAAGTTTGGGGCAGATTGAAAATTGTATGCCTGAGTTACTGCAGGCTGTCTGTGGTTGCCTAGCAACATCAGAACTGCAAGCAACATTAATATTGAACTTATCTGATCATGCATATATCACCAAAAGGCCGAAATTGGGTGAACTAGTGCAAAAAATGCCCGTGCAAAATCAGTTTTTGTGTGTGTTTTTAGTAATTGTTGGTTTGGTGTGTGCTCATTGTTACAATTACACAGCAAAAGTTCAGTGATATTTTTATTTGTGCATGGTAAAAAGCACACAGTGAACTCCGAGAAAACGCTATGCTTGAGCAAACAGTTTGTGAATAGGCAACTACAAATGATGCCCGTGAAAGAGACTGTGAACGCATTGAATAGGATATGTTTAGTTGGTGAATAGCATAGGCTACTATTACACAGTAGCGACAACGTTAAGCGCACCAGAATGAAATATAATATTCAGAAGTAAACACTAACAGCATAGCTGACTTACAGATTCAGTTTACATCCACAAATGAATAAGCACCTCGATTCAGGGAGCAGTGCAAAGTGCCCGTGCAAAATCAGTTTTTGTGAGCTGATCGCCGTCAAAAAAGTTCAGGAGATATTTCTTGCGATGGCAATATGATCAAAAATAACTTTATATTGATTCAATGGATTAATAGCATTTTGAAAAAAAAAAGTCATGAATTTATTGCATTTTTGGGAAAAAATAATCCGTTTTTATAATAAATCTTAAAAAAATTCAAATCCAGATTTTGATTTTCAATGTTGTTATAACCTAAAGATGCTATGTGAAAGTTTGAAACAGAAAATAGTGGTTTTCACACATTTAGTGGTTATCTCACATTTGAGAGATATGCGAATAACACACAGACAGACAGACGGACGTTTCTGTAATTTATAGATAGATGGATTTATCACGTTCGGGAACCAAACTATAATATTCAGAAGTAAACAGTGTAGCTGACTGAGTGTTTATGTCAGAATGTTTATTTTTAAACCACAACCTTCTTGGGGCTTCTTTGACCGATACAACTCTATAATGTCAGAATGTTTATTTTTAAACCACAACCTTCTAAAAATGATATATTTAACGATATCTTTTGCATTTCTCATCCAAACAATGTCAAACTTGGCACTGCACTTACTCGTGCCCGTGGCGAGACACCTGTCGAGTTTGAAATCAATCGGACTAACGGTTCGAGAGATATGCGAGGAACAGACACACACACACACAGACAGACAGACAGACAGACGTTCCTGTAATTTATAGATAGATGTTTGTCAGGCCGCCGAGGGCACACCCTTCGACGAAAACTCTAGATCTTCGCAATTTAACGTCACAAAGGCCTTAAGATTACACTCACCAAATTTGAAGAGTATCAGATCAAATCTGTAGGAGGAGTTCGTTAAAGTACAACATCAGGAAATTACGAAAAATGCCCAAAATCCAGGAGGAAGTTCAAAATAGCTCACTTCCTGTTGTGTTTAGGGCTATGCTCCAAGAGACTTTTCTGTAGGTATTGGGTCATTACATGTATGTACCAAATTTCATACCTGTACGTGAAACCAGGAGCCGGGGCAAAATGTGGGGGCAATAATTTACCGAATTTGCCCCCCCCAATTCTGAAAACCATATCACACGTAAATTTTCACCACTTCTGAAGCGTGTGCAAAGTTTCATGAGTTTTCGAGCATGTTTAGGCCCTCTAAAAAGCGATTCACTTTGGAGAAGAAGAAGAAGAAGAATAATAACTAGATTAAAAAGTTCGTCGAGACAAACTTTAAGTTGGCTTGAGAAAGCCGGACCAGAAAGTTTAAAGAAGTTTAAAATAGTTTGGAGTTTAAATTAGTTTAAAGTTTAAAGTAGTTTAAAGTTTAAATTAGTTTGAAGTATAAAGTAGTTTAAAGTTTAAATTAGTTTGAAGTTTAAAGTAGTTTAAAGTTTAAATTAGTTTGAAGTTTAAATTAGTTTGAAGTGTAAATTAGCTTAAAGTTTAAATTAGTTTGAAGTTTAAATTAGTTTAAAGTTTAAATTTGTTTAAAGTTTAAATTAGTTTGAAGTTTAAAGTAGTTTAAAGTTTAAATTAGGTAGTTTAAAGTTAAAAAGTTGTTGGGGGTTTTCTAGTGGGTTGCTAAGGTGTTCTCGGTGGTTGCTAGGCGGTTCCTAGGGTGTTCTGGGTGGTTGCTATGCTGTTGCTAAGCGGTTGCTAGGGTATTTTGGGTGGTTGCTAGGGTGTTCTGGGTGGTTGCTAAGGTCTTTTTGGGTGGTTGCTAGACGGTTGCTAGGGTGTTCTAGGTGGTTTCTATGGTGTTGCTAGACGGTTGCTAAGGTATTTTGGGTGGTTGCTAGGCGGTTGCTAGGGTGTTCTGTGTGGTTGCTATGGTGTTGCTAGGCGGTTGCTAAGGTATTTTGGGTGGTTGCTAGGATGTTGCTAGGCGGTTGCTAGGGTGTTCTGGGTGGTTGCTAGGCGGTTGCTAGGGTGTTCTGGGTGGTTGCTATGGTGTTGCTAGGTGGTTGCTAGGGTATTCTGGGTGGTTGCTAGGCGGTTGCTAGGGTGTTCTGGGTGGTTGCTATGGTGTTGCTATGGTGTTGCTAGGGTATTATGGGTGGTTGCTAGGCGGTTGCTAGGGTGTTCTGGGTGGTTGCTATGGTGTTGCTAGGCGGTTGCTAAGGTATTCAGGGCGGTTGATATGGTGTTACTAGGTGGTTGGTAGTTGTCACAGATGGTTACTATGGAGTTTTTATAGAGTTCTTAGCATGATCTTGGCATGATTTAGCACTTAACTAATCGCTATTAGCATGTAGCTATTCACTGCTAGCATGTGTAGCATGTTGGAAGTGCTGTTTGCTAGCATGAGTCAAAAGAGCCAAGCCTCATCTCTATATGATGTTCTGATACAGAGATATAGGTCTTGCAAAACGGTTGCTAGGGTACTCAAGTTTGGTTGCTATGGAGTTGCTTGGGAGCTGGAAGCTTTAAACTTAAGAAGTTTAAAGTGGTTTGAAGTTTAAAGTAGTTCACGAGTTTTGAGTATATAAGTTTACAAGTTTTAATGAGTTTAGAGTGTGTGTGTGTGTGTGTGTGTGTGTGTGTGTGTGTGTGTGTGTGTGTGTGTGTGTGTGTGTGTGTGTGTTCACACACACACACACACACACACACACACACTCAGAGTTTATGAGTTTAGAGTTTATAAGTCTATAAATTGATGAGTTTATAAGTGTAAGAGTTTTTGAGTTTAGAGTTTATAAGTTTTAAATGAGTTTAGAGTTTATAAGTTTAAATGACTTTAGACTATAAATTTAAATGAGTTTAAGAGTTCAGAGTTTATTAATTTATGAGTTAAAGAGTTCATAAGTCTATGAATTCATGAGTTTATAAGTTAATTAGTTTATAAGTGTATGAGTTTAGAGTTTATTAGTTTAAATGAGTCTCATTGGCTAATATAGTATATAGAACGGCAGTTTGGTTTAGTCTTCAAGGTATTTTGATTTGAATTTTCGTCGGTTGGTGAGTTTGAATCTAAATTTGAATTTTTTAGAACTCCCCAGTGTAAGTCAATGGGAGTTTTTCCGAGTTTTGATCGTCATTTTTAGGAAAACCGTAAGTCCGATCAGTCTAAAAAGATATAGCAACTAACTTCAGATCAGTTTGAGTGTCTGAGCCGAGTTTGGAGTGTGTAGAGTTAAAGCTCTAGGACGAGTTTGAGTCAACAGTTTTTAACAGAAGAATAATAATAATAACTAGAATGTACATTTCCTGAAGAAAATGTGAAATGGTGCTTGCAGTGGCAAAACTCGCCACTCGGTTGCTAGAGTGTGGTACATGATTGCATACAAGCCAACAAACATGTCTGTACGATGTTCTGGTGCTGAGATATGGCTTATTCATGTTGTTCAGGTGGTTGCTAGGGTGTTCTGGGTGGTTGCTAGGCAGTTGCTAGGGTATTATGGGTGGTTGCTATGGTGTTGCTAGGCAGTTTCTAGGGTATTCTGGGTGGTTGCTAGGGTGTTGCTAGGCGGTAGCTAGGGTGTTCTGGGTGGTTGCTAGGGCGTTGCTAGGCAGTTGCTAGGGTGTTCTAGGTGGTTGCTATGGTATTCTGGGTGGTTGCTAGGGCGTTGCTAGGGTATTCTGGGTGGTTGCTAGGGCATTGCTAGGGTGTTCTGGGTGGTTGCTATGGTGTTGCTAGGCGGTTGCTAGGGTATTCTTGGTGGTTGCTATGGCGTTGCTAGGCAGTTACTAGGGTGTTCTGGGTGGTTGCTATGGTGTTGCTAGGCGGTTGCTAGGGTATTCTGGGTGGTTGCTATGGTGTTGCTAGGGTATTCTGAGTGGTTGCTATGGTATTCTGAGTGGTTGCTATGGTGTTGCTAGGCGGTTGCTAGGGTGTTCTGGGTGGTTGTTATGGTGTTGCTAGGGTATTCTGGGTGGTTGCTAGGGCGTTGCTAGGGTGTTCTGGGTGGTTGCTATGGTGTTGATACTAGCTTGATTAACATGTTGCTAGCATTATGCTAGCTTTATTAGCATGTTGCTAACATGATGCTAGCTTTATTAGCATGTTGCTAGCATGATGCTAGCTTTATTAGCATGTTGGTAGCATAATGCTAGCTTGATTAGCATGTTGCTAGCATGATGCTAGCATGATTAGCATGTTGCTACCATGTTTTTAGCAAGATGCTGTTGCCAGGTGGTTGCTAGGGTGTTCTGGGTGGTTGCTATGGTGTTGCTAGGCAGTTGCTAAGGTGTTCTGGGTGGTTGCTAGGCAGTTGCTAGGGTATTCTTGGTGGTTGCTAGGCAGTTGCTAGGGTGTTCTGGGTGGTTGCTATGGTGTTGCTAGGCAGTTGCTAGGGTGTTCTGGGTGGTTGCTATGGTGTTGCTAGGCAGTTGCTATGGTATTCTGAGTGGATGCTAGGGCGTTACTAGGCAGTTGCTAGGTGTTCTGGGTGGTTGCTAGGCAGTTGCTAGGGTGTTCTGGGTGGTTGCTAGAGTTTTTTGGTGGTTACTAGAGCATTTCTAGACGTTGCTAGGGTGTTCAGGGTGGTCGCTAAGGTATTTTTGGTAGTTGCTATGGTGTTACTAGGTGTTGGTAGTTGTCAAATATGGTTACTATGGAGTTTTTATAGAGTTCTTAAAATCTTTAATTTCGAGTGCCTTCAGTACGGCACTCGGCCTGCGGCCTCGTGCCTATGGCCGAATAGGCACAAGCATGGAGCGAAATCGCAAGGCCACAAGAGTAAAATTGCTTTAAAAAATAAAAAAAAATAAAAAAATGTTTTTTTTTTTGTTTAGGGTGGTTGCTATGGAGCTCTTAGTGGTTGCTAGGGTGCTGTAACTGGTTGCTAGGGTGTGGCTATGAAGATTTTAGGCCATTACTTATTGGCTGCTTGATAATATAAATCCTCTGAGGGAGAGAGAGAGGGAGAGACGCAGGGGTGTCAGGCCCTTTGGAGTCTGTGTGTGTGAAAACGTCGGTTGGATTTGAATTTTTTTAGAATGCCCAATGTAAAGTCAATGGGACTTTTTTGGCCGCTTTTTCGTCCGCTGTGCGAACATCGTACACCCGATCGCTTAGAAAAGTCATACCACACCTCTCCTCAATGAGCCGGTCGATTTGATGCCTCACTCAGGGGTCTGAGACAAACGGTGCGGGGCGCATTACGCGCCAAACTTTGTCCAGAATAATAAGAAGAATAATAATAATAAGTATGGAGGATAACAATAGTGATGCCTTGCTTTCAGCAAGCACCACTAACTAGATGCTAAAGTTCGTCGAGACAAACTTTAAGTTGGCTTGAGAAAGTTTGGACCAGAACGTTTTTTGCTAGGCGGTTGCTAGGGTGTTCTGGGTGGTTGCTAGGCGGTTGCTAGGGTGTTCTGGGTGGTTGCTATGCTGTTGTAAGGTGGTTGCTAGGGTATTTGGGTTGGTTGCTAGGGTGTTCTGGGTGGTTGCTAGGCGGTTGCTAGGGTGTTTTGGGTATTCTGGGTGGTTGCTAGGGTGTTCTGGGTGGTTGTTATGGTGTTGCTAGGCGGTTGCTAGGGTATTCTGGGTGGTTGCTAGGCGGTTGCTAGGGTGTTCTGGGTGGTTGCTATGGTGTTGCTAGGCGGTTGCTAGGGTGTTCTGGGTGGTTGCTAGGTGGTTGCTAGGGTGTTTTGAGTGGTTGCTAGGCGGTTGCTAGGGTATTCTGGTTGGTTGCTATGGTGTTGCTAGGCGGTTGCTAGGGTGTTCTGGGTGGTTGCTATGGTGTTGCTAGGGTATTCTTGGTGGTTGCTAGGGTGTTCTGGGTGGTTGCTAGGCGGTTGCTAGGGTGTTCTGGGTGGTTGCTATGGTGTTGCTAGGCGGTTGCTAGGGTATTCTGGGTGGTTGCTAGGCGGTTGCTAGGGTATTCTGGGTGGTTGCTAGGGCATTGCTAGGGTGTTCTGGGTGGTTGCTATGGTGTTGCTAGGCGGTTGCTAGGGTATTCTTGGTGGTTGCTATGGCGTTGCTAGGCAGTTACTAGGGTGTTCTGGGTGGTTGCTATGGTGTTGCTAGGCGGTTGCTAGGGTATTCTGGGTGGTTGCTATGGTGTTGCTAGGGTATTCTGAGTGGTTGCTATGGTATTCTGAGTGGTTGCTATGGTGTTGCTAGGCGGTTGCTAGGGTGTTCTGGGTGGTTGTTATGGTGTTGCTAGGGTATTCTGGGTGGTTGCTAGGGCGTTGCTAGGGTGTTCTGGGTGGTTGCTATGGTGTTGATACTAGCTTGATTAACATGTTGCTAGCATTATGCTAGCTTTATTAGCATGTTGCTAACATGATGCTAGCTTTATTAGCATGTTGCTAGCATGATGCTAGCTTTATTAGCATGTTGGTAGCATAATGCTAGCTTGATTAGCATGTTGCTAGCATGATGCTAGCATGATTAGCATGTTGCTACCATGTTTTTAGCAAGATGCTGTTGCCAGGTGGTTGCTAGGGTGTTCTGGGTGGTTGCTATGGTGTTGCTAGGCAGTTGCTAAGGTGTTCTGGGTGGTTGCTAGGCAGTTGCTAGGGTATTCTTGGTGGTTGCTAGGCAGTTGCTAGGGTGTTCTGGGTGGTTGCTATGGTGTTGCTAGGCAGTTGCTAGGGTGTTCTGGGTGGTTGCTATGGTGTTGCTAGGCAGTTGCTATGGTATTCTGAGTGGATGCTAGGGCGTTACTAGGCAGTTGCTAGGTGTTCTGGGTGGTTGCTAGGCAGTTGCTAGGGTGTTCTGGGTGGTTGCTAGAGTTTTTTGGTGGTTACTAGAGCATTTCTAGACGTTGCTAGGGTGTTCAGGGTGGTCGCTAAGGTATTTTTGGTAGTTGCTATGGTGTTACTAGGTGTTGGTAGTTGTCAAATATGGTTACTATGGAGTTTTTATAGAGTTCTTAAAATCTTTAATTTCGAGTGCCTTCAGTACGGCACTCGGCCTGCGGCCTCGTGCCTATGGCCGAATAGGCACAAGCATGGAGCGAAATCGCAAGGCCACAAGAGTAAAATTGCTTTAAAAAATAAAAAAAAATAAAAAAATGTTTTTTTTTTTGTTTAGGGTGGTTGCTATGGAGCTCTTAGTGGTTGCTAGGGTGCTGTAACTGGTTGCTAGGGTGTGGCTATGAAGATTTTAGGCCATTACTTATTGGCTGCTTGATAATATAAATCCTCTGAGGGAGAGAGAGAGGGAGAGACGCAGGGGTGTCAGGCCCTTTGGAGTCTGTGTGTGTGAAAACGTCGGTTGGATTTGAATTTTTTTAGAATGCCCAATGTAAAGTCAATGGGACTTTTTTGGCCGCTTTTTCGTCCGCTGTGCGAACATCGTACACCCGATCGCTTAGAAAAGTCATACCACACCTCTCCTCAATGAGCCGGTCGATTTGATGCCTCACTCAGGGGTCTGAGACAAACGGTGCGGGGCGCATTACGCGCCAAACTTTGTCCAGAATAATAAGAAGAATAATAATAATAAGTATGGAGGATAACAATAGTGATGCCTTGCTTTCAGCAAGCACCACTAACTAGATGCTAAAGTTCGTCGAGACAAACTTTAAGTTGGCTTGAGAAAGTTTGGACCAGAACGTTTTTTGCTAGGCGGTTGCTAGGGTGTTCTGGGTGGTTGCTAGGCGGTTGCTAGGGTGTTCTGGGTGGTTGCTATGCTGTTGTAAGGTGGTTGCTAGGGTATTTGGGTTGGTTGCTAGGGTGTTCTGGGTGGTTGCTAGGCGGTTGCTAGGGTGTTTTGGGTATTCTGGGTGGTTGCTAGGGTGTTCTGGGTGGTTGTTATGGTGTTGCTAGGCGGTTGCTAGGGTATTCTGGGTGGTTGCTAGGCGGTTGCTAGGGTGTTCTGGGTGGTTGCTATGGTGTTGCTAGGCGGTTGCTAGGGTGTTCTGGGTGGTTGCTAGGTGGTTGCTAGGGTGTTTTGAGTGGTTGCTAGGCGGTTGCTAGGGTATTCTGGTTGGTTGCTATGGTGTTGCTAGGCGGTTGCTAGGGTGTTCTGGGTGGTTGCTATGGTGTTGCTAGGGTATTCTTGGTGGTTGCTAGGGTGTTCTGGGTGGTTGCTAGGCGGTTGCTAGGGTGTTCTGGGTGGTTGCTATGGTGTTGCTAGGCGGTTGCTAGGGTATTCTGGGTGGTTGCTAGGCGGTTGCTAGGGTATTCTGGGTGGTTGCTAGGCGGTTGCTAGGGTGTTCTGGGTGGTTGCTATGGTGTTGCTAGGCGGTTGCTAGGGTATTCGGAGTGGTTGCTAGGCGGTTGCTAGGGTGTTCTGGGTGGTTGCTATGGTGTTGCTAGGCGGTTGCTAAGGTATTCTGGGCGGTTACTAGGCGGTTGCTAGGGTGTTCTGGGCGGTTGCTATGGTGTTGCTAGGTGGTTGGTAGTTGTCACAGATGGTTACTATGGAGTCTTTATAGAGTTCTTAGCATGATCTTGGCATGATATAGCACTTAACTACTCGTTATTAGCATGTAGCTATTCAGTGCTAGCATGTGTAGCATGTTGGAAGTGCTGTTTGCTAGCATGAGTCAAAAGAGCCAAACCTCATCTCTATACGATGTTCTGATACAGAGATATAGGTCTTGCAAAACGGTTGCTAGGGTACTCAAGTTTGGTTGCTATGGAGTTGCTTGGGAGCTGGAAGCTTTAAACTTAAGAAGTGGTTTGAAGTTTAAAGTAGTTTACGAGAATTTGAGTTTTGAGTTTATAAGTTTAAATGAGTTTAGTGTGTGTGTGTGTGTGTGTGTGTGTGTGTGAACACACACACACACACACACACACACACACACACACACACACACTCAGAGTTTATGAGTTTAGAGTTTATAAGTGTATAAATTGATGAGTTTATAAGTGTAAGAGTTTTTGAGTTTAGAGTTTATACGTTTTAAATGAGTTTAGAGTTTATAAGTTTTAATGAGTTTAAGAGTTCAGAGTTTATTAATTTATGAGTTTAAGAGTTCATAAGTCTATGAATTCATGAGTTTATAAGTTAATTAGTTTATAAGTGTATGAGTTTAGAGTTTATTAGTTTAAATGAGTCTCAATGGCTCATATAGTATATAGAATGGCAGTTTGGTTTAGTCTTCAAGGTGTTTAGATTTAAATTTTGTCAGTTTGAATTTTTTAGAACTCCCCAATGTAAGTCAATGGGAGTTTTTGAATGAGTTTTTTCGAGTTTTGATCGTCATTTTTAGGAAAACCGTAAGTCCGATCAGTCTGAAAAGATATAGCAACGCGAGTCAGATCAGTTTGAGTGTCTGTGCCGAGTTTGGAGTATGTGGAGTTAAAGCTCTAGGAGGAGTTTGAGTTGTAAATTTTTAGGGTCAGAAGAATAATAATAATAATAAGTTTAAATAGGATTTCAGTAAGTTGGCTCTCTCAAGCCAACTTAATAATAATAATAATAAGTTTAAGTACAATATCAGTAAGTTGGCTCTCTCAAGCCAACTTAATAAACGGAGCAAAAACAATAGGGTCCTCTCACCATCGGTGCTCGGGCCCTAATAATAAACAGAGCAATTCCAAGAGGGTCCTCACACCATCGGTGCTCGGGCCCTAAATATAGCTGCGAGCAGCGATTACGGGCCCAAGCCGGTGGCACCGCAATCCTGGTGCCAGGTTGGCGGTACCGCCGGCTTTGGCCCTCCATCGCTGCTCGCAGCTATATTTATATTTATATATATATATACACACACACACACACACATACATATATATATATATATATATATATATATATATATATACACACACACACACACACACACATATATATATATATATATATATATATATATATATATATATATACACACACACACACATATATATAAATAAATTTAAGGGACAAGACAGATAATTTTACTTGCCTGACCTGATTAGAACAAAGAAAAAAATAAAAAATAAAATAATAAGTAGGGGATCACTAAATCGAGAGAATATTCTGATTTTATGATACACTCAAAATATTCCACAACAAATCCTTTAAATGTAATGATATTCCGAACGGAACAAGATTAAAAAATAAAAAATAAACTATAAACAAAGCCAAAACGAAAAAAATAAATATAATAAAAAAAATTAATTTCAAGCAATCCATGGCATGATTTATTTATTTTTTGGACTAAAACATTCTGGCTTTTTTAAACTCAAACATAATTCTTAAATTGAATAATAATAATAATAAAAGAATAAAATGGGTTTAGTTCTGATTTTGTTGAAATCGCTCGCTCTCCGTACCTAACTTTTCCTGAATACAATCACAATTGAAACTGTGACATTGATTTCATACAACAGGATATTAACAGTTAAAATGAAGTCATTTACATTTTAGATACAATATTGACTGTTTTTGTTCTGTTTCAGCAGCGAAAATAGTTAAACAAAGATCACAGAAGAACGCATCTCACAGGAACGTGTTTTCTCATAACTGAATGATTCAGCATTTTGAACGAATTGGTTGACTCAAAGATTGAATGATCAATCCATAAACATCTGTTTATGTTTATGGATCCATGTTTATGGATCTGTATATGTTTATGGATTTCGAATCGTTTGAACGAATTAATCAATGACTCGCTCATTAAGACGGTCACTTGGCGACATCTAATGGCGGTTTAGTGTTGTTTAAAAGCATAATTCTTTCCAACGTGTGTGTGATTTGTGTGTGCACCATTATAAATGTCCGTGCGGACGTCCGTATTTTTCTTTCACTTTTATATTAGCGTTTTAAAAGCACCCGCTCGTGTCACACACGTCGATTAACCGGTGGGAAAATATCCTCAGACACATACCTAATAAATGTATATTTAAATACATTATTGGCCTAGCTGGTAAAAAGTTTTATATATTATTTTTATGTCCTTTTGGACACAAGAGGGCAGTATAGCCCTATGTATGACTTGAATTTTTTTTTTACTTTACTGTTTTAAAATTTAGAATAAAATTAGAATAAAATTCTTTTTAAAAACAGAATAAAATGGGTTTAGTTATGATTTTTGTATACTTTTATATAGAAATAAATGGTAGAAAATTACATTTTTAGAAGATTTGAGGCTTTTAGTGCCTTTTGGAGGCTGATTTAGCAAAAAATCCACATTCAAACCAAAATATCTGACTTCCTGATGGTCGGAGCTAATGACTTTAAATTAGAAAGTTGTCCGGGTCGATGAGATCAACATACGTACTGAGTTGTGCTACTGTAGGTAAAACGACCCCCCCCCCCACTTTTGTCAAAAGCATTTTGAAAGTGACACATTTCCTGCTGCCAGTTGGTGGCGCTTTAACTTTGACACACAATAGTTACATCCATCTGATCGGCCTCTTACCATGAACAAACTGCTGAAGTTTCATAAAGATCAGTTAATTGTTTCTCGCCATAAATTCGATTCCTCGCCACAGCCAAACCGTTCGAGATATCAAAAATCCGTCCGCAATTTAGCATCCTCAAAGTCTTGACTACATGCACACCGAGTTTGAAGGGGACACGGTGAATTTTCTAGGAGGAGTATTTCACATTCCACAGCAAGCGTTTTCCAAACAACCCATAATAGCCGACTTCCTGTTGGGCTGGCGTAAAACTTGACCGGGGTAAAGTTGTTCGGCCCGATGAGATCTATATGTGTACCGAGTTTCATATTAATTCATGCGAGCGTGTTTGATATATGGATCAAGTTTTAGAACCCTGTTCAAGGGGGCGCTGTTGAGCCCCCCTGCCACGCCCGGGTACCAGCTTCAGCCCGGCCCTGATGGCCGTGGGTTCTGACCTGTGTGCAAAGTTTCAAGAGTTTTTGAGCACGTTAAGGACCCCAAAAGCCCCTGAAACCTTGATTAACAATATAAAAGCAATAGTCAAATCCCCCCCTCCCCTCACACACACACAGACACAGAGAGAGGGAGAGAAAATTCTTCAGAAAATCCACATTCAAACCAAAATATCTCTCTTCCTGTTGGTCGGAGATGGTTCATGTAAATTAGAAAGTTGTCCGTCTTGATGAGAACAATACACATACCAAGTTTTGTGATTCTAGGAAAAACTAAGCCCCCATTTTTGACTAAAGGTGGCGCTACTGAGCCATTCCACCACGCCCGTTTCTGAAACTTTGCACATGTCTACGGGCTAATAAATGTGATGTGTCTGTTGAGTTTCATGCAATTTCAAGTATGTTAAGAGCCTCAAAAGCATCAAAAAATAATATTAAAGTTTGATGCGTTGCCACGGCAACAGTATCTAAGATATCAATAATCCTTTCACAGGTTTACATCTGCCGTGTGTCTATATTGTACACATAAAGTTTGAAGCAAATCGGGTAAAAATAAGACACTGATTTCAAAGCATTTTGAAAGTGATGTACTTCCTGCTGCCTGTTGGTGGCGCTATAACTTTGACTCACAATAGTCACATCCATGTGATCGGCCTCTTACAACGAACACACTGCTGAAGTTTCATCAAGATCAGTTAATGTATGCAGAAGTTATAACACACTTCCTGTTTCATTTTTTCGCCATAAATTTGTTTCCTCGCCACGGCCAAACCGTTCGAGATATCAAAAATCCGTCCGCAATTTAGCATCCTCAATGTCTTGACTTCATGCACACTGAGTTTGGAGGCGAATCGATGAATTCCCTAGGAGGAGTACATTAAATTCCACAGCATGCGTTTCCAAACAACGCTAAATAGCCAACTTCCTGTTTGGCTGGCGTAAAACTTAGAGCACGAAAGTTGTTCGGCCCGATGAGATCTATATGTGTACTGAGTTTCATATTATTACATGCAAGCGTGTTTGATTTATGGACACGTGTTTGGATCCCGTTCCAGGGGGCGCTGTCGAGCCCCCCTGCCACGCCCGGGTACCAGCTTCAGTCCGGCCCTGATGGCCGCGGGTTCTGACGTGTGTGCAAAATTTCAAGAGTTTTCGAGCATGTTAAGGGCCCCAAAAGTGCCCGAAAGGTTGACAAAATAATAATAATAATAATAAATATAGCTGCGAGCAGCGATTGCGGGCCCAAGCCGGTGGCACCACCACCCTGGTGCCTTTAGTTACACTAAAGGCACCGGGGTGGCGGTGTCACTGGCTTGGGCCCTCCATCGCTGCTCGCAGCTATATTTATATATATATATATATATAAATATATATATATATATATATATATATAAATATATATATATAAATATATATATAAACCGGTGTATATAATGCAACAATATATATATATATATATATATATATATATATATATAACAAAAAAAATATATATATATCAGACAAGTAATATTCTCTGTCTTGTCCCTTAATGTTTTTATATATATATATATTTTTTTTTTTTTTTTTTTTTTTGGATGCTAAACTATTGTTTATTATAGGCTTTGTACTTCACTCACGTTCCAATATTGAAGGGAAAACTTCACATGCTCTTCACATGCGCAAAATGTGCTTGGAAACATCACAGTTGAGCAGTGATTTCTGTGAATAGTATGAATTGTACTACTGTCTATTTAAACAGAGCAGTGTAATTTTTATATGTTAGGTTGACTATTTTATTATTATATTTTATTAAGGCTATAATGAACAGGCTGCGTTGTCAAGATTGCAATGCTGGAATGCACAATATGTTGTTGTTTTGTGTGTGTGTGTGTGTGTGTGTGTGTGTGTGTGTGTGTGTGTGTGTGTGTGTGTGTGTGTGTGTGTGTGTGTGTGTGTGGCGTGGGCGCGATCGAACAGTGGAAACATAAAAATATAGGCTACTCCGTAATTTTGTTCATACAGGACATCATTTAAATTGCAATGTGTTTACTTATATTTATGTACACTCACAATAAAACACAACATTGTGCTTTTGTAAAAAAACATTCAAGCAATCCCACCCCCGAAATGGCGCCATTTTTAAAATGAAACTAAAATGCTCACGGCTGCATGGGCAATATGTGTCTACAGTGAGGAACGAGCAGAACAGAGTGAATGTTTTTTAGTTCATTCCTACTGGACGTCCATATTTCATTTTCGCTTTTAAGGTAGCGATTTAAAAGCCCCCACCGCGCTGTCACACATCGATTAACCAGTGGGAAAAAATTCTCAGTCACATCGCTAATATATTTATATATACATACAATATACAATGGGCCTACCTGATTTTGAACACAAGAGGGCAGTATAGCCCTATGTATGACTTTTTTCTTTTTACTAAATAGCTCATTCTGGCTGTTTTTAAACTTGTACATAATTCTTGAATTAAAAGAAAAACTGAATAAACCCAAAACTGGGTTTAGATCTGATATTTGTATAATTTTATATAAAAATAAATAGTGTATAATTAAATTTTTAGAAGATCTGAGACGTTTTCTGATTCCTTTTTTGACATTACTTTAATCCCTCGCCATAGCAAAACCGTTTGAGATATTCGATATCCGTTCACAATTTAGCATCTTTAATGTATTTTCATCATGTTGAAAAAGTTTGGTGTGAATAAAATAAACCACTTAGCAGGAGTGGGTAAAAATGCAAAGGCTGAATTTGCAAATAAATCCACATTCAAACCAAAATATCTGACTTCCTCTTGGTCAGAGCTAATGATTGTAAATTAGAAAGTTGTCCGACTCGATGAGACCAATATACTTACTGATTTTTATAATTGTGGGTAAACCTAACCCCCCCACTTTTGTCAAAAACATTTTGAAAGTGACACACTTCCTGCTACCAGTTGGTGGCGCTATAACTTTGACTCACAATAGTTACATCCATCTGATCGGCCTTTTACCACCAACACACTGCTGAAGTTTCATCAAGATCAGTTAATGTATGCAGAAGTTATACCACTTTGTGTTTCTCTTTTCTCGCCATAAATGCGTTTCCACGCCACGGCCAAACCGTTCGAGATATCAAAAATTCGTCCGCAATTTAGCATCCTCAATGACTTGACTTCATGCACACAGAGTTTGGTGGCGATTTAATTAATTTTCTAGGAGGAGTGTTTCAAATTCCACAGCAAGCGTTCTCCAAACAACACATAATAGCTGACTTCCTGTTGGACGGAGCTAATAACTTAGAGTGCGGAAGTTGTTCGGCCCGATGAGATCTATATGTGTACCGAGTTTCATATTAATTCATGCAAGTGTGTTTGATATATGGACCAAGTTTTCAGACCGTGTTCAAGGGGGCGCTGTTGAGCCCCCCTGCCACGCCCGGGTACCAGCTTCAGCCCGGCACTGATGGGCGTGGGTTCTGAACTGTGTGCAAAGTTTCAAGAGTTTTTGAGCATGTTAAGGACCCCAAAAGCCCCTGAAACCTTGAAAAACTAAGATTAAATGGAATAGACATCCCCCACCCCCACCCCCCTACACACACACACACACAGAGACGTAGGCTAGAGGCAGAGAGAGAGGGAGAAAATCCTCATTCAAACCAAAATATCTGACTTCCTGTTGGTTGGAGCTTATAAGTGTAAATTAGAAAGTTGTCCGGCTCGATGGGAACAATATACATACCTATTTTTGTGATTCTAGGAAAAACTAAGCCCCCATTTTTGACTAAAGGTGGCGCTACTGAGCCCCTCACCACGCCCATTTCTGAAACTTTGCACATGTCTACTGGCTAATAAATGTGATGTGTCTGTCGAGTTTCATGCATTTTCAAGCATGTGAAGAGTCTCAAAAGCATCCGAAAAGAATATTAAAGTTTGATGCGTTGCCACAGCAACAGTATCTAAGATATCAAAAATCCTTTCACAGGTCTACATCTGCCATGTGTCTACATTATCCACATAAAGTTTGAAGCAAATCAGATTAAATTAAGAGGGTGATTTCAAAGCATTTTGAAAGTGACCCACTTCCTGCTGCCAGTTGGTGGCGCTATAACTTTGACTCACAATAGTCACATCCATGTGATCGGCCTCTTACAACGAACACACTGCTGAAGTTTCATCAAGATCAGTTAATGTATGCTGAAGTTATAACACACTTCCTGTTTCCATTATTCGCCCTAAATTCGTTTCCTCGCCACGGCCAAACCGTTCGAGATATCAAAAATCCGTCCGCAATTTAGCATCCTCAATGTCTTGACTTCATACACACTGAGTTTCGAGGGGATTGGATGATTTCTCTAGGAGGAGTACATTAAATTCCACAGCATGCGTTTCCAAACAACCCATAATAGCCGACTTCCTGTTGGGCTGGCGTAAAACTTAGAGCACGAAAGTTGTTCGGCCCAATGAGATCTATATGTGTGCCGAGTTTCATATTATTACATACAAGTGTGTTTGAGTTATGGACAAGTGTTTGGATCCCGTTCCAGGGGGCGCTGTCGAGCCCCCCTGCCACGCCCGGGTACCAGCTTCGGTCCGGCCCTGATGGCCGCGGGTTCTGACATGTGTGCAAAGTTTCAAGAGTTTTTGAGCATGTTAAGGGCCCCAAAAGTGCCCGAAAGGTTGACAAAATAATAATAATAATAATAATAATAATAAATATAGCTGCGAGCAGCGATTACGGGCCCAAGCCGGTGGCACCGCAACCCCAGTGCCTTTAGTAACCTAAAGGCACCGGGGATGGCGATGCCGCCGGCTTTGGCCCTCCATCGCTGCTCGCAGCTATATTTATATATATATATATATATATATATATATATATATATATATATATATATATATATCTTTCTATCTATCTATATCTATATCTATATATATATATATATATATATATATATATATATATATATCTTTCTATCTATCTATGTCTATATATATATATATATATATATATATATATATATATATGTATATTTACACACACACACATATATATATAAGACAGAAAATATTACTTGTCTTACCTTATTCTGATTTTATGATACACTCAAAATATTCCACAACAAATCCTTTAAATTTAATGTAAAAATAAAAACGAAAGTAAGCAGTTTTGGTCTCACGTATCTCTCTCATTAGAATAAAAAATTTCAATATTTGCGATGCATTTGGATGCTAAACTGTTCTTTATTATAGGCTTTGTACTTCACTCATGTTCCAATATTGATAGAAAAAATCATCCTCTTCACACGCGCAAAAATGTGCTTGGAAACATCACAGTGGAGCTCTGCTTACTGTGAATGGTACAAATTGTACTACTGACTATTTAAACAGAGCAGTGTAATTCGTATATGTTAGGTTGACTATTTTTATTATTATATTGTATTAGGGCTATAATGAACAGGCTGCGATGTCAAGATTGCAATTCTGGAATGTGTGTGTGTGTGACGCGGTTGCGGTTGAACAGTGGACACATAAAAACATAAATAAAATGTTTAAGTTCATTCCTACTTCCATAGGCATACATTGAAAATGCTCGCTCTACTCCGCACCATTATCAATGTCTGTGCGGACGTCTGTATTTTACTTTCGCTTTTAAGTTAGCGATTTAAAAGCCCTCAGCGGTGTCACACGTCGATTAACTGGTGGGAAAATTTTATCACAGTCACATCCCTAATATATTTATATATAAATACAATAGGCCTACCTGAAAGAGAATTTTACTTGCCCGACCAGAGTATAGCCTGATTAGAACGTCAATAACAAAAAAATAACTTGGGAATCACTAAAACGAGAGATTATTCTAATTTCATTACATTCATTTTAAGTTGCAATCAGCAGTTCATAATAAATGTATTACTGATCAATGGTAACAAGGTTGCCCTGCTGAGGCTCATGCAGCTTCTCCAGGAGAATTGTAAACAAATGAGCGCAGCACACAAAAACGCAACGCAGTTAACAACATACTGACTATAAAAATTACAAATATGGAGTTTTTTATATATTTTCTAACATATGATAAGAGTTAAGCAACCTCATTTGACGAGTAGGCAACTATTTCCTGAATACAATCACAATTGAAACTGTGACATTGATTTCATACAACAGGTTAATAAACAGTTACAATTAAGTCACTTACATTTTAGATGCAATATTGACTGTTTTTGTTCTGTTTCAGCAGCAAAAATAGTTAAACAAAGATCAGCAGAACCATCGTGCATCTCACAGCAACTTGTTTTCTCATTACTTAATGATTCAGCATTTTGAAACGAATCGGTTGACTCAAAGATTCAATGGTCAATCCATAAACATCTGTCTCAATCATGAATGACTCAGTCATTCGAACGAATCGTTTGAACGAATGAATCAATGACTCGCTCATTAAGATGGTCGCCTGGTGACACCTGATGGCGGTTTAGTGTTATGTTTAAAAGTATCATTTTTTCCAACGTGCACCATTATCAATGTCCGTGCGGACCTCCGTTTTTTACTTTCACTTTTATATTAGCGATTTAAAAGCAGCCGCTCGTGTCACACGTCGATTAACCGATGGGAAAATATCCTCACAGTCATATACCTAATAAATTTATATTTAAATACAATAGGCCTACCTAGTAAAACTTTTTATATACTATTTTAATATCCTTTTGGACACAAGAGGGCAGTATAGCCCTATGTTTGATTTTTTGTTGAACCAAATAGCACTAAATAGCCTGTTTTTAAATTTTTCATACTCCTTGAATTGCAAAAACAGAATAAAATGGGTTTAGTTCTAATATTTGTATCATTTTACATAAAAATAAATGGTGTATAATTACATTTTTAGAAGTTATGTTGAGATGTTTCCTGCTTCCTTTTTGACATAAATTTAATCCCTCGCCATAGCAAAACCGTTTGAGATATTCAATATCCGTTTACAATTTTGCATCATTAATATATTTTAATCATGTTGAAAAAGTTTGGTGGGAATAAAATAAACCTTTTAGGAGGAGCAACTAAAAACTCAGAGGCTGATTTAGCAAAAAATCCATATTCAGACCAAAATATCCGACACCCTGTTGGTCATAGCTAATAACTGTCAATTAGAAAGTTGTCCGGCTTGATGAGAACAATACACCTACCAAGTTTTGTGATTCTAGGAAAAACTAAGCCCCCATTTTTGACTAAAGGTGGCGCTACTGAGCCATTTCACCACGCCCGTTTCTGAAACTTTGCACATGTCTACTGGATAATAAATGTGATGTGTCTGTCGAGTTTCATGCATTTTCAAACATGTGAAGAGTCTCAAAAGCATCCGAAAAGAATATTAAAGTTTAATGCGTTGCCACGGCAACAGTATCTAAGATATCAATAATCCTTTCACAGGTCTACATCTGCCGTGTGTCTACATTATACACATAAAGTTTTAAGCAAATCGGGTAAAAATAAGAGGGTGATTTCAAAGCATTATGAAAGTGACACACTTCCTGTTGCCAGTTGGTGGCGCTATAACTTTGACTCACAAATGTCACATCCATGTGATCGGCCTCTTACAACGAACACACTGCTGAAGTTTCATCAAGATCAGTTAATGTATGCAGATGTTATAACACACTTCCTGTTTGAATTATTCGCCATAAATTCGTTTCCTTGCCACGGCCAAACCGTTCGAGATATCAAAAATCCGTCCGCAATTTAGCATCCTCAATGTCTTGACTTCATGCACACCGAGTTTGGAGGCGAATGGATGAATTTCCTAGGAGGAGTACATCAAATTCCACAGCATGCGTTTCCAAACAACCCATAATAGCTGACTTCCTGTTGGTCTGGCGTAAAACTTGACCAGGGGAAAGTTGTTCGGCCCGATGAGATATATATGTGTACCGAGTTTCATATTAATTCATGCAAGCGTGTTTGATCTATGGACCAAGTTTTGGGACACCGTTCAAGGGGGCGCTGTTGAGCCCCCCTGCCACGCCCGGGTACCAGCTTCAGCCCGTCCCTGATGGCAGGGGGTTCTGACTTGTGTGCAAAGTTTCAAGAGTTTTTGAGCACGTTAAGGACCCCAAAAGCCCCTGAAACCTTGATTAACAATATAAAAGCAATAGTCAAATCCCCCCTCCCCTCACACACACAGAGACACAGAGAGAGGGAGAGAAAATTCTTCAGAAAATCCACATTCAAACCAAAATATCTCTCTTCCTGTTGGTCAGAGATAGATCATGTAAATTAGAAAGTTGTCCGTCTTGATGAGAACAATAAACATACCAAGTTTTGTTGCTGTTGATAAAACTAACCCCCCCACTTATGACTAAAGGTGGCGCTACTGAGCCCCTCACCACACCCGTTTCTGAAACTTTGCACATGTCTACGGGCTAATAAATGTGATGTGTCTGTCGAGTTTCATGCAATTTCAAGTATGTTAAGAGTCTCAAAAGCATAAAAAAAGAATATTAAAGTTTGATGCGTTGCCACGGCAACAGTATCTAAGATATCAATAATCCTTTCACAGGTTTACATCTGCCGTGTGTCTACATTGTACACATAAAGTTTGAAGCAAATCTGGTAAAAATAAGACAGTGATTTCAAAGCATTTTAATAGTGATGTACTTCCTGCTGCCTGTTGGTGGCGCTATAACTTTGACTCACAATAGTCACATCTGTGCGATCGGCCTCTTACAACGAACACACTGCTGAAGTTTCATCAAGATCAGTTAATGTATGCAGAAGTTATAACACACTTCCTGTTTCTTTTTTTCGCCATAAATTCGTTTCCTCGCCATGGCCAAACCGTTCGAGATATCAAAAATCCGTCCGCAATTTAGCATCCTCAATGTCTTGACTTCATGCACACCGAGTTTGGAGGCGAATCGATGAATTCCCTAGGAGGAGTACATTAAATTCCACAGCATGCATTTCCAAACAACGCTAAATAGCCGACTTCCTGTTGGGCTGGCGTAAAACTTAGAGCACGAAAGTTGTTCGGCCCGATGAGGTCTATATGTGTACCGGGTTTCATATTATTACATGCAAGCGTGTCTGATTTATGGACAAGTGTTCGGATCCCGTTCCAGGGGGCGCTGTCGAGGCCCCCTGCCACGCCCGGGTACCAGCTTCAGCCCGGCCCTGATGGCCGCGGGTTCTGACCTGTGTGCAAAATTTCAAGAGTTTTCGAGCATGTTAAGGGCCCCAAAAGTGCCCGAAAGGTTGACAAAATAATAATAATAATAATAATAATAATAATCCTACCGAAAACAATAGGGCCTTCGCCCTTTCAGGGCTTGGGCCCTAATAATAATAATCCTACCGGAAACAATAGGGCCTTCGCCCTTTCAGGGCTTGGGCCCTAAATATATATATATATATATATATATATATATATATATATATATATATATATATATATATATATATATATATATATATATAAATATAGCTGCGAGCAGCGATTGCGGGCCCAAGCCGGTGGCACCGCCACCCTGGTGCCTTTAGTTACACCAAAGGCACCGGGGTGGCGGTGTCACCGGCTTGGGCCCTCCATCGCTGCTCGCAGCTATATTTATATATATATATATATATATATATATATATATATATATATATATATATATATATATATATATCAGACAAGTAATATTCTTTGTCTTGTCACTTAAAAAAAAAAAAAAAAATATATATATATATATATATATATATATATTCTTTTCTTCCCCTATTTTTAATATATATATATATATATATACATATATATATATATATATATATAATTACCTTTTTTTTGGATGCTAAACTATTGTTTATTATATGCTTTGTACTTCACTCCCGTTCCAATATCGAAGGGAAAAATTATCCTCTTCACATGCGCAAAAATGTGCTTGGAAAATTCACAGTGGAGCGGTGCTTACTGTGAATGTACGAATTGTACTACTGACTATTTAGAGCAGTGTAATCTTTATATGTTAGGTTGACCATTTTATTATTATATTTTATTAAATCTATAATGAACAGGCTGCAATGTCAAGATTGCAATGCTGGAGTATGTGTGTGTGTGTGTGTGTGTGTGTGTGTGTGTGTGTGTGTGTCTGTGTGTGTGTGTGTGTGTGTGTGTGTGTATGTGTGTTCATGTTTTTCTGTCCCGATGGGGACTTTAACCTGAATGCACACAGACTCATGGGGACTCGTATCACAGTGGGGACCTAAATAGAGGTCCCCATGGGTAAACAAGCTTATAAATCATACAGAATGAGTTTTTTTGGAAATGTAAAAATGCAGAAAGTTTTCTGTGATGGGTAGGTTTAGGGGTAGGGTTAGTGTGAGGAGATAAAATATACAGTTTGTACAGTATAAAAATCATTAAATCTATGGAGAGTCCCCACAAAGATAGTAAACGGTGTGTGTGTGGGTGTGTGTGTGTGGCGTGGGCGCGATTGAACAGTGGACACATAAAAACATAATCCGTCATTATACAGGACGACATTCAAACCGCAAAGTCTTAACTTATATTTGTGTACAGTCGCAATAAAACACAACATTGTGCTTTTGTAAAATAATTTCAAGCAATCCACCCCCGACAGGCGCTAATTTTAAAATTAAACTAAAATGCTCATGGCTGCACGGGCATTCATAACGGTGCGCATCCACGGCGAGGAACGAGCAGAACAGAGTGAACGTTTTTCAGTTAATTCCTACTTCCATAGGAATTCATTTGAAACGCTCGCTCAACCACTATCAATGTCAGTGCGGACGAACATATTTTACTTTCGTTTTTAAGTTGGCGATTCAAAAGCCCCCAGCGGTGTCACACGTCGATTAACCGGTGGTAAAATATTCTCACCGTCACATACCTAGTATATTTTTATGTAGATACAATAGGCCTACCTGATTTTGAACACAAGAGGGCAGTATAGCCCTATGTATGACTTGACTTTTATGGGACTAAATAGTACAATTACTATTTTTAAACTTATAAATAATTATTAAATTGAAAAAAAAGAATAAAATGGGTTTAGTTGTGATATTTTTATACTTTTATATAGAAATAAATGGTGTTTAATTACATTTTTAGAAGATGAGGCTTTAAGTGTTACTTTACTTTAGTCCCTCACTATAGCAAAACCGTTTGAGATGTTTAATATCCGTTCACAATTTAGCATCTTTAATGTATCTTTATCATTTTGAAAAAGTTTGGTGTGAATAAAATAAACCAGTTAGGAAGAGTAGCTAAAAACTCAGAGTCTGAAATATCCAAAAAATCCACATTCAAACCAAAATATCTGACTTCCTTTTGCTCTGAGCTAATAACTGTAAATTAGAAAGTTGTCCGGCTCGGTGAGACCAATATATATACTGATTTTTGTAACTGTTGGTAAAACTAACCCCCCCACTTTTGTCAAACGCATGTTGAAAGTGACACACTTCCTGCTGCCAGTTGGTGGCGCTATAACTTTGACTCACAATAGTTACATCCATCTGATCGGCCTCTTACCACGAACACACTGCTAAAGTTTCATCAAGATCAGTTAATGTATGCAGAAGTTATAACACTTCATCTCCTCTCTTTTCTCGCCATAAATTTGTTTCCTCGCCACGGCCAAACCGTTTGAGATATCAAAAATCCGTCCGCAATTTAGCATCATCAATGTCTTGACTTCATGCTGACTGAGTTTGGAGGTGATTGAATGAATTCTCTAGGAGGAGTACATCACATTCCACAGCAAGCGTTTTCCAAACAACCCATAATAGCCGACTTCCTGTTGGGCTGGCGTGAAACTTGACAGAGGGAAAGTTGTTCGGCCCGATGAAATCTATATGTGTACCGAGTTTCAAATTAATTCATGCAAGCGTGTTTGATATGTGGACCAAGTTTTAGAACCCCGTTCAAGGGGGCGCTGTTGAGCCCCCCTGCCACGCCCGGCTACCAGATTCAGCCCCGCCCTGATGGCCGCGGGTTCTGACCTGTGTGCAAAGTTTCAAGAGTTTTCGACCACGTTTAGGGACCCAAAAGCCCCAGAAACCTTGAAAAACAAATGAAAAAGTAAATCTCACTCAACTGACAAATCACCCCCACCCCTCACACACTCAGAGACAGAGAGACCACAAAAATCACATTCAAACCAAAATATCTGACTTTCTGTTGCTTTGAGCTAATAAGTGTAAATTAGAAAGTTGTCCGGCTCAAGATCACGTGACGCTTTCATGAGCCAAGACGCACTTTAGTCTAGCTCCGCTTATGTAGCCCGTTTTTTACAGTTGTTTGACTGCTTTTCATATAGTGGGGGTAGTTTTTTGTTGGCCATCCTTTTGTAGATGTCACACAGTCGAAAACTCGCTTATCCTTCACCATCATCCTCGCCAATTAAGAAGAAAACTAAACCAACAGCCGCGGCAGGCCGAGCGGACATGGAGGACAACATGGCGATTACCATAAAGCGATTTGAGGACATTCTGAAAACTGAATTAGCAGCAATGCGCACCGAATTCGCCTCTCACATGACTTCAATTCAAAATGTGTGCTCTAAAATTGACTTTTTAACTGGGGAACAGCGAGACCAGAAAAAACTGATTAACGAACACACTAGGCGTCTGGATGCTCTCGAGCAACAAGTGACCGATCTACAAGACCGCAGCAGACGCAGTAATCTCCGGCTATTAGGACTACCTGAAGGGGCCGAGAAAGATGACCCAATTGGCTTTCTGAAACGGTCATTGCCGACCTGGATCCCATCACTTGCCGGCAAAGATATCGAGATCGAACGAGCGCATCGAGTTTACTCCAGAGCTTCAACTAATTATTCCAAACCGCGAGTGTTTCTCTTCAAGCTGTTACGCTACAACGACAGGAATTTGATTTTAAATGAAGTAAGACGCCACGCTCCTGTAAAATCAATCGACGGCGCGATGTTGTCTTTCTTCCCCGACTTCTCTCCCACGACGGCAAAGAAGAGGAGCTCCTTCAGTGCGATACGGAAGGAATTGAAAGAGGCAGGTCTACAGACCTTTCTTCAGTATCCAGCTACGCTGAAGATCGTCTTGAAACACGGCGAGACTAAACTAATGCAATCCCCGGACGAAGCGCGTCAATTCCTAAACTCTCTTCCCGGTTCTCATTCTCCTAGGATGGACGTGGTATAAGGGTTTGATAATACTGAATGACTCGACTTCGGATTTTTGCTGATTTAGAAGTTCATGTGTCAGTCGTTTACTGAAAGTTTTCTTCATGGAAGCTAGGAGATTGTATTACCAATGTTCTGTTTTCAATGTATATAATATAATTATTTATGTTTGTTTCCCCTTTATAGAGAGTATACACACACCTTTGTGTGTGTGTTTTTTTTTTTTTTTTTTTTTTTTAAACCTCACTTTATTACTCCTGTGAATTCGAAGTTTATCTGTTCTCTTAAAATAGAGCTAATAGCGGTGTTCTAGAGTGTTGTACAGGCTGTCATGTTACGGTCACTGACTAAGTTTAGGGAGGGCGGCAGCCTGGGGTTCCTTTCTACCCCAGTCTGTAAATGTTCTATGGGGTGGGTTGTGTTTGTGTTAAAGGGTTTTTTTGTAAGGGAGGGACGGTTTAATGGTAGACTTGAGATATCTAATTTGCAGTGGTATTACTTTGTCTCATTTGTTCAGTCCACTTATTTGTTTGATAGTCATGATTGAATTTAATATACTAAGTTGTAATATCAATGGTTTAAATGGCCCCCATAAACGTACAAGTTATTTAGAATTATTAAGACGAAAAAAGATTGACCTTGCTTTAATCCAGGAAGCTCATTTGCGGAAGGATGATGTTCGTAGATGCAATAATAAATTCTATGAGGTAGTCTCTTTCGCGGCAACTGACAATAAAACTAAAGGTGTATTGATAATTGTTAGAAGGAAATTTAATATCTCCATTTTAGACAGTTACAGTGACAATGCTGGCAGAATAACTTGTATAAAGACTATGGTTGGGAATAGGAAGATAGCATTTCTTTCAGTTTACGCACCATGTAGTCCAGATCCTACTTTTTTTTCTGAATTATCTTCCTATCTCACTGATCTTACAGACTTTGAGATAGTAATAGGAACAGATATGAATGCTGTAATGTCTAATGATCTTGATAGATCTGGTGACAGCTCTTCTTACTCTCAGACTGTTTCTACTGAGCAGCTTAACCAATGCATAGCCTCTTTTTCACTAGTAGATGCATGGCGTTTATTCAACCCTTCCCAAAAATCATACACATTCTTCTCAGCTAGACACAAAACATATTCACGGATTGACTACATCTTTGTTTCCCCTTCCTTGGCCTCAATGCTACTTGAAGTCGACATCTTTCCCCTCTCTCTTTCAGATCATAGCAGTAATTTTTTAAAGCTATCAATGACCCAGCGACCTTCACGAGCCCCTAGATGGCGCTTTAATACTAATTTATTAAAGGATGAGTGTTTTTGTGACCAATTCAGAACTAAACTACGTGAATTTATTGACATCAATAAAGGCTCGGTAGATGACCCACGGATATTGTGGGAGGCGACAAAGGGCTTCATAAGGAATTTTTCAATTTCATATGCTTCCTTTCGCCAGAAAATTCACCGTAAAAAAATTTCTGATATGGAATCCAATCTCCGATCATTAGAACAGGCAAATCAACACACTTTTTCTGATTATACGGTAGCTAAAATTGAAACTGTTAGAAAAGAACTTAATTCATTATATAGATACAGGGCTGAATTTCTCATTCAAAGATCTAGACAAAATTATTATTTTCAAGGTAGCAGACCTAGCCATTTACTGGCTCTAAGACTACGTAATAACGAGAAATTTGCTAATATTTCAGCGGTGAAATCTCAAACCGGTGAGGTTCTGACTGACCAGAAGAGTATAAATGACACTTTTCGTTCCTTCTTTTATGAACTATATAGCTCCAATTCTATATGTGAACCCACATCTTATACTTCCTTTTTATCTACTCTTAATCTTCCACATTTGTCAGAATCAGACTCTGAGTCTTTGGCCAAACCCATATCTCTAATTGAATTAGAATCATCAGTCAAAGTTATGAGCAAGGGGAAGTCTCCAGGCCTAGATGGCATACCAGTTGAATTCTACTTGACCTTCTGGTCCGATTTAGGGCCGCTTATGCTAGATATGATTCAATATTCAATTGATCAAGGGTCTTTTCCACAAAATACGAACATAGCCATTATATCTCTTCTATTAAAAAAAGACAAAGACTCTACTCTATGTTCCAGTTATCGCCCACTCTCTTTAATTGGTACAGATGTTAAAATTTATGCAAAAGTTTTAGCCTGCCGACTAGAAGGCTTCATGACTAAGCTTGTCAATCATGATCAAACAGGGTTTATTAAATCTCGCTCTCCTTCAGATAATCTACGAAGACTTCTTCACATAATTTCTTCATCTGAACAATTGACTTCTCCCTCTGCTATACTCTCTTTAGATGCAATGAAAGCATTTGACCATTTAGAGTGGAACTATCTGTGGGCAGTACTAGATCACCTAGGTTTTAGCTCTAACTTTATAAATATGATAAAAATCCTCTATGCTAATCCCTCAGCTACCATTCTCACTGGCCAGATAAGTTCACAATCATTTCCAATTGGAAGAGGCACCCGCCAGGGTTGTCCTCTTTCACCTTTACTTTTTGCTTTGTCTTTAGAACCTCTTGCTCAAGCTGTACGTCAATCCGAACTTATACTTCCTATATCGGTTAGGAACACTTTACATCACATATCTTTATTTGCAGATGACATATTGCTTTTCTTAGACAATCCAGTTCTTTCAGTTCCCCACGTTTTAAACTTGTTCAATCAGTTTGGTACCCTATCAGGGTACAAAATTAATTGGACAAAGTCATATCTGCTCCCACTCAATTTCTGTGTTGGGTCTGCGACACTCTCTGGTTTTATTCCGGTGGTGCATTCCTTCAAATACTTAGGTGTAGATATCTATCCATCCCTGCAGGATACTGCCTCAAAAAATTTTAAAAACAGTCTGGCTAGAGTCACCTTAGATCTTGCAAATTGGATGCATCTTCCTACTTCTTTCCATGCAAGAATATCTGTTGTTAAAATGAACATCCTTCCCCGTGTTAATTTTTATTCCGCTATGATTCCTTTACCCCCACCTGCTGGTTATTGGAAAAAACTTAATTTAGTAATATCTCATTATATTTGGAATGGTAAACGCCCACGAATTAAATTATCTACTTTACAGCGTAGCAGATCAGATGGGGGCTGGTCCTTTCCAAATTTTAAGTTATATGCTGACTCCTTCACTCTTCGTGCTCTGTCAACCTGGTTTAAACCAAATGTGTCAACCTCATGGTGGGCTATTGAAGAATGTCTTGTTTCTCCTCACAATATAAAGCATGTGGTTTTTGCTGGTGTCTCACTCAAACAATGTAAACTTCATTTTGGCCCTATTATAACACATTTTATTTCTACTTGGAGATCAGTGACCAGAAAGATAGAGCCAAATTTGAGGTGGCATTGTCATTCACCTCTGTTCCATAATAACAATTTTCTGTCAGACAAATCCCCATTTTACTGTCCACAATGGATTAAATGTAATGTAAATTCCTTTGGTGACATCTATGATGATAAAGGCCTAAAATCTTTTCAAGATATTAAGGCTCTTTTCAATTTACCAGGAACCTCCTTTTTTATGTATCTTCGCATTAGGTCAGCTCTTCGCGCATATGGAGTCCCCTGGGATGTACAACTGCCTGTACATCCCTTGCGGAAAGTTATTCTTCCCACTGATAACTCTGTTATTTCTGCTTCAGGTATTTACTCTTTTCTCCTCAAAAACTCATACAAACCATTATCAATAACAACTGTCTGGTCTAAGGATATTACTGGTGACATACAAACTTTATTCTCTGATAAAATTTGGGAGACAATTACATCATCCTCAAAAAACCCAAATCATCAGATGATCCACTGGAAATTACTACACAGACTCTATCTATCCCCTTTAAAACGCTTTTATATGCATGTGTCACCTTCCCCAAAGTGCAATCTATGTCCGCAGAGGGCCCTTGGCACATATTTACATTTTTTTTGGGAATGCTCTGCACTTTCTCGTTTCTGGTCTCAGCTTGCTCATGACATATCATTCTTATTAGAGAAAGATGTGGTTTTGACTCCAGAGCTTTTCTTCTTAAACAATTTTTCTGGATTGGCTCTGTCACCACAACAGAGAAACTTACTCTTAGCTGCTCTCACTGCTGCAAAGAAAATGTTAGTCAGTCGATGGATTCCTCCGCATTTAATGTCTAGACGTATATGGGGCTTATCTTTGCTCGACATTGTCTCTTTGGAATTATCAACAGCTCGCATTCACGTAGCAAAAACAAAAACTTTGAAGACCTGGAGTGCTACTTTTGATATTGTTAAATCTTTTGTTACTTCTCTTTGATTTACAGTTTATTTTGTATTTATGTATAGTTTTTATTTTTCTTGTGATTAACTATTACACTCTGTACCATTTTACACTGCAATATCTTGTATTTTCCTCATCACTAAATAAGTCTACCTGGTGGGTGGGTTGGTGGGTTGGTGGGTTGGTGGGCGGGGGGGGTACGGCTACAGTCTAAAATAATATGTTGTACTTTGTACCATTCTGAAATGACAATAAAAATAATTGTTAACAAAAAGAAAGTTGTCCGGCTCGATAAGAACAATATACATACCAAGTTTTGTGATTCTAGGTAAAATTAAGCCCCCATTTTTGACTAAAGGTGGCGCTACTGAGCCCCTCACCACGCCCGTTTCTGAAACTTTGCCCCTGTCTACTGGATAATAAGTGTGATGTGTCTGTCGAGTTTCATGCAATTTCAAGTATGTTAAGAGTCTCAAAAGCATCAAAAAAGAATATTAAAGTTTGATGCATTGCCATGGCAACAGTATCTAAGATATCAATAATCCTTTCACAGGTCTACATCTGCCGTGTGTCTACATTATACACATAAAGTTTGAAGCAAATCAGGTAAAAATAAGAGAGTGATTTCAAAGCATTTTGAAAGTGACACACTTCCTGCTGCCAGTTGGTGGCGCTATAACTTTGACTCACAATATTCACATCCTTGTGTTCGGCCTCTGACCACGAACACACTGCTGAAGTTTCATCAAGATCAGATAATGTATGCTGAAGTTATAACACACTTCCTGTGTCCCTTATTCGCCATAAATTCGTTTCCTTGCCACGGCCAAACCGTTCGAGATATCAAAAATCCGTCCGCAATTTAGCATCCTCAATGTCTTGACTTCATGCTGACCGAGTTTGGAGGCGATTGGATGAATTCTCTAGGAGGAGTACATTAAATTCCACAGCATGCGTTTCCAAACAACCCATAATAGCCGACTTCCTGTTGGGCTGGCTTAAAAAGTAAAAGTACGAAAGTTGCTCGGCCCGATGAGATCTACATGTGTACCGAGTTTCATATTATTACATGCAAGTGTGTTTGATTTATGGACAAGTGTTCGGATCCCGTTCCAGGGGGCGCTGTCGAGCCCCCCTGCCACGCCCGGGTACCATTCAGCCTGGCCCTGATGGCCGCGGGTTCTGACCTGTGTGCAAAGTTTCAAGAGTTTTCGAGCACGTTAAGGGCCCCAAAAGTGCCCGAGAAGTAGAAAAATAATAATAATAATAAAAATAATCCTAACGAAAACAATAGGGCCTTCGCCCTTTCAGGGCTTGGGCCCTAATAATAATAATAATAATAATAATAAATAATCCTACCGAAAACAATAGGGCCTTCGCCCTTTCAGGGCTTGGGCCCTAATAATAAAAATAATCCTAACGAAAACAATAGGGCCTTCGCCCTTATAGGGATTGGGCCCTAATAATCCTACCGAAAACAATAGGGCCTTCGCCCTTTCAGGGCTTGGGCCCTAATAATCCTAACGAAAACAATAGGGCCTTCGCCCTTTCAGGGCTTGGGCCCTAATAATAATAAATAATCCTACCGAAAACAATAGGGCCTTCGCCCTTTCAGGGCTTGGGCCCTAATTATAAATAATCCTACCGAAAACAATAGGGCCTTCGCCCTTTCAGGGCTTGGGCCCTAATAATAATCCTACCGAAAACAATAGGGCCTTCGCCCTTTCAGGGCTTGGGCCCTAATAAACAATAATCCTACCGAAAACAATAGGGCCTTCGACCTTTCAGGGCTTGGGCCCTAATAATCCTACCGGAAACAATAGGGCCTTCGCCCTTTCAGGGCTTGGGCCCTAATCATAATAATAATCCTAACGAAAACAATAGGGCCTTCGCCCTTTCAGGGCTTGGGCCCTAATTATAATAATAATCCTAACGAAAACAATAGGGCCTTCGCCCTTTCAGGGCTTGGGCCCTAATAATAATAATAATAATCCTAACGAAAACAATAGGGCTCTGCGCCCTTTCAGGGCTTGGGCCCTAATAATCCTATCGGAAATAATAGGGCCTTCGCCCTTTCAGGGCTTGGGCCCTAATAAATAATCCTACCGAAAACAATAGGGCCTTCGCCCTTTCAGGGCTTGGACCCTAATAAAGAATAATCCTTACGAAAACAATAGGGCCTTCGCCCTTTCAGGGCTTGGGCCCTAATAATAATAACAATAATAATCCTACCGAAAACAATAGGGCCTTCGCCCTTTCAGGGCTTGGGCCCTAATAATTAATCCTACCGAAAACAATAGGGCCTTCGCCCCTTCAGGGCTTGGGCCCTAATAAAGAATAATCCTTACGAAAACAATAGGGCCTTCGCCCTTTCAGGGCTTGGGCCCTAATAATAATAATAATAATAATAATCCTACCGAAAACAATAGGGCCTTCGCCCTTTCAGGGCTTGGGCCCTAATAATCCTACCGAAAACAATAGGGCCTTCGCCCTTTCAGGGCTTGGGCCCTAATAATAATAATCCTACCGAAAACAATAGGGCCTTCGCCCTTTCAGGGCTTGGGCCCTAATAATAATAAATAACCCTACCGGAAACAATAGGGCCTTCGCCCTTTCAGGGCTTGGGCCCTAATAATCCTTCCAGAAACAATAGGGCCTTCGCCCTTTCAGGGCTTGGGCCCTAATAATAACAAATAATCCTACTGAAAACAATAGGGCTCTGCGCCCTTTCAGGGCTTGGGCCCTAATAAAAATAATCCTACCGAAAACAATAGGGCCTTCACCCCTTTCAGGGCTTGGGCCTTAAAAATAACTTTCATATAGGCCCACACAGACATCAGGAATCAGCGTATGAATCTCAGCAATGGTAACAAACAGCATATTCAGATAAACAGATCACCTCTGACCATTGGAAACCAAGCGACTAAAAAGTCTCATAAAACCAGCAGAAATAAAATAAAATTGTAAGAATAAAGGAAACTAACAAGAAAATTAACCTCGTTATTTATTCATGCAGCAATGCATGATGGGAGCCATGAATGAATTTTGATTGGAGGTACCTAGAATACACTGCAACATGCTTTATAATTGTCACCATTGTTGAGATTCACAGGCTCATTCTTGATGTCTATGTGTCTAATTGTATTCTGATATTGTATTCTAACAATTCTATACTTAGGATTAAACTTCACTCTTTTATCATATAGTGACCTGTGGTGCTGTAAATAGTTAAAGATTTATATTGGTTTGCAATGTGTTGCTAGAATTATCAAGCAATTAAAACGCAGGATGGTCTGGGAGACCCCAAAATGTGATCAAATGACACATCTACACTGAACAGGGCTGTAAAATCAATAGAAAAAGATGTTTATTCCTGTGTCTTCAGGGAACAGTCAGGCATCAAAACAAATTGGTTAAGGAAGCTATGTATATATATGTATGTATGTATATATATATATATATATATATATATATATATATATATATATATATATATATATATATATATATATATATATATAATTATTATTATTATTATTATTATTATTATTATATTTCTATACTCCTATTCATTGATTGTTATTTATCCTTCCCGGGACAACTGTCTCCCATCCCGTCTGTCTGGGAGAAAGTGTGAAAGAAAGAGGTATCCCAAAATATGGCAGCTCAATTCTGACACCATCTGAAGATGCCTTACAGGTAATGTGGAAATTGTGCCAATGTTTTTATACTGTGTCGACAAAAGTTTTTAAAGATTTTTTTAATACACTGTTTAAAATAACCTATATTATATTTTTCTATTATTTAATAGTTTATTAGTTAATAGTGATGATTAAATGGCTCAATACTGTTTGTTTTATTTTCAGATGATTAACATTGAAATATAGTAAAGCTGTATACTTTTCACTATCGGATTAAACTAACCTAAAAATGTATCTAAAATTACATCACAGATCTTGTAATAGCTAAAAATGTATCAACAAACAGAGATAAAACATCAAATCTCTACAATGTTTGCTGGTTTAACTTCTTTTTTTTTTTTTTTTTTGCTAATTACTACCGGGTTAAAAATTGTTTAAACAATTTAAACAACTTTTGTTATAAAAATAAGTGATAGTTGATAAAGTTTAGTTGTAGATCTTGTGTTCTTTAGTTGTAGTGTTAATCAGGCTGTTGTGCATTAAAACAAAAATGTGTATATATATTCCAATCAATAATAGCATAAACATAAACACACACACACATACACACACACACACACACACACACACACACACACCGGTTGAGTAAAATATGATATACAATATATTTTAAATGAAATGATTATAAATAAAATATATATAATATAAAAATAAACATCTTACTAAAATTTACTAAACCAATTATTATAGTTTTGTATAAAAGGCACCTTACATTTTTCAGAGAGCATGAAAAGATCTCCTTACACAGCAATGACCACACCATGAATTATGATTTACAAAAATGCAATAAGTAGAAATATAAAATCTCTTCAGTGTTTCTTAGAGAGACAGAGGTGTGTGTTTTAACCAAAATGGCGTGACAGTCACAGCAGTGGGCGTAGGGTAGAGACAGACATGGGGATTTCCATAGACATAATGATTTTAACTTTATATATCCTGCACACCTAAACAAAACCCTCACATTCTGCATTTCTACATTTTCAAATAATATAAATGAATAAATAAATAAATATAATTTATAAGCTGCTTTGCTCGGGGCAAAAATGTGTGGTATTACTACCCTTTTGGCCATATTTTGTCCACAAAACGTTGTGGAATACCTGAACCACAACACACACACACACACACACACACACACACACACACACACACACACACACACACACACACACACACACACACACACACACACACACACACACACATTGGGTCTATAAAAAGAAATCTCTATTTTAAATTAAATGATAATAAATAAAATATTTTTTTTAAATAAATATTAATTTTTTTAATAAATAAAATAAATAAACTCAATGAATAATAACAAATATGTTACAAAAATGTATTTAATCAATTTAAACAGTTTTAGTTATAAAAATAAGTTGGTTAAAATAAATCAATCAATCAATAAATATAAAAAACAACTTATATTTTCAGAGAGCTGAAGATGTAGTTCTCTGAGTCACAAGTCTACTTCAAAAGCACTCGTTGTTAATGATATGATTTCAGATAATAACCTAGATGTGCTGTGTTTGACAGAAACCAGGCTAAAACCAAATGATTACATTACTTTAAATGAATCAACCCCGCAAGATTACTGTTATAAACATGAGCCTCGTCTGAAACGCAAAGGGGGTGGTGTTGCTGTAATTTATAGTAATAGTTTCAAAACCACTAACAAATCAAGTTTTAAATATAATTCTTTTGAAGCATTGGTGCTTAATGTAAAAATATATAGTGTAAACGATGAATCACGTTTGAGATTTGTGCTGGCTACTGTATACAGGCCACCAGGGCACCATACAGACTTTATCAAAGAATTTGCGGACTTTCTATCAGAATTAATATTGACTGCAGATAAAGTACTAATTGTTGGTGATTTTAATATACACATCAATAATGAAAAAGATGCATTGGGATTGGCATTTAAAGACATTGTAAATTCAATTGGAGTTAGACAACACGTGTCAGGACCTACTCATCATCGTAATCATACTCTAGATCTAATATTATCAAACGGAATAGATGTTGATGCCGTTGAAATTCTGCAGCAGAGCGATGACATCTCAGATCATTACCTAGTCTCGTGTAATTTGCATTTAGCCAAGGCTGCAAAGCCGACTCCGTGTTTCAAATATGTGAGACCTATCACTTCTGCTACTAAAGATTGCTTTATTAATAATCTTCCTGATCAGTTTCATCATCTCAGCATCCCAAATAGCTTAGAAGAACTAGATATTACAACAGAAACGTTTAACTCTCTCTTTTCCACTTTAGACACAGTTGCTCCGTTGCGCTTAAAGAAGATTAAAGAAAATAGTCCAACGCCGTGGTACAACGAGCACACTCGGGCCCTTAAGAGAGCAGCCAGAAAAATGGAGCGCAAATGGAAGAAAACAAAACTAGAGGTATTTCGCATTTCATGGAAGGAGGGCTCAATTACTTAAAGAGAGGCTTTAAAAGCTGCTAGATCTGCTTATTTTTCAACCCTATTAGAAGAAAATAAACATAATCCTAGGTATTTATTTGAAACGGTGGCTAAACTAACGAAAAATAAAGCTTCAAGCCCAGAAGTTTCCAAGCAACACAGCAGTAATGATTTTATGAACTTCTTCACTTATAAGATTGATAATATCAGGGAGAAGATTATAACTATGCAACCGCCCACTACAGTATCGCATCAGGCAGTGCATTGTAGTCTCCCTGAGGAAAAATTTGATTAATTCGTTGCTATAGGAGAGGAAGAATTTACTAAACTCGTTAAATCATCTAAATCGACAACATGTATGTTAGACCCTATACCGACTAAGCTACTGAAAGAGATGCTTCCAGAGGTCCTAGATCCTCTTCTTAATATCATTAATTCATCTTTGTCTCTAGGATACGTACCAAAAAAACTTTAAGCTGGCTATGATTAAACCGCTTGTTAAAAAAACGCAACTTGATCCTACAGAATTAGTCAATTACAGGCCGATCTCGAATCTCAAACCTTTTCTGTCAAAGATATTAGAAAAGGCAGTATCCTCACAACTGTGTTCCTTTCTTGAAAGAAATGATATCTGCGAGGATTTCCAGTCCGGATTTAGACCGTACCATAGTACCGAGACAGTTCTCGTTAGAGTAACAAATGATTTGCTCTTATCATCCGATCGTGGTTGTATCTCTCTATTAGTGTTACTCGATCTTAGTGCTGCATTTGACACCATTGACCACAACGTTCTTTTAAACAGATTAGAACATTATGTTGGCATTACGGGAAATGCACTAGCATGGTTTAAATCATACTTATCTGACCGTTATCAGTTTGTAGCAGTAAATAATGAGATGTCTCATCGATCACAAGTTCAGTATGGCGTACCACAAGGCTCAGTACTAGGACCGCTGCTGTTCACTCTGTACATGCTACCATTAGGAGATATCATTAGGAAACATGGAATTAGCTTCACTGTTATGCCGATGATACTCAGCTCTATATTTCTTCAAAACCTAACGAAACTTATCAATTCACAAAATTAACGGAATGCATAGCGGATATAAAAAATTGGATGACTCGTAATTTCCTACTTCTAAATTCTGAAAAAACAGAGTTTCTAATTATTGGACAAAAAACTTCCTCACGTAATAACCTAGAATGCTGTCTAACACTTGATGGCTGCTCTGTAAAGTCTTCGTCGTCGGTTAGGAACCTGGGTGTGCTCTTTGATACCAATCTTTCATTTGAAAGTCACGTGTCTAGTATCTGTAAAACTGCATTTTTCCATCTTAAAAATATATCTAAATTACGCCATATGCTCTCATTGACAAATGCGGAACAATTAGTTCATGCTAGGGGTGGGCGATATCTCGATATTTACGATATATCGAGATATTTTTTAAACTCGATATGGATTTTGACATATCGTATATATCGATATATTGTTTATATTTAATTCTGATTTCGCCAATTTGCTTGTTTGCCTTCTCTGTGTTGTGCTCGCGCTCGCCCTCGCCCTCCTCCGCCTCCTTGCTTTTGTTCCCCCTCCCCTCGCGTGTTGTCTCATTCAACCAAGTCCCCCGAGTTCGGTCAGGCACATCAATCTTTCCCCGCCCAGCGAGTGCTTGAAGTGCGTCAGAAACAGCGCGCGCGCGCGATCAGTTGTTGTTGGTAATTTTTTGTGTAGCGTCGCCTCTCGCCGCATTGCTTTTGTTTGAGGGCGCTTAACACACTCACACTTAACATGCTCCCCTAGAAACGGGCCTGGCAGCTCGCGCAAGGTCTAGACACGGTGAAAGTTTCCTGATTGTGACGGATGGCCGAATTTACATGACACATTATAAATTAGCATTAGCCTAAGTTACCTATTCTGCTATATACAGTGTCAAAAAGAAGAGAAGAGAAGAGGATAAAGGTGGATAAAGACAGAGGTAAAGTGATGTAATGAATTTGAACAGTTTATCTAATTGCATAGTAGTAAGATACTGTAATTTAATGGCAGTTATTTTTACCTTAAACTTTATGCTAGCAGTTGTTCTGAGTTCCCCAGAGGCCCCAGACAGTGTGATTTTGTAACAATCATGTCAATTTTTAGATGCATTTTTATCACTTTTTTTTAAATTAATGTTTTACTCTACAGTTGTGCAGTTTTGGGGGGATATATGGCATTTTTATTTTTTTTTGCCAAAATTAGTAATGATATTTCTATACAGGTTTATTAAAAATAGTGCAATATGTACCTATTATTTCTTCCTTTATTTTACAGTTAAATTATTATTTTTGTATACAGGGATTTTTTTTTTTAAATGTCGCAGAAGCACTTTGTTCCTACATGAACTGCCTACCTATTTGCACTTCAATAAAAAAAGACTTTGTGGTATTTGGCATATTTGTTTTTGCAGTAGTTTTTGGGGGGTTATTTTTCCTGTAAAGATATCGAGATATATATCGTATATCGAGATATAGCAAAATATATCGAGATATATTTTTTGCTCCATATCGCCCAGCCCTAGTTCATGCGTTCATGACCTCAAGGCTAGATTATTGTAATGCCCTACTGGGTGGTTGCCCTGCACGCTTAATAAACAAACTACAGCTAGTTCAAAACGCAGCAGCTCGAGTTCTTACCAGAACCAGGAAGTATGACCATATTAGCCCGGTTCTGTCAAAACTGCATTGGCTCCCTATTAAACATCGCATAAATTTTAAAATATTGCTGATCACTTACAAAGCACTAAATGGTTTAGCTCCGCAGTACTTGAGCGAGCTCTTAACGCATTATAGTCCGTCACGTCTATTGCGATCTCAAAATTCCGGCCAGTTACTAATACCTAGAATATCAAAATCGACTGCTGCCGGTAGATCCTTCTCCTATTTAGCACGAAAACTCTGGAACAGTCTTCCTACCATTGTCCGGGAAGCAGACACACTCTGTCAGTTCAAAGCCAGATTAAAGACACATCTCTTTGACCTAGCATTCACATTATACATTATAGACTTCTATAATTTAATGTTAGGCTGCATAGATTAGGTCAGCCGGAACCAGGAACACTTCCCATAAACTCCCACTTCCCGTACTCGTTACATCATGAGAAGAATGGCATCTACGCTAATTTTAGTGTCTGTGTTTATCCCGAGGTTTTCCTGCATCCAGGCCGTATCCAGATCTGACGAAGGACCTTCGCCTGGACCGATGACAATGCAGTGCTGAAGTGCCAACTAGTCTCTCCCTATGGAGGATCCCACTACCACTATACAGATAAGGCGTTGTCGGGAAAATTCGTTTCGCGTTCCTACCCCAAAGCAACAAAATAAAATAAAATTCTTTATCAAAATTTATAAGGAAAGACAAGTACTTTGTTTAGGCTTGGCTTGTAGGAAATGCGCATGTGAACGCCATCAGCGTTTCTCACAGGTCCGCGTTTAAAGTCTGTGTAGAGGGAATGGTGTCGTCTTAGCGGCCCCTAATTTAATAACAAATGATCGTTGCGACGGAAGCAAATCAATCAAAACTAACTTTAGATGGAAAATAACTTAACTCTGCTATAAAGCCAAAACAATCTCTGTTACCTTAAATTATACGCTTATCTCTGTAAAGCTGCTTTGAAACACTCTACATTGTTAAAAGCGCTATATAAATGAAGATGACTTGACTTGACTTTATGCAATGATAAAAAAACAATCCAAAAAGCAAACAGTTTGAGTTGTCATAAACAAAACCTTCAGGGATAAACTAGACACAGCGATGCACAATGTCACAGCATATGTAAAGTTAGTCTGCTTTTCAGAGTTTCATTCATACTAAATTTATTTAAAAGCATAATCTTAAAAGTTTAAATTAGATCTTTTAAGGTTGTTTAAATCAAATATTTAAAGTTTTATTAAAATCGTATCTTCTGTTCATCTTTAGAAGACTATACTGTATGCAAAGCAGCAAAGAAAGCTAAAGTGAAATGAGATCTGGTGATGACGGTGACCTGTTAATGGTTTTATAATCATCATGAAATAACCTGTTTCGCTGATGTCTTTGGAATCTAACAATTGTGTTGATCCATTAATATTTTCACATCACAAACCCTGTGTTACTGCAACATGAGATACAGCAATATTATAACAGTCAGTTTAAATCTTTTAACAAACATGAAATCAAAAAAATAAGCTCAAGCTGACACACAAAAATATCAACAATCAGCGTATGAATCTCAACAATGGTGACAATCACAAATATTTAGATAAACAGATTAATTCAGAACATCACTGAAAAGCTACTAATTCACAACAAAAACAACAGCAAAAAATAAAAGCAAATATTTAGAATTAAACAAAATAATAGGACAATTCAGCTGCATAATTTATTCATGTTGCAATGCATGCTGGGAGTTGCATGCATGCATTGCAGCAAGGTACTTTTGATTGTCACCAATTTTGAGATTCATACGCTGATTGTTCATATCTATTTTTGACTTTTTCATGCTCATGTTTGTTAAAGTCTTCTACCTGATTGTTTTAATATTGCTAAATCTCATGCTGCAGTAACACGGGCTTGTGATGTGAAAATATTAATGGATCAAGACAATTGTTAGATTCCTAAGACATCAGTGAAACAGGTTATTTCATGATGATTATAAAACCATCAGCAGGTAACCATCATCACCTGATCTCATTTCACTTTAGCTTTCTTTGCTGCTACAAATGTGTTTAACAAACACAGTCACAGCGGCCAAAAAAAAGACAAAAGATATAATAAGAGTTAAGAGCCCAACTAATGGAAACACTAATCATTGTTATGGTGACTTCAAATGAAACACATTAGAGTTAAACCTCTGTTAATTCTCAATAACAACTTCTATAGCCACATGACAGAAATAAAGTCATTCTGGTTAGTAATAAGTGAAGCTGGTAATGCTGTTTGTGGAGTTGTTTAATCCTCCTCTGCTGAGATCTTCACAGATTTAATGTCTTCTTTTCTCTTCAGTTGATTTCTTCTAAGGCTGTGTCTGAAGTCAGTTGTAGTTCTTGTGTTTCTGCTCGTCTCTTTTTCTGTGCTCTTCTTTCCTTCAGTGATTCTGCTTGTTAACAGGCTTATTAAGGCTGAAATGACTCCATATTTAATATACACAGACTTTGTGGCTCAGATAAGGTCCAGTTATGGTTTATTTCTTTGCTCTTGGCTGACATATGGCATTGCTATGGCCAGCTTGTGGCCCAGATCTGGCAAACAGAAGCGGTCCGCCCAAGTGCCATCATTCCACGCTGCATGTGGGCCAGATCCGCATTCCACAAGTGTCAGATGTGGGCCGGATCTGGGCCGAAACAATGTTGCTATCTGGGTAGGGTCTTGAAGTTCTATCACACCACATGTAGCCACTTACATGTTTTCTTACTTGACATATGTAACTCTTTAGGTATTTACAACACCACTGTTGACCATATGATAAAAGTTTGAAAATAAATCAAAAGTATAAGCTTATATTAGTTCAAGTTTGCTCTGTGTAGATGCATTGTTCTGTTCCAGTGACGTTCTGTAACTAAACCTTAAAGGGAAAAGATATCACCTATGGGGTCAAAGCCTGTTCCCTAATGGTATCTGCTGAAGCCTTTGCAAGAGGCATATATACCCCTCTGGTACCAGCAAGTTCTCACCAAGGTGGTAGGACCCATCGATCCATTGCGCCACTTTGCATACCTTGTTTATTCATGAAGCCTGCCATCCAGATAATAAATATGTACTTGCTTTGCAATTCATCCATTGGGTTATTATGCAATCAAACTAATCAAGAGTTCTAGACTTTGACGGGTTCTTCTTATTTGTTTTCATGTTGCTGTTCTCATGATTGCTGTATGAGATTTTTATAGACAACTATGCCTAGGGTCTTGAAGTTCTATCACACCACATGTAGCCACTTACATGTATGATTACTTGGCATATGTAACTCTTTAGGTATTTACAACACCACTGGTCACTATATGATAGAAGTGTGAAAATTAATCACAAGAAGAAATTTATATCAGTTCAAGTTTGCTCGGTGTGAAAATGATTCATAAGACGAAGTTTATATTAGTTCAAGTTTGCTCTGTGTGGATGTATTGTTTCTTTTCCAGTGACGTTATGTAACTAAACCTTGAATGGAAAATATATTGCCTATGGGGTCAAAGCCTGTTCCCCAATGGCATCTGCTGAAGCCTTTGCAAGAGGCATATATACCCCTCGGGTCCCAGCGAGTTATCACCAAGGTGGTAGGATCCAGCGATCCATTGCGCCACTTTGCATACCTTGTTTATTCGTGTAGCCTTCCCTCCAGATAATAAATATGCACTTGCTTTGCAATAGGCCCTTTTTTATTATTTTTTTATTTTTATTTTATTTATTTATTTGATATGGACATAACAACAGCATTGGACAAACCAGATACATTGTTTTTAGTGTTATAGCAAAACTGCTAATTTGCAACACATTTCACAAAACACAACACAATACAGTATACAAAACACAATGCAAAACAGTACACAGTACAATATTTAAAAAGGTAAACCATACACATCATCAATATACATTTCATACAGCATTACCATGTGTGCAGCTTTGACTTGACTTCAGCCATTGTTTCAGACCTCTGTTAAAGGTGATCATGTCTGTCTGCAGTTTTAAGTCAGTGGGCAGAGAGTTCCATAGTCTCGATCCATTAAAAGAGAAACTGGACTGACCAAAAGATTTTGTAAATCTTGGAAGAACACAGTCCCCACTGACTGAGGCTCTGGTGGAGGGTCTAAGTGAGCCCTGACGCCTAATAATGAGAGCAGAAAACAGCGGCGACACATGACTGTTCAAACATTTAAAAAACAATTTCAGAGTACTAAAATGTATAAAGTTTTCGAAAGTAAAAAGATTATGTCTATGAATGATGTCACAGTGATGCGATCTCATAGGTTTTCTGTCAAATACCTTGACTTCCTGCTTGTACACTGAAACAGCCGGCTTGAGTGTGGACGGGGAGGTTTGTGACCAGGATGTGATGCAGTAAGACAGATGTGAGAAAATCATTGCATGCATGTATAACAGGGCGGCCTGATGAGACAGATCCCTCCTGATAAAACGTAAACAATTCAAGTTGAATTTGACCTTTTTACAAACATTTTTGACTTGACTTTGAAATTTAAGGTTGTTGTCAAGAATAATTCCAAGATATTTGGTCTCTTTTACTTCTTGAATAATTTCATTGTTTATGCTTATTTCAAAGATGCTGTCAGAAGGTCTTGTTTTAATTGAGAAACAGACAGCAACGGTTTTCTTTACGTTTAAGGTTAGGTGAGACGTCTCGAACCATTTAGAGATGTCTACTAGGGCAAGTGTCAACTGCTGCGCTGCCAGAGCTGGGGTTTTAGCAGATAGATGGATGACTGTATCATCTGCATACAGCTGGCAGTTGGCACCTTGGCAGCTATCAGGGAAGTCATTGATGTACATTGTGAACAACAATGGCCCCAGTACTGATCCTTGAGGAACCCCCATGTTGTTAGGGCAAAGAGCTGACATCACCCCATTAACCTTAACGCACTGTTGCCTTCCCTCCAAATATGATTGTAACCATGCTAGAGAACTAGGTGACATTTTGAAGAGCTGGAGTTTGTTAATTAGCACACTGTGATCCACAGTATCAAAGGCCTTTTTTAGGTCTAGAAATACAGCACCAACTACTTGCCCTTTGTCTATAGGCCCTTTGATCTTCTCTATCAAGTAACAATTAGCTGTTTCGGTGCTGTATTTGCGCCTGAAACCAAACTGTTGAGGATGCAGCAGCTGGTTTGACTTAAGATGTTCAATGAGTTGTTCTGCAATTACCTTCTCCAGGAGTTTAGACGCAACAGATAGAATTGCAATAGGCCTGTAATTGTTGGGTGTGTCCTTTTCCCCTGACTTGTGGATTGGTGTTATTACAGCGGGCTTCCAGCACAGTGGAAATGTACTTGACCGAATTGAGAGATTAACTAAATATGTAATTGGTTGTAGCAGACTGTCCTGATGTTTTTTAATCAAGATCATACTTAAGTTATGGATGTCTTTTGCCGCGGAGTTGTTCATATTTCTAATTATCTTATTAACTTTATCAGAAGAGACCTCTTGGATTTTAAAAAGGCCTCGCCATTAAACCATGGGAGGGAAGGTTTTTTCGGTTTACTTGTCCATATTTTAGTAAACTTTTTTATCGTATTACTCAGTAACTCAGTTTAGGACCTTCGCCTGGACCGATGACAACGCAGTGCTGAAGTGCCAGCTAGTCTCTCCCTATGGAGGATCCCTCTACCACTATACAGATAAGGCGTTGTCGGGAAAATTCGTTTCGCGTTCCTACCCCAAAGCAACAAAATAAAATAAAATTCTTTATCAAAATTTATAAGGAAAGACAAGTACTTTGTTTAGGCTTGGCTTGTAGGGAATTCCAAACCTGCGTATATTCTAACGCACATAACTATAGAACCCATTCTAAATGTGCATGTGAACGCCATCAGCGTTTCTCACAGGTTCGCGTTTAAAGTCTGTGTAGAGGGAATGGTGTCGTCTTAGCGGCCCCTAATTTAATAACAAATGATCGTTGCGACGGAAGCAAATCAATCAAAACTAACTTTAGATGGAAAATAACTTAACTCGGCTATAAAGCCAAAACAATCTCTGATACCTTAAATTATATGCTTATCTCTGTAAAGCTGCTTTGAAACAACCTACATTGTTAAAAGCGCTATATAAATGAAGATGACTTGACTTGACTTGACTCAGTGTAGTGACAAAGATTTTAGCACTTTGGTTTACATTGGACTCTTTCGTAACATTATCCCAGTTTAGTTGGTTAAGTTCTTCTTCAAAGTTATTTTGTTTTGCTTTTGGAATTCCTATTTTCTGTATTTTTGTTTCTTGGTTATAATAAGTCAATCGTTTTTTACCCAGTTTCCTAACAATTAAGGTCATGTTATGATCCGAGAGCCCAGTAATGAGGTTATAGGTTTTTGTTATTCTTTCAGGCCTATTTGTAAGAATCAGATCAATCAGCGTTTTACAACTTCTAGTGACTCTGGTAGGTTTGTCTATGAGCTGTTTATATTTAAATTTATCTACTAGAACTTTTAATTTCATTTTACTACTTTTTTCCAGCCAGTTTATATTGAAGTCGCCCAATATTATGCTTTCAGAGCAATCCATATTTGAAAGAAAACTCTTGAATTCATTGTAAAAGTTCACACTGTGTGAGGGTGGATTGTAAAGAACACATAAGTTAAATTTCATGGTTGTAGACAGAGTAATTCGTAGTGCAAGGCCCTCCAATTTAACATTAATTGCAACCTCTTCACATTGAAATTGATCTCTAATGTATATTAACGCTCGAAGTTTGGACAACTAGCTGCCGCCTCACCGCGGAGGCAGTAGCCCCAGCTGTTTCAGCAAACCCGCAGATGGACTTGCTAGGCTTCGTCCAGCTGGATCTTGTGACAGCGACAGGTGAAACCCGTTCACTCGCTATTGCGGCCTCTGGTGTGCACGATGAACTCCGGTGAGACAGCGCTCCACAGCAATCCTGTAATGCGGGATGTAATGCCTCGTCCAAGTAACCAATTGACGGGGGCATCCCGCGCGGTGGAGAGGGCAGTGCGGCGCAGCCGGTAAACTCGCCGCTACTCCTTGATGGAGCCGTCCCACCGGTGACCACATCCACGTCGATCACTGGTCCCGCCATGCTCGCCGGAGAAATGGAAGAATCGAGGTGAGTGTTTAGCTCAAACGTGTGGCGTAGAGTAAAAGTACGTACCTGTAAGTTTCCTGTGGTGCTCTTGCTGTGGTTTGATGCGATGATATGGGGGCTATCTGACGTTGGACCAGTTGTCGGACCGGGGCATTGGTGGATGTCCACGGACAGCAAGAGGCAGATGGTAATTATTAGCGCGAGGTTCTGCTGCGGTTTTAGTACCGATTTGGTGTGCTTTCTTACTTTGCTGTACAAATGTGGATAAATGAAAGTAGCAGCCAGGACGTATCTTCCAAGTCCAAAATGTTTGGTGGCTTTGATTGTTACAGTGTCCACTGATGTAGGCTTAATGCTATTAGAACTATAAGAGTCATTCAGAATTTGACCAGTATCTGTATAGAAAAAGTTATTTGTGAGGAGTGCATAAGCAAAGAGCGCTGCAGCTATATTGATTGCTCCTGTCTGATCGATTGCTCCTGTCTGCCTCGCTGCCTGCTGTGAGTGTGTTTGCTTCGGTGCTGTAAGCTCCGTCTTAGCCTCGTATTTCCTTGTTTTGAACCATCATTTTCTACAATTTAGTTGTTTATACTACTACTAAATACAGCTTACCCAACATCTCAGATTAACCTGACATCGCTAGCTTCCGTTACTACTAGCACAACTGGCTAGTAATTCGCTAGCCTGTTAACGCGCCACCCGTGCGCTCAGCTATTTTTATTTATTTATTTTTCTCGCGCCTTTGAGTTCATAAAAGCTCAGGTGAGTAAGAATCACTCAACAAACACGATGAGGAATGTCTTGTCCTGTTATTGTCACCTGCACTTCGTGTCACATGCTTAGAATAGCCTTCTCTGTTGGCAATATAGGATTTATATGTGATAAATGCAAGGAGACAGTTAGGCTGACAGAGAAGATTTCAGAACTAGAAACACGCATCCAAACTTTAATTGAGGATAGTAAGAGTGCTAGAGCTTCAGATACTATTTTGGATGCGCCTAGCATAGTGAACTCTTTACATGATGTGGTTCCAGCTGAATTAGTGCCTGCGCAGCCGGGCAAATGGGTGACAGTGAGGGATCGCTCTAGTCGTGGATCAAAAAACCACTCTTCCGTTCCGATTACCATAACAAATCGATTTGCCCCGCTCAGTGCAACACCCACTGAGAATGATTGCGCCCTAGTTATTGGCGATTCTATTACACGGAACGTGAAAATAGAGACACCAACCACCATAGTCACATGTTTGCCGGGAGCCAGAGCGCCTAACATCAAAGCAAATTTAAAAGTGCTGGCTAATGCTAATCGTAAATTCTCTAAGATCATTATTCACGTCGGCACTAATGATGTTGGACTCCGCCAGTCGGAGATCACCAAAATTAATATTAAAGAGGTGTGTGAACTCGCAAGTACGATGTCAAGCACTGTAATTTGCTCTGGCCCCCTTCCTGTTCGCAGGAGTGATGAGATAGTTAGTAGATTGTGTTTGCTTAACGGTCGGCTGTCTAAGTGGTGTCCGCAACATAATATAGAATTTATAGACAATTGGAAAAGTTTTTGGGGCAAACCTGACCTGTTGAAAAGAGATGGTATTCATCCCTCCTGGGATGGTGCTGCTCTTCTCTCTAGTAATATGGCACATAGTCTTAGAGCTCAAACATGACAATCTGGGGCTCAGGTCAGGAAGCAGACAGACTGGCTTAACCGACCGTCTGCTAGTGGCCTCGCGTCACCAAGGTCAGATAAATCCCATCACATAGATCCTCTTTCACCTAGCTATCATCATATAGAGACTGTGTCTGTTCCCCGAATTTGGAAATCCAAAAAACGTTTAAACCCATCTAAGGTTAAAAATGTAATTGATGTTCAACAAATAAAAAACAGCTATAATACAGATGAGCAAATGCTAAAGCTTGGGTTGCTGAATATTCGATCGCTTACTTAAAAAGCACTCATTGTTAATGATATGATTTCAGATAATAACCTAGATGTGCTGTGTTTGACAGAAACCTGGCTAAAACCAAACGATTACATTACCTTAAATGAGTCCACCCCGCAAGATTACTGTTATAAACATGAGCCTCCTCTGAAACGCAAAGGGGGAGGAGTTGCTGTAATCTATAGTAATATTTTCAAAACCACTAAGAAATCAAGTTTTAAATATAATTCTTTTGAAGTGTTAGTACTTAATGTAAAAATATATAGTATAAATGATAAATCACGTTTAAGATTTGTGCTGGCTACTGTATACAGGCCACCAGGGCACCATAAAGATTTTATCAAAGAATTTGCGGACTTTCTATCAGAATTAATATTGACTGCAGATAAAGTACTAATTGTTGGTGATTTTAATATACACATCGATAATGAAAAATATGCATTGGGATTGGCATTTAAAGACATTGTAAACTCAATTGGAGTTAGACAACACGTGTCAGGACCTACTCATCGTCGTAATCATACTCTAGATCTAATATTATCACATGGAATAGATGTTGATGCCGTTGAAATTCTGCAGCAGAGCGATGACATCTCAGATCATTATCTAGTCTCGTGTAAACTTCATTTAGCCAAGGCTGCAAAGCCGACTCCGTGTTTCAAATATGTTAGACCTATCACTTTTGCCACTAAAGATTGCTTTATTAATAATCTTCCTAATCAGTTTCACCATCTCAGCATCCCAGATAGCTTAGAAGAACTCGATATTGCAACAGAAACTTTTAACTCTCTCTTTTCCAGCACTTTAGACACAGTTGCTCCGTTGCGCTTAAAGAAGATTAAAGAAAATAGTCCAACGCCGTGGTACAACGAGCACACTCGGGCCCTTCAGAGAGCAGCCAGAAAAATGGAGCGCAACTGGAAGAAAACAAAACTAGAGGTATTTCGCATTTCATGGAAAGAGAGCTCGATTGCTTACAGAGAGGCCTTAAAAGCTGCTAGATCTGCTTATTTTTCAAACCTATTAGAAGAAAATAAACATAATCCTAGGTATTTATTTGAAACGGTGGCTAAACTAACGAAAAAGAAAGCTTCAAGCCCAGAAGTTTCCAAGCAACACAGCAGTAATGACTTTATGAACTTCTTCACTTATAAGATTGATAATATCAGGGAGAAAATTATAACTATGCAACCGTCTACTACAGTATCGCATCAAGCAGTGCATTGTAGTCTCCCGGAGGAAAAATTTGATTCGTTCGTTGCTATAGAAGAGGAAGAATTTACTAAACTCGTTAAATCATCTAAATCTACAACATGTATGTTAGACCCTATACCGACTAAGCTACTGAAAGAAATACTTCAAGAGGTCATAGATCCTCTTCATAATATCATTAATTCATCTTTGTCTCTAGGATACGTACCAAAAACCTTTAAGCTGGCTATGATTAAACCGCTTGTTAAAAAAACGCAACTTAATCCTACAGAATTAGTCAATTACAGGCCGATCTCGAATCTACCTTTTCTGTCAAAGATATTAGAAAAAGCAGTATCTTCACAACTGTGTTCCTTTCTTGAAAGAAATTATATCTGCGAGGATTTCCAGTCAGATTTCTCGGTGCTGCATTTGACACTGTCGACCACAACATTCTTTTAAATAGACTCGAAAATTATGTTGGCATTAGTGGAATTGCACTAGCATGGTTTAAAACATACTTATCTGACCGTTATCAGTTTGTAGCAGTAAATGAAGAGATGTCTCATCGATCACAAGTTCAGTATGGCGTACCACAAGGCTCACTACTAGGACCGCTGCTGTTCACTCTGTACATGCTACCATTAGGAGATATCATTAGGAAACATGGCATTAGCTTTCACTGTTATGCTGACGATACTCAGCTGTATATTTCTTCAAAACCTAACGAAACTTACCAATTCACAAAACTAACGGAATGCATAGCTGATATAAAAAATTGGATGACTAGTAATTTCCTACTTCTAAATTCTGAAAAAACAGAGATTCTAATTATTGGACAAAAAAACTCCCACACGTAATAACCTAGAATACTGTCTAACACTTGATGGCTGCTCTGTAAAGTCTTTGTCGTCTGTTAGGAACCTGGGTGTGCTCTTTGATACCAATCTTTCATTTGAAAGTCACGTGTCTAGTATCTGTAAAACTGCATTTTTCCATCTAAAAATATATCTAAATGACGTCATATGCTCTCATTGACAAATGCGGAACAGTTAGTTCATGTGTCCATGACCTCAAGGCTAGATTATTGTAATGCTCTACTGGCTGGTTGCCCTGCACGCTTAATAAACAAACTACAGCTAGTCCAAAACGCAGCAGCTCGAGTTCTTACCAGAACCAGGAAGTATGACCATATTAGCCCGGTTCTGTCAAAACTGCACTGGCTCCCTATTAAACATCGCATCAATTTGAAAATATTGCTGATCACTTACAAAGCACTAAATGGTTTAGCTCCGCAGTACTTGAGCGAGCTCTTATATATTATTGTCCTTCACGTCTATTGCGATCTCAAAATTCCGGCCAGTTGATAATACCTAGAATATCAAAATCGACTGCTGGCGGTAGATCCTTCTCCTATTTAGCACCAAAACTTTGGAACCGTATTCCTAAAACTGTCCGGGAAGCAGACACACTCTGTCAGTTCAAAGCTAGACTAAAAACACATCTCTTTGACCTAGCTTTCACATAATACATTATAGACTTCTATTCAATGTTAGGCTGCATAGATTAGGTCAGCTGGAACCGGGAACACTTCCCATAAATCCTGATGTACTCGTTACATCATGAGAAGAATGGCATCTACGCTAATTTTAGTGTCTTTGTTTATCCCGAGGTTTTCCCGCAGCCTGCCGGATCCAGGCCGTACCCAGATCTGATGAAGGACCTTCGCCTGGACCTGATGACAACGCAGTGCTGAAGTGCCAACTAGTCTCTCCCTATGGAGGATCCCTTTACCACTCTACAGATAAAGCGTTGTCGGGAAACTCAATTCGCGTATCTACCCCGACTTGATAAAATAAAATTCTGTATCAAAAATGATCAAAAAGGAAACACCAGTACGTTGTTTAGGCTTGGTTTGTAGGGAATTACAAACCTGCGTACATATATTCAAACGCACATAACTATAGAACCAATTCCTAATGCGCATGTGAACGCCATCAGCGTTTCTCACAGGTTCGTGTTTAAAGTCTATGTAGAGAGAATGGTGTCATCTTAGCCACGGAAGCGAATCAATCAAAACTACATTTAGCTGGAAAATAACTTTACTAAAGAACCGCTATAAAGCCAAAACAATCTCTGTTACCATAAATTATACGTTTATCTCTGTAAAGCTGCTTTGAAACAATCTAGATTGTTAAAAGCGCTATATAAATGAAGATGACTTGATTTGACTATACCTGCCACACCCGGCGCCGCCATTTTTTTCACAATGACGTCAGAAAACTTCCGCTTTTCCGCAAAGCAGGGTATACGTACTTCCGTTTTAACTTGTGCACGCTGGTTAACGTTACTTCAGGAAAATACAAAAGGTGATGACTAACAACACGAAAGGTAAAGTTTAAAATAATAATGTTTACGTATTTAGCGTTATTGGTTCTTATATTTAGCTTATTTTGATAACGATAATAATAATTTTCAGTAACTTATAGCATTCTTTAACGTGGAACTGTCATAGAGGGGAAAGTAGACTAGCTAGCAACAAGATAAATCGCGGTCAGCCTGTGTTGCCACAAGTTTGCTAACAAGTGTTCAATTTTTATCAAAGCTAAATGTCAAACCATTTCCATATGCTGATGTGATTTATCATTCATTTCTTCCTGTTTTCATTTTTCAACAGTTTCCCATCCAATAAGCATGGCACTGTCATCTTGTAGATGCTATTGTAGTGTTCCTTGTTGTTCAAACAACAAACATAAATTTCCCTATTTAAGTTTCCACGATTTTCCAGTGGACGCTGAAATACAGATGGTGCCCAACCAGAATGCGACTTTTACCGCCGCCGTTCCCGCGGCGGCAAAATTGGGATGTGTATTTGCTGCCTTTTACCGCTGAGTGGCGCTGTAATCACAGACTTTGAAAAGTGTCAGTTTATTCTCTTTAATGCCGTAATCTGCCGCGGCAGTAATCTGAGCTGAGGTCACAGATAAATTTAAGATAAATATTGTGGTTAAACGAATTCAAATTCATTTAATTTAAACAAAGTAGACACACGTTAACATTGTGTGCCCAGTTTTTCTATAATTTAGAAAGGCTATGTCAATAGGTTACTTGTCATTTACTTCGTGTTATTTTAATGTGTTTGTAGATATATTAACTGAAACATATCAGTGAAATAAATTAAAATAATTTACCGTAAAATTAAAATATTTTCAGGACTTGCAGTTACTAACCGATGTTAGTCGGTTTAAGCATTATTTCTTATATTCAGAATTAGGCTTACATGTTGTTATGATTATCAGTTGAATTCTTTAATAAATAATCAACCACAATGCCTATTACTACTGCCGCAGCAAAAATAAACCAGTCGAATTTCAAAGTCGTTCGCGAAATTACTATAGGCTATACCGGGCAAGTGACAGGGCAAAACAGCAGCAACTGCGGCATTTTAAAAGGTAAGCTTCCTATCTGTTTATTTAAAAAAAAAAAATTTCATTATTTGAACAAAAATGAGACTGATTGAATATGTTAAAATATAAACAAACAAAGCAGAGAATAAAACAAACTTTTAGGGAAAAAATATATAGGCCTATTATGCTCAGAATTGGTTAATATTAACGAAAGCAAAATATGTAAAAATACATTTCAAACAAAATAAAACAAAACAAATTCGTGGCCGAGTGGTAGGCTGTAACTTACGTTTCAAATCCCGAACAAATATGGGCTACTTTTTTATTATTAATTTGATTTGATAGTTCTAAAATATTGCTACACCATATTGTTTTTTTCTCCTATAGCCTATAGGCTATTAAATATTTTATATTTTTAAAATAAAATTACCATTCATTTCCATTTTACATTAGGGACAATCTGTTTCCAACAGAATGGCTGAATTAACATCTGCATAATAATAATAATAATAAATAAATAAACAGCACAAGGTCTTGTAAAAACACTTTTTTTATTTTTTGACATAATTATTATTATTTTTTTTTATTTTAAAACAGAGAAAATAGTAGACGGAGCCCAGCAAACATTGGTCCGACGGCAACGTCGTGTCCCTGGCCAAAAATAGTCGCGGTATGACGGCATAAATCGGTAAAAATATGTAACACAGAACATTTCCTAAAAATGCATTCAGATACATGTGTGCATGTCTACAGTTATCTGAGGTTGCATGTATAATTGTTATTTTGACTTTTAGCTACGTGTAGTTCATGTTGTGTTTCGGGTGAGAGAGGACGTCACCATGGCGACGTCTTTTACACTTATAGTCCATCATGACCCTCTATGAAATCAATTGTGATAAAGCTGTGCTTAATCCTTGCGTGGTTAATACTGCAATAATTAATTAAATTTTTTATTAAATTAAAGTTTTAATAAGTTGTGTGAATACGTCCACTGATGTCCTTTACACGTCTATAGTATCGGGTGAGAGGACGTCACCTGGCGACGTCTTTTACACGTGCATTTATAGTCCATCATGACCCTCCATCAGGGACGGACTGACAATCTGTGCGTTCTGGAAGAGTCCAGAACGGCCGTCCAACCGAGGGCCGTCGGCACAAAAAAAAAAAGTCTAATAAAGCAGTAGCCTATGAACAGCCAACAGCAGGGGCACTAATATGATCACTTATGCTACGTGTAAAAAACAACAACTGGGGAAGAAGAGTCGGCCTATAGCCACTGACAGAAAGTTCAGTTTTATAAGGCTGTACTTTTAAATTTGCTTAGCCTAGCCTACACTATGAATAGCAGTGGTCTCCAACGTGGTGCCTGTGAGTTGCCCGCTAAACACATTCTATAAATAGCCTCATCTTATCGTCGGGGTTCCAGCCTTCAATAAATGGCATATTTTTGCGACCTTTTCAAATAAACGTTTCAATTTGAAGTTTTGCCTCTACAAAATTACCCAACTCTCTTTGATTATACGCTGTCATTTGCGTTGCGTATGAGAAACATCAAATGGCAAACGCTTAAAAAGCGGAACAAAACTTGTTTGATCTGAGCAGCGCAGAGCATTATCAGCTCGGCCTAAAAAACAGCGATCGCGGCCAAAGCTGATCTCGATCACGCGAACATTATTCCACAGAGCTGCGCGATCCACTGAGAAGCAGTTCAATAGGGCTTGGGCGTCGTGACGTCATACTTGGCGTGGCGGCCATGTTGATGGCCTCGCGAATGTAAACATACAGCAAGTCAACGGGGAGAAGCGGAGTTGGGAGAAAGAAGAAAGATGTTAAAATCCCGAAAAGGATGTGGAATTTACGGGGATACGTTAAATAGGGAAAACAGGGACCAGTAGTTATGTGGACAAATTTACCTGTAAAATATCCCGTATTTTAATAACTTACTATCATAACATTAATGTTAGCCCTTCCATCGGACCTGTCAGTCTCTGTACTGTTGTCCTGTTGCTACCCCCTTGCCCTTCCAGAAAAACAGATGTTTTCAAAGCATCGTTTTGCTTACTTGAAGGCAACCTTAGCGTGATATTGGCCTTTTTTTAGATAACAGCGTGGTTGTTGTGAGAGCACGATTTCACGCCAATCTGCAAGCAAAGTCACGTTAGACCTAGCTTCACAACTCGCATAGTTAATGCTGCAGTTTTGCAGAGGGATAGCAACAGAAAGATGAATGTTGAAATTGTAATTTTTCGGGATATTTTATAGGTAAATACTAAAACGGGAAGACAGCGGGAAAAGAGCTCAAATACGTGATAAACCCGGAAAAAACGGGAGGGTTGACAGCTACTAACTACACTTTTTTTCCGATTTTGTCCACATACTGGTCCCTTGCTTCCCTATTTAACGTATCCCCGTAAATTCCACATCCTTTTCGGGATTTTAACATCTTTTTTCTTTCTCCCAACTCTGCTTCTCCCCGTTGACTTGCTGTATGTTTACATTCGCGAGGCCATCAACATGGCCGCCACGCCAAGTATGACGTCACGACGCCCAAGCCCTATTCAGCGCAGAATTCTCTTTCTCTATTATAAACCACAAATGACTATGTGATTTAAGCTTGTAAAAAGCCAGATGAAACAGCGCTGATATTCTCAAAAAATTGACGAAAAAAAAACAAAAAACAGGCGAAACCATGATTATTTTATCCCTTGAGGTAGCCCTCGCACACAAAAAGGTTGGAGACCCCTGGTATATAGTAGCCTATAGGCTATGTTTTATAATTACAAGTTTGTGTAATTTGGGGTTACTGTAGCCAGTGAAACTTCATTATTTGTATTTTATGGCATTGTACATTTTTTGTTTTAATTTGAAGGCTGAGGCTTCATTAATAAACACCACCCCAATTATCATCATTGGTTTTGAGATGTTACTTGCTGTGAATACCTTGTCTGATAGGCTACAGTATTGTGGCATATAGTATCAGGACATCCTGGCTAGTGTCAGTCGCACACAGCTAGAGGCGAATGGCCGGATGATGGGCCTATTTGGGAGAAAGTCCAGGGCTGTTTTTTAACCCCAGTCCGTCCCTGCCCTCCATCATGGAATCCTTGTGAAATATACAAAAGCTGTGCTTAATCCTTGCATGGTTAATACTGCAAAAATTAATTTAATTGCCCAAGTAGTTTTTAAGAGGTTGTGAAGACGTCCACTGACGTCCTTTACACGTCAAGGCTGTGAATAGGCTACACGTCCACTGACGTCCTTTACACATCTAGTCAAGCAAGACAGAAAAAAAAACCACCAGGAATTATCTTTATGAAATACACGAATTGTATACAAAGTAAATATATTTACTTTATCTTGTTTAAATAAATTATAATCACACAGTTCCCAGTGTGGTTAAGTGAATGCAAAGCCTCTGCATTTTAGTCATTATTTCAACCTGTAGCCTACCTGATACGTTGTGTTTTTTTTTTTTGTTTTTTTTTATGGAATGTATGCATGTAAAACAGAAATATATCTGGTCACCATTTATGTCTGAGTTGGATGTAATTGCCAAAACTGTGCTGCCAAGATGTAACAAAAGATCTCCCGACATTACCAAATCCCGCGATAGGTTAGATTATCTCACGAGATGTTAACGCCTTTTCCCCATAGACTCACTCCGGAACACTGAAGTTTGAACAACCACGAAGAGGGGAGGAATTGAGGCCCACATTATTAGAAATCTACTGTTGGGTACGTACATTTTGTATTATTAGATTCACGTGCTAGAGTTTTACTTGTTTGACATGAATGAACCGAAAGAAATGATGCCCACATTGTCAACTGAAATTGGCTAACATTAACTGAGTTTGGCTAAAATTAGCTAGTAGGCTAAAAGTTACTTTGAACTTATACAACGGTATACCATAGTATAAAGTATGTTTAATGATACAGTCAAAGTTATTACTGTAAATTATTAATGTAGCCTTTTGAGAGTTTCTTTCAGAAAGTAAATTATCTGAAGTAGAATGAAATGTTTAGCTGGATTTGAACATGTATGTTTTCAGTAACTGCTTTAAAATTTTTGTAATTTTAGAATTGCTAAACATGTCTATTCAGGGGACATCACAGCCCACCTGTCTTTATCAGAAATGTCCTGTTTACTTTCTCACTGTTACACACCTAGTTAAGGGTCTTTCTCAAGGGCACCACAGTGGTATTGAAGAGGCAGGGGACAAATGCTGTTTTGAATTTAGCTGAAGACCATAAAAATATTTTGAAAATAAGTGCATGTCATTTACCTCAAATTTTTAATTTTCATTTATTTTAAAAAGAAATATATTCTCTTCCCTTAGATGCTGTGAAGAGGTGGAGCCCACATGCTACAGACACTGAAATTGATGCAGCAATGGCAGAACACCTGAAACTCGCTCCAGGAAGAGCTGGGGGTGGTGGATACAAAAAATGAGCCAAACAATGTGTTTAAGGGATAGTTCACCCAAAAATGAAAATTGTCATAATTTACTCAACCTCATGTTTCAAACCTGTATACCTTTCTATGCTAAACACAAAGATGTTTAGAAGAATGTTTGTAACCAAGCAGATGTCGCTTCCCATTAATAATCATTTTTTCTCCAACAATGGTAGTCAGTGGATGCTCTATTTGCTTGGTTACAAACATTCTTCAAAATATCTTCTTTTGTGTTCAGCAGAAGAAAGAAACTCATACAGGTTTGGAATTTGGTGAGTAAATTACATAATTTTCATTTTTGGGCGAACTATCTTTATATAATAATTCAGTATTTTGCAATTGGTATTTTAGTTTGGTTAACAAATCGAGAGCTTAGAATTATAAGGTTCTATCTCTTTTTATTGTAGTTTATTGAGCATCAAAGTTTTTAACCTCGGTTTATGTTTTGTGAGATGAAACCTTTTATTTTATTAATAACTACTAACAATTTTTTTATTTTTACAAAAATAACACCACACAGGCATTAATAAACACCTAATGGATCAGATTGTCAACAACTCAATTTCAACCAAAAGTGGAGATAGAACCTTAAAATTCTAAGCTCACGAAATGTTAAACATTGAAAAAAATAAAGAGAAATTTTGGCTGTTCAATATCAATAAAATGTTGTGCTTAATCAGAACATGCTTTTTTGCTTATGTCCACAAATAATGTGTTATTGTTTTTGATGTACACGTGATTAAAACGTTTTATTGACGTTCAGGTCTGACTGGACCAATTTTGGACCTTTTTAGAACCTTTGTCAAGATGTGTAGGCTAAACCTCAAGACTTGATTGTCTTTCACGATGTTACACAATAGGTGTGTGATTATTTTATATGCAGGCTTATATATACACTTAAATTATGCAGCAACACATTTAAACACATATGACGACGCATTTAGACGTCCAGGGACGCGCAGAAAAGACGTGGAATTCACGGCCAGAAATGACGTCGGTTCAACTTCCATTTTGGAACTATTTTTCAACCATGACGGGACGTCTCGGACGGACGTCTTTTCAATGGTCATTAAACGTCCAAATGTTTGCTGGGTATTAGATTTGCATTATAGGGTCCCAGATTTGCATGGTGGTGGAGGACCCCATTTTGTGTAATAGCAGAGCAATGGGGGATGTTACCCCCTCGCTGCCCTGGCACATTGGTGATTGCCCTGTGTCCAATTACATTTCTCCTTCTTGTTTTCGCAAGGTTAAATCCAGCCTCATCCACATATACAAATTCATGTTGAATTTCTGCAGCATCCCTTTGCAAGTCTCTCTGAAACACAGTAAAAGACAATAGGATGCTATTAAATAGCTATTGCACAGTATTTTTTTGTGCCAGAACATTATGAGCAGTGCACAATACCACACCATAGTAAGATGAACAATACATACCTCCACATACTCATTGCGCAGATGTTTCACTCTCTCTGAATTTCTGTCAAATGGTACCCGATACAGTTGCTTCATGTATATTTGATTTTTCTTGAGGATTCGACCTAATGTTGACAGAGAGACTCGTTGGATGTTATTGAAAATATGGTCATCACTGATGATATTGGCTTGGATTTCTCGCAGCCTGATACAATTATTGGTCAAAACCATGTTCACAATGGTGGCCTCTTGTGCACGAGTGAACATAGGGCCCCTTCCACCTTGGTGTCCTCGACCCTCAATCCTATGTAAAAAAAAAATATATATATAAAAAATACACATGCAGCCTACTGTCAAATGTCACAGTAAACAAGATTGATGATAAGTACAGCAAACTTCAGTTTCAATGTACTGTGTGGTTATCTTACCTGTTTTCTCCATGAAATGTCCGAATTACTGACGCAACAGTATTTCTGCTGAGATTTGGTTGAACTCTTTGTCCAGCTTCCATCAGTGTCAGTCCATGGTTGATAACAAATAAGTGTTGCACGGATTTCTTGAGTCAAATTTGGTCCTCGTCTTCTTTGTTCAGGTTCTATCAACTCTTCAAGTCCTTCTTTACCTCTTCCTCTACCTAGGCCTCTTCCTCTACCTCCTTCTCCTCTTCCTCTACCTAGGCCTCTTCCTCTACCTCCTTCTCCTCTTCCTCTACCTCCTTCTCCTCTTCCTCTACCTAGGCCTCTTCCTCTATCTCCTTCTCTTCCTCTACCTGGGCCTCCTCCTCTACCTCCTTCTCTTCCTCTACCTCCTTCTCCTCTTCCTAGGCCTCTTCCTCTATCTCCTTCTCCTCTTCCTCTACCTGGGCCTCCTCCTCTACCTCCTTCTCCTCTTCCTCTGCCTCCATCTCCTCTTTGAGCTCCCCCTCTCATTCTCACTCTTCTTCTTCTTCTTCTTCTAGCTCCTTTTATTTTTGTTGAAGACAGGTGAACTCACCTGCTGCCTTTTATAGCACACCTGAGTGCTGCGTTTTCAAATTAGCACATGTGTGCTTCCACACCTGGTGGATGTGATTATCCAATTCATTCATTAGTGTGGTCATTGGCAATCCGGGGCTTTGTAATGACAAGTAACCTCACAATCCTTATCTGTGTCTAAGGTGTGAAAATGTGTGTAGAGTTTTACAAATCATTGTGTGTAATGTTTTGCAAAAAGGGTGAAGCAGACATTGTGTGTAATGTTGTGCAAATCTGTGGAGGTGTTTTGCTCATTGGAGTAGAATTTTGCAAACTGTGTGGAAATTTTTATTTTAGTGTGTAAACAATCGTAAAAAACTGTAATTTCAATAAATGATCAACATCTAAACCTCTGTTAATCTCAATAAGAACTTTTCCACACATATGACAGAAATAAATTCAATCTGGTTAGTAATAAGTGAAGCTGGTAATGCTGTTTGTGGAGTTGTTTAATGACGTTAGCCTAACATCAAATGTTTGGACGTCAGCCCAATTTCCATGTCCAATAACATTTCTAGCTGGGGTGACTCACATTGTGGCCATAATATGAGCACACAGTGAGTGCACTGTGCAGTTACACTTTTAGCTCACTGTGACCTCACATTGTGATCATATGGAGAGATCACTGTGAGATTAACGTGTTGACTGGGTTTGCTCTTGCAAAATTTTCAACGGACCACGAGCACTATTCCTACGTGGCTTGCCTAAACGCTGCGCTCAATTTCTGTTAACCCGGCTCCCGAAGTCAGCCATAGCATGTTTTCTAAGTGCGCAACCGACATCAGGTTTCTGAAATATCTACATAAAGAATTGTTAATGTACATGTGTCTTTTCTTTTAAAATATTTTCTAAATTTAGCTTCAACGAGTGAACTATAAAGCATGACATGGGTAGCTATGCTGCAAAAAAGTATGACATTATGGATTGTTGTTTGTATTCCACATATCTTAACAGTAGGCTTCAAATAGATTGTGTAAGTCCTTTCTGCTTTTGGCTCTGATGTATGCACTAAAATGTCACGTAAACTTTAAAGCCCACAGAATTCAACTACACAAAACCATTCTAGAGGAGAGGTGCAGAAGAATGGAATGCAGATTGAGTTTCAATAAACTGTTAAGATTATATTTTCAGAGATCATTTCTATAGTTCTTTAATTGGAAATGTGTTTCGAAAGTGCTTGTCTCCCAACCCCTGATATAGAGTCATGATGCTCCTTTCTGAGTGTGAATTGGGCGCAGAGCCACGACTTTGGTTGTGAGCTCTTCGTTGTTGATGAACGTTCTGTATTGCGTTTTGCAATATTGAAGAAAGGAGTATGTTCTGAGTGGTGTTTGGCATTTAATTCTTATTTTGGAATTATTTAGTTTTTGCATTTGTAGGTCTTAAAGGAAAAGGCGTAGGAGCACAGCTAAATCAACAACAGGGCGTCTCGTGTGCTGCGCTAATCACTCCGCCCAAGTAGCCACTCCGCCCAAGTAGCTGTGCTCCTACGCCTAGTGAGAATATAGTTCCCAGTATTTATACGATTAAAAATGGTCTCTGTCTCATATAGCCTTGTTATTTGTACACGCTGTGATTATACAGATCACAAAATGTACACTAAAAAAAAATCCTGTAAAAAAACGGTAAATCTCTGGCAGCAAAGTTTCCAGACGGGTTCTGTTAAATTACAGCAAATAACCATTTCACAAAATTACAGGCAAAAACCGTAAAAATACAGAATTGACTTTACGGTCAAAATTAATTAAATTACAGTACTTTACTGTTGATATTGGCTTATTAAACCGTGGAAAAACGGATAAATTATGTCAAATTACATAAAAAGAACATTTAACTTTAAGGTTAAACTGTAAATTTAGGGTTTTATAAAGTTATTTTATAATAATGCTCTATCTACAGTAATTATCTTTTAATATATAGTTTTTCTGTGTAAAATAACTATGAAGTTATGTATAAAAATGTAATAAGTACATAAATTCAAATACAAAGTTTGTATATTTACAGTTTTATTTTTTGCAGATCCAGTTTCACATCTTCGACCAATCTCTGATTAAGTACTTAATAATAGCAAATGTACAGTCAATTTCTGTTAAATTAACTAAACGTACAAGTACGGAATACCAGCACATTTACAGTATTACTCATTAAACAAACACTGAACATCAAGATACGTGAATGATAGGAAATACAAGCTTAGTATAATTTAGAACATGTAAAAATATCCACATTTAAAGACATTTGCTGTATACTTTTATACTCTAATATAACTTATTTTAAACATTTACAATTACTTTTTATCCAAAGTGACTTAAAATTAAGAGAACAATAGAAGCAACAAGAGCAGTGACAAGTCCCAGTTAGTGTAGCACAGTGCACAGTTTTTTTTTTTTTTTTACAAAAATGTAGTATTATTGGGTCAAGTGTTTATGAAAATATGGATATTTAGCACTTTCTTGAAAATGTGTTGAGTTGAGCAGGTCATTCCACCAGCAGGGAACAGTCCAGGCAAAGGTCAGTGAAAGTGATTTTGTCTCTTTGGGATGATGGCACCACAAGGCGCCGTTCACTTGCAGAACACAAGCTTCTGGAGACACACAGATCTGAAGCAGTGAGTTTAGGTCTTGATGCAGCATCTGGATCAGTTGCAGAGGTTTGACTGATGCTGGAAGGCCTGCCAAGAGAGCATTACAATAGTCCAGTCTGGATAGAACAAGAGCTTAGACAAGGAGTTGTGTGGCTCCGATAGGCAGGGCCGGATCTTTCTGATGTTGTATAAGGCAAATCAGCAGGATCGCACAGCAAGGATGGTTTGGCTGAAACCATAAGCAGTTCTGCCTTGGCAAGGTTGAGTTGAAGGAGAAGGTCATTCATCCAGCAAGAATTTTCCATCAGGTAGGCTGAGATGCGAGCAGCAACCGTCAGATCCTTTAGCTGGAATGAAAGGTAGAGATATGTGTCATTAAGTGATAGGAAAAGTCATGTTTCTAAATGACAGAGCATAGTTACGCTAAAAAAAAAAAAAAAAAAAAAAAAAAATAGATGGGTGGAATCTATTCAATCGTGGTCTTACTGTAGTAAAACCAAACCTTGTGCAGCTACAGTGGCCTCACAAGGATCAAATGAATATTCACATGGGAAAATACAGTATAAAACAAATACAATTTTCTGCCACTTTTAGTGCAATCATATGGAATCAGAAGACTCGGCCATTATGATATTTTAAATTACTTCTTCCCATACCTGGTTTGCCATGATCATTCTGCTTTCCACTTGACCTGAAATCACAAAAAAATATTTCTTAACAACTCAGTATTACATTTTCACATGTCAGAATATGTTCCACTGAGACAATGCAAAACCTCAACTGACTATGATCTGGAAGCTGAGCAGGAAAGGCTAACAGTGAAGTTTTGAGCTGAGACACCTAGGGCTGTAACGTTAACCGTCTGTTCATCTGGATCAATGCAATTTTCATAACCAATGATCAAAAGTATCCTATGAAAAAGGCTACTATGGTGACCCCAGGTCATCCAAAATGTAGATAAGTTAATTTCTTCATCAGAACACAAACATTCTATCAACTTTTATTTTATAAGCCTAATATATGCACATATATGCATTCTATAGGCTAGCTATGTGTTAACAAGCAGATGCAGCCAGAATATGCAATTTATCATGTTGTGTTCATATTCTAGTTTCGTTTTCTTAACAGTCTTGATAGCCACGTTAACCCTTAACTATTAACTATGGTTTACAAAGAAAAAACAACAAAAAAAAAAACAAACATGGTAGGCCTATTTCAAAATATCCCGCCATTTAAGAGATCGATTTAACGTTACTGACAGATAGCCTTCTATCGCGTATTAAGGAAGATTTTATACACAATTAAACAGACTTTGATATGTATAACATGTCTACGAAAGCTCGTTTTAGGTCTTTTGATATGTGGGTTCAGCTGATCTTTTTTAAAACAGATGGAAAATGTAAAGACGCATGCTACATTTTCAGTGTTTTGCCCTCCAGCTCTCGCCAGTTATGACTGAACATAATTTAAGAATGCTAACGTAAGCTTGAAAACTGTAAGCGTAACACAAATGTAATATAAAATATCGTTCACAAGTTACTTAGTATAATGAGACTCTTACCTCAGCCGGTGATCGGGATGTCCGCCGTGACGAATTCAAACGGACTGACAACAGCTCCTGCCCACGGCTGCTCTTGACGAATACGATTGCTTTGAACCACTGTTGATCTCACAATCCACTTCACGAGAGTAGACTGAATTCAAATCTCCCGCTTGCCCAAACTCGACTGATTAGCTAACGTTAACCGTTGTGGGCGGGAGTAAACAGCGGAAAAGTAATGACGGCGAATTTGAATCTGCGTCATCGCGCGCACGCACTCACACACACAAAGCCCTGAATGTGCAGCAACGGAGATTTGGAAAAATATTAATAAAATATACATGAAATTATGGGAGAATAAGACAATGAAATAAAAATAAAAATGAGTATAAAATAAAATGTGAAATAAAAAATAATTCAATACAGGCCTACTGTAGCCTGTGAAGGGTACTGTATGTACAAATACTATTATTTAACCTTTAAAAAGCTCACTTTAACCCCCACATGCTTAATAATCTGTAAGGAAAACATATTGAATAGATGCAGATTTCCGCAGTTATACCTTCTTTTCTTTGTTTTCTAATTTCACAGAAAAAATCTGTAAAATATTACTTATAATTTCTGTAAAATTACACATAACTCTGTAAAAATACAGACAAGTTCCTTTTAAAAAAAGTAAAATTGATGTAAAACCAAAATACAAGCAATTACCTGTAAATTTAACAGTGGACCTTTAAATTACAGCAAATGCCTTTTATTTTACAGATATTTGCTGTATAATGACAAAACGGTAAAATTCTGTAAAAAAAATACAGACAATTACCTGTAAAATTACACTTTTTTTTTACAGTGTAAATAGGAAAATGTTATGTTATATTTTAGAGGATAATATACTATACTTTTTAGAGGATTTTTTAATAATTTTTTATTGACAAATACTAGATTATATGTTTTATTATGAACTTTTAGCATGAAAACCAAAGTTTCAATTATTAAAAGTGTGTGCGTCGACTTTTTGTGACAAACGCCAGAACTCCTGTTATGATGTAGATTTTTTGAGGTGCACTCTTGTCATAAATTCATCTGTTACTGTTCCTACATAATTTGTAAAATGTCTGTAGGGCACTCTCAGTTTTCCTGCCAAATCTTTTTTTTTTTATGCTTGTACTCTGGGGCCATCGACGAGTGTGTCCACTCCCTTTCTTCAGCAGATGCCGTTGGGGGACAGGGTTTGACCCCATAGGCGATATCTTTTCCCTTCAAGGTTGAGTCACAGAACATCACTGGAACAGAACAATACATCCACACAGATCAAACTTGAACTAAAATAAACCTCTACTTATGATTAGTTTTCACATTTTTATCATATTGTGACCAGCAGTGCTGTAAATACCTAAAGAGTTACGCATGCCAAGTAGGCATATGTGTAAATGGCGAAATGTGGTGTGATTGAACTTCAAGACTTCAAGTTTGATTGCATGATAGCCCAATGAATGAATTACAAAGTGTGTGAATATTTATCCTCTGGAAGGTAGGCTACACTAATAAACAAGATTTACATATGATTTTGGTTAACCAAAGTCTGACACATTTACCCAGCTAACAGAATTTTGTTATAAGAACGTTCTCCAAATATTCAGTGTTGGTTCTGGGAACATAAAAAAATGTGAACATGTTTTAAAAGGTATAATGTTCCTCAAACATTCTTTCAACTTAAGTTTGATTTAAAATTCAACATTCTAGGAACATTGATTTGTAACATTCCAAGAACATAAAAATGTCCATGTTCCTTAATGTTACTCGAATGTTATTTAAAGGTTAGTATGATGTTCATGAAACATTCTTTCAACCATCTTTCGAAAGAGTAATAAGAACACAAACTACAGCCTTGAACTGAAGATAAAATACATTAACTCTCTCAAGATCTGATTATACAACTCCACAAACAGCATTACAAGCTTCAATTATTACTAACCAAACTGACTTTATTTTCCGTCACACGTCTACAGAAGTTCTTACTGAGAATTAACAGAGGTTTAGATGTCGATGTCAGAGAGAGAATATAGGGCACTATATGTCACTTTGAGTGATTTATTGCCCTTAAGCCCCGCCCCCTTTTTGACCGTGGGAAATTCCCACGCTTGCCCCGCCCCCTTCTACCCCATACCTCCCACCTCCGGACAGATCACGTGACCGTGGGAATTTTCCCACGGTACCCTTCCCTACAAAACATCCCCACCCCGCCCCACTTCTGAACAGGTCACGTGACCGTGGGAAAATTTTCCCACGATCCACATTAAAACGTTAAAACAACGTATTAAAATTATATCAAGCAAATAGTTCTATTTTCTAATACATTTGAAGAAAAGTTGTACATTCACAATTACATAGTGTTTAAAGGTGTATAAAACATTGTATAAAGTTAAAATACAAGTCTTTAGCGTTTGTAAAATGTTAAAACATTAATGAAAAAGTTTAAATTGCATTATCTTAAAGCTATCAAAATGTATTAGTATTAAGACATTAAACAAATATTAAAACATATCAAACGCATAAACACACACGTACAATTAAAAACTGACTTACGTTTTTACAATTTCACTTGTTGAAAGAAGAACAAAGGTTATCCAACTTTGTGTAAAGTAATATCCTGGGAGCTCAATGAAACACGTCCGAACACGGGAGAAAGGAGTCAAGACTGACAATAGCTACCGCTGCACAGGAGCCAGACCTAGGCTCCGCCCCTAGACTCCTCCCACACTAAGACACTCCCACGTCAGGTGGTGAAGAGGCGTGGGAAAAGACGACAAACAGTTCCCACGCTTCGCTAAAGACTGACACACACACACACACACACACACACACACACACACACACACACACACACGTTCACACACACACTTACGGAGAAGTAAAAAAGTTAAGAGTTTTTTCCCCATTAAAAAGATACATTTAGTATTTTATATAAAGCATCTTTAAAAAAAGTGTTTCAAACACAATCACAATATTAAAAACTGACTTACGTATTTATATTTCCGTTTTGTTGTTGTTGAAAGGAGAACAAGGTAAGTTATTCACCTCAACGATCTCCAAAGGTTTAGAGCTTCAAAATCCTCATGCTGCATTAGCAGTGCTATGCAAAATAAGTTTATCTGGTGTTTTTGTCAAATGAGAAGTTTATACTATGTATCATCTTTATACTTTAATTAATTTTACTCTAATTCGTTTTTATAACTATCATTTATCTCTTTTTAATTCCTTTCTATCTAAATCTGTTGAATTGTCAGTGTATGATTTTAACTTTCAGCCCAAAGACTTTTGAGTTTAAGAGTTTTTTTTTCCATTACAAAAAATAAATACATTTAGTATTTTATATAAAGCATCCTTTTTTAAAAAGTGTTTCAAACACAATCACAATATTAAAAACTGACTTACGTATTTACATTCCCGTTTTGTTGTTGTTGAAAGGAGAACAAGGTGAGTTATTCACCTCGACGATCTCCGAAGGTTTAGAGCTTCAAAAATCCTCATGTTGCATTAGCAGTGCTAAATGTGTCCATTCAGTTCTATATCACGAGAAGAAATGAAAGTCTGCAGGTGAGACCGGAACCCCAACGCTGGTACCGCCCACAACACACACACACATCCATTGGAGGCCTCCGGATGACACAGACGTGACGCTCACGATGACATCACCAGGGATTACCCCCAAAACAGCCACTCAGCCTCTCTGCTCACAAACAGCGGAACTTCTGAATGTAGCTCATCTCATCACGGAGCCAAACAAACTGCCACGATCTTACAACATTGGATCTTTGTGGTGTATCAAACTCGCGAGAGGAATATTTATGGGATTAACTACTTTCGTTGCATCTTTGTGGAGTGTCAAACACGCGAGAGGATTAACCACTTTTCGTTGCATCTTTGTGGAGTAACATTATCAAACTCGCGAGAGGATTAACCACTTTTCGTTGCATCTTTGTGGAGTAACATTATCAAACTCGCGAGAGGATTAACCACTTTTCGTTGCATCTTTGTGGAGTAACATTATCAAACTCGCGAGAGGATTAACCACTTTTCGTTGCATCTTTGTGGAGTAACAACGTTATCAAACTCGCGAGAGGATTAACCACTTTTCGTTTTTGAGAATTTGTCAGGATGTAAACAGAGGACTTCGTAACGATCTTTTAAACACTAGAGGAGGGGTTACGGTGAGTTACGATACTAAACATTTAACTTACCTAACGTTAACTATTTATCCGTCGAATATTTCAAATACATTTTATCTCTCCAGAGCAAAAATACACAGAGGATTGTACTCTATCCACCAGATTACCAAGACCCATCAGGTGTGGAGCGACACGTGAAACAACTCTACACTCAAAAAAAGAAAAAAAGTGAACAAAATTATTTCCTAGCTCAGCTTCAAGAAAAGACGACCGGCGGGTGTCCATTCAGTCTTGGAATGGCTTCATTCAGACCGTGTTGAACGTCGCAGAAGCCACGCCTCCTCACCAAACACACAGGATTTCATTGGATGCATAGGGTGACGCTGACGATGACATCACCGGGGATTCCCCTATGCTGCCGAGGTTGTTCACTGTCATGGATAACGCGCTCTGTTTGAAAAACCCTCATATCTAAAATTTACTAAACTTACTGTGGATTGTGGCTCGGACTTCAGCTCCTGTTTAAGTGCAGAGGAACGACGATCAAACAGCGAACGGAATACTGGATTAACCACGTTTTACTGGATCTTTTAAGGAATATCAAACTCGTGAGGAATATTTACCGGGTAAACTTTACGTTTCACTGGATCTTTTAAAAGGAGTATCAGATTCTTCGTGAGGAATATTTATTGGGTGAACACGTTTCGTTGCATCTTGTGGAGTAGCAGACCTGTTCAGCGAGAGGAATTTATTGGGTGAATCAAACGTTTTGGGGATTTGTCAGGATGTAAACGGAGAACTTCGTAACGATCTTTTAAACACTAGGAGAATGGAGAATTGCGTCCTGGACAACAGTTAATAACGGTAACATTAACTCTTTTTTAAATGAACGTCTGAATGTTATCCAGATTATTAATGGAAAGACATGCATTCAAGAGAAGTTGTTACATCTCATAATTACTGATTTCTTTTTATTCATTTGATTGTTATTATTTTATATTCATTTGACTGTTATTTTAGCGTTTTCACTTGAAAAGTTATGAATATGTGTTATGAATATGTGTAGTTTTTTAATGTAGGATACACTATTTTTTATTTCTGTTACGTTTTGTTGTTATTTGTATTACTCCTATGGATGTTGTTATCCGTGGTCATTAGCGAACCTCTTAAGTGTCACCTGCCCGCTGGCGGGCTCAAATCTGTTACACATTTAAAACAGTAGTCTAATATCCTATACTAAACCTAAACTAATCTTGAAAAATGTTATATCATTTGAAAGCTTACAATCTTTAGCTTTCATATTTGGTGACTGATTTCTTTTTTATTCATTTTATAATGTTATGTTATAATTGTTTATTAATTTGACTGTGTTATTTTTATTACTGTTACGGGTTGCTATCCGTAGTCATTAGCCATCATTAATATTGTTTATGAATGGTAGTGGTGTTGGAGTATTCGTTTGTAGTTTACTAGTAACACATTTAAATAAAAAATAAAAAATAAAAACACCCCAAAATGTCTTCTAAAAGATGTTACACTGATATGCAGTCAGACTCAGATGAAGACGTAGAACATTTAAGATCAAGGCGTCATAGTACTAATGAACAATTACGTCTTTTAATACGTGAACAACTAGGGATGCTAAACACAAGTGAACTTTCCACATCCGAAAGATTACAAAATATTATAGCCGAACAACGAGCGTGGTTAGAAACACCTGAAGGTGATGATGATGAAAACGCACAGTCCGGTAATGGGTTTTCAAATTATAATCACCAACTCCCTAATATGGGTCTTAGTCAGGACGAAATTCATACGTTGACGACTGAAGGCGGCCGTGTAGGCGACTTTGTAATAACTCCTCGACCACGTTTCAACGGACTAGAAATCCATAGGACACTGAATCTCCGTGAAATAGATACAAACGACTTGGCAGATTTTAATATTCATCTACACAATATTTTAGATGAGATTGTGCATTTTTCTCAACTGACGGCAGGCGATACGGGCTATATAAATATAGCTCTAAATGGTGCCAGCTTACCCACATCTATAAATACAGTATTAACCCCAGAAAACAATCATGATCCAACATTATTCATTGATCAAATTGAACGTGCTGCACAAAGCAACAGAGATGTGTCAACAGATAACTCTTTATCTCTAAGAGTTTCGGTAGCTATGGACAGACAAGCAGGTGCCCGTAGGAGAATCACAGATATTGCTATAAGTGATACTATCAAGCGAAATAAAATGAATTTATTTTCTCCGATGAATCTGAACGATAACATGTGCTTTAGTTATTGTCTCGCCTATTTTTTGAACCCTGAATTCACAGATCAGCAGTTACAAAAACTTGCTAAAGATATCCATACAGCATGTGGATTTGCATCACATGATAAAATAGGGTTTCATGATCTGAACATTTTCGAAAGAAAATTAAATTTAAAAATAGTAATCTTTCATAGGGACTGCTCAGGAAAGCTACAGGCGTTTAAAAACAGCGACGAATTACATCCAAAAACTGTGCATCTCTATAACCACGAGAATCATTATCACCTAATAAAAAACTTGAAAGCCTTCATAGGCACGAGTTATGTGTGTGAATTTTGTCTCAAGGGTCATAACGACAAGAGACTCCATAAATGCAAATATGTTTGTAATATTTGTAACACATCTGAATGCCGCACACGTCCAACGTCCAGTAGACAATGTCCAGACTGTCTCAGATACTGCAGAAACGCCTTCTGCTACGAAACACATAAACAAGAGCGTACATCTACTGAGAAATCTCAGTGTAGCAAAAGGCTATACGTGTCTCAAAGCGAAGGGTATTACACTCAATGCAGAGAATGCCCAAATAGTCACATTGCATAGTCTGATAGGGCTAGTGCGTGCCTATGTGGAATCACGTGACACGATGCAGCTGTTTCCCCGTACAGAGACCATTACACGTAATAAGAGGGGATTCACATTGCACAATAGATCAATCGTGAAAAGTTTCAGACTTGTGTACAATAAGCGAGTACTCCAACCAGATTATACCACCTTACCTTACGGGTTTTAACAATATTTTGAAAGATGTGTGAAACAGATGTTTTTGACTGCAGAATGCAACACCCATTTTCGGCTGTCGTTGCCGGTCCAAGTAATAGTGGGAAGACTTTTTTTGTGAAGACTCTAATGTATAATTCAGACAAAATGTGTTCTGTCAAATTTGACAATTTTGTGTATGTGTATACATCCTGGCAGCCAATGTATGATCAAATGTTACATGCTTTTGATATTAAATTCATTGAAGGCATACCACAGAAAATGGATGATGACTCATTATTCCCTCCTGGTAAAAGATCGCTCCTTATCTTGGACGACGTTATGAGTCAAGCTGCTTCTAACGGAGAAGTCGAGAAGATTTTTACACAATACATACATCACAATAAGATTAGCTGTTTGCTATTAATACAGAATCTGTTTTTCCAGGGTAAATCTACCAGAACAATAGGTCTTAATACAAATTATTTAATAATATTTAAAAACCCTCGCGATAAGCAGCAGATTGGTATTTTGGGACGTCAGATGTACCCAGGGAATACAAAGTTTTTTATTGAAGCGTACCAGGATGCAACTGAACGCCCTTACAGCTACTTGTTAATAGATTATAAACCACAGACCCCTGAAAAATTTCGGCTCAGAACGGATTTACTGTCAGACTATCCGGTGGTGTACGTCCAGAAGTAACAATGAGTACGAGGCTTTCCAGAAATCTCTACCTCTTAAAGTTGTTATACAAGTGCTCACCCAAGCAGCGACGTGTTATTCTGCAATCTTCACCCGACGAGTTAATATTGGCTCTATGTGAAGTGGCTCTCAATATTCTTCATGGCAAGATCCCCCTAACTGTGAAACAGCACGGGTCTTTAAAAAGAAGGAAAAAGGAGATAAAGTACGTTGCTAATAAAAAGATTAATATCAGCAGGAAGAGACGTATGATTAATCAAAAAGGGGGTTTTCTGCTTCCCCTTCTCAGTGTAGCGCTTCCTTTCATAACCAGTCTCATAACTAGAAACTGAAGAGAAAAATGCAACACACCGAGAAATTGTATCTTGTGCCAAAACATCAGCTGGATAGACTAAGGACTGCACCGCCTCGTGAAAATATTCATACGGTTGTGGAGGATGATTTGGATTCATCTATTAGAGATATACTGCAGAAGGATGATTTGAACACTTACGAAAAATCCAAGCTCTACACTAATGTTTTACAACGATTCTTAAGTGTGGTAAAACACGGCGATATGGAAAGTAACGCTCTAACTCTTACATTACCGGAACACGAGACGCCTCCCCCCTCCCACACCCCCGATGTTAGGAATGATGACGTCAGTGATGACCCAATCGTCTCAGAAGTTTTAAACAATATTCCGCAGAGAAGCTTAAAAAATGTAAAATATATTATGGATAAAATGTCCAAAGCCAAACACGTGTCTTCATGGACAGATGATGGAGAATTTATTTATAAAGGGAGAATCATTTCAGGATCCCATATATTTGATCTGGTAAAGAGTGTAACTTCACCACAAATGAAGCATAACAGTAGACACCCTGCAGGATGGTATGAGTTTCTGGATGCATTTGCGACATTAAAGATTCCTTATTCGACTGTAACCAATCATAATGTAAGACGGATGATTGAAACGATTAAAATAAAAACACACACGGATGACTTTGGTGCTGTACCTGCTAAGTCTTTGAAAAAACGCCACACACACACACACGCACACGACTCTGATGAAAACGTATTTAACTCACCCAGAGTAGGTGCAAAACAATGGATGGATTTTTAACAAAATATGTAATGGCATAGCTATGTTTTTTTTTTTGTTTTTACAAAATATTATCATGCGTGAGATTTTGTATCCGTGTTTTAGTTTTTAAAACTATGTATGTCATTGTACAACATATTGTGTTATTGTTTTTGATGTCAAATAAAAGAGAGAAAACTAAATTATTCATCTGTTTACGGTTTGTTTATTCATTACATATTCTTTATTTATTCGTTACACAAGAATTAATAAGACTGGAACATTTTACCAGACTGTACACACTGGATACATTTAAATATTTTACTATCACAGACCATGGGTTTCAATTTTTTCACAAAAAGAGACACCATAGTATCATTTCTTAATAGATTATCGTTATGGTAAAATTTCATTATATCCTCATATTCAACACCCCGTGAAATATGATACAGAAAAAAGACACAATGCTGTCCACAGGTGACTGATGTAAAATCTTGGACTTGTCTGGTAGAATGATGAACTTGTGTAGAATTGTTTTTTAGAAAGTCGAGAATGGATGGTGGAAAAAAATCTGAATCCGGAGGATTCCCGAAGCTGTCAAAAAAACATCCAACCCCGTTTCGATCAATGTACATAGCTAACCAGTGGCGTCCCGGTTCATCCGATCGATCCGTATTACAAATTAATAAAGCTGGGACATCTATCAATGGTTCTTTGGGGAGATGGTCGGAAGGGAGTACTCCTAAAAAATTTATATTACACGCGATGTTATCCATAATTTCTGTTAGCTCCACAGTGTTCATTTCAAACCCTTCAGTAGTGTTCTGCCAACACCTGCCTCCGATTTGATATTTCAAGAAGAGAATCGTAGGTAGCATAAATTAAAATGTTTACTGTGTTTTGTAGAGGCTCTCTAAAACGTGCTTCTAACCTAATATTCCCTGATCTAATCAGCGAAACATGCTGCGAACACTCTTCATCCGGAGTAAGGTTATAGGCAAACAGTGTGTAGCCGTTGAGAAAATCCTCCCTGTCTATAGCGAGAGACTGATTCTTCAGATGTCTCCCCGTGGCGGTAACCAGCTGATAATATTCTCTTACAGCATTTCCTAAATTAAATTGCGGCTGAAACGGACGATTTGGGATGTGTGCGCCGTCAGAGGTGAGATTTAAATATTCAAGATTAAAATGTTTGAACGCAAACGGGTTTTTATCGTATGCGCCAGTAAAAGCATCATTATCGGTCATTGCTATAATGATGGATTTGGGTAAAGTCCCGAGGAAGAGATTTTCATGGTTTGAGACGCGTGCACCTGCTGGTATAGAAAAGTTTTTCACGCATACCCTGTCGAAAGGGTACTTTGCTGTGGCCGACAATAGTGCTTGGGCGTGTCCTAAACGGAGAGAGGGTGAGACAGACACTCTTTTGATAAAGAGAGAAGCGGACATTATTTTTAGTTTATAATCGATCGCGTCCCCACGCATAAGACAGAATTCATCTTTTGCTCTAGTTAAACGAATACGAATATCTACACCGTTCAGCAGTAATTTTGGCTGAAAAAATATATCGCTGTGTATCGGAGCCAGTAGCTCGACAACATTGCTCCCGTCTGTAAACGCAGCTCTTTTTGTCAGTCCTGCATTCGCACCTGCCGGATCTGTAGTGTCCATATGACCAGCAGTGTCTTTGTAAAACAATCCTGCTGAAAAGTTATTCTCTAGGGTGTCTTTTCCATAATTAATGAGCATCTCCAAAATACACCTGTACGGATACGTGCTGGACGATTGTGACACTAGCCGATCTCCTAGAGACACATCCACTTGCGAGAAGATCGTAGAAGCCGGGTAATTAATCAGACCCACCGGAGCTCCTTCCGGCACATCATCTCCGTTTGGGAGAGTTATTTTCACACGAGTATATAATAATGTGTTATTCAGATCAGTGTAATCTTCACCAGTCCCGGCTATGAAAAATTCAATCGGAGAAGCATCATTAATCGCTGACACTGGTGGGATTTCCACATAAGTGTTTTTCTCAATAGCTGTCTGAGTTAAAGGAAGGGTAAAAATATCCAGTTCGGATTTAATACATTCGTCTGACATCGCATGAATCAACGACATGATTTAGAAGATAGTGTTGCTTCGTCTTTTCAAACTTGTAGATCTTTTTACACGTTTCGTCTGGCTTCTTCGTCTGCTTTTTGCAACTGAGCGTTTCTTAGTGACACGTGTAGTCTTCTTTATGCTGTGACCACGCCCCCTCCTCATACGGGTCCCAGGGGGTTTTAACCCTCTGCGCATGACCATAAGACCGTGACCGCTCTGTCCCTCGGTGTTATCATTATTATTAAATGACTTTGACAAGGCGCTGGTAACTACATCACTCACTATATTTTTTGCCGCAGCTTTTATGTGTGGCTTTGCAATACTGAAACCCCTTCTTAGAAACGGGATTGCCATACGATATAATCCACGAAATAGACCCCCGATCCCTGACGCAAAACCGGCACCATACATAACACCGTTTCCGGCATAACCCGGCATTCCGTGTCCAGTCTGGGCCTGATAATATGATATGTAGCGGTGGGGGTCGTCCTGGTACGGTGTGAGATAAGCCATTTTTAAAACAAATGTTTTCTCACTGGTCTAAAGTGCAGCTTCGTCACAACTTTGCCGTAGGTGAATCGTACGTCTTTATTCTGATCGTCTTTAATCTCGATGCCGATATCTGATATGATGTTTTTATTAAGACGCACGTAATGAGACTTGTTGTGCCTGACACTGACTGCTTTGTTAGTGGTCGGTTCAATATGTATCGTCTCTAATAATGGAACATACGCGTCACCGATTGCTTGATATTCTATTATATCTATGTATACAAATAGAGTGTAAAATCCTCCACTTATATCAGCCTGGTGTGGTGCGTATGTGCGCACGTCTTCGTGTTCATCCGAACTGTTTAGATTTTCTATAGGAACACCGGGTTTTAATCCTAGAATAATGGCTAGCTTTCCGTAAAACGTTAGCGATGCTCTCTGATTTGATTTCAGAGATATCTTATTCTTTATATTATCGTACCTGAGCTGCACCCGCGGTGGAAGAGTTGCGTTTATTTCCTTGAGTAATACTGAAATATCCTCAAAATAGCCGTATTTTATTTTTAGGTCTTTCCGAAAAGTTTGAATACTATCCCCTCGCACTTTGCTAGCTTCATCATCATTCAAACATGGTTTGCATTCAATAATAAAAGTAGCGTCTTCCTCGTTGAAAGTATGCCATGTTTTTGGATAGTGGAACTCGACCAATGCCACTTCCCATAATCCTTTTAAATGTATTGCTCTTGCCAGTCTAGTTCTGTAATTAGATATCTGATTTTCGGGGTATACATTTGCAGATGCATTGCACGGGAGCGTGACGTAGAACCCCTCCTCCTCTGACATGTTAGATGTTTTTGGATAAATGACATCGTCTGTGGCTTTTCCTACGGTTTTAAGGGAGATTGTAGATCAATCATCTGTTTTTCAGGAATCCAACTATTGAATTTTGAAGGCCACCCAAGCCATTTCACCAGAACGTACATGGCTTTTCCGCGTCGTTGTTTATCCAAAATTTTTTCGACCTTAAACGATTTGTCATCACTCACAATAATTTTTTGGAGTTCTTGCTCATAAAAACAACCATCTACTAATTCACCATCATAGTCTTGTATCCTGTATACGACTGGATTTCGGGGTATACACGCACTTATAGTAAAGTATTCTTCAGTATAATTCTGTTCATAGCCTTTGGCAAATATATTTCGGACTTTAGATACCCTGACGATATCTCCTACAGCAAATTTAAAGACTGGTGTCTCTTTACACATTTTTCCGTATAAATTATTAAACACCACAGTTTCATTTTCTTTATTCACGTCCAACGGTCGCATTTTAATGGATTTGTGATAGCTAGAATTATACGCCTCTGTCAGATTTTGCAATATATCACAGTAGCGTCTGGAATTCACCGCTGTTAAATACCTCCACATTCGTCCTTTTAAAGTTCTATTAAATCTTTCGACTACACTCGCTTTTAAATCACTGGCTGTTGCAAAATGGTGTATGTTATATTTTTTTGTCAACTGTTGAAAATGCTTATTGAAAAACTCTGTACCCTTATCTGTCTGCAACTTTACAGGCACACGCCCTTCTCTCAAAATAGACAAAAAAGCTTTAACTACTTCTGGTCCCGTTTTATTTTTCAATACCCTTGTCCACGCGTACTTGCTAAAAACGTCTATAACTGTAATTATAAACTTGATATTGTCGTTCTCTTTCGAGTATACAGACATATCAACTAGATCTGCTTGGAACTGCTGGTCTATCCCATACACCACTACACGGTTCCGCTTATAATTTATTGGTGCAGTTCGATGGAGAGTGTATGTGTCTTGGCTGGACAGCCAATCACTCACGTCTTTATCAGATAATCTTACACCGTATTCCTGTAACACAGCCTGTTTTAATCTGTTTTTACCCCCCAAAGCACCAGAATTCGCTGGGTCATAGTAGATTTTTTCATTAGTTCAGACATGTCGTCGCTGTGAGTTTTCAGACAATAATGAGCCAAGTTACAATGTTGTTGCGTTTTTATTTTACAAGCATATATCAACAAACATTTTTTATATATTTGTTTTATTTCAGAATAGAAAAAGTACAGGGTTAAAAACAAACACGGATGAATTATATATCATCCAAACATCAAAATAAATTTTAGACACATTTCAAAATTTCTCTCCAGTATGTGTTCGACTAAAAAATCAATAATATTACATACATCTGGGTTTTCACTACTTAACAAACTGCAGACATCAGTTACATACGTACAAATACACAATATATTTCCTATTCTAAGAGAGTTCTGGTCGTCAGACATTAGATTGAGAATGTTTTTGATAACCCCAGAGGGTGTGGTCTCGCAGGTTACAGACATGTTTATCATATGATTCCATTCATCCGATAATCCCCGTACGCCGTTCATTAATTCCATTAGTCGTTTTTCATCCGGAGTTATGTTGGTATTTGTAGTCCAATTATTCCGGATAATCTTGTGGAGCAGGTTAGATATTCCACATTTAACACGTGATTTAAAGAAATATTTTGTAATCCAAGAGGTTGAGCAGAAGTTTCCCATTTTCAAACGCGAGTGATCTCCGGATCTTCAGCCACGGCGAGTTTCCATTTATCCACAGCCGTGTAAATTATTTCCTCGCATGATTCGTCGATCAATTTTTCACGAATTACAGATAATTGTTCGACTATGTACATCTCATCTCTGAGGTCAAACAAAATTGCCTCAACAGCTCCCAGGATTCTCTGTAGATGCGGGCTGCCTCCGTACTGGCTCAAGGCCTGAGCTAATATGTTTTTCAACTCAGGTGTGAGGAGTTTCAGTCTGATCTCTTCAAAACATCCATAGAAATAATATGCAGTAGGTTCAAACAAGCAGCTGTGTCTTGTTTGCGATGGGTGATCCACAGTACAGCCGTCACAAGAATTTTTCATCCGTTTGTCGATCAAAAATTCCAAAATGACAGCCAAAATAGCCTTGATAATCCGGTGACCTGTGCCCCCGAGACATCCGTCCGCCTCATCGACAGTTATGTCTGGGGCCTCGGCGACTGCTGCAGGTGTTGCAACTCCATAGCTTGTGAGGAACGCCAGATTGTGATATCCAAGATCTGTACAAAATTTATTTAGCCATTCGATGCTTTTCTGCGGATATCCATTTGCTGCATCCGGTAATCCATTTGGTATGTATCCGTCAGTAGTTCCCAGGGGCTGGAATGATGATGAAGAAGAGTCAGTTCCTTGAGACATGATGCGTGAATGAGGTAAGCTTTCAAGAGGAGTGTGTTTTAATGTTTGTAGATCGTAGGCGGGGCTATAAGAACACCTCCTCCTACTGCCCTGTGCGAAGCGTGGGAACTGTTTGTCGTCTTTTCCCACGCCTCTTCACCACCTGACGTGGGAGGGTCTTGGTGTGGGAGGAGTCTAGGGGGTGGAGCCTAGGTCTGGCTCCTGTGCAGTGGTAGCTATTGTCAGTCTTGACTCCTTTCTCCCGTGTTCGGACGTGTTTCATTGAGCTCCCAGGAGATTACTTTACACAAAGTTGGATAACCTTTGTTCTTCTTTCAACAAACGGAATTGTAAAAACGTAAGTCAGTTTTTTAAATGTACGTATGTGTTTATGAGTTTGATATGTTTTTGTTATTTGTTTAATGTCTTAATACTAATACATTTTGATAGCTTTAAGATAATGTTTTAACATTTTACAAATGTATGAACGCTAAAGACTTGTATTTTAACTTTATACAATGTTTTATACACCTTTAAACACTATGTAATTGTGAATGTACAACTTTTCTTCAAATGTATTAGAAAATAGAACTATTTGCTTGATATAATTTTAATACGTTGTTTTAACGTTTTAATGTGGATCGTGGGAAAATTTTCCCACGGTCACGTGACCTGTTCAGAAGTGGGGCGGGGTGGGGATGTTTTGTAGGGAAGGGTACCGTGGGAAAATTCCCACGGTCACGTGATCTGTCCGGAGGTGGGAGGTATGGGGTAGAAGGGGGCGGGGCAAGCGTGGGAATTTCCCACGGTCAAAAAGGGGGCGGGGCTTAAGGGCAATAAATCACTCAAAGTGACATATAGTGCCCTATATTCTCTCTCTGATGTCTTATTGAAAATGTTTAGTTTGAGGTCACCATCATAGTGATCAGTGTTTGATTTAGTTGGGGCTCTTGACCCTTGACTTTCATAAAGTTTGTGTTTTATCAGTAATAGCAGGTGTTCATGGAGAACATTTCTGCATTGATAAATCAGATCTACAAGTTTATTCTAATAACAAAGGACTGCAAATAAAGTGTAAGTTGCAGGTTAACCACCACAGCCAATTAATGTGTAAATTAAAGTGCTCTATATGTATATATTTTATTATTTCTGTCTTAAAATGTGTTTTAATAACATTTATTGGGGTTTCTTCGAAAGTAGCGTGTTTTTTCAGTTACTGGGTGATGACGTCACAAGAGGTACTCGCAACCCATACTCTGCTAGATTCTTACTGTATTATGGCTATTTGGAGAACGACTGAGGAAGTGGGAAACCATCAAATTCTTTATGGACCACAGCCCTACAATTTTTAACCGGTCAGGCGTGAGAGAGGGGAGCCATGGCACTCAAATAGTTATTAATGCTTGGTGTGAGGAGAATGAGTGGAGGGTTGGCCAGGTGTTCTGGTGAGTAACGTTAGCTACGTTAGAGCTAGTCTAGGCTAGCCTGGTGCAAACTTAACCCGGATAATATAACGGAACAAGCAAGTCTTTTCAAAATATTGGCGTCATGTAGAATAGCAAGGAGGGACAACGACTGAAGACATTATTTACTTACAGTAAGTCAGTCCAAATCAGAGCTGTAACGTTAGAGATGCACACACTGCACAGGCATCAATCGCTAGTCTCATCGACGCCTCAAACGTCACATAATACCCTTCCTCAATCCACGCGTTATCAATTTCTGACGATTTAATTAGCGATGTTTATTGTCAGAAAAGAAAAAGAGAGATCGATGTCCCCATCACTGTGTTTGTGAGGGCTATGCCACCCAATTGAATCAGCAGCGGAGAGTATGTGCTGCCGTGAGGTGAACGCGTTTTGTTTAGTGGAACAGCTCGATCTGCGACCGGCTGATCTGACGTGCCTGAACCCGTTTGTTTTGCGAATAGTTTATTCTCATTTCAGGCAGGATCACGGTCCCCTTGAAGTCAGCACACACGAGTATGTTTACAATTGAGTTATTTTATCCATAATTTTTTTTATCAAATAAAACATACAACCAACTTTTCTGTAGTTATGTAAGGCATCTATAGCTATGACTATGCCCTACAAGTGAGTTCCTCTTATGACGTCACACCCCATCTAGTGGAAGGGAGCGGGAGCGGTTAAAACGACACTCGGTTACTAACGTAACCTCGGTTCTCTCTAGAGAGGGAACGAGTGTTGCGTAAGTTTAGCTTACGCTACGGGAAAACTCCTTTTCTCGAGAATACTGAAGCAAAAAATTATCCTTTAATTTTTAGAATGTAAAACGCATTTGCTGCAGCAGGCAGACATAGGCGAGACAGCTCGCGCGCCTATTGGCTGCTCTGCGGCAACTGCTGCAACCTATCAGTGCGTCTTGGCATGACTCCAGCGCCAGTGGGAAGCCTTCCCGCGCTGTCGTCATAGCCTGCCAAAACAGGGTGTGGCTTCGCCTATAAAACCCCCCTGCACAGGTTGCACAAGTGATTTCAGTCGACTAGAAGCGAAACCAAAGTGCAGCACAAACACGGCAGGCTACGCAACACTCGTTCCCTCTCTAGAGAGAACCGAGGTTACGTTAGTAACCGAGTGTCGTTCTCTTACGAGAGTACTCTCGTGTTGCGTAAGTTTAGCTTACGCTCAGGGAACCCTATGTAAAACGCCGTGCGTGCTGAATTTCAAACACTTATGTCCCAAGGGCAGTGCCCGGGGCTCATGTAAAGTGAAGCAATCACAACGGCATAACAGGGCGGGACGACTCGGTGTTATGAGATAGGTGCATTAGCGTATATCTATACAGTTAAGGCAGTATGACCACCTTAAACTGCGTGGGCCACAGGACTTGCAGTATATCAACAGTCTAGTCAAACCGAGTTGGGTAGACAACGTTAATATAGCATTATCAGACTGAGAGCAGTCTGGCCTGTAATGCGGGTACTTCCAGGTTATAAAACCTTACAAATGTAGACAGCGAGGCCCAGCCTGCTGCCATACAAATGTCATGGATAGAAACCCCACTTGACCATGCCCACGACGAAGCCATGCCTCTCGTCAAGTGGGCTCTCACCCCCAAAGGGCAGTTTAGACCCTTAGATGCATAAGCTGACGCGATAGCGTCCACTATCCATCTGGACAGGGTCTGTTTCGAGATGGCTAGCCCCTTAATGCGGCCACCGAACGAAACGAAAAGCTGCTCCGATTGCCTGAAAGCGGCGGAGCGCTCTACATAAATCCTTAATGCCCTCACCGGGCAGAGAAGATTAACCCCTGCCTCACTATCAGACATAGGGAGGGCCGAGAGGGAGATAACTTGCGCTCTGAAGGGAGTCGTAAGCACTTTAGGGACATAACCGTGTCTTGGTTTGAGGATGACCTTAGAGTCATTAGGCCCAAATTCCAAGCACGTAGCGCTTACTGAAAGTGCGTGCAGGTCGCCCACCCATTTTACTAGCGCCAGCAGAAAAGCGTTTTTAAACGATAGGTATTTTAACTCTACCGTGTGCTGTGGTTCAAACGGTTCGCCTTTCATGGCCTCGAGGACCGTGGAAAGGTCCCAAACCGGAACCGAGGGTGGCCGAGGAGGATTCATCCTCCTAGCACCCCTGAGGAAACGAATTATGAGGTCGTTCTTTCCTAGCGACTGGCCTTTTGCAGGGTTTGTGAACGCTGCTATGGCCGCCACGTACACTTTGAGCGTGGAAGGGGTTCTCCCGCTGTCCAACAGCTCTTGTAGGAAAGAAAGAACCACCGTTACCTCACCTTTTAGCGGGTTTAAATCATGAGCTGAGCACCACTCAGCGAACACTGGCCATTTAGAGTTGTAAAGCCGTCTAGTAGACGGAGCTCTTGCCTCTGTGATCGTGTTCAGCACTCCCTCTGGGAGGCGCAGTGGTGGTAGTTGATCGCCCACACATGCAGAGCCCACAGCTCGGGGTATGGGTGCCAAATTGCTCCCTGGGCCTGAGACAACAGGTCTTTCCTCAGCGGAATCGGCCATGGAGCTGCGCTCTCTAGTTCTATCAGTTCTGGGAACCAGACTTGATTCTCCCTAGGGATGTCCCGATCAGGTTTTTTTGCCCTCGAGTCCGAGTCCGAGTCATTTGATTTTGAGTATCTACCGATACCGAGTCCCGATCCGATACTTCAATAATACATAAAAAAAGAATAAAGAAGAGCGAAAAACAGATCCAGGATGGATTCACCTTATTTTAACATTCAACAACTCTGTTAACAAACAGAGCACTTCTGTGAGGTAGCTTGAACAATCAAGTAATAAAAAACATAAATTCTTCACTTTTGGGCTAAGTGCAACAGTAAATATAAAAAAGTGTAATATATAAACAAATAGCACCTCAACGTAAAATACCCAGCAGGCATGTAAACAAACAAAAAAATAAAAGTGCCACAGTGTTTACAAAGCCAGTAATGTGCTTTTAGGAACTGCACTCGCTGGTTTCACATGCGTGCAGCGCGTATTTTTTTTTCGGCGCCCATGTTAACAGATTAGAGCATTCACACCGCACGCCGAGGCGGCGCGGCAGCGCGTCAGGAGCAGAGCAGGAGCAGCAGTGGCGCGATAGTTTCGGCGCCGAGTCTATTTTTGCTGCGCCGCTTACGCTGAATTAAAGTGACAATGCATTGATCATGGCAAAAATACACCGCAGTTTTATCCAAAAAGTGCATTGATGAAATCTATTGTGTTTTAAACAGTCGATCAAATGACCAACAGCAATTTAAAAAGAAAACAAATGTCCAAAAACAAACTTGTTGCCAGAACAATAAAAACAAAGATGAACCAAAAGTTATATAAATGAAATTATTAATAAAATAAGCTTCTTGACAAGTCTTTTCTCTTAAATGTATTTGAAAACGAAATAAAGCAATGCCTACTTATCCATTTTGGAGTACTCTGTCTGTACACAACCCGCGGTTCAGCCGCACGTGATAAACGCTGCCAGTGTGAAAGCAAAACGCGCGTGTCCAGCTCCTGCTCACCATACGCACTGCTCCTGCGCTGCTTACGCTCTGCTAACGCGTGCAGTGTGAAACCGGCGTAACTCTGTGCCACCAAATAACTATAGATGTGTTAAAAAATAATGAGAATATACATATAACGAGTCCTGATCGGGAGGTAACGTCCGATTCTGATCGAGGCTGAAACCACGTGATCGGGCCCGATTTCCGATCACGTGATCGGATCGGGACATCCCTAATTCTCCCATAGCGGAGCTATGAGAAGTATCGAGCATTTGCTCTCCCCGAGTTGTTTGATTACCTGTGGTAACAGAGCGACCGGGGGAAAAGCATACATAAGCATGCTGGGCGTCTGGGCCAGCGCTTCCATCTCTTTCGAGAAGAACATTGGGCAGTGAGCGTTGGCTTGCGACGCGAACAGGTCTACCTCTGCTCTGCCAAAAACATCCCAAATATTTCGCACCGTGAGGGGGTGCAGGGACCACTCTCCTGGGGAGAGCTTTGCCCTGGATAGCATATCTGGGCCCACGTTAAGGACGCCCGGCACGTGCGCCGCTCTCAGCGAGCGCAGATTGTGCTGGCTCCATATGAGGAGGCGCTTTGCTATTGCAAACAGGCTCCGGGATTTGAGGCCGCCCTGGCGATTTATGTAGGACACCACTGACGTGTTGTCTGTTCTGACTAGAACGTGGTGGTTCCTCAGTGCAGGGAGGAAGAACTGAAGGGCATTCTCGACCGCTTTCATCTCCAGACAGTTTATGTGGAGACGCTTCTCTGCGTCTGACCACAGGCCCATAGAAGGTCTCCCTTCGTATAGGGCGCCCCAACCCGTGTTGGACGCATCTGTCAAGACCACCTTGATTCGTGAAGCGATGCCCAGGTTCACGCCTGACTGGTACCAGCTGGGTCTCGTCCACGGTTTCAGAGCGAAAACGCATGTCTAATTCACCGTGAGACGGAGCAGACCTGAGGTCCATTCTCGCGCTGGTACTCGGCCGTCTCAACCATAGTTGAAAAGAGCGCATATTCATCAAACCCAGCTGCAGTACCGACGAGGCTGAGGCCATGAGACCCATCATCCTCTGGAACACTCTGAGGGGGAGATATTTCCCCACAGTGAATGTCATTGCCAGGCGCTGTATCACTGCCGCGCGTTCCTGTGTCAGGCGCGCTCCCATACAGCTGGAGTCCAGTTCTATCCTTAGAAAGGAAATTTTCTGGCTGGGGAGTAGAATGCTTTTGGTCCAGTTGACTCTGAGACCCAACTGCTCGAGATGGGTCAGCAGTAGTGTTCTGTGTAACACCAATTCTTCTTTTGACTGTGCTATAATTAGCCAGTCGTACAGATAGTTCAGGACTCCCACGCCCCTTCGTCTGAGGGGCGCGAGGGCCGTGTCCATGAACTTCGTAAATGTACGAGGTGCCAACGACAGGCTGAAGGGAAGAACGGTGTACTGATAAGCCCGGCCCTCGAAGGCGAACCTCAAGAAGGGCCTGTGACGGGCTGCTATTTGGATCTGAAAATAGGTGTCTTTCAGATCCACTGATATAAACCAGTCCCCCAGTCGAATTTCGAGCGAGGATTTGTCTGGTCGTGATCATTTTGAACGAGCAAGTCATCAGCGCTTTGTTCAAGTGTCTGAGATCTAGTATAGGGCGGAGCCCGCCATCCTTCTTTGGTACCATAAAGTAACGGCTGTAAAACCCCCGACTCGCTTTCTGCCAAGGGAACGGTTTCCACAGCCCCTTTTCTCAGTAAATTCGCTATCTCGGTGCGAAGTAGGTGTGCTACTTCCTGATTCACCAAAGTTTCAACCCGGGCTGTGAAGCGCGGTGGTCTGCGAGCGAATTTACTATCTTTAACACCCATTTCGAAGCCCCTGGGATGCTTTTCCACGCTTTCACGTGAGTCGTCAGGGGTAGAATGAAATCTGGGTTCCGGTCCGGGGACCTGGAGACCCAACCATGATGACGTACTTCGTTCATCATGCTCATTTCGAGTGGGGCACACAGTGTTTCGTGCAGTGTTTCTGTAACTGGCACTCCGGCCGTGTGAGCGGGGAGATGCTTTATTACATGCACAGCTCCGTGGGCTCGCGACGCGCAGCACTGCGAGCTGTCCACAAGTGTGTGCGCTGAGAGGCAGACACGTGATCTGCCCTCAATACACTGCCAGCGCGAGCTGGGCTCGCATGCTGAGGCGCTATGTGTGTGCGTAGCGCAGATACAGTCATATTCACAGGCAGGGATGGGCGCTGAACAGCGGGCACATTTCCTACACTTAAAATATGAACGGCATGAGCCGGTTTGACTGATATGGACCCTGTGGTGGTGTGAGACACTGCATAGGTAGTGCTAGTGTGTAGGGGTGAACACTGGGAAGTGGGCACTTTTCCTACACTTAGCGGTCGAGCGGCCTGAGCCAGCTTTATTGTTTTCAACCCATTTAAGACAGCGTCACGCGAGTCACGCGGGGCGCACCGGCATGGGCTCATATGTTTAAAACGCTCAAAATACTCGAGCCCCGCCATATGAACAGGAGGGCACGAGGGGCGGGTTCGCTTTCTGTATGTAAGAAAGCTGGCCGCGAGCTCAGAAGAGAGCAGCCTACATTGAGCATATAAGAGAGCGTCATGCGAGTCACGCGGGCGCACCGGCGTGGGCTCACGCTGAAAATACTCGAGCCCCGCCATATGAACGGGAGGGCACGAGGGGCGGGTTTGCTTTCTGTATGTAAGAAAGCTGGCCGCGAGCTCAGAGGAGAGCAGCATAAATTTTTATCTGCCGCCAGAGCCGGGATTCGAACCCAGGTCTCTGGAGCGAAAGCCTTAGATTTCACCACTGAGCCACAGGGGGAAATGACATATGCTTTCAGTTAGCGTGAGCATATAAGAGAGCGTCATGCGAGTCACGCGGGGCGCACCGGCGTGGGCTCATATGTTTAAAACGCTCAAAATGCTCGAGCCCCGCCATATGAACGGGAGGCAGACGCCGTCGGCGAGCGCGTGGTCCGCGTGGTCCTTTCCCAGGCAGGAAGCGCACAGCTCGTGGCGGTCCCCGTCGCTGAGAACGGCTCGACACGAGCCGCAGGACATGATGGGCATTGAAAAATGCCTTTGCTCTTTTAGAGGAAAAAGAAACGTGCGTGTCGCAGCGACGAACACACACGGAGAGATTGTAAAAGGATATGGGCGCCGGGAGCGCAGCAGGTACGGCGAGCGAAGGTGGCGAATATCCAGCCGGGTCCTTGCCTCGAGCTCGTCCCGCTGATATGCTGAACGACGGCGTTGCTTCTCTCTCTAGATCCAGCGAAGTCCTTCGCTGAAGGAGACGAAATCACTTGTGCAACCTGTGCAGGGGGGTTTTATAGGCGAAGCCACACCCTGTTTTGGCGGGCTATGACGACAGCGCGGGAAGGCTTCCCACTGGCGCTGGAGTCATGCCAAGACGCACTGATAGGTTGCAGCAGTTGCCGCAGAGCAGCCAATAGGCGCGCGAGCTGTCTCGCCTATGTCTGCCTGCTGCAGCAAATGCGTTTTACATTCTAAAAATTAAAGGATAATTTTTTGCTTCAGTATTTTTGAGAAAAGGAGTTTTCCCGTAGTGTAAGCTAAACTTACGCAACACGGGAGTACTCTCGTAAGAGAACCACTGTTAAAAGTGCCAACTTTTCATATTATATCAGCATTTTGGTATAAAAAAACAATGGTGGGCGGTTCTTATCTTTATGTTTAATAAACACATTGCATTATCTTCGTGAAAAATTTAACCTGCAACTTACACTTTAAGCAATTAAACAACTGCTTTTACTGTATTTCTGAGTTATGTATAGATATGCGTTATGGATCCGTTATGGATCAAGCACATCTTAATTCCCAGGACTAAAGGTGAGAAGTATATTAAAAATAAATGCGGACGAGGTATTTTGGTCGTTAGGAAGTAGCTGCCACGTTCCAGCGACGTACCACTATAACGTTGCCACGATGAATACAGGAATCACAAAGTTATGTTGCTGGAACGTTATGTGGCACGTCGCACCGACTAATATGGTCCTTTGATGTTACGTCCTTGCAACATGCCAGTTTGGTCATTACTCATCACGTTCTTACGACGTACCACTATAACGTCGCCACGACGATTATGGGAATCACAAAGTTACGTCACTGGAACGTTATGTGGTACGTCGCTACGACGAATATGGTCCGGTCCGGTTACGTCTTCACAACGTAACTGTGTTAGCTGGGATAAATAGTGAATGACACTTGCAAACTGCTTGCACCCTGGATGCTGAATAACAGCTGAAATTAGATATCAAAACATCAAATAAAATAATATTAATTAAAATAAAAAAAAACATTTAAAGGATTTAATTGAGAATAAGAAGGAGGAGCAAAGCTTGTAAAGTGTAAAATATTGTACTTTTTTATTTACAAATGGGAAACGAGTAAACAAAATAATGTTAAATAAATGGTAATGGCAAAGATAATTTTGAGGTGATTACGAACACAATACTGTTAAACCAAATGCAATGTTGTTGAGGGGTTTTAAAGATGTTCTGATGAGCACTGTACAAACCAACAAGGGAAAATATGATACTTTGGAGTGTTCCATTGAACCAAATTCAAACAGTTCCACATAGATTTATGATAGGTTAAATAAATTACATTAAAACAAATTAATCTTAAAAGTATCCTCCATGACAGAATAAATGGAACGTGAAAACTAAGGTGTGTGAAGATAGGGACCAGTTGTTGTGGTAACCACTGAGGGCAAATGGAACCTGATTAAATTTTAATGAGGCTGTGTCCGAAACTGAAGACAGCTACTGTGCTTATTCGCTGCCCAGTCAGTCAATGACCTAACAACATTTCTGCGTAAAGAAAAGAAAGTTTCAGGCAGGCTTCCAAGGCACCATAATGTCATGTTTATTTATCAAGAACAAATTCAATAACTTAAGTTAACGATTAAGCAGTTCATAGTAGTCTCTAGACTTGCTGTGGTAGTCAGTGTTACCAGTGTTAAACGGTCTTTGGCCGTATACCGATTACATTACTTGCCCACCATGGCACCGCCCACACTGTTGTTTTGCTTTTTTAAAGAAATAAAAACCATTTAGTTCAGTTGGACAATGGATACTAAACATTATAGTGAACAATTATCTGAAAGCATGTGCTCCATTAAGCACGAGCTGCAAAGTTGCAGCAAAGTGCAGCAGGAGTCAGATTTCACTTATCACATGACGAGAGTAAGGAGAGATGACTGACAAGACAATGGTGGAGGATTTGGTGCACAACATATCCTAAGCATCATTTACAAATATCGTATCTCATAAAATGTGAGGTCAGTACCGTCGCTCCCTATACACAGAGTACGCATGATCATGAATTAAAAAAGCCAAAGTGAAAACAGAGCGCACATTCAAAAGCAATTTAAACTGGACTAACCAGCGAACCGATCTCATTGCACAGCATCTGAAATGCTGTTTTGGTTGTTCTAAAATGCCTGAGCAAAGTCTCGTCAAAGTAGTTTGGTATAATTACCTCCCTCCCAGGACTGTGTTACACGACTGTGTTCAGGGATCTGCCACCGAAAGCAAGATAACTTTATTGATAAGCGCTCTAAAGTGCAAATAATATGAATTTATCAGTGGCTTCTCTTACTGCAGCAACTTCCATTTTTCTTAGTGATATTTTGCCCCAGTTTATCAGGAAGTGACAATTTTGTTCTCTTCGGCTCACTGGATGGAAACGGTGCTTTTGTCGCATATGTTTTATGCAATATTCCAATTTTGCACACAAGTTAAATTTGCAACTTTGGATGGAAACAGCTAGTGACAAGTTGTACCTCTAAAGGTACAATTTTTGCATGGTTTCTGACAGTGCTATAAACAAGTTTAGCTAAACTTTAACTCTGCAAGATTCATTTCTGCAGCAATGCATGGGATCAAGCTTCCGTAACTATAGTGTAATGTATGTGTAAAGTACAATTGGACCTCTAGTAGAGAAAATGTTACGCAAATATTGGATTTCGAACATGCCTTGGTGACTTCCTACATCTGAATACTGTACGCAAATGTAGCATTTTTCAGTCTTTGGACACAGCCTAAGTATGGGGTAACAGGAACTTTTAAACCTGAATAACCATTTCTCTTCCACCATGGAAAAAACATCCATACTCAAATATCCAAAAATACTTGGTAGCGGGGAAACTTTTAACATTTAACATTTGGTAGAAAACACAAAACTGTAATGTGCATTATGTGTAAAATATTCTTTTTAGATTAACATCTAGTACTTTGGAGAGGACACAATTCTCAGAGATTAACAAAATGTTAAATCAATTTAGTATCTTAATAATCATTGAAAAAAAAAAAAAAACAAAAAAAAAAAAAAAGGAAGGAATCAATTTCCCTTGCAGTTTGAGATTTTAAAACCACTAGAATAAGAAAGACACTCTGATTTATTCCTCCATCTGGAACACGATCACATCAGCAGAGGAGAGGACAAATAAAGCACATACATTCTCAAATCTCAAATATAACACACAGACATAGCGATTCGTTTTATGCATTGGCACGCAGCCAAACCCTTCATAGTTGTCTGCTTTATCCTTCACGAAGAACGTGTTCCTCAACGCGACCATAATTGCTATTTTGCTAAGTAAAACAAAAAGATGAGCGGGGATAACAAAACACAACATGAATGAAAAAACAAACAAAACAAAAAAAAACCCATAAACAAGCATCTTATATTTACACTGAATACAGGCATCATTTCATTATAATGGTTATGGCCACAACCCTGAACAAAAGCATTTCCACATCCTCCCTCTCCCAACTTTACCCACAATTCCCCCTGTTTACCTACCCAGCTTGCTCATGTATACACCCCTCAAGTTGAAAGTCTGTGCAAATTGTTCAGTCTTTAGTCGACTAGGGCATGAGGCCATAGGGGAGTAACAGGAGCTTAGGTGAACTCATGAAGCTGTACATGCCTCCAGTCAGGAGGGAGTAGAGGGGACTAAAAATGGCCAGGGGAGGAGAAGATCAGGGTGAGTCCAGGAGGCTGGGTTTAGAGGTTGTCTCCAGGCTGATACTGAGGTTCAGTCGCCGTGAAGTAATCTTCGAGGAAGGCCTGCAGGTACTCAAAAGTGGGCCGCTCTTCTGCATCTTTCTTCCAGCACTGAACCATCAGCTCGTGTAGAGAACTTGGACAATCCTGGGGACTCGGCATCCGGTAGCCACGCTCCACTTGTTCTAGTACCTCCCTGTTGTTCATCCCTATCAAAAACAACAGAAAACTCAATAAGAGACAATTTCAGCAGAACAATGCTTTTATGAGTGCCAACCAAGGGCGTAGATGGGCCTAACGGGCATGGGCTCGCCCACTATAAACAGGCCCCCCAGTTTTTGTTGAAATATTATATTTATTAAAGTATTGTTGTTTCATTGATTTTGATAAAACTACAAACATTATTATAAAATCTCAAATCCTAAAATATTGTATAATAATTATATACTGCTTGATAAGTTTGATTGACATCTGTGTTAGGCAATTAGGTGTTATCCAGGCTGTCTCAGGCATTTCACACCTGTGAGTTATTGTGTTCTCTCCCATTCAGTAAAAATTTGCAGTTGTGTGTTAGAATTTTGCTTAAACTTAGCTTCTGTTTATCTATTCAAAAAAACGTCTAAAAAAAGTACGGTTTAAAACCTGTCCATTAGCCCACAGGTAACGACAACACTTTTTAATTTCAAGCCCAGGAGTCTCTGGCTTATTCTGTAACGTAAGGAATTTTGTTTTGAAAACAAGGCGGAGTAATATCTTCACTAGAGGGAGCGGGGGCCGGTGAGAGGATTTTTCACGAGTGAAGATATTACTCCGCAAAGTCGAAGTGCTCATAAGCACTTGCTATGGTATTCCGCCATACAATATAGTTATCCATTTTACACGCTTAGAAAAGCGCAACGTTTTGTTTTGTGTCACCGTCCTAGGTCGAGTTACACTACGCGAGTAACTGTATTTAAATAGGGAAAACGTGGAGGTGTTTGGTAGCTTCTCTGCTTGGCCCATATTGAATGAACTGAGTGAACAAAGTTTCGCCGCGCGCCAGAGCGATTGAGTGCACGCACTGAGACGAGAGAGGTATGTATCAACTCGTCTTAGTTAAGGGAATAACATAGTTTAATATGAAAAGACGGTGGAGTATCCCTTTAAATAAATGATTGAGCATTGTATTTTGGTTCACGTGTCCTTTACGTTATGTTCCCCTTTCTGCCAAATTTACATGGGTTCATAACAGAGACGAAAGCCACGTCGGCTGTGTCTGGGCAAAAAATACAGCCGACGGTGAACTAGCATGTACGTTCTGCGCATGCATGAGAGATAAAAATGACAGTAGTCATTTTTGACAGTAGTATTCGTCATTCAAAAAATAGGAACTTGAACTAGTAATGTGAATATACAAACCGTAAACAAACCAGTGCTTGCTTACCATTTTGAATATGAATCATACTGATCAGTTTGTCTTCACTTATATTAATTACATATGGCCATGTCGTTATGAAAATATTAGTGTATTGGAATGCTCAGAAAAGATGAAGATGCTGGTCTTGTCTTCGTTGTTGGCTTTGTCACTTTTGTTTTTTTTCTTCTCGTGCACTAGTTTACAAAGAGTTTTTTGACACCAGGAAAGTTTTTTGAAAGATGTATTTTCACAGGTACAAAAAAGTGCAGTACATTGGACAGATATTTCCATCACAGTTTTTTAGCATTCGTGGAAAATCATATATGGCGACTACATTGACAAAGGTCCATTGCACATAGTTGTGTTAGGGATTTAGAACAAACCACTTTTCAATTTTTTTTTTTTCAAAAGTTTTGTTTTGTGGATGATAAAATAGGTGATTGACAGTGACTTTTTTTTTTTTTTTTGACTTAGGCCAATAAACAACCATCCAGAACAATGTAACAACAACATCACTAAGAGTACGCCTTTGCAACCATATAGCAACACCCTAGTATTGTAGTAGCAAGTTTTGCACTGGCATGCACAACTACTAAAATCTAGTTATTGTCGGAATTAATTTAGTGCTAATAAAATGTAATCATTTTTGAACCAAAATGACTAATAAAGAGATCCACAAACTTATGCTGCAAAGTGAATTTTGCAACAACGACTGGGGAGATAAAAACAGACTAAAACTATCAATCAAACCAAAAAATGCAATATCAGATGCCCATTTTTGAAGATATGAGGGCAGGACAATAAGACCTGCTTCTCATGATTAGTGATCTTGGAACAGAACTACACGTATGAAGCCAGAAGATTCATCATCACCATGAGGGACATGACCACATTTCAACAACTGAGAGAGAAACGCCTGCAAACATCTGTGGATGACGCAATACTGTGTCGACTCAATGGCATTTCAGACCTCCCCCTTCATTTCTCCCCTACATTCCAGCTAAGATCAAGGTTTTGTTTTTTGTTTTTAGAATTTGTGCAGATCTAATTCAACCCTGGATCACCATCTTCAGCATATTTTAAGAGTCTGAGTGTGATTAAAAGGGTGGTTCACAAATTTTGCACAGATACTGATAAATGATTCATCTAGTTGATCTAATTACGGAGCTACTGCATTCCCAGGACATGTCAACATGACTTGTTCTGAAAAACGTTAAGGTGTGGAAAGAGCCAGTCCGAAATAAAATGAAAAACTAAAATCTGAGACTGGACATGCCTCAGAAATTAGTCAAAAGAAATGTATATCAGCAGATATGTATCAAGGTATGTGGCAGCAAATATCTTTAAACACCTTTAAATGTTTAGTCATGTCTTTTGGTTTACAGAAACAATAAAATATCATAAGCCGAGGCTTCAAAAGACTATTTTTGAATGCAGGTTATATATATATTTTATTTATATACATATATATTTTTTTTGTTTGATGTATTTTAAACTGTTAAAGGGTCACATTAGTAATTTCACAATACATCTAGTGATCACTCAAAGCAACTGTTTTAAGATTTACCTGGATATGGAACTCTGCCTTTAGTGACCAGCTCTGTAAGCAGGATTCCAAAAGACCAAACATCGGATTTAATAGTGAACTTCCCATACAGAGCTGCCTCAGGAGCCGTCCACTTAATAGGGAATTTAGCCCCTGAAATACAGACATGGGAGAAAGAAGATTCATTAAAATGAAAGTGCACTGGAATTTCTAAAAGACATTGTCTCAAAGACAGCCACCATTAAAGACTTTGAAATCATGACATCAAAATTCACTTTTATTAAGTGTGCTTGCTGAAAGCGCACACTTATTGTTCTTCTTAAGTTTTCTTATTAAGTGTGCTTGCTGAAAGCAGCACACTTACTGTTCTTCTTAAGTTTTCTTATTATTATTATTATTATTATTCCCGGGAGAAAAATTTTGGCCAGCTCCTGCGCCTAGGCCCTTTGAGACAGAGACACCGTTCCAACTTTAAAACGTACGGTCAGTACCGGTTTAAGTTGCTCGCGAAGATGACATCACGAGTCCATGTCGTTTGTCCGCCACACTGGATTGAACAGAAAGCGAAACTAAATTTTCACAGGTCACAAATTTAGTCCGAACTTCACGAAACTGGACGTACATGATCCTTGGACCAAGCCTCACAAAAGTTACTAGAAGGATTTTTGATTTTCGGAAGCGTTTGCCCGTCACAGCCAAACGAAATCGGCGGCGTAGTCGCCAAAACAGGAAGTAGTTCATATCTCAGGAACTCTATCACGTATCGAAACCAAACTTTGTACATTAACTCAAGACTCCAATGTGAGGATAATCTGCGCGACTCCGTCGTTGACTTTCTTTGATGACATTTGCTGGGTGTTTCTAATGAGCGGTTATTGTCAGTGAAGTCCACTTCAACTGATATACCGTGCTCAGGGAGTAGGGGAGCAGTGAACACTGCATATGGACCCTGTCGAATGGAACGCACATTAGATGTGTAAAAACAAGTGGAAAGCGCGAGTGCGCCGCTGTCTCCTTTCGCTTGTTCTCCTGTGGCGTCTGGCGTCTGTCGTTGCTATGCGGCAACCATGAACTGCGCTCTCCATGATGACAAGATCTGTGTCTGAAATCGCTCCCTATCCACTATATAGTGCACTATTTAGGGTGTCGGCCATTTTGTAGTGGTGTCCGAATTCTGAGTGAACGACATCATTCCCTACATTCTTCACTACTTTTATCCACAATCCTCTCTGAATTCGAGTGTACATACGATGTACACTTGCTGAGACACTATTTCCCACAATCCATCACGATAAGGCGATTGAGCGCGAATGAAAAATAAACAAAAATGCCACCATGGCAACGGTGCACCCGAGTTAGAAAACAATCATTTATAAGACCAGACGCCTGGTTATTTATTTATACATACCGTTAATGTCTATATTTGAAAAATCAAATGTGTTGTGTAGTGTTTTGTTCTCTTTTGTTTTCACATATAAATTAAAAAAGTAAATAAATATGACAAGCAAGTGTTTTATTATCTTTTTTTTTTAATCAAATAACGCAATAAACGTGAAAAATACATACATGCAATGGTTACATACAATTCACACAGCCACAAAAAGGAAATATTAAAAATGGGTAGGTAATGTTTATGACAAATTGTCTGAGCTCTCTCGGCGCGTGATAATTATGTCAGCGTCCAAATTCTTTGCTGATGTAGTGCACTCAACTGCCATTCACTATGTAGGGATTAGTGAACGAGTGAGCGGTTTCAGACACAGCTAAGGAAGTATCAGCAAAAGATTACTAGATTTCTAGCCCTTGCATTAGCTTTACTACTAGATATATTTATGGAGATGAAAAATAATAAGGCGCCCTGTACAGCTATGATCAGCTTTTCGGCCGAGCATTCAATGTTGTTACGCTGCAAGCTGATGGTTCGTTGCTGCCGCGCTCTATCACTCGCACACCATAAAGAGCAAATTGTTTTTTAATGTTTCAATTTCGTGATTAAAATGACATAATTAGGAAGCGGATAATTTCTTCATAAACAGCTCATTATGACTCAATGTTAGAATGCTGCACCTACACTCGATAGTGTGAATAAGATCAGCGCAACGCAGACCACTGCATTGACAGGGTAAAACACATGATCTGTCTACGGCTAGGGCTCAGCGGAAGATAGAAAATGCCGGTCCAGCGCTGATTGAGGAATTAAATTCGAAAATAAAAGACAGTTTGACATCTTTTTTCTCACATTCTCGCATTTTTTCTCGCATCTATCCACTACCTGCTAACGTAAGTGCACTGCACCCGAGCAAGCACACTTTGCAGTTCCTCCGGAAATGCATTTTTCTAGTTATTATTATTATTCCCGGGAGAAAAATTTTGGCCAGCTCCTGCGCCTAGACCCTTTGAGACAGAGACAGCATTCCAACTTTAAAACGTCCGGTCAGCACCGGTGTAAGTTGCTCGCGAAGATGACATCACAAGTCCATGTCGTTTGTCCGCCATATTGGATTGAACAGAAAGCGAAACTAAAGTTTCACAGGTCACAAATTTGGTCCGAACTTCACGAAACTAGACGTACATGATCATTGGAGCAAGCCTCATCAAAGTTACTAGAAGGATTTTTGATTTTCGGAAGCGTTTGCCCGTCACAGCCAAACGAAATCAGCGGCGTAGTCGCCAAACAGGAAGTCGTCCATATCTCAGGAACTCTGTCACATATCGAAACCAAACTTTATACATGAACTCGGGACTCCAATGTGAGGATGTACAAGATCTGAATTTTCTTTCTTTTTTTTTTATTTCAGGCTAATAGACAAACCCATTTACCTATGTCTATGCAAGAGTTTCACCTTTTGATGTTAGGTAATGCATTTAGACAGTAGGTGGCACTGTTGTATTACATTTCACAGAGCAGCCAAGTCAGTGTATAGACTGCATTCGTTTTTACCAGGTTTGTCTTAATAAATGCAGGCATGAATTTCGTTTTTTTGCATTGGTCTATTTTAATCATCTTAATTTATTAATATATACAGATTTGTATGCATGAATTGTGCATTTCCAATCCTCAAAGCAGTTAATAATAAAAAAAAAAACTTTATACAAAATACATCATGCTCTTCTTCGATAACCGAACAAACAATTAATTGTCTGTGGCTGTGTTTGTGCGCGCGGGAAATATGCTGCGCATAACAATAGAAAACAAGGAGAAACGCACAGTCTCATGCTCAAACAATCAACAACATCGCTCTAGAGGTGCGTTGTGGACTGCGAAGTGGACTTCACAGGGTATTCCGCCATCTTAAGTTAGAGTCTAATCCGAAGGGAGCGAACATGTTCAGTTCGAAGGGCACTGCGCATGGCATAGGGAATAAGGGAACATCGATACATCACTTCACAGGAAGTGGAGAGCGATGATCACACACCCAACTGTCATTTCGTGCATCAGGTCATCACCAGTCAGAACGGTCATAATAACTAACGATGGAGGAGTTTACGTATGTGTGTAAGTAATACATTTCGCCATTGTTATACAAATGACAGTATTTTTAACGGTTATTGTTGTGAATATTATACTATTTTTGATGATTATAATTTACCTCAGTGAATGCAGCCAGCTTAGCTAGTTTGTGAAGTAAAGTGATTTTATTTTAGGTAGTTGTAAAATAGTGCAATATAATTGTAAATATATAATATAATAATAAAAATTAAAATATGAATGTAGTCCTATATATATTTGTTATATCATAATCTGCGCGACTCCGTCGTTGACTTTCTTTGATGACATTTGCTGGGCGTTTCTAATGAGCGGTTATTGTCAGTGAAGTCCACTTCAACTGATATACCATGCTCAGGGAGTAGGGGAGCAGTGAACACTGCATATGGACCCTGTCGAATGGAACGCACATTAGATGTGTAAAAACAAGTGGAAAGCGCGAGCGCGCCGCTGTCTCCTTTCGCTTGTTCTCCTGTGGCGTCTGTCGTTGCTATGCAACCATGAACTGCGCTCTCCATGATGACAAGAGCTGTGTCTGAAATCGCTCCCTATCCACTATATAGTGCACTATTTAAGGTGTCGGCCATTTTGTAGTGGTGTCCGAATTTTGAGTGAACGACATCATTCCCTACATTCTTCACTACTTTTATCCACAATCCTCTCTGAATTCGAGTGTACATACGATGTACACTTGCTGAGACACTATTTCCCACAATCCATCACGATAAGGCGATTGAGCGCGAATGAAAAATAAACAAAAATGTCACCATGGCAACGGTGCACCCGAGTTAGAAAACAATCATTTATAAGACCAAACGCCTGGTTATTTATTTATACATACCGTTATGTCTATATTTGAAAAATCAAATGTGTTGTGTAGTGTTTTGTTCTCTTTTATTTTCACATATAAATTAAAAAAGTAAATAAATATGACAAGCAAGTGTTTTTATTATCTTTTTTTATCAAATAACGCAATAAACGTGAAAAATACATACATACAATGGTTACATACAATTCACACAGCCAAAAAAAGGAAATATTAAAGATGGGTAGGTAATGTTTATGACAAATTGTCCGAGCTCTCTGGCGCGTGATAATTATGTCAGCGTCCAAATTCTTTGCTGATGTAGTGCACTCAACTGCCATTCACTATGTAGGGATTAGTGAACGAGTGAGCGGTTTCAGACACAGCTAAGGAAGTATCAGCAAAAGATTACTAGATTTCTAGCCCTTGCATTAGCTTTACTACTAGATATATTTATGGAGATGAAAAATAATAAGGCGCCCTGTACAGCTATGATCAGCTTTTCGGCCGAGCATTCAATGTTGTTACGCTGCAAGCTGATGGTTCGTTGCTGCCGCGCTCTATAACTCGCACACCATAAAGAGCAAATTGTTTTTTAATGTTTCAATTTCGTGATTAAAATGACATAATTAGGAAGCGGATAATTTCTTCATAAACAGCTCATTATGACTCAATGTTAGAATGCTGCACCTACACTCGATAGTGTGAGTAAGATCAGCGCAACGCAGACCACTGCATTGACAGGGTAAAACACATGATCTGTCTACGGCCAGGGCTCAGCGGAAGATAGAAAATGCCGGTCCAGCGCTGATTGAGGAAATAAATTCGAAAATAAAAGACAGTTTGACATCTTTTTTCTCGCATTCTCGCATTTTTTCTCGCATCTCGCATCTATCCACTACCTGCTAACGTTAGTGCACTGCACCCGAGCAAGCACACTTTGCAGTTCCTCCGGAAATGCATTTTTCTAGTTTTTAAATGTCATTTTTTTTCCCCACCTAATATTGGACAGGAAAGTAGGGTTAGAGACAGGAAATAATCAGAGACAAGAGAGAGGAAGAGGACCTGGAAAGAACTTCGAGCCACCCAATATGTGCTATTGCTCTGAATTCAAATGTATTTCTTAAAGTCCCCCTGTGTTGAAAATCAAGCATTTAATGTTGTTTATATGTCTCTGTGGTATTTTTAATATGCCTTAAGTCAAACCATGTTCAAATTCATAAGTCAACAACATTGCAGAGCATTTCCAATCAGGTCAACGTGTGATCATCAACAAGCTGGAGTGAGTGGAGGTGGGGCTCATTTGCATATTCATAGAACCACGTATACTAAATGAGGCAAGGGTGTAGAGTTACATTCAAGCTATTTTAAGGCATGAAGATTTTTTTTTTCCAAGGAAAAATGAAAAATGAGTTTTAAGGGGTAAAATTATTGACTATAGAGGGACTTTAATATCTTTGGTAGTACTGTGCACATTAGATCTTTTAGATCTTCATTAGATCTTCTGAAACAACTTTTCTTTTCTGCTGATGTAACCAATGGTGTGTGTTGACCAACAATATCAAAGTTCACTTCTCACGATCCAATCAAATCTCAAACTATAAAATCAAGTACCATCCTACAATAATTTCAGCTGAATATTCTGTATTAATTGTGGAGCTCCCACTGTCAGTGGTGTAGCCTGAACTGTTTTTTTCAGGGATGGCCAGGTATGAACCAGTGATTTCATTGGTGTGACTAAATCAATAAATAAATATTACCTGTTTTCAAATCTAGAGAAAATCACTTAATATGCATCTAACTGTGTAGCCTGTGTGGAATACATCAAACTGATGTGGAATGGAACACACATAAAGCCATGTAGCTACACCTCTGCCCACTGTGCCTAAAAATGTTACCTTTCCATATGAGATACGACCTCTTTTGCTCTAAAAAATTTATTAATTTGTAAATTAATTGTGAAACTGTTTGTTTTGAGAAGTGGCTGATTCCGGCACCAACAATATGGCAGTTGGGTGGCAGAATTTCTGTGCACGATGAACATTTAATATTCACATCAGCTTCACAGGTCTTCCTGCCGCTTGCCCTTCTTACAGAAAATAAATTGTGACCTTTCAGGTAACTTTTTTCTGAGCAGTTCCTTGCTCTGCCGCAACCTCTTTGGCTGCTAATTCTCTGCACCTCAGGAATAGGATAAGCGGTCTGTCAATGAGAAATGTCTCTTTATCTGCTAGAGGCCAAAAATGTGGGAGGGAAGTTATTCAAATCACAGCTTAACTCTTCTGAGGAGACAGCATCCCAAGGACTGGAGTTGAGAAACTCTGAACTAAGATATTGTATGTCTTCAGGGTATTTAGAGAATTATAAATATCATCTTCTACAAAAAAAAAAATTACTTTTGTGTTCTGTGAAAAAAGTTGGGTTTGGAATAATATGAGGGGAAATTACAATTTTTTTTTTTGGGTCAACTATTTCTTTAAGAAGTAGTTTCCCATGCTTCAAGATCAGCATCCAAAACAATATGTATATGTATGTTTCTAGATGGTCTGTAAACACCAACTATGATCAACAAGTCTTTAAAAATTATTTTACATTACTTTAACTCATTTAAAATAATTTAAGCAATTAAAAAAAATAAATAATTATAAGTTATGCAAGATTCAACTCGATTTTTTAAGTCAGTTTAATATAATTTAAGTTTCAATGATTTCAACGGCCAATTTGATTATACTTAAAGAGGCAGCAACTGAATTTAAGTTTTCAAGTTGAAATAGTTTTTTTTTTTTTTTTTTTTTTTACAGTGGATGAATGTGCTTACCTTGTCGGGCAGTGTACTCATTGTCTTCAATGAGTCTGGCCAGGCCAAAGTCAGCGATTTTACACACAAGGTTATCGCCAACCAGAATGTTAGCAGAGCGCAGATCTCTGTGAATGTAGTTCATCCGCTCAATGTAGGCCATGCCTCCAGCCACCTGAATATATACAAACACTGGCACTGAAATATTGTGAGCAAAGTCAAATCCTTGTGGAATAAGTGCTGAGGTTACTATAGGCCAAACTAAGAAAGGCAGCCTTCTGAGCATTACAGTGCTGATACAGTAGCTACATAGAAATGATATAACTTCATGAACACAACAGGGACCAGAACAGATTCTTTTCAGATCGAGTGGCCCAAAGCAGTTATTTTCATCCTGCTGTACTTGTTACATCATTGATCTACAGTAGCCTCAAAAAGTATTTTAAGCAGTAGTATACCTATTCTTGCATCATTTAAAGTACAGTAAAATATATCTGTGAATGGTTTGTGTTTTCTTTCTTTGAAATACATGGTGGTTTGCTGTTCTCTTATCGAATGCATTGAAATTAAGTAGGGAAACACCTAAAGATTTGTTTAAAGATACAGAACAACTTACTGAAATGAATCATGTCTCATGTTATCACTCAATCAGTGTTTCAACCAAGACGTCAATAATTCAGCTTGTAGTCTATACAATTTAATTTAACATTATATTTACCTCAAGAAATCTATTCAATGTCCATAAACTCATTAGTTAGCAAGAACAAATAACTCTAGAGAAGAGCATTTTGCTAAATGTGACCCTGGACCACAAACCCAGTCACATGTCGCACGGGTTTATTTGTGGCAATAGCCAACAATCCACTGTATGGGTCAAAATTATCCATTTTTCTTTTATGCCAAAAATCATTAGGATATTAAGTAAAGATCATGTTCCATGAAGATATTTTGTACATTTCCTACCGTAAATATATAAAACATTTATTTTTGTGAGTGAATGCATCACAATCGCCAACATAAATGCACAACTTTAAAGGAGATTTTCTCAATGTTTTGATTTTTTTGCACCCTCAGATTCAAGATTTTCAATAGTTGTATCTCAGCCAAATATTGTCCTATCCTAACAAACCATACATCAATGAAAAGCTTATTTATTCAGCTTTCATGTGATGTATAATCTCAATTTAAAAAAATTGACCCATATGACTAGTTTTGTGGTCCAGGGTCACAAATATATGCATTGAATTACATATTACTAACAGTTTAAGTAAAAATATAATGCATGTCTTCATTATTTAATGTATATTTTAATAAATCTGTCATGCAAACAAGTTATTATATTTCATCAACAAACTGGAGTAGAAACAATTATGTTATTAAAAAGTTGATGTACAAACATTTTAATTGCACATTTTATCACTCAATTTTAGCTGTTTTAGAGAATTTTCATTTCAGTGCATTCCTAACCTAACATTCAGTTATTTTTAAGTTTGTCCAAATACTTTCTGGACCTCTTCTACATGAGGTTTAATTTGTATTTAACCCGGAACATTCCTAAGAAGGGCTATTTACACAGAGAGTGATGATGTAGTACCTGGGCTGCCATGTCGACGAGGTTCGGCAGTTTCAGCCCCCGTCCCTCCCCGTCCTTAAGAAAATCTAGGAGGCTTCCTAAAACATGCAATGTGCAGATGTTAGCTTCATGGACAGAAGAGACATTTCTGCTACAAGATCATGTATACGCATGCCTGCATAATCACAGATAAACTGTAATTAACATCATATTCCCTTGTTGTTCTGATATAAAAGTGTCTGATGTGCTGTTAACATATTCTGATGTTAACAAAATAAAGCTCCTTCCCCAGTCCACCCAGACCCTTTATTGAAAGTAAACCGCAAAAAGTCTTGTTCAGAACTCTACAAAGTGTTGATGTCACAACCATGAGCACATTAACCGATAACCATCAGCACTTACTTTACATATCAAACCTCTTAGTAAGCATCGACTTGGCTGTCCTGATGAATGACAATAATAGTATACAGAGATTAGCTGATTATAACAGTCCATTTTGTAGAACTAAAAAAAACAGTCTGTTTGAACAAATTTAAATACATGGATTTTCATTTATTTTCCTTGAGAGACGGTGGATTTTGGTCTTGATTATGTTTTTGATGCTTAATAACATGTGGAGTTCAGGACTTTTCCATCCACTGTCCATTAGGTTTTCCTTCAGTATTAGGTTAAACGTCTGTTTCCTCCATTACAGCTCTTCAAATTAAACTTAGGCCACTATAATTTCTTTTTCTTTCTGTCCAAATGTTTTGAGGCATCAAGTGACAATTTCTGAACACATTAGAACATCAACCTTCAATCCTGATTTATCTTTAATTGGATTTTTTTTTTTTTTTTTTTTTTTGTCAGGCCTAGAAAACCCATAAGTGTTGTTAAAATAGATACATTCTATGCCTGTCCTCTGGTTAAGCCATTCTCTTCACTTTTACGATGAGAACAACTGCTGACCTTTGCCCATATACTCAGTGACAATGTAGATGGGTTCCTCAGAAACCACAGCATAGAGCTGCACTAGTTTATCATGTCGTAATTTCTTCATGATCTGCGCTTCCTCCAGGAAGGACTCTGGAGACATGGTCCCAGGCTTGAGGGTCTTCACAGCCACTTTAGTGTTGCCATTCCATGTGCCTGACAGCAAAAAACACACAATTGTCAGTCAGTACAACAGCACAAAGCCCCTAGCCGAACAGCATGCCACAAAATGACTTTCATGCACCCAGAAAATATTAAAACCCCTCTTGTTCATGCAAAATTATTTTGCAATTAAAACAGCCATTATCCCACAAGTACAGTCATGGGAGAATCCACTAAAAATCTATGTATAGCATTGTTAATTTGTAGTCACTTTCCCTTGTAAGGAATTAATGTTAAATGAGGAATTGACTGCATGGTCTATTTTTAGCAGTTATAACATTCCATCATTTGATCATCATTTGATGAACACTGTAAAAAAATGTTTTCGTAATAAGCATTTTTTTGTCTTGTTTTCCAGTAAAAATATCTAAGCATCTTTAAAATTCGAAAATATTATTAAAAAAGAAATAAAATAAATACTTGAGAAGCAAAATAGTGTAAGATCATAAGACTTCTTTTCAGAGAATATACTGTATATTGAATTTGTCTCATTCTAACCTACTTGGAAAATTATTTTATAAATAAAAAAAACATAAGCATATGTATAGATACATTTGCTTGAATTTTAAAATAGTTATATATAAATAAAATAATTTTGTTACATCTGAGATTAAATCAAGAAATGTATTTGAAGATATACAGTATTCTGAGAAAACGTCTTAATATATTTCTTATGCAATCTAAAGTATATTATCTTATTTTTAGGACGCTTAGATATGTTGACTTTATAACACAACAAAAAAATTGTGATTGAGAAAATGATCAGAACTACTGCTTGTCAATAGAAAATAGATTACAGATTACACTGTACTTGTCATTTGTGGCTGTTTTTCTGCAGGACACAGTAAGGAATTTCAACAGACAGAAAACAACACTAGCCGATTTTCCACCGTCGGGCCAAACCGTTCTCTTTGATTAACCATTCCATTACGTGACGATCTGATCCATCCAGTACAGATATGGTTTCATTTTCCACTGTGGATCTGATAACAAAGCTCGTTGGAATGTAATACAAATACATCAGTCGTTGCCTTAGTAACGCAAGGGTTTACAATTGAAATGAGATGTAAATAGAACCACGGTATGGAGGATGATCAGATATTTCTTTTAATTTTATTATTCATTTGTGTTTACGTCGCTTAAATAGCACGCTTAAGGCCAGTTCACACCAAGAACAATAACAATAAAGATAACTATATTAGCGTCTACATCAGTGAACGATATTGTTCCGTTTATTCTAAGCGTGTGCTTGTCTGCCACTTTATATGCTCAAGCTCGTTACAGCAGGATGGATTCTGATTGGCTGTCTATGTTTGTATCGTTCATCAGCTGGATAAAATTGTTCTGAACGTGATTCCAAAGATATTGTTTCTCTGTGCCGTTATTATTATAGCTATGGTGTGAACTCTGCTATTCTTTAATATTAAGAACGATTTTTAGAACTATATCTTCGTATCTGGTGTGAACGGGCCTTTAGCCAGCTACAGAGCAACTAGTAGCCAGGCTACAGACAAGTGACCATTCCTGAGTGGCGACATCCTTACACACATTCTACCAGCACAGTTCAGTACGGTTAGACAACCGTGCCGAGAACTCCGGGCAGAGAACGGTTTGTAATCGTGCCATTATGTACCAGGCTCAAGTGGAAATACAGCTGGAACCAGTCCTTACCGTTCTTAGAACCGACGGTGGAAAAGTGTCTTTTATTAATTTTACAACACTGGAATTTGCTTGCCTTTAAATGACACTGCAATGGTGGATATTCTATTTAAAATGTCAAGTTTGTAACTAGATATTAAAGCACTTCCCCCTATCCCAACTGGCCCAGCACAACTTCACATTACAGAAGAAAATGTTACAAACATCATCTTGTGTTTACTTGCAGGCGATGTCAAGGTGGTACTAAAATGGTTACATCAGATGCGGTGCTTGGTTTTTAAATCCACTGATCTACACACACATTGATCTGTGTGACTCTGCCCATTAAAAACTAAATACCAGCAGTGTCCTAAAGGCAATAATAATAAGAGGCAGATTCAGGAGATATTTTGGGATGCACATCTACAGGGAAAGTGTTTGAACAAGATCGCTTGTGATTAATAAACATCCATGACTCAACTTGATACTTACGGTTCTTATTCTTACCTCCATTCAAATGACATGATAACCACATGTAGAAGAATCACTGAAGCTCTTACAGTAATTATCAAAACCAATCGGCACGTGTGAAACATGTGCACACAAATTAGCTATAGTTTGTCTCTCACATAAAATTTGTTCTCGTGAATTATTTAATAAGTTACTTTTTTTGCAACATTTACATCTATGATGAGTTCACATGTTCATCTAATCCTTGAGCATGGTATGGGTAAACAGAAATGGCTTGCTTTCCGTAATGAAGAGGTACGGAGCCCCAAAAGGGACATGGTGGAGGAAAAAATATATGAGATGGGAGGAAAAAATATATGTTTTTGCATTGAATGAAGTGAGCAACCAATATGACTGGATTAGATGAAAATGCTTCTTCCAAACCTAAGTTTGCGTGGAGGTCAGTGAATGTGGGAGAGGAGGCGACTGTCTTACCACACCAAACATCAGCGAAACACCCGGCCCCCAGCTTCATTTCCAGCGTCAGAGACTCGCGGACGATTTCCCAGGAATCATGGCTAAGTCCCACCGTATCAGGGGTGTAGTCAATACACACGCCCGTTAAATTAAAGCACAAACCATCTGCACTCTCTATAGAGGGGAGGAGTAGAGGGGTTAACTAGTAGGACGGCGGAGGACATGCACTGAGAGAGAAGGAGTGTGGCTGTGATCTTCTTAGAGGGTCGCTCACTTCATGATGTCTGAATATTTCAGAGATGGATGTAATAGATCCAATCTTTTCGGTATACGCTTTTATTTTAGGTTAAACGTAACTTAGGCTTTAACGAAAACATTAGTGTTCTGATGTTGGCACTTACTGAACTTATTGTTTAAGTGCAGTCCCACGACTTGAGACTAAGGTGATAAAATCCTGCCCTTCAAATTTGCTGTTACGGCATAACACCAATAACCTGGTAACTTTTATAAAGAATGATAACTGAAAGAGTGGTCACATGACTATTTATAACCAGTAGTTATAGATCCACCTAGACAAGTAGTTTCAGCTCAAAAAGGATGATCTGGACAACTTTATGACTAATTATAACTTGAGTTTTACTGGATGATTTAAGTGTTAAATTCATCATGAAATGAAAATTATGATCGCCTAAACTTCTCTATTGTGATGAACTGTATAGTGAAATAGGCAGGATTTTGTCCAACAGGAATAGATTTGATTGTCGGATCGCTGTTGTTTGCTAATTGCTGGGATTTCAGTGACAGGTGGTTGGTTGTCTTTTGATTAAAGATTACGAGGGCACATGATTTATTTATTTTTTTGATAATGATGTGCTTGGAATAAATACTGCAATATTTCATAAAAAAATAGATTTCATAAAGACAAAAATACAAGTTTCAAACTTTGCCTTCTAAACATTCCAGAACACTGGCCCAGTTTACTTCCACTGTAAGTGGGTTTTTTCGGCACAAATGCTTTCGTTAGAGCTGAAACGTATTAAACCTGGAAGATCCGTAAATCTATTAGCTTACACATTCAGACATTTGTAAAGTGACTCCGCACTCACTTCGACCTCACTCCATCTCCCTCTCTGGCCGGTTGTTGTTTAGCATAGTGGAAGGGCCATACCCATCCAAACCTCCCCGAACTGGCCGTTGCCCAAGCGCTTTATGAGTTGCAGTGACTCCCGAGGAATCTCCCACACATCTTTGGTTTTGACAGACAGGTCAGTGAGCCTTGGCATCCCTTTGTGGCAAGGGACGACCAAGCGACAGCAAAGCCCTGCTGCCCGCTCTGAGCACGCACACAGACACAGAGAAATATACACAATGTCAGAGAGAGAGAGACAAAAGAAAAGCATCAGAAGCACGGAAGGAAGCAGTACAGAGTTTCAGCATGACACCTGCAGATATAGGGTGCAATATGTGTAGCTTGTGAGCCATGTTGCATGTTTTCTTTTCAGTGGCCTCTGCACGTGTCTTGTGAAACACTAAATGTTACTGAACGCTCTTAAAGTCCCCTTGTAGTCAATAATTGTATCCCTTAAAACTTATATTTGATCACCAAAATTACATATTTTAATGTTTTTTCCTTAAAATAGCTTGAATGTACTACACCCTTGCCTCATTTGGTATACGCGGTCCTATGAATATGCAAATGAGCCCTGCCTCCACTCACTCACAGCAGCTCAGTGATTTTTGAGTTCACTGCAGTTTTAAGGAGAAAATACTGTTGACTTATGAATTTGCACATGGTTTGTCTTAAAGCATATTAAAGACACCACATAGAAATATAAACAACATTAAAAGCTGGATTTTCACAACAGGGGGACTTTAAAGGCACAAAAATACTCTTTACTGTGCGACAAAGACTTAACGACTTTTTTTCCCAACATGATCTTTAAAAAAAAAACTACAACAATAACTAAAACCTGGTAACCGATTGAAAAAAAAACAGTGGTGGTTATCAATCAAACAATCAGTCTGAGCGGCCTTATAGCACCTTTTGAGATGTTTTCCCCTCATTGATTGGCAATAGTGTTGGGCATGCCATTTGGACTTGTTTTGACATTTAACAAATGGTTAATGAGTTAATTTTCCAACAACGCTACAGCAATGTTTACTCCGGCCTGTAAAGCTGAGATAACAGAACACTTCAAAACACATCATTTCAGGAATCGGTCACTGAGTACCATCTGCTCTGAGCTTGTATCCGGAACCCGAGCATGTATCCGGCCATTAGCAACCGATTAGCATTAAGCTTTGTATCAGTAGAAACCCGGTAGTATTTTTGAATGACCGTGCTTCCCTCCCTCATGTCCCCCTGAGACAAGAGATTTCTGTATTGTGTGTCTGAAAAAAAAAAAAACCCTCAGATGATGCAAAAATCGTCATTTTGCGTCATTGGAGTCTTTTCTGGCCAGAAGCTAGAGACTACAGCCAGTAGTAGGAGCTAGTTCCGCATGTTTTCACGATAACATGATAAAACGGTGTCTTTTCAGTTTCGAGTCAACTAGTAGCCTAGTTGTATAATTTCTTCCGATACTGCCCTCTGTAACCGGTAGACGTGGCTTGGGAGTGGCCTCGTAGGGCAGCAAAGCAAGTGCATTCTGGGAGTTGTTGTCTTTCATCCACATGAGCCAAAAATACATTTTCTGGCTTTTCTCAGTCTAGAACGCACCAACTTCTAAAATAATTTCACATTTCTACTACATAAATAACCCAATTTAAATACACATTCATCTTTCCAGTGGTGAAATATCCCTTTAAGTTCTGGTGTACATGTGGAATTCAATATGGGTCAAAATTGGTAGTAAAATAATCATATAATTATCCTATTATGGTACAATGCATTTTATAAAGGTTTAGTTCACCAAAAAATGAAATTTCTGTAATCAATATCCTAATGTCGTTGCAAAGCCAAAAGATTTTCATTCATCTTCAAAACACAAAAGAAGATATTTTAAATTGAATTTCTGTCACTCCATTGAAAGTCCAAAACTTCATTATTTGTAAATTACTTGTGACACGAGAACAAATCAGAAGTCAGATTGGATCAGAACATTCAGAATATTATCCAGTTCCATCTGGTTGGAAGTCGGAGTCATCACGCCGGTATGGTGTCTGTTAATAAGGCTTGGATTAAACCGTATAGATCACAATATATCTATGAACTTTTTGAAGTGTTAACGTTTTGGTGTAATGGAAATTCAATGGAGGGACAGAAATCTCTCAGATTTCATTAAATATTTTCATTTGTGTTTCAAAGGTGAATGAAAGTCTTACGGGTTTGGAACGACATGAGGATGAGCGAATGATGACATTTTAATTTTGTCTGCAGTGTAAGGGGTCGTTCACACAGAACGCATATAAAAACATGAGATGCAGCACTCAGGAATGGTTTAAAAAAAGCACAGCGCAGAATGCAAGGGTCTCGACACGTGATTTTGAGACATGATGCAATAATGGAAATAACAGAAATAGTCAATCAGCAGAATAGATAGCTAATATTTTTGGCTATTTCCTGGCTATGACATTTCACCTTGATAAAAGTTCGCTGCTCAGAGAGTTGCCATGCCAACTCGCTACTGACAACAAAAGCTTGCAACACTTGCCCCGCCTCCGGGGTCTTCTGATTGGTCCACTGTTTTAGAACTGACATTAGTGAGCGGCGCTGCGTGTAAAAGTTGAATTTTTTTTAATCGACACGGCGGTCGAAAAAACGCAACGCTCATGTGAAAGCGCAAGGGTCATACACGTCCGTCTACAGTGTGTTTACATAGAAAAACAATGGAAAAGTAGCATTACTGTGCAGACTGTCACACATATCTGTATCTGCAATGTATTGTCCTGAATAAGATTAAAAAAAAAACGTATGATTAATAATTTTGATGATACATTTTTGTGAATAAATGCAGAATAATTTAAGAGTCTTCATGTCTTTATTAAGATTAAGATTTTCACCCACTCCAAGTTGTTCCCTAGCTACAGTAGTAAGCAGCTAACATTGTATTATTTGGTGCATCTGCATTGTAAAGTAATGTGAAACGAGACCTGGGGGACAGAGGTAGCTGATGGAATAGCGCTAAGGTTTAGACCAAGCAATCGAAGCAAATGTTAAAAAGACTGCAGAGTCTGCTTTCAAATGCACTGCTGTACCAAGACAAATACAAGAATCTGCTGCTGAAACTGAAGCCGGTCAACAATGAGAAAGTGTTCAGCTAAAGCAAACACAGCCTTAGAGTAGCATCAACAAAGCTACTGATACGCAGTATTAAGCTAATCCTGATGAATGTATTATTATGAGTATCTGTGTGCATGTTTGTTCTCTGGGCTCAATATGGGAGGTCATGGAAGAAGCAAAATGCACACGCTATCTAAAATCCATGCGACTCATGCTCTATGCATTAACGGTCAATATGTTAACTGGAGCATAGTCAAAGTACATCCTATTGAGAGAGAGAGTAAGCACTCAGTTGAGGTTTTCTGACTGACTGGAGCAGTGCTGTCTCCTGAAGGAAGCTGCAGAAGCACTGTCAGTGGCATTATGGGATATAAGTTATAACCATGCCTTTGCAACTCTAACAGGCATCTAAAAATTATCTTGAGTTAAAACAATAATCACCTACAATAATTCTGCATGTGTTTCTTTGTGTTGGGTCTGTGGAATGAGAAGTGTGTGTGTTACCTGTGTAATGCTGGACCAGCTGTTGAAGGGTCTCAAACTGAGCTCTAGTGGTGATGTAATATCCTCCACTGTCCAGTTTACGGATTTTATAATGTTTCACGTGGTCCCCCTTCACATCATCCCAGTCCCGGATAGACAAAGAGAAGGCACCTGCCACACAAACACACAACAGAAGCATTGCTGTAGTGCAGTGTAGTAAAGTGCAATGCAGTAGATGGTGAACCAGAGAACCAATTATTTATCAGAACTGGTTCCATGGTTTAAAGAGTACTGGAATAGAATGATGTTAGTTCAGTGAATGATTCTCACAATATGCAAATGTATTAAAATATTTAAATAGTTTGAGCTAGTAATGAGACTGACTCGATTACATCATTCGTGTTTCATGGGAATGACGGGATTTTCATGCTCTACATTTTCAGTGGCTTCTTTTAAAAGTTCTTCTTTTTTAGTGAATCAAACACAACAAGTACTCAGTGTAATTATAATTAGAGAATAGTCTGTCACTAGTATTTTTTTAAATAAATATAAATCTTAGAAATATGTTACCACATTTTGTATAATACATAGTTATCACCAATTATTCGATTGCATTTTTGCCGCCTCTAAAAATAAATAGTTTTAAATGCTTTTTTTATTGAAATAATCATTGAGCATTTGGCAATGAAAATTTCTTTACTTTTTTTGTGCTTAAAAAAAAAAAAAACTGTTAAGAAACCAGAAATGTGTGACAAGTGATATTTCACCCAAAAATGAAAATTCTGAATTAATTTACTCATCCACATGTTGTTCAACCCCACAGAAGATATTTTGAAGAATGTTTCAACTTTTTTTGGCCACACAAAGAAAATCCAAAACAACACTGGAACCCATTGACCTTTACGAGACATAAGGGTGACTAAATGATGACAGAATTTTCCATTTTGGGTGAACTGGCTCTTTAAGAGAAATCAGAATAGTAACCAGAATATATATATTTTTTTCATTCTTTATGAAATCGCACCCCTAAGAGCAGTAAACAGTAAACTTTTGGGTACTGTACTCAGTATATGGTGTACAGTAAGTGCGTGCTGTTTATTTTTTATTTTTTTTATTCTTCAGATTAAAGACACATCTATTTGACCTCGCATTCACATAATACATTATAGACTTCTATAATTCAATGTTAGGCTGCATAGATTAGATCAGCCGGAACCGGGAACACTTCCCATAAATCCTGATGTACTCGTTACATCATAAGAAGAATGGCATCTACGCTAATTTTAGTGTCTTTGTTTATCCCGAGGTTTTCCCGCAGCCTGCCGGATCCAGGCCGTATCCAGATCTGACGAAGGACCTTCACCTGGACCTGATGACAACGCAGTGCTGAAGTGCCAACTAGTCTCTCCCTATGGAGGATCCCTTTACCACTCTACAGATAAAGCGTTTTCGGGAAATTCGTTTCGCGTACCTACCCCGAAGGTAAAAAAAAAAAAAAAAAAAAAATTCTGTATCAAAATTTATAAAGAAAGACCAGTACTTTGTTTAGGCTTGGTTTGTAGGGAATTTCAAACCTGCGCACATATATTCAAACGCACATAACTATAGAACCAATTCTTAATGCGCATGTGAATGCCATCAGCGTTTATCACAGGTTCGCGTTTAAAGTCTGTGTAGAGAGAATGGTGTCGTCTTAGCGGCCCCTTATTTAATAACAAATGATCGTTGCGACGGAAGCGAATCAATCAAAAATAACTTTAGCTGAAAAATAACTTTATTAAAGAACCGCTATAAAGCCAAAACAATCTCTGTTACCATAAATTATACGTTTATCTCTGTAAAGCTGCTTTGAAACAATCTATATTGTTAAAAGCGCTATATAAATGAGGATGACTTGACTATTACCTTTAGTGGTTTCACTCTCACGGATCAGGTAGGTTCCACGCGGGTTCCCCGTTGAAAGAAGCTGCCTCTCTGCATCTTTACGCCCCAACTTTCCAAAATACCAGCTGAGAGACAGAGAAAGAGGAAATTATCAGAATGCCAAGTCTATATTGTCTTAATTCTGTTGATCAAGTCAGGACTGCTTGGATCTTTCTGTTTACATAACAGATTGAATGCATTCTTTCTGAACATTTTACTGTATTTATGTTATTCATAACGTGAAAATCTAGGAACATACACTGAACAAAATTATAAATGCAACACTTTTGTTTTTGCCCCCATTTTTCATGAGCTGAACTCAAAGATCTATGTACACAAAAGGCCTATTTCTCTCAAATATTGTTCACAAATCTGTCTAAATCTGTGTTAGTGAGCACTTCTCCTTTGCCGAGATAATCCATCCACCTCACAGGTGTGGCATATCAAGATGTTGATTAGACAGCATGATTATTGCACAGGTGTGCCTTAGGCTGGCCACAATAAAAGGCCACTCTAAAATGTGCAGTTTTACTGTATTGGGGGGGGGGGGGGTAAACCAGTCAGTATCTGGTGTGACCACCATTTGCCTCACGCAGTGCAACACATCTCCTTCGCATAGAGTTGATCAGGTTGTTGATGGTGGCCTGTGGAATGTTGGCCCACTCCTCTTCAATGGCTGTGCGAAGTTGCTGGATATTGGCAGGACCTGGAACACGCTGTCGTATACGCCGATACAGAGCATCCCAAACATGCTCAATGGGTGACATGTCCGGTGAGTATGTTGGCCATGGAATGTTGGAATTGTGTACAGATCCTTGCAACATGGGGCCGTGCATTATCATGCTGCAACATGAGGTGATGGTCGTGGATGAATGGCACAACAATGGGCCTCATCCAATATCTCTGTGCATTCAAAATGCCATCAATAAAATGCACCTGTGTTCGTTGTCCATAACATACGCCTGCCCATACCATAACCCCACCGCCACCATGGGCCACTCGATCCACAATGTTGACATCAGCAAACCGCTCACCCACACGATGCCATATACGCTGTCTGCCATCTGCCCTGTACAGTGAAAACCGGGATTCATCCGTGAAGAGAACACCTCTCCAAAGTGCCAGACGCCATTGAATGTGAGCATTTGCCCACTCAAGACGAACTGCAGTCAGGTCGAGACCCCGATGAGGACAACGAGCATGCAGATGACCTTCCCTGAGACAGTTTCTGACAGTTTGTGCAGAAATTCTTTAGTTACGCAAACCGATTGTTGCAGCAGCTGTCCGGGTGGCTGGTCTCAGATGATCTTGGAGGTGAAGATGGATGTGGAGGTCCTGGGCTGGTGTGGTTACACGTGAACTGCGGTTGTAAGGCTGGTTGGATGTACTGCCAAATTCTCTGAAACGCCTTTGGAGACAGCTTATGGTAGAGAAATAAAGATTCAATTCACCGGCAACAGCTCTGGTGGAAATTCCTGCAGTCAGCATGCCAATTGCACGCTCCCTCAAAACTTGCGACATCTGTGGCATTGTGCTGTGTGATAAAACTGCACATTTTAGAGTGGCCTTTTGTTGTGGCCAGCCTAAGGCACACCTGTGCAATAATCATGCTGTCTAATCAGCATCTTGATGTGCCACACCTCTGAGGTGGATGGATTATCTCAGCAAAGGAGAACGCTCACTAACACAGATTTAGACAGATTTGTGAACAATATTTGAGAGAAATAGGCCTTTTGTGTACATAGAAAAAGGCTTAGATCTTTGTGAACTCAAAGATCTAAGACTTTTTCTATGTACACAAAAGGCCTATTTTGGGCCTATATAAGGCTCATGAAAAATGGGGGCACAAACAAAAGTGTTGCGTTTATAATTTTGTTCAGTTTATGTAAACTCAATCAAAAAAAGAAAAATGGATGGCTGGGAAAAGTTTTTACAGCTGTATGTAAAAAGGCCTTACATATGACATCAGAAAAATGCAGACAACATCTGCAAACTTGCATCACTCAAGCATCTTCCTCTCGTTAAAGTTAAGCGTGTTAGACTGAGCCAGTATCTGACATCAGTCTGGTTTTTGAAAATGTAATGAGACATCAAAACTGACATCATTAACACACAGTGTAACCAAAGACATCATAGAGGAGAAATCAACATAATTAAACATTTCATTTAGAGCAGAAATGTACCTGCTGTCTAAAACAAAAATCGTGTCTAAAAGGTAGTAACAAACTTAAAGTTGTGTTTTTTTTTTTTTTTTTTATTATTTTTCATGATAAACTGTTTACTTGTCTGCCCTGTCTGCCTCGCTGCCTGCTGTGAGTGTGTTTGCTTCGGTGCTATAAGCTTCGTCTTCGCCTCGTATTTCTTTGTTTTGAACCATCATTTACTACAATTTCTAGTTGTTTATACTACTACTAAATACAGCTTACTCAACATCTCCTGACATCGTTAGCTTCCGTTACTACTAGCACAACACGCTAGTAATTCGCTAGCCTGTTAACGCGCCACCTGTGCGCTCAGCTATTTTTTATTTATTTTTCTCTCGCGCACCCTCGCCTTTGAGTTCATAAAAAGCTCAGATGAGTAAGAATCAGTCAACAAACACGGTGAGTAATGTCTTGTCCTGTTATTGTCACCTGCACTTCATGTCACATGTTTAGCATTGCCTTCTCTGTTGGCAATATAGGATTTATATGTGATAAATGCAAGGAGTCAGTTAGGCTGACAGAGAAGATTTCAGAACTAGAGACACGCATCCAAACTTTAATTGAGGATGGTAAGAGTGCTAGAGCTTTAGATACTATTTTGGATGCGCCTAGCATAGTGAACTCTTTACATGGTGCGGTTCCAGCTGATTTAGTGCCTGCGCAGCAAGGCAAATGAGTGACAGTGAGGGATCGCTCTAGTTGCGGATCAAAAAACCACTCTTCCGTTCCGATTACCATAACAAATCGATTTGCCCCGCTCAGTGAAACACCCACTGAGAATTCTGTTGATTGTGCCCTAGTAATTGGAGATTCGATCACACGGAACGTGAAAATAGAGACACCAGCCACCATAGTCACATGTTTGCCGGGAGCCAGAGCGCCTGACATCAAAGCAAATTTAAAAGTGCTGGCTAATGCTAATCGTAAATTCTCTAATATCATTATTCATGTCGGCACTAATGATGTTTGACTCCGCCAGTCGGAGATCACCAAAATTAATATTAAAGAGGTGTGTGAACTCGCAAGTACGATGTCAGGCACTGTAATTTGCTCTGGCCCCCTTCCTGTTCGCAGGAGTGATGAAATAGTTAGTAGATTGTGTTCACTGAATTGCTGGCTGTCTAAGTGGTGTCCGCGTAATAATATAGAATTCATAGACAATTGGAAAAGTTTTTGGGGCAAACCTGACCTGTTGAAAAGAGTTGGTATTCATCCCTCCTGGGATGGTGCTGCTCTTCTCTCTAGTAATATGGCACATAGTCTTAGAGCTCAAACATGACAATCTGGGGCTCAGGTCAGGAAGCAGACAGACTGGCTAAACCGACGTCTGCTAGCGGCCTCGCGTCACCCAGGTCAGATAAATCCCATCACATAGAGCCTCTTTCACCTAGCTATCATCATATAGAGACTGTATCTGTTCCCCGAATTTGGAAATCCAATAAACGTTTAAACCCATCTAAGGTTAAAAATGTAATTTATGTTCAACAAATAAAAAACAGCTATAATACAGATGAGCAAATGCTAAAGCTTGGGTTGCTGAATATTCGATCGCTTACTTCAAAAGCACTCATTGTTAATGATATGATTTCAGATAATAACCTAGATATGCTGTGTTTGACAGAAACCTGGCTAAAACCAAACGATTACATTGCTTTAAATGAGTCCACCCCGCAAGATTACTGTTATAAACATGAACCTCGTCTGAAACGCAAAGGGGGTGGTGTTGCTGTAATTTATAGTAATATTTTCAAAACCACTAAGAAATCAAGTTTTAAATATAATTCTTTTGAAGTGTTAGTGCTTAATGTAAAAATATATAGTATAAATGATAAATCACGTTTGAGATTTGTGCTGGCTACTGTATACAGGCCACCTGGGCACCATAAAGACTCAATCAAAGAATTTGCGGATTTTCTATCAGAATTAATATTGACTGCAGATAAAGTACTAATTGTTGGTGATTTTAATATACACATTGATAATGAAAAAGATGCATTGGGTTTGGCATTTAAAGACATTGTAAACTCAATTGGAGTTAGACAACACGTGTCAGGACCTACTCATCGTCGTAATCATACTCTAGATCTAATATTATCACATGGAATAGATGTTGATGCCGTTGAAATTCTGCAGCAGAGCGATGACATCTCAGATCATTATCTAGTCTCGTGTAAATTACATTTAGCCAAGGCTGCAAAGTGTTTCAAATATGTTAGACCTATCACTTCTGCCACTAAAGATTGCTTTATTAATAATCTTCCTGATCAGTTTCATCATCTCAGCATCCCGGACAGCTTAGAAGAACTTGATATTGCAACAGAAACTTTTAACTCTCTCTTTTCCAGCACTTTAGAAACAGTTGCTCCGTTGCGCTTAAAGAAGATTAAAGGTGCCATGTGTCAGAATTGAGGTAAAAATATCCAAAAAATTAGCTACACGCATCAAAAGAATGAGAAGAAATAAGGGCGATGCTGTCATTAAAAAAATGACAAGTTATAGTGCTGCAGAGATATCAACCTGAATTTGCATTAGCATTACTAGCCACGGCCCGACAGGTGTCTTAATACCAGTTTCGGCCATGGGAGGCGGTATGCGGGCAACATAACCACCAGTCAAACATGCAATACACGAATAACTCGCACGGTTTGTGGGTGTACTTGAACCTGATGTCAATCGTGTGGAAAGTAGCTTACAGCCCTAGCCTAGAAATCTAGACGCACCCTAGCGGCAGCAAAATGTATTTTGCAGCCAGGGTAGTCTAGCAACTCTCCATTGACTTTCGGAGCAGTAAAAACCTAAATTGGGTCAGGCCAATCACATCGCGTATAGAGTAGGCGGGGCGGGCTTAACATGATGACGACAGATTTGCGACGGTTCCCTGCAACTTGAAAACAAAAAATGTTTTCAACGAACAGTCTTTCGAATCAGCTTTGGCTGCGACTCTGGAGGACTTGGAGTTAAGTTTCTCTTTGAGAAAAGAGCAAAGAACGGCACTTAAGTCATTCTTAAAAAAGGAAGATGTGTTCGTAGTTTTGCCGGCCAGATTCAAAAGATGAATCTATCAACAAACGTTAGCTCCGCTGTTGGGAAACGCTCTGGTTGGTTGAAGCGCTCCTATTGCGTGCAGAGGGAATTTGAAAGACAGACGTTTATCCCGCCCCTCGGATTGAGCCGTGTCTAAGGAGAGTTGCCAGACCTAACATCTTGATGTAGGTCTGGCTTGCCAGGCTACTACAGCCCACTACTACATTCAAATAAAATCGGATAAAAAAAGGAACAGAACCAGAGTAAACATTGGCACTGCTTTCCATCGCTGGAGACAACTAATGGACATGAAAGAAATGAGGTTCGACTCCGAACTTGCAACATTTCTTTTGGATTGGTAAGTAAGATGCTGTTAGTATTTCGTTAGAAGTTTGTTTTATATGTTTGTGTAGTTTTTTCGGGAAGTTATAACATAGAAATGTATCGAAGGCTGTTTGATAAACGTATATATAAGGTACATAAATATAGTATTGTAATAGTACACATATGTTATATAGCACAATCTCTATAGCTCTTTTTTTCTTGCCAACTACGTGACCTATATTATGTTTATTAAATGTCTTTCCTGAGGTAAATCTGACATAATTGTTCACCAACTGTGTTATTGACCTCTTCACGCTGATAAAAAACACTGATTGGTCGATATTATGTATGAGGAATACATTTTGGTAAGTTGTAGCCTACTGTATCATTCAACAGTGTTTGTGTTTTTTTACTATTAGTACAGATGATCGGTTCACGTGCGCTAGGGATCTGTCGTGTAACATTTACAAGCGCCAAAACGGTATTTATTGTTTGAATTGCGTAATAAAATTGACAGAATCTGAGAGCTGAGATTTTTTTATATCATAACTAACCTGCTCTGTCTAGTCTGTCGGTATCCGTGTCCTCTTTGCTTCGCGATTTTTCTGTGCGTGAGAAAATTGATGTGTGGCGTGAGAGCGTGTGAAAAGTGTCAATTGCGTGTGTCTCACGGTGAATGCGTGAGAGTTGGAAACTCTGGTTACGTTGGCGCTACCTTGGTCAACATCGGCGAATGCTGTCTGTCAAATTAATGTAATTCAAACTAACAATAAAAATTTAATATGAACAAAACGAATATGAACATATTCACTGGTAAAGGTGAAGGGGAGTAGCTTGAAGATGTCATATTCATACTCTAGAGTAGACCAACTCACTTTCTGGAGGTATACTGCCCCCATCTGGTATGGAATGTGGAGTATGAATTTTTTTTTTTTCACACAAGGCACCTTTAAAGAAAATAGTCCAACTCCGTGGTACAACGAGCACACTCAGGCCCTTAAGAGAGCAGCCAGAAAAATGGAACGCAACTGGAAGAAAACAAAACTAGAGGTATTTCACATTTCATGGAAAGAGAGCTCGATTGCATACAGAGAGGCTTTAAAAGCTGCTAGATCTGCTTATTTCTCAACACTATTAGAAGAAAATAAACATAATCCTGGGTATTTATTTGAAACAGTGGCTAAACTAACGAAAAAGAAAGCTTCAAACACAGAAGTTTCCAAGCAGCACAGCAGTAATGACTTTATGAACTTCTTCACTTATAAGATTGATAATATCAGGGACAAAATTATAACTATGCAACCGTCTACTATAGTATCGCATCAGGCAGTGCATTTTAGTGTCCCTGAGGAAAAATTTGATTCATTCGTTGCTATAGGAGAGGAAGAATTTACTAAACTTGTTAAATCATCTAAATCTACAACATGTATGTTAGACCCTATACCGACTAAGCTACTGAAAGAGATGCTTCCAGAGGTCATAGATCCTCTTCTTACTATCATTAATTCGTCTTTGTCTCTAGGATACGTACCAAAAAACTTTAAGCTGGCTATGATTAAACCGCTTGTTAAAAAAAACGCAACTTGATCCTACAGAATTAGTCAATTACAGGCCGATCTCGAATCTGCCTTTTCTGTCAAAGATACTAGAAAAGGCAGTATCTTCCCAACTGTGTTCCTTTCTTGAAAGAAATGATATCTGCGAGGATTTCCAGTCCGGATTTAGACTGTACCATAGTACCGAGACTGCTCTCGTTAGAGTCACAAATGATTTGCTCTTATCATCCGATCGTGGTTGTATCTCTCTATTAGTGTTACTCGATCTTAGTGCTGCATTTGACACCATTGACCACAACATTCTTTTAAATAGACTAGAAAACTATGTTGGCATTAGTGGAATTGCACTAGCATGGTTTAAATCATACTTATCTGACCGTTATCAGTTTGTAGCAGTAAATGAAGAGATGTCTTATCGATCACAAGTTCAGTATGGCGTACCACAAGGCTCAGTACTAGGACCGTTGCTGTTCACTCTGTACATGCTACCATAAGGAGATATCATTAGGAAACATGGAATTAGCTTCCACTGTTATGCCGACGCTACTCAGCTCTATATTTCTTCAAAACCTAACGAAACTTACCAATTCACTAAGTTAACAGAATGCATAGCTGATATAAAAAATTGGATGACTCGTAATTTCATACTTCTAAATTCTGAAAAAACAGAGATTCTAATTATTGGACAAAAAACTTCCTCACGTAATAACCTAGAATACTGTCTAACACTTGATGGCTGCTCTGTCAAGTCTTCGTCGTCGGTTAGGAACCTGGGTGTGCTCTTTGATACCAATCTCTCATTTGAAAGTCACGTGTCTAGTATCTGTAAAACCGCATTTTTTCCATCTTAAAAATATATCTAAATTATGCCATATGCTCTCATTGACAAATGCGGAACAATTAGTTCATGCTTTCATGACCTCAAGGCTAGATTATTGTAATGCTCTACTGGGTGGTTGCCCTGCACGCTTAATAAACAAACTACAGCTAGTTCAAAACGCAGCAGCTCGAGTTCTTACCAGAACCAGGAAGTATGACCATATTAGCCCAGTTCTGTCAAAACTGCATTGACTCCCTATTAAACATCGCATCAATTTAAAAATATTGCTGATTACTTACAAAGCACTAAATGGTTTAGCTCCGCAGTACTTGAGCGAGCTCTTAACGTATTATAGTCCTTCACGTCTATTGCGATCTCAAAATTCCGGCCAGTTGATAATACCTAGAATATCAAAATCGACTGCTGGCGGTAGATCCTTTTCCTATTTAGCACCAAAACTTTGGAACAATCTTCCTAACATTGTCCGGGAAGCAGACACACTCTGTCAGTTCAAAGTTAGACTAAAAACACATCTCTTTGACCTAGCATTCACATAATACATTATAGACTTCAATAATTCAATGTTAGGCTGCATAGATTAGGTCAGCTGGAACCGGGAACACTTCCCATAAATCCTGATGTACTCGTTACATCATGAGAAGAATGGCATCTACGCTAATTTTAGTGTCTTTGTTTATCCCGAGGTTTTCCCGCAGCCTGCCGGATCCAGGCCGTATCCAGATCTGACGAAGGACCTTCACCTGGACCCGATGTCAACGCAGTGCTGAAGTGCCAACTAGTCTCTCCCTATGGAGGATCCCTTTACCACTCTATAGATAAAGTGTCGTCGGGAAAACTCAATTCGCGTATCTACCCCGAATTGATAAAATAAAATAAAATTCTGTATCAAAATTTATAAGGAAACACCATTACTTTGTTTAGGCTTGGTTTGTAGGGAATTCCAAACCTGTGCACATATATTCAAACGCACATAACTATAGAACCAATTCTTAAAGGTGCATTGCGCAAGTCTCTGAGTTTTTGCAGAACTATGCCCCCTCTGGCGACAAGCGAAACTGCAACCAGAGGTGTGCATGCTCATGGACCACACGCACACGCACGCTTGCACGAGCACGAGCTGTTCATAACCAAAGGAGCATCAGCCGCACAAATCTTTTGTTTACAGTCATAATGTCTTCCGAGGTAATAAAGTTATAAATCTGCAAGTCATTTTAAATATGTGAAAGGAAAGGTATTTGAGTAAATTACACACTGTGAGGGGAAAACGGGGGTAATAGAAAACTTCGGTTTTTGTTTCCATCTATCTCCATGTTGAACTGTTTTATGTGTTTACTGTATCCACTTATGATTCGCTGATACGTAGAATGGCGGCGAATACACAAACCTGCCAGACAATACCAGGTGAGCGTGAACGCGCATGACGTCACGCCCAGTCTCAAATTCCGTCCCGAATCCCTCTTATTTATTTTACTGTACAGGATTATAGAGGCAATCGCAGTGATCAGAGAAGGGCTCATTCAGCCCATCAGGCAATTGTTTAAGCATGTATGGGTTAGAAAAACGGGTATTTTTAACATGAAATGTTGCGCAATGCACCTTTAATGCGCATGTGAACGCCATCAGCGTTTATCACAGGTTCGCGTTCAAAGTTTGTGTATAGAGAATGGTGTCGTCTTAGCGGCCCCTAATTTAATAACAAATGATCGTTGCGACGGAAGCGAATCAATCAAAACTAACTTTAGCTGGAAAATAACTTTATTAAAGAACCGCTATAAAGCCGAAACAATCTTACCTTAAATTATATGTTTATCTCTGTAAAGCTGCTTTGAAACAATCTACATTGTTAAAAGCGCTATATAAATGAGGATGACTTGACTTGACTTGGTAATCCATTTGGAGGGAGGGGGGTTGACTACAAGGTTTTTTTTAGAAAAACAAAAAAGAGGGATTGAAAAGAAAACTTAATTTGCTGTCGTTTTTGGTACAATAACTCAAGACGCAGTCACATTTACTGTTACTCAGTGGAATTTCAAAGGCAGAATCCAGCCATTCCAATAGGAATCTATCGGATATAATACATCTAAGATGGCGATTGGTGCATTGGATTTCCTTAGGATAATGTCATGATTATTTGAAATAGATGTTGGCATATTACTGACAGATTTTATTTCCATATGTAAATGAAACACTTTCATGTTTTCTGGACAATTATTTTCTAAAAATTGATCATAACCAACCCAACACTTGTTGGTGTCAATCATTTTGTCAATATACTTCAATTTACTTCAATATACACCAAGTACAGGCATGTGATTGGCTAAGGACAAAAAAGCAGGAAAATATACTAAGTCCTCCAACCAGGATTGGGGGGGGGGGTGGAGTATAAGGTTTTTTTTGTTGTTTTTTTTACACCAAACTTAAACTGCTTAATGTGCAATATCCAACTTGTGTCATGAGTATGACACATAACAACATAAAAAAAATGCAATATTGTGATATATTATTACAATTTAAAATAATTGGTTTTCCATTTATTAGCCTATACTTTAAATTATCATTTTTTTTCTGTGATGCAAAGCTGAACTTTCAGGATCATTACTCCAGTCCTTTAGAAATCATTCTGATATGATGATTCATTATCAAAGTTGGAAACAGTTCTGCTGCTTAATATTTTTTAATAACCTGTGATACTTTTAGGATATTTTGATGAATAAAAAGTAATAAAATTAAAATAAAAATAAAAAAGAAGAAGAATGATTTTTTTTTTTTTTTTTTTCAAAAAATAGAAATCTTTTGTAACAACAATATACACTACTGGTCAGTAATTTGGGTTCAGTAATTTTTTTCTTTTTTGAAATAAATCAATACTTTTATTCAGCAAGGATGTGTTAAATTGATAAAAAGTGATAGTAAAGAAGATTTATATTATTAGAAAATATATATATTTTTTTTGAATAAATGCAGTTCTTTTTAACCTTTGATTCATCAAATATTTTAGGCAGCAGAACTGTTTCCAACACTCATAATAAATCAGAATATTAGAATGATTTCTAAAGGATCATGTGATAGACTGGATGTCACATGTGAAAGACTGGAGTAATGATCCTGAAAATTCAGCTTTGCTTCACAGAAATAAATTATAATTTAAAGTATAATAAATTGAAAACCAATTATTTTAAATTGTAATAATATATCACAATATTAAAAAAAAATCTGTATTTTTGATCAAATAAATGCAGGCTTGATGAGCAGAAGAAACTTCTTTTAAAAACATTAAAAATAGTAATGTTTCCAAACTTTTGGCCTGCACTGTATTCCCCCCAAAACTGCACAACTGTAGGGTAAAACATTAATAAAAAAGTGATAATAGAAAATGCGTCTTAAAACTGACATGATTGTAACAAAATCACACAGTCTGGAGAACTCAGAACAACTGCTAACATTAAGTTTAAGGTAAAAATAACTGCCATGAAATTATAGTATCTTACTCCTATGCAATTAAGTTAGATAAACTGTTCATTCACTACATCACTTTACCTCTGTCTTTATCCCCTTTTATCCTCTTCTCTTCTTTTTGGCACTGTATCTATCGCAGACTATAATGCTCATTTATAATGTGTCATGTAAATTCGGCCATCCGTCACAATCAGGAAACTTTCACCGCGTCTAGAACTGGCGCGAGCTGCCAGGGCCGTTTCTACGTGCCTGTGTTTTAAGCGCCCTCAAAAAAAGCAATGCTGTCTACATTGGATGCGGCGTCGCGCACGCTACACAACAAATTACCAAGCGGCAACATTCTGATCTGAAAAATGAAGCCTACCCGGAAGTGCGAAAAACTGCAATACATCGAAAATCCGCTAGGGGAAGGTCCCAAAAGGGAGCAAATGTCCATAGCCCCCATGTTAAAATGTCCGTTTTCACAGCATAAATTCATGTCTTTACAGGTTGGTCCCATGGACTTTTATTGTATTTTTCGATAGGTTCCAAGTGCCTGACAACGGCGAGGATAGTGATTTTTTTTCAAACTCGTTAGTTTAGATCGTATTTAGATATAAAATGTATGACAATAAGGGCGTGGTTAACTTTGATTGACAGTTTGATTGACAGCTGACAAGGCAGCGCCACGGAGAATGACAACATAAGAAGCGCCATTTTTTAATACAGTTGACATATAATACTACTGTTTCTGTATCATGAAATGTAGTTTTAAGAGTTTTTCAGGCGAGAATGTAGTTGTTTAAAGCTCAAATCTGTGGTTTATTTAAAGATTTATGAAAATTTTATCCAGTTGATCCAGCCGTGACCGGGTGCTCGGCGCGATGTACCCCGCCTGGAACGGTCTTTCATCGGCTTGACGTTCTAAGGTTTGCCGCCAATGCCGCGGACTCTGGCGTCTCTGTAGTGGTTAAACATGAGATTATAATTCATCTTGTGTATATCTAATGGGCGATTTTTGGTCTCGTGAATCTATATTTTTTTCCCCGGGCAATCGTTTTGGCTGAGGGGAAGTTTCATAACTTTATAAGCTATTTAACTTTACCGATGTATGGTTAAACTCGCGCTGACTTTGTATGTTTGATTGAATTGTTTGCTTTATTTGTATAGCTTCTTATACCTTTTACTTATACTTTTATAATGGCTAACATTGATAAAAACTGAAATTTAACAAAAAGAGACTGGGTTGAGTTTTGTCATTTTAATACAACGAAGATGATATGTAATGTTGTTTACTGCAAAATCTGTTGTTTAGTACAAATGCACATATTGCCTGGACCATAAAATGTTTAATATTTTTATATTATATTTAAAATGAAAAGAGGCAGATTTGTGTTATATTTTGTTTTGTTTTTCATAAATAGGCAAACGTTATGTGCCGTTGAATATAATCAATATGCGTTGCCTGAACCACATTTGTGTGGCTATAATGTTTAAGATTTCTTTAAATGAAAACGAAAAGAGTTAGTATGGTGTTTTATAACATATTTCGTTGCCATAGACAGTAAAAAAATAGTTCATTGCCTGAAATATAACCGGAGTAGCAGAGCGAGCTGAGTGACGCGCGCTGCGTTAGAAGGTGGGCGGGGTTAGCATTTCCCAAGATTTTCCAAGATGGCGCCGCCCATACCCCCCATAAACGGCTTCAAACCCGTTCTTCAGAAAGTCTATGGGTGACGTGACAGACGCTTTGTCCATATTTTTTACAGTCTATGCAAATTACCAACAACTGATCGCGCGCGCGCTCTGTTTCTGACGCACTTCAAGCACTGGCTGGGCGGGGAAAGATTGCATCTCCCTGCCATTTGTAACCACGTTGACGTGCCGCCCGGCGTGGCCGCGATTCGCGGCGATTGTGGTTCCGTCCCGGGTTACCATGGTGACGGCTGTGAGATTACCCCCCCCCCCCTTTTTTTTAACAGATCTGCATGATTCACGTAGGTCACATTTTCAGGTTGGAAAATCCGGAATTCCGGATTAATCCGGAAAAATCACATCCCTGCAAGTACTTGGATTTCTGATTGCCGTCTTTCAAATAACATTTAAAGTCCCCCTGTAGTCAATAATGTTATTACCTAAAACTCATCTTTGATCACCAAAATGACATATTTAATGTTTTTTCCATGAAAAAAAAAAAAAAAGTTCATGCCTTAAAATAGCTTGAATGTAACTATACACCCTTGCCTCATTTAGTATACGCGATTCTATATGCAAAAAGATCCACTCGTTGACGATCACACATTGATCTGATTGGTTACAGGGTAGTTTATGACATCAGAAACACCAGCAATTTCAAACTGTGTTTTTGAGACTGTCTTTGGTTTACTGCACTTTTAAAGGAGACATATCATGCTTTTAAATCGTTCCTATTTACATATAAATCATACATTTGTAGTCTATATAAAGCGGAACTGCAATGCTTGGGTCTGAATTCCTCATTATTATAGCTCCACAGGCCCCTTTTCTACCCCTTTTCTGATGTGCGTCTGAGAGCAACTCGTTTTGGTGCGGTCTCTTTAAATACAATTGAGACACTTCATACCCCGCCCCCTCTCCAGGTTGCAGAGGTGACACTCGGTTCAACTCCACCCCGTTCGGCCATTTTTGTAGTTTGATAGCATACGATTATCTAGCGGCACAGAAACTTTTTATTCACACGTTATTAACAAAATGTGAACAACGGAAGACTTGTCCAGCCAGCCTTACATGTTCGAGCCAGAGTCGGAGCCGGAGCGAGATGAAAATGAAGACGACGAACCTGCAGAACAACGTCTTCATATGGATGTATCGCAATGGTGTGTTACTGTATTTACACATGAAACTTTGGTCTTCCGACCTTTTACCACCGTGTCGATTTATTTTGATTAATATGTGCGAGGGAGAGAGAGAGCAAGACAGCGTCTAGTTTGGAGACGGTGTCTTGTTTACACTTTCACCTGGCTCCGAAGAGAGAGAGAGTGTGTGCGCGTGACCGGGTCTCTCTCTCTCTGCTCGTTCTTTCAGTTAAACATGCGCCCTGTCACAAGCGCGGCAGTTCATCTACATTAGACAGTGTAATGAAGCGTGTGGGTTACTACATCCAACAACCAAACATTTTAACTTACCTGTAGCGAATACGACTTTGGGTAAATTTGAATTAGCTCAAGAATATAGGGAATTTTGGAAATATTAATAATTATGACTCATGGTCATAATTCATAAGTCGCATGTACATTTATTTTATCAATTATAGAGATTAACTGGTTCTGTAACTGATCTAATCGTTATTCGTCCAGCGAGTAAAGGTGAGATTATCACAGTTAAGAAGGGTTATCTCTTTACAAACTCCAAGAAAGTTTGATCTCCTGGCCACGGACATCAAACCTTCTGAGTTTATTAATTAAAACTACTGAATGTAGTCTAATATCGAGCTTGTAGCTTAAGATCTTTCGTTTCATTGACTTTAGAATGGTGGGTTTTCAAACACAGAGACAGTGAAAAGTATAAATGGATTTTAATAAATGTGACTAAAGATTATATGAGCTACGAATAGAAACGTACGTAAAAATGCAAACAATAAACACAAACAAACATTTAAACAATAATAACATACGTGATAAGAATAAAATGAAATGAAAGAAAGAAAGAGAGAAATAGAGAGAAGGGAAAAGCTAGTAATTGTTACATACAGAAACCTAAACGACGGACCCCAGAAAAGCAGCTTTTATCAGATAAATATACTTGCACGTCTGTTCTCTGTTTGGTTGATGCTGAAAGCGCGGACGAGGTCCTGTTTCGACTGCGTCTTCCGGTGTCGCGGGAAGCTTGAAAAGGCTCACTGAAATGTAACGTTACCGAGAAAGTTCGTCTTCATCTTCCGTGAAGGAAGAGGCAAATATAACTTAGTTGCAAAGGAACGGCTGCTACGACTCGAACATGTGTTTGTCCGAGGCCTTCCGGGATGTTCCTCGGGGAAGCGTCGCGCCGGTAGAAGAGGAGGAAGGATGAGAGCGAGGTGAGAGAGAGAGAGGTGAGAGAGCCCGCTGTGTTTTGAAGGAGCTCAAGTCACGCCCCCTTGCGTGCGTGACCCAATCGCCTGGGAGGACGTATTGTGGTCATGTCCTTTCATTTGGAAAGGTACACGCCTCTTCTAACTAATGCTGGCGGAATAAACTTCGTTCATAAACGTTTATAAAACTGGTATTAATCAAATAATGCATCCTCTAATATTCTGTGCTAAATATTCAACACCGTTGTGTTCTTCTGAACAAAACAATACCGCGAATGACAATTCTGTTAGTCAACAACACAAAGAAACAGGATTTCTCGTGATTACATGCATATTAAACTGATTACATATCAATAAAGCTTATAGATATCGTATTTCGGGTATAAGTATCATAAGCACAGCAAGAAATACATTTTAAACATTTTAAAAAGGTAATTTTGACCACAAGTGGTCGGGCATGATAAGGAGTCTGTGTTTTGTGTGTGTGTATGCAGAGTCGTGCACACGTGGAACCGCGTGGTGAACTTTGTCCTTCGTTTTCAGTGTGAATATCTTCTTGAGTTGATGAGATTAACTCAGGGGACCTGACCGAGCATCTGCTAACACTGTTGTTTTGTTTTGAGGGGTTAATCAGTACCTTTTGTTTGTTGATTAGATTTGATTGATCAACACAAAGGCAGACCTGATCATCTGCTTTCCGTTACAGTCCCCCCTTGATGAGTTGATAGGGCGTGTATGGGCCTAGTTGACTCATCACGGTAACAATGGTCAGATGGCAGGTGGTTGCTAGGCTGATGACTCAGCTCAAATGAGGTTGAGGGGGGTCGATAGTGTGGGATCCCCCCTTTTCGGGGTTCCAAAGGAAACCGCCGGACACGGCGTTGTGAGCTTGGCTGTGGATGTTCACATTTCGTTGAGGTAATGTGCTCTTTCGACGTTGCTGGGTTTAAGTCGAATGTACACTTTCGGAGTGTGAGTCCTGCTTTGGTAATCAGGACTCGGGGCTGCTCTCTCTCCATGCGATGCCGGATGCCGGATCTGGTGATGTCCGATTGTGGCTGCTTTCTAGCGAACCACCACAGCATCGTGGGTTTGGTGCTGCGGTGTTCAGCACATGATGTGTTCTCGGCACGCCTGACCCCCCTTTGTGCGCTGTGGCCTTACAAGCTGTGGCGCTGTGATGGCACAGGTGCACAATGCGTACAGAAGTCCTGTGAACGCAGCTTGTGCGTGGTGGCAGACAGTTGTCTGAGGCACTGGCTGCCAGTGAGCTCAGATGGCTTGCGAGGGTGGTGGAGGGGTAAGTGGCGGCATAGAAAAAGTCTGTTCTTCAGAGGCCCGCATGACCTTTTAACACAGCGGAGGTAGCGTAAGCAGCTCTGAGGCGTGCAGTGTAGTTGGTAAAGTTTGTTTTTGCTGTGTAGTCACTGCAATCGTGAGGGTGGTTGGTCTGTGTGTGGCGCAGACATTGGTCTGGTTACTCAACTGCAGTTCAGTCCAGGACCTTGAGGCAGCAGGTGTCAGTGTTCGTTTTCTGTGTCTGTGTCAGACGTGGCTGCACTGTCTTCATCTGTTGTGTAAGAAGACTCTGGCTCACCAGTGTTCTGGGGAGAGTGGTTCCAGGTTCGACGGTCTGGGCTTGGAGTTCTGGACGGCTTTGTGTGTGTGCCAGGTCCTCCAGGGCCTCTGTGGCCTGGAGCTGTAGTGCGGCTGTCTTTTGCTGCAGGTCGGCGTTGGTCCTTTCGCTGGCCCGGGCCTTGATGACGAGGTTGAGTGCGAGTTCTCCGAAGATTTTAGCCAGCTGCTCATGGTCGTACTTCTGGGTTGGATCGTAGGTCTCAAACTGGTCCAGGTACTGTGGGTCAGCGGCGTCCTGGGGCAGAACCATTGCTGTCATTTCTCGCAGCCATGTTTCGAGAGTGCGCCAGCGGACTGGGTGACTGGATGAGCTCGACATCTTTGCTTACTGTGGTGAGAGAAGCACAGCACACACAAAAAGAGACAAAATGCAAGTTGGTTTTAGGGTCAAATGAGCTATACTCATACGGGCTAAGCCGTTTATGAGAATTTCGGGGCTAACTGATGCCGACAGTTAGCGGAGCCAATTTCGTGGGTATGGATAAAGCCCACAATAGAGATTTTGACAGGCGGTAGCCTGGGGGTCGTCTAATGACGCCGGCTCTGATCGTTACTCTATTCACTTTCCTGGGGTCTCTCTTAGGTTCTGTCTGTAAGTGAAATGAGAGAAACAAATCACAACAGAAATGGAGAAAAATTAAAATAAAAACAAAGTTGAAGGTAGGGAAGAAAAGGGAAACACAACACAAGGAAGTGAATTGGTCTGCAACGAAATGTCACAAGCAATAACACGGGGAGTGTTATAAAATAAAAATAAAGAGGCCTAAGCCTATAAACACTGACTGAGTTCTGCCAATAGATACACAATAAGGGATTAAGATGTTAGACTTAATGTAAATTAAGGCTTTCTGGTGTCATCAAATTGAGTAAATATGTATGCAGGAGTCCGAGGCAAAGGCTTTACTAAAATAGTGATACAACAAAAGGGAAATTATGATAACTGATGGTGATTTATCAGAATAACCTACCCCCTCCCCCCCTTTGGAGAAAAGAGGGAAGAGAAAAAAAAAGAAAATTATCAATGAAATAAAATGTGAATAACAACACAGGCTTGAGACGCAGGCAGAGGGATAGGCCCCGGCAGTGGGTTTGTGCCACTAGGGTGAGGGCCGTATGTCTTCTCAGTGGTCTTCCCTGGCTGATTAGACACAATTTTGAATTAAAATTCAAACTAGTTTGAATTGAAATTCAGCTAAGCATGCAAGGGGAGGTTCAAAATAATAACAATATGGAAGGAAAGAAAATTAGAATGATGACAGTGATGTATCAATACTGAAATTAATTAAACTGAAATTCAGAATGACTTCCTATAATCCTTACAATAACACTGAAGTTATTAGTATTGATTATAAAAATAATCAAACGAAAAGGGTAGCAATGAGACACTTCAATTGCAGACTGGGGGTTAAACAGATATTGATAAGTCGACCCAAGATGGCCACACGGTGGCGTGCTTCTTCCTAGGTGGACCTATCAATGAACTGAGTGAATCAAATCTAAGTTTTTAATTTGAAAAGTTTTCTTTTTTTCCGAACTTAACTTAAAGTGTGACAGTCAAAAACAGAAAAATGAATTGTCTAACTCCAAATAATATCAGCATAAGCTAAGCTTGAATGCAGTTAAGTATTTGAGAGAGAAAATGAATGCAGAGAGAAAAAGAAATTGAAAGCAGGTATTATCTTATAACGCCACGAGATGGCGTAGTTGCGCTCGCGCAGGCTGACGTCAGTGGGAGGCGACACTCACGCAGGATGACGTCGGTGGGGCGCGCGTGATTTGAGAACTGCCACACACCTAGAGGCTGCCCTCTAGTGTCGGTGACGTGATTCAGCAATTTAGACAGCAGATTTTTTTTATCTGTGGAAATCACGAGTATTTCGCGCTCTGTTGCATGCGGAAAATTACACGAGTTTCATAACATGTGACTAACAGGAATTACACATCTATTTAATTACACATTATATATGAAACGGTTTAAATAAAACAGGCATTAAAACTTCCGTTTTTAATTAATCGAGCTGTGAGTAAACAGGCATTAGACTTCGGTTTACTTACACATTATACATGAAACGGTTTGAATAAACAGGGATTATCTTCTGTTTATTTCAGCTGTGAACAGGATTTTTTTCTTCTGTTTACTTACAGCTATGAACAGGAATTAAACATCTGCTCATTACAGGAACAGGAATTATTGCATCTGCTCCTCTCCCATAAGCATTAATCAAAATAGCACTTTATGATAATGCGTAGGTTTACGAAATTGGATCGCGAGGCCAATTTCTGACCAGGAGCTTATCGTTAACGTATTGTATATAATAAGGCCTATTACGACTGAAAAACTGAGTCACTGCTCAGGTCAGATTTACGTCTTCGTCCTAAAAGAGATCCTTTCGTCTTCATTTAGTCGGTTTAAATCGTATTACATGAACTAACTGTAAAGAGTTTTGCTTCGTCTTTACAGAGACAAATGTAATATCATGAACTGCAGTTTTAGCACTTAACAGTGATTAAAAATGCTTAGACATTTTTGAAACTGTTAATTTGAAGAGCTGAGCTGGCTTTGTGCCTACCGTCAGCTGAGTGAGTTCGCTTTATAGCGACTTACCTCACAATTCAAAACGCGCGTGTAACGTTACAATTATTAATACCAATAATACACATTCACTGAAACTGAATTTTGCCCACCAAATAAAGTTTGAAACTGCCCGCATTCTCCACCAAAATGTAGCGAATACGACTTTGGGTAAATTTGAATTAGCTCAAGAATATAGGGAATTTTGGAAATATTAATAATTATGACTCATGGTCATAATTCATAAGTCGCATGTACATTTATTTTATCAATTATAGAGATTAACTGGTTCTGTAACTGATCTAATCGTTATTCGTCCAGCGAGTAAAGGTGAGATTATCACAGTTAAGAAGGGTTATCTCTTTACAAACTCCAAGAAAGTTTGATCTCCTGGCCACGGACATCAAACCTTCTGAGTTTATTAATTAAAACTACTGAATGTAGTCTAATATCGAGCTTGTAGCTTAAGATCTTTCGTTTCATTGACTTTAGAATGGTGGGTTTTCAAACACAGAGACAGTGAAAAGTATAAATGGATTTTAATAAATGTGACTAAAGATTATATGAGCTACGAATAGAAACGTACGTAAAAATGCAAACAATAAACACAAACAAACATTTAAACAATAATAACATACGTGATAAGAATAAAATGAAATGAAAGAAAGAAAGAGAGAAATAGAGAGAAGGGAAAAGCTAGTAATTGTTACATACAGAAACCTAAACGACGGACCCCAGAAAAGCAGCTTTTATCAGATAAATATACTTGCACGTCTGTTCTCTGTTTGGTTGATGCTGAAAGCGCGGACGAGGTCCTGTTTCGACTGCGTCTTCCGGTGTCGCGGGAAGCTTGAAAAGGCTCACTGAAATGTAACGTTACCGAGAAAGTTCGTCTTCATCTTCCGTGAAGGAAGAGGCAAATATAACTTAGTTGCAAAGGAACGGCTGCTACGACTCGAACATGTGTTTGTCCGAGGCCTTCAGGGATGTTCCTCGGGGAAGCGTCGCGCCGGTAGAAGAGGAGGAAGGATGAGAGCGAGGTGAGAGAGAGAGAGGTGAGAGAGCCCGCTGTGTTTTGAAGGAGCTCAAGTCACGCCCCCTTGCGTGCGTGACCCAATCGCCTGGGAGGACGTATTGTGGTCATGTCCTTTCATTTGGAAAGGTACACGCCTCTTCTAACTAATGCTGGCGGAATAAACTTCGTTCATAAACGTTTATAAAACTGGTATTAATCAAATAATGCATCCTCTAATATTCTGTGCTAAATATTCAACACCGTTGTGTTCTTCTGAACAAAACAATACCGCGAATGACAATTCTGTTAGTCAACAACACAAAGAAACAGGATTTCTCGTGATTACATGCATATTAAACTGATTACATATCAATAAAGCTTATAGATATCGTATTTCGGGTATAAGTATCATAAGCACAGCAAGAAATACATTTTAAACATTTTAAAAAGGTAATTTTGACCACAAGTGGTCGGGCATGATAAGGAGTCTGTGTTTTGTGTGTGTGTATGCAGAGTCGTGCACACGTGGAACCGCGTGGTGAACTTTGTCCTTCGTTTTCAGTGTGAATATCTTCTTGAGTTGATGAGATTAACTCAGGGGACCTGACCGAGCATCTGCTAACACTGTTGTTTTGTTTTGAGGGGTTAATCAGTACCTTTTGTTTGTTGATTAGATTTGATTGATCAACACAAAGGCAGACCTGATCATCTGCTTTCCGTTACATACCCTCTCGTAACTTCTGCGTTCTTTTGGCTTGGACTACAAAATTGCAGCGAGAAATAAAAATGGCGGATTGCTCGAAGTGTTGGGCTGGAAGTCAATGTCCTTATTTGGCAGTTCCGCTGCAAATACTGTGACGTAATAGTTCACAAAACGTCATAGATAACAGAAAAATTGGAACAGGTTGAAAAATAAGGCCAAAACAGAATATAAAGATATCAACGAAGCACCTGAAGAGAATAATTTCAACTTTTCTGTACTTCTTAACACTCCAAATATACAACAAAATGCATTTAAGGGATAAAAAAGTGGATTTAGCATGATATGTCCCCTTTAAGGAGAAAATACTCAGCAATGGTGTTGACATGAATTTGAACATGATTTTGTCTTAAAGCATATTAAAAACACCACATAGAAATATAAATAACATTAAAAACTGATTTTCACCACAGGGGGACTTTAAAATATAATTCTTTTTACTAATATTCGACTGCTCAAATGTACTTAGCATGTGGTGAATTTTAGCTAAAATGCAGTGTTGCTCATTGGTGCCCTTTGAAAGTGCCTAGTTCGCCTATGGCTAGAAACAGCCCTGCCTTTATGCTTCAGATACGGTTGAGCTTGATAAAATGGTAATATATGGGTCAGTTTTTGGGTGTTGTCTTTGTACTTTGTCTCAAACAACAACAACAGCATAAATGTTGCCTAGCGATAACATTCAAGCACCACCCTGCAATGCAACTGTCTCTGGATTAATTTAGAGAGGGCTGAGGTTTGTCAAGCATCTTACTGAGGGGTCTCTGGGTTAAAGTAGGAGTGAACCGAATTACATCACTGTGCCCCCACCCTTAACACAGCCCAGTGTATTTAACACACACACACAAAAATCCAAGACTTACTCCTCAGCCTGGATTGAGTCCACGGGGGCGACGTAATTGCTGGGAATGTAGCCGGTTCCTCCTGTAGTGAGAGAGCGGGCGTCCCACCAATCACCCTCACTGACATAAAGAGACAAAGACAGAAAACACACACACACGTTATCTTCTTGTCATGGTGAGGCTTAAGATTTGTCCATGAATCTGTCCTTCCGTATGTTCATCCATCTGTTCATCCAATTCATCCATTCATCTATCCGTTCATTCATCAATCTTGCAACCATTTATCCATCATCCAGTTTTCAGTACGTTCTTCCATCTAACCATCCATCCATTCAGGCATTCATTCAGTCATACTACAATGTCAAACTCAACACACACTATACTTCTACCTCTTCAAACAGAAACAGGTTGTTGTGTGAAAGACTGAAAGGCCAGATGCAGGTACCACTAATGTTTCTGTGGAGGAGAGAGAGACTGTGTGTGTTTTCCTTGAATATTTACAATGATCCCTTTATCACAGTGTCTGTCATTGCCTCACATCTATCCCCTTCAAACCTTTCAAAGCAAATTCAGCACATCCACAACACACACACACACACACGCACGCACACACACACACACACAATCTGGAAAACGATCTGCTTTCAGCATGGTCTGTAATTCTGTGAACGTCCCATTTATTCGATAACATCCTACTCTCTCTTTAACATGCCCTTCATGTAATACCCCTCTCCAATAACCAATATCTTCCTCTCTCAAATAGCCTGTGCTCTTCATACAAAACATAATTTCCAAGAAAAGCCTCTCTCATCTCTCGCAATCATTGTGTCCACTTCACCACACACACACACACACACACACACACACACACACACACACACACACACACACACACACACACACACACACACACACACACACTGTCTGGTTTACTATCTTTGTGGGGACTCTCCATAGACGTAATGGTTTTTATACTGTACACACTGTATATTCTGTCCCCTTACACTAACCCTACCCCTAAACCTACCCATCACAGAAAACTTTCTGCATTTTTACATTTCCAAAAAAACTAATTCTGCATGATTTATAAGCTTGTTTACCCATGGGGACCTCAATTTAGGTCCCCACTGTAACACGAGTCCCCATGAGTCTGTGTGCATTCAGGTTGAAGTCCCCACCGGGATAGAAAAACAGGTACACACACACACACACACACACACACACACACACACACACACACACACACACACACACACACACACACACACACACACACACACACAACACACACACTTATTATAGTAATAGCATGGCATGAGAAGACCTGCTGTACTAAGCAGTGCAGGTTACATTACCGCCAGCAGATGGCGCTCTACTATAAAACATTTTGGCAATGTACACAATGCAAAACAGGCTTACTACTACTTACTAACTTGCTTGCAACCTACCTTTGAATTCAACTACACAAAATTCATTTAACTGTTGTAAGTGTAGTTTTAATATATTATGAATGCAATATGGCTAAGTCAAGTGCAAAATGTCCATTTCTGTGGTATAAAGTTTATAAAGTGTGCAAAAAAAAAAAAAAAAAATAGTGTGAAGAGCACAGGAATCAAGTACTGTTTTCCCACAATGCAACACACTCAGCTTTACCTTTCCTGTCCAGTGTGTTTGTAACGGTCACTTTGTGTTTTTGGGTTAATATGGGGTGAAATGGGAACTGCGCATGTGCGTAGAGCGTCAGATGTAGGTTTGACGGGTGATGAGAGGAGATAACCGCTCTACCGCTACTCTTTCTTTTATTTCCTTTTTATATTTTGTGACCAGAGTTGGATGTTTGTTTGTATGTTACTTTTTCTCACTCGATCCCCATGTATGCGGACGAGTGTGACGTTTAGGTAATTGTATTTAACACGGGGAAGATACGCAATCTCTAGTCTCTCGTGCATCTTTTCCTCCGACACCTATTGTTTTTTTTTATCTTTCTGGGCCACATCCCAACTTTGCGTTACATGTTGAATAACAGTGAATTAATAACTGTAATATCAGCCATGATTTTTAAAATCCATGTTACAACTTATTACTTGATTGGCTGCAGTGCCAATAACAACATGTATATCCTACATGACAACTGTAATATGGTTAATGCACATACATTGTGATAAGGTCATGTGACATAGCTTATGTTTCAGGTCTTTGACTTACGTGCTGTTGATGATTTGAAACTTTTCTCCTTTCCTGAAGCTGAGATCATCTTCAGTACGAGCCTCATAATCATAGAGAGCAACAAATAGAGTCACACCTGAGAGAGAGTGGGAGAGAGAGCACATCAGCACCATGAGGATTAAGAATAAATTAAAGCATACTTTATATCCTGGAAATGGACAACAACAGTGCAACGTGAGCACTGGAAAAGAAAAAGCCATTTTGGTCTGCGGAGGCTTTCAGACAGATCGAATGACATTCAAGACCTGCAATTAGGGCCTTTCAGGAGCCATTTCAGGAGTCAAGACTGTTTCAGCTGATTCAAGACCACCAGTCCAGAACAGTATACACACACACAGACCTACACACACACTAATGATGTCTGGTCTAAAGGAAGCTGAAAGCCACACCTCTCCCGATGGGATATTATAAACAAAGCTGTGTGGGATCGGGATGGGGAACATTTGTCTGGTCTGGCAATGCAAAGTCGTCTCCACTATTGTCATTTTGATTTCACTTTTGCCTGTAACTGTCTTTGCCTCAAATGATTCCCACAAGATTTAAGAAATTTGGTCATGACATGGAACCAGAGTAATGGGACACAAGCAAACCAAACCCTTCATTAGATGGAACCCAAACCTAAAATCTGTCATTAAGCACATACTCAGTAAGACAGGAATGTAAAACAATCAACCTCAACGGGCTCACATTCAACACTTAGCTGTCTGAGACCATAAGCCATAAGTGATGGTGATGATCCATCTTTATACATCTTTGTAATCTCATAACCAATCAGAGGTCACACTAGATTTGAAAGGATAAGCGGAATGTTATTTTGGTATTTATTTTATTGACAAGTTTTTTAATGTGTCCCATCCCAACTTGTAGTTTCAATAGGAAATATATCAGCACACACTCTTAAAAATAAAGGTTTAATTTTTTTAGCAATTTAATCGAACAGTGGACAGTTCTTAAAGCCCCCTTGTGGTGAAAATCAAGTTTTTAATGTTGTTTATATGTCTATTTGGTGTTTTTAATATGCTTTAAGACAAACCATGTGCAAATTCATAAGTTATTTTTCTCCTTAAAACTCCAGTGAACCAAAAACAGTCTCAAAAACGCAGTTTGAAATCGCTGGTGTTTCTGACGTCACAAACTACCTTGTAACCATTTAGGTCAATGAGCTGATGGGCTTTAGCATATCATTAACTGTGGAACAGGGGAGTCTCAAGAGAAGCCAGGTTATCCCAGTATATTTTTCTGTTAATATGAAAAATCTGGTACATTTATCAATATAGCGGGTGAATGATGTATATGGGCCATCCTACAGAATTGGTTCAACGTCAGAGTTGGAAACGTCTTTTTCCATAAATTTTGTATGTATGCAAATTGTATAATATCCAAGGTAAACATTTCTAGTAATTGTGCAGTTAACTATCATATTGTATTTTCAGAAAGTTCTCTCCCCAAATTTGTCACTACTGAAACACAATAATTAATAATTTAATAAGTCTTATATTGACCTATTAAATCTGAAAGATTAAAGGGTTAATTCACCCAAAAATGGAAATTCTGTCAGTAATTACTCACCCTCATGTTGTTCCAACCCCATAAGACCTTCGTTCATCTTCGAAACACAAATTATGATATTTTTTATTAAATCTGACAGCTGGATCACTCCTCCATAGGCTTCTAAGGCATTATAACTTGCTGGCCCAGAAAATATATTAAAGACATCATCAATATAGTCCAAGTGACTACAGTGGCTCAATCTTAAGTTTATAAAGCGACGAGAATACTTTTTGTGCGCAAAAAAAATAAAAAAAATAACGACTTTATTCCACTATTCATTTCCTTCTCTCTGTGCCTCGAGTTTTTTCACGTAGTATAACAGTGCAGCGCTTCTGTATTGCACGTCACACGCATCACACACATGACCATCGTCGGCCAATAGTGAGCCTACGTGGTGACGTGCAACACAGAAGCGCTGCGCTGTTATACTACGTGAAAAAACTCGAGGCCCAGAGAGAAGGAAATGAATAGTGGAATAAAGTCGGTATTTTTGTTTTGTTTTTTTGTGCACAAAAAGTATTCTCGTCGCTTTATAAACTTAAGATTGAGCCACTGTAGTCACTTGGACTATATTAACGATGTTTTAATACATTTTCTGGGCCAGCAAGTTATAATGCCTTAGAAGCCTATGGAGGAGTGATCCAGCTCTCAGATTTGATCAAAAAAATATCTTAATTTGTGTTCCGAAGATGAACGAAGGTCTTATGGGGTTGGAACAACATGAGGGTGAGTAATTACTGGCAGAATTTTCATTTCTGGGTGAACTAACCCTTTAAGGGTCTGGCATTGAGTAATGAAAATCGCCCAACTCGAGGGACGGTACCAAGCATGCATTTGAAAATCTCACTACACGCAATTGGATAACACTTTTGTAAAATAAAGAAAATAAACAGGGTGTGCGTTCTGCCTCTCCGTCGCGGTGAACTTTTTTTTCTTGAACACGTCTATAAACTGAAACAAAACTCAGCGAATACTTGTCACATATTTATGAGCCATATACCTTTATAAACATTTAAGTGTGTACTTTTAAATGATCGGATTCAAACTGAAAACAAATATTCTCTGTTTTAGTAATTTGTATAAAACCAACAAGATGTCCAGCTTCTCAAACGCTTCCTAATTATTTTTTAATTTGAACACGCCCACTCGCGCAAAAGATATTCACATGCAAATCTCCACATGGAACGCGAACGCACTCGTTACATCAGAAACAAAACACTTCACAAGTATCTGCTTTTCGTCGAATTTGAAAGACGCGCCGTGAGCTTACATTGGAATTACCTCAGAAGAAGAAGAACGCGATTTGAAGACAAGAAAGATGTAAGGTAAGAAATTCTTAAATATTAGTTTGTTATTGTTGCATAAATTTCACATTGCAGTTGAACTGTTGCTAGATATATGGTGAATATTATAATATTTAGACCCGTGTTTACTGTTACTGTGTTTGTGGATATCTGCTCAAATGTAGATATGTATATGGTAACCATAATGTTTTATATTTGAGCGCGATCGCGTTTGAATGTATCATATTTGGATCGCGATCGCGTTTGAAAAGCACCAAACGGCTTCATGTTTTTACTATTATCTCATTTCATATCATCATAACGAATGGAAACATTTGAAATAACATGATAATCAATATATTTTTCTCTAGCTTAGTTGTTACTGAAATATTTTGGAAGATTTATAGGCTGATATGGTTATTGTTATTATTATTTTATGCAGCACTGCGCATAGCCTATGCCTACAAGGCACAACAAACCTGGTGTTCATTATATTATATATTGTTGGAAACATTTATGTGTGTGTGTATGTGTGTATTCTGTGAATTTTAAAAAGCAATTTTAACCAGAAAAATCTAAAATTTATTCCCAAAATCGTGCAGGCCTATAGTTTCTCTTGATATCAGTATGTTCACTTTTTTTTTTTCTTTTTCTTTCAGGGCCTAGATGCCACTCCTGCTGACTTCAACATTCACATGAGTCTCTGTACATGAAAATGGTAAAGTGAAAATCAAACACCTTGGAAATGAAAGGTATGTACAATGTTTTTAGAAATGGCACAAAGGTCTCTGTCTTTGGATAATTGTTTCAATGAGTGCTTTTTTGTCATTTGTTTTGTATCTTTGGATTATGTTGTGTTGTAAATAAATCCAAAAAATCTAAAAGCCATTCTTTTTTAAATCTCCTCATTCTTTGTGCAAGGTTGCTCAGAATGATAGGGCCTGATAGCTCCTAATAGGGCCATTAGGGAGTGTCTTTGTCTTTCTCAGGTGTGAAAAGCTTACATATTAATGGGCTCCCGCATAAAGCTTTTTCACACAAAACACGTCGTAAAATTTTTAAATCAATATATTGTCTCATCTGAATGAGCAGTCAGGGTGATTTTCACATAGTTTTGGAGCAAATATTCTTGGCTACGTCATACAATTTTCAAAAGTCTTGTGAAGAAATAATCAGTATGGGTTTCATGACCTTATTTCAGTGAGATTTTTTTTTTTTGTATTTTCACAAACCACGCATAAATGTCATTATCTCAAAACAACAAACTTTTACACACATGCTGCTGATATATTATTGTAGCAGAGTTTGTGCTGAATACAGTGTAATTAGACTTTAGCCATGAAAATGTCACAAGTAACAGAAATAAGCACAAATGTCAGAGCATGTCAGAACACCTCCAGGGCCCAGAAAACAGCTCAGACCCCAGAGGGTTAAACTACAGCTGTAAAACGGTCGGATCTCAAATCAGCTCAGATGTAACGTAACACTTGGGGGATTTCCTTATTGGATCTGGTCTGTACCTTTGTTATGCCCCTAAATTTGCATACACACAGCCCACTTTCTGGGCCCAGGAATATCAATGGTGGTCGTGTAGTCAGACACAGTTTAGCCGCAATGGCTCGAGAATGACGAGTTCTCGTGGTGGTTAAAGCCAGTGCCTGGAAATGTATACGAGGCAAACACTGTGCCGTTTGTCAAAGACGTTTTAAACTGGGTACAATGGGAATCAAGGTATTTGAAAAATCATTTCTCCTTCAAAAGAACTGTTTTCTCTAGCTCTTTGGCTGCTGTCAATATTGATTTCTTGGGGGCTGTTTACACCTGGCCATTTCATGCGTTTACTGTGATCGGATAGCAATCCGATCGTGAAAAGATCAGGTGTAAATGCCCTCCAAAACGCATTTGAGACGGATTTGAATCTGATCGTTCAAACCACTTCAGGAGGAGGTCTGGGCCACATTCCAGACGAAACTAGACAAGTGTAAATGCATCTGGTTGTTGAAACCACATGTAAATTGTACTCCTCCCAAAAAACGCTAAAAGAATATAGGTGTGAGAGCATAGGCTATAATGTCATGTTATAGCTAGATATGACGACGCGTTTGCAGCACACATCACCGCAGATGAGCAGCTGAGCATCTATTTATTAATCAAACGTGCAAACTATCGCAAATCAAAGTGAAAGTAAGTAGCAGATGCTTAACACACAATCATCATCATTATTAAAAGTAAAGAAACGAAATGATCTTACCTGGGCTGTTGCCACTCTCTCTTATTGCGGTCTTTGATTTAGAAATTTTAGCTGATGATCAATAAAATGCAGCTCATAACTGTTGCTTTTGGTGATGTGCACTCCATTAAATCTGCATATAGCGCGGAAATTGAAGATCGGATTTAAAATAAATGGAAATGGATGTAAATGGAATTGTTTTGATAAATTCCGATTGCTATCCGATCTGAGAAAACGCGTGAAGTGGCCAGGTGTAAACAGCCCCTTGGATATTGTCTGCTCTGCTGATATGAAAAGCTCACTGTAAATTGTAATAATAAATAGCATTTGTGACAGCAATGATATTTTGTGATATGTGATAATTTATATATGTGTGTACGTGTGTATTACCATTGCAGGTTTGGTCTTAAATTTCATATAAGGTGGTATTAAAAGGTCTTAAAAAGACTAAAATTTAACTTGTTCATATCTGAAGACACCCTGTATAAGACACCCTGTAGCTAATGTTATCTAGCAGGTACAGTTATTGTGATGGTTTGGTTTAATTTAAATATTTATTCGATAGTAGTTTAGATACACAGTAAGTGCTGCCAATCTTCATTGGGCATGTTGTGTCTTTGCTTTGGAGATTCCTCGTTATAAACCAACCAATCAGTGTGCAGCTCATCTAAATATTCATGAGCATACCATAAAAGGGAGAAAATCGCTCGTTTCATTCTGGGGCTATTTCTGAGGGTTGCATTAGGGCGTATAAAAGAGCCACCAGGGCATTTTCAGCCTAACCAATGTTACATACCATATTTGGATACCTTAAGGAACAGTGTCAAGTCAAGTCAAGTCATCTTCATTTATACAGCGCTTTTAACAATGTAGATTGTTCCAAAGCTTCTTTACTTTGATAATAGGAAATTAAAGTAACAGAGATTGTTTTGGCTCTACAGCAGCTCAAGAATAAAGTTATTGTCCAGCTAAAGTTAGTTTTGATTGATTCACTTCAGTCGCAACGATCATTAGTTATTAACTTAGGGGCCGCTAACACGACACCGTTTTAACAGAAAACTCTTAAGTTCCTTCTGCGCAAACTTCAAAAACGCGAACCCGTTAGAACACTGATGGCGTGCACATGCGTATTACGAGTTCAGTCTATAGGTATGCGCGTTTGAGAATATGTGCGCAGGCGTGTAGTCCTTTCTTACAAATCAACCCTCAACAAACTACTTGTCTGGCCTTAAAATTTATAATACAGAATTTCTATCGCTTCCGCGTAGCCAAGCGAACCGGAATCATCCCGACAACGCTTTATCTGTACAGAGGTACAGAGTGTGAAATAACCTATAAAATCATTCTATCAGCCCTTTAATGAGCATCATTACTCAATGCCAGAGTAACTCAATGAGCAAATTCAAATTGTGCTCTTGCGAGAACTCTGGATTTCCAGGGTAAGTGACCACATCACACTACAGACTTTTAACTCGCATACTAAAACACTACTAAGACATACCAAGATACTAATGATTTGCATAACTGTACAACATGTTTGTTTATTTCCCCCAAATAAATGATTATGTGTTCCCTTTTGTCACTACCAAAACAATGATGGCATGTTTCGGTCATGACTGTTTCGGTGGTGACAATTTTAGATACTTTTGAGCTTAACTCAAAGATGCTAATCAGCACATGGTTAGCTAGCACAGTTCTGAACAGTTGTACACACACAAAAACTAAATATTATCGAATAACACTAAAAAAACCATGATGTCACAAGCGAAACTACACCACGTTTTGGTAGTGCCTGTTTTGGTAGTGACAATTTAAGATACTTTTGAGCCTAGTTCAAAGATGATAGCCAGCACATGGTTACCGAGCATAGTTCTGAACAGTTGTACACACATAAAAACTACATTTTACGGAATTACAAACGGAATGTTTGGTAGTGACGTCCCTTAAAGTTACACACTGATTTTCAGACTTTTGAACACATTTCCCTCAAAATGATGGTACCTATCTACAATGAAAGAGAGGCTATGAGAGAGAGGGACAAAGGAATATTTCCAGATCAAAAATGTAGGGGTGTGGTTAAAATCAGAATCAGCCAATGGACTAAAACACACACTGTTTTGGTAGTGACATGAAAATGAGGGACACATTTTTTTACATAAAGTTTCATGATTTAAAAATAAAAAAATAAAATACTTAACTTTTTTTTTTTTACTTTACTTTTTAAAAGAAAATCAAAAAGATATTTTTAAAAACAACAATGGAAAAAAAAAAAAAAAAAAATCAATATCATTTTCACAAGTTGAAATTTAGGGGTTAGGGTTCGGGACAGCCACCTCCCAATTGAAAGTATCCAATAAAATATGATTTTATATACATTAAGCTTACTTATATTTGAAATATTATTGTGGGATTCAATAGAAAATAGAAACATCTTAGTAAACATCTAAAATTTGAATACTTAAATGCTTTTTAAAATTTGTTTTTTTGGTTGTCGTACAGCAGTTTGCACCAATTCTGTAGAATATTATTGCATATTACATGATGCATATTACGATGTTATGATGAACTATATACCTTTCTCCACTGACGATCTGAGTTGATCAAAGCGTTTGTAAGGATGCTGATTTTCAGATGGCAGCTGTCTGACTCTGAGATGGTGAACGGGAACATGGTTTGTGTAACATTAGCAACACATTATCAGCTGTTTGATAACTTTAAATGCAAATTATAAGGTTGCACTACAAATAATACTTATCCATCAGTTTGATTGAATAAGCTGTCAATTTTCTTCAGATTTTATTTTCAGACGTCAGAAAGTTGACAGAATTAGCTGTTAGATATCATAAGGATAACGTAACGCTTGATATTTTAATGTGACATGATATCATAAGAATATCTATAACAAGAGCTATTTTCAGTCGCTACATTCTTTTCCTCTTAATTATTTCCTTTTTTTTCTTTGTATTCAACTGTAACAATATGAAAACAACAAAAGACAACATACTGCGCATTTGTGGTCTGCTCTCCCGATTTAATTTACAATATTTCCCATGAATAATTCACTGAAATGCACTAAGAATCTCTCAGTTTTTCTCCTCAAATCCTTATGTCTCCAGGTTAATTTTCACACAGATGCTTTAATGCAATTGTCTTCCCTTTTCACTTCTAATCCCTATAAACAGTGTTTACTAGAATAAAATTAAAGTTTTATTGTCCGTCAAAATGGCGGAAAGCACTTTGAAATATTATCAATCAATACTAAAGTTAATGAACATTTTTGATTAAGGTAACGTATGTTACATAATCTAGACATACTATATTACTACAGTGACATTTAACCCATTCATATTATTGCTGCGGAAAGAATCAAGCTTCAGGGGTTATTCATGGTCTGTTATATTAATTTGTAAGTTTCTTTTTAATGTTTGATGGTTGAAAGGTGAATAGATCTCATTGTACCCAGTTAAAAAAAACAAACAAAAAAAATATATAGCTGTGAGCACCGATTACGGGCCCAAGCCGGTGGCACCGCAACCCCCGATGCCTTTAGTTGCCTAAAGGCACTGGGGTGGCGGTGCCGCCGGCTTTGACCCTTCATCGCTGCTCGCAGCTATATTTATATATATATAAAATATTACTTGTCTTACCTTATTCTGATTTTATGATACACTCAAAATATTCCACAACATTGATTAACCCGTTGATTAACCGGTGGTAAAATATTCTCACCGTCACATACCTAGTATATTTTTAAATAGATACAATAGGCCTACCTGATTTTGAACACAAGAGGGCAGTATAGCACTATGAATGACATGATTTATTTATTTTTTGGACTAAAAAAACATTCTGGCTGTTTTTAAACTTAAACAATTATTAAATTGAAAAAAAAAAAGAATAAAATGGGTTTTGTTCTGATATTTGTATAATTTTATATAGAAATAAATGGTGTATAATTACATTTTTAGAAGATATGAGGCTTTTAGTGTTTTCATTTTTGACAGTTTTCATTTTTGACATTACTTTAATCCCTCGCCATAGCAAAACCGTTTGAGATATGTATTATCAGTTTACAATTTAGCCTTTTTAATGTATTTTCATCATGTTGAAAAAGTTTGGTGGGAATAAAATAAACCACTTAAGAGGAGTGGGTAAAAATTCAGAGGCTGATTTTGCAAAGAAATCCACATTCAAACCAAAATATCTGACTTCCTGTTGGTCGGAGCTAATGACTGTAAATTAGAAAGTTGTCCGGCTCGATGAGACCAATATATATACTGATTTTTGTAACTGTTGGTAAAACTAACCCCCCCACTTTTGTCAAAAGTATTTTGAAAGTGACACACTTCCTGCTGCCAGTTGGTGGCGCTATAACTTTGACTCACAATAGTTACATCCATCTGATCGGCCTCTTACCACAAACACACTGCTGAAGTTTCATCAAGATCAGTTAATGTATGCAGAAGTTATAACACTTCGTGTTTCTTTTTTCTTGCCATAAATTTGTTTCCTCGCCACGACCAAACCGTTCGAGATATCAAAAATCCGTCCGCAAGTTAGCATCCTCAATGTCTTGACTTCATGCTGACCGAGTTAGGAGGCGATTGGATGAATTCTCTAGGATGAGTACATCAAATTCCACAGCATGCGTTTTTCAAACAACCCATAATAGCCGACTTCCTGTTGGGCGGAGCTAATAACTTAGAGTGCAGAAGTTGTTCGGCCCGATGAGATCTATATGTGTACCGAGTTTCATATTGTTACTTGCAAGCGTGTTTGATATATGGACCAAGTTTTCAGACCTTGTTCAAGGGGGCGCTGTTGAGCCCCCCTGCCACGCCCGGGTACGAGCTTCAGCCCGGCCCTGATGACCGTGGGCTCTGACCTGTGTGAAAAGTTTCAAGAGTTTTTAAGCATGTTAAGGGCCCCAAAAGCCCCTGAAACCTTGAAAAACAAAGATTAAATGGAATAGACAAATCCCCCCCCCCACACAGAGACACAGAGAGAGAGAAAATTCTCCAGAAAATCCACATTCAAACCAAAATATCTGACTTCCTGTTGGTCTGAGGTTATGACTGTAAATTAGAAAGTTGCCCGGCTTGATGAGAACAATATAGGTACTGATTTTTGTAACTGTGGGTAAAAGTAACCCCCCCCACTTTTGTCAAAAACATTTTGAAAGTGACACTTCCTGCTGCCAGTTGGTGGCGCTATAACTTTGACTCACAATAGTTACATATATATATATATATAAGACAGAAAATATTACTTGTCTTACCTTATTCTGATTTTATGATACACTCAAAATATTCCACAACAAATCATTTAAATTTAATGTAAAAATAAAAACGAAAGTAAGCAGTGTTGGTCTCACGTAACCCTCTCATTAGAATCAAAATTTTCAATATTTGCGATGTATTTGGATGCTAAACTGTTCTTTATTATAGGCTTTGTACTTCACTCATGTTCCAATATCGATGGAAAAAATCATCCTCTTCACACACGCAAAAATGTGCTTGGAAACATCACAGTGGAGCTCTGCTTACTGTGAATGGTACAAATTGTACTACTGACTATTTAAACAGAGCAGTGTAATTCGTATATGTTAGGTTGACTATTTTTATTATTATATTGTATTAGGGCTATAATGAACAGGCTGCGATGTCAAGATTGCAATTCTGGAATGTGTGTGTGTGTGTGTGTGTGACGCGGTTGCGGTTGAACAGTGGACACATAAAAACATAAATAAAATGTTTTAGTTCATTCCTACTTCCATAGGAATACATTGAAAATGCTCGCTCTACTCCGCACCATTATCAATGTCTGTGCCGAAGTCTGTATTTTACTTTCGCTTTTAAGTTAGCGATTTAAAAGCCCTCAGCGGTGTCACACGTCGATTAACTGGTGGGAAAATTTTATCACAGTCACATCCCTAATATATTTATATATAAATACAATAGGCCTACCTGAAAGAGAATTTTACTTGCCCGACGAGAGTATAGCCTGATTAGAATGTCAATAACAAAAAAATAACTTGCGAATCACTAAAACGAGAGATTATTCTAATTTCATTACATTCATTTTAAGTTGCAATCAGCAGTTAATAATAGATGTATTACTGATCAATGGTAACAAGGTTGCCCTGCTGAGGCTCATGCAGCTTCTCCAGGAGAATTGTAAACAAATGAGCGCAGCACACAAAAAAGCAACCCAGTTAACAACATACTGACTATAAAAATTACAAATATGGAGTTTTTATATATTTTATAACATATGATAGAGTTAAGCAACCTCACTTGACGAGTAGGCAACTATTTCCAGAATACAATCACGATTGAAACTGTGACATTGATTTCATACAACAGGTTAATAAACAGTTACAATTAAGTCACTTACATTTTAGATGCAATATTGACTGTTTTTGTTCTGTTTCAGCAGCAAAAATAGTTAAACAAAGATCACAGCAGAACCATGGCGCATCTCACAGCAACTTGTTTTCTCATTACTGAATCATTCAGCATTTTGAAACGAATCGGTTGACTCAAAGATTCAATGGTCAATCCATAAACATGTCTCAATCATGAATGACTCAGTCATTCGAACGAATCGTTTGAACGAATGAATTAATGACTCGCTCATTAAGATGGTCGCTTGGCGACACCTAATGGCGGTTTAGTGTTATGTTTAAAAGTATCATTTTTTCCAACGTGCACCATTATCAATGTCCATGCGGACGTCCGTTTTTTACTTTCACTTTTATATTAGCGTTTTAAAAGCACCCGCTCGTGTCACATGTCGATTAACCGGTGGGAAAATATCCTCAGACACATACCTAATAAATTTATATTTAAATACAATAGGCCTACCTAGTAAAACGTTTTATATACTATTTTGTTATCTTTTTGGACACAAGAGGGCAGTATAGCCCTATGTTTGCTTTTTTGTTGAACCAAATAGCACTAAATAGCCTGTTTTTAACTTTTTCATACTCCTTGAATTGCAAAAACAGAATAAAATGGGTTTAGTTGTGATATTTGTATACTTTTATATAGAAATAAATGGTATATAATTACATTTTTAGAAAATTTGAGGCTTTTAGTGTTTCCTTTTTGGACATAAATTTAATCCCTCGCCATAGCAAAACCGTTTGAGATATTTATTATCCGTTCACAATTTAGCATATTTAATGTATTTTCATAATGTTGAAAAAGTTTGGTGGGAATAAAATAAATAGTTTAAGAGGAGTGGCTAAAAATTCAGAAGCTGATTTTGCAAAAAAATCCACATTCAGACCAAAATATCTGACTTCCTGATGGCTGGAGCTAATGAATGTAAATTAGAAAGTTGTCCGGCTCGATGAGAAAAATATACAAACTATTTTTTTTTTACTGTATTTAAAACTAACCCCACCACTTTTGTCAAAAGCATTTTTAAAAAGTGACACACTTCCTGCTGCCAGTTGGTGGCCCTATAACTTTGACTCACAATAGTTACATCCATCTGATCGGCCTCTTACCACGAACACACTGCTGAAGTTTCATCAAGATCAGTTAATGTATGCAGAAGTTATTCCACTTCGTGTTTCTCTTTTCTCGCCATAAATTCGATTCCTTGCCACGGCCAAACCGTTCGAGATATCAAAAATCCGTCCACAATTTTGCAACCTCAAAGTCTTGACTACATGCACACCGAGTTTGGAGGGGACACAGTGAATTTTCTAGGAGGAGTATTTCGCATTCCACAGCAAGCGTTTTCCAAACAACCCATAATAGCCGACTTCCTGTTGGGCTGGCGTAAAACTTGACCAGGGGAAAGTTGTTCGGCACGATGAGATCTATATGTGTACCGAGTTTCATATTAAATCATGCAAGCGTGTTTGATATATGGACCAAGTTTTAGAACCCCGTTCAAGGGGGCGCTGTTGAGTCCCCCAGCCACGCCCGGGTACCAGCTTCAGCCCGGCCCTCATGGCCGTGGGTTCTGACCTGTGTGCAAAGTTTCAAGAGTTTCCAGCACGTTAAGGGCCCCAAAAGCCCCTGAAACCTTGAAAAACAAGATTTAAACTCAAAAGACCCCCCCACCCCACCCCACACCCCACACACACACACAGAGACGCAGGGTCAGAGAGAGAGAGAGGGAGAAAATCCACATTCAAATCAAAATATATGACTTCCTATTGGTCGGAGGTAATGAATGTAAATTAGAAAGTTGTCCGGCTTGATGAGAACAATATACATACCAAGTTTTAAGACTCTATGTAAAACTAAGCCCCCATTTTTGACTAAAGGTGGCGCTACTGAGCCCCTCACCACTCCCGTTTCTGAAACTTTGCACATGTCTACTGGCTAATAAATGTGATGTGTCTGTCGAGATTCATCCAATTTCAAGCATCTTAAAAGTCTCAAAAGCATCCAAAAAGAAAATTAAAGTTTGATGCGTTGCCACGGCAACAGTATCTAAGATATCAATAATCCTTTCACAGGTCTACATCTGCCGTGTGTCTACATTATACATATAAAGTTTGAAGCAAATCGGGTAAAAATAAGAGGGTGATTTCAAAGCATTTTGAAAGTGACACACTTCCTGCTGCCAGTTGGTGGCGCTATAACTTTGACTCACAATTGTCACATCCATGTGATCGGCCTTTTACCACGAACACACTGCTGACGTTTTATCAAGATCAGTCAATGTATGCAGAAGTTATAACACCCTTCCTGTTTCTCTTTTCTCGCCATAAATTCGTTTCCTCGCCACGGCCAAACCGTTTGAGATATCAAAAATCCGTCCGCAATTTAGCATCCTCAATGTCTTGTCTTCATGCACACCGAGTTTGGTTGCGATTGGACGAATTTTCTAGGAGGAGTATTTCAAATTCCAGAGGATGCGTTTTTCAAACAACCCATAATAGTTGACTTCCTGTTGGGCTTTTGTAAAACTTAGAGCACGAAAGTTGTTCGGCCCGATGAGATATATATGTGTACCGAGTTTCATATTATTACATGCAAGCGTGTTTGTTTTATGGACCAAGTTTTCGGACACCATTCCAGGGGGCGCTGTCAAGCCCCCCTGCCACGCCCGGGTACCAGCTTCAGTCCGGCCCTGATGGCCGCGGGTTCTGACGTGTGTGCAAAATTTCAAGAGTTTTTGTGCATGTTAAGGGCCCCAAAAGTGGTAAAAAGGCAAAAAAAAAAAAAAAAAAAAAAAAAATATAGCTGCGAGCAGCGATTGCGGGGCCAAGCCGGTGGCACCGCCACCCTGGTGCCTTTAGTTACACCTCCATCGCTGCTCGCAGCTATATTTATATATATATATATTTATATATCAGACAAGTAATATTCTTTGTATTGTCACTTAAAAAAAAAAAATGTATATATATAAATATATATATATATATATATATATATATATATATATATTATTTTTTCCCCTATTTTTAATATATGTATATATATATATATATATATATATATATATAATTAATTACCTTTTTTTGGATGCTAAGCTATTGTTTATTATATGCTTTGTACTTCACTCACGTTCCAATATCGAAGGGAAAAATTATCCTCTTCACATGCGCAAAAATGTGCTTGGAAAATTCACAGTGGAGCGGTGCTTACTGTGAATGTACGAATTGTACTACTGACTATTTAGAGCAGTGTAATCTTTATATGTTAGGTTGACCATTTTATTATTATATTTTATTAAGTCTATAATGAACAGGCTGCAATGTCAAGATTGCAATGCTGGAGTGTGTGTGTGTGTGTGTGTGTGTGTGTGTGTGTGTGTGTGTGTGTGTGTGTGTGTGTTCATGTTTTTCTGTCCCGGTGGGGACTTTAACCTGAATGCACACAGACTCATGGGGACTCGTATCACAGTGGGGACCTAAATAGAGGTCCCCATGGGTAAACAAGCTTCATACAGAATGAGTTTTTTTGGAAATGTAAAAATGCAGAAAGTTCTCTATGATGGGTAGGTTTAGGGGTAGGGTTAGTGTAAGGAGATAAAATATACAGTTTGTACAGTATAAAAATCATTAAATCTATGGAGAGTCCCCACAAAGATAGTAAACCGTGTGTGTGTGGGTGGGTGTGTGTGTGTGGCGTGGGCGCGATTGAACAGTGGACACATAAAAACATACTCCATCATTATACAGGACGACATTCAAACTGCAAAGTGTTAACTTATATTTGTGTACAGTCGCAATAAAACACAACATTGTGCTTTTGTAAAATAATTTCAAGCAATCCACCCCCGAAAGGCGCTAATTTTAAAATTAAACTAAAATGCTCATGGCTGCACGGGCATTCATAACGGTGCGCATCCACGGCGAGGAACGAGCAGAACAGAGTGAACGTTTTTCAGTTAATTCCTACTTCCATAGGAATTCATTTGAAACGCTCGTTCAACCACTATCAATGTCAGTGCGGACGAACATATTTTACTTTCGTTTTTAAGTTGGCGATTCAAAAGCCCCCAGCAGTGTCACACGTCGATTAACCGGTGGTAAAATATTCTCACCGTCACATACCTAGTATATTTTTATGTAGATACAATAGGCCTACCTGATTTTGAACACAAGAGGGCAGTATAGCCCTATGTATGACTTGACTTTTATGGGCCTAAATAGTACAATTACTATTTTTAAACTTATAAATATTTATTAAATTGAAAAAAAAAAGAATAAAATGGGTTTAGTTGTGATATTTTTATACTTTTATATAGAAATAAATGGTGTTTACATTTTTAGAAGATGAGGCTTTAAGTGTTACTTTAGTCCCTCACTATAGCAAAACCTTTTGAGATGTTTAATATCCATTCACAATTTAGCATCTTTAATGTATCTTTATCATTTTGAAAAAGTTTGGTGTGAATAAAATAAACCAGTTAGGAAGAGTAGCTAAAAACTCAGAGTCTGAAAATATCCAAAAAATCCACATTCAAACCAAAATATCTGACTTCCTTTTGCTCTGAGCTAATAACTGAAAATTAGAAAGTTGTCCGGCTCGGTGAGACCAATATAATGTAAAAATAAAAACGAAGGTCAGCAGTGTTGCGCTCATGTAATCCTCTCATTAAAATCAAAATGTTTCAACATTTGCGATGTATTTGGATGCTAAACTATTCTTTATTATAGGATTTGTACTTTACTCGTGTTCCTTAGGAGGAGTAGGTCTGAAATATCCAAAAAATCCACATTCAGACCTAAATATCTGACTTCCTGTTGGTCGGAGCTAATGACTGTAAATTAGAAAGTTGTCCGGCTTGATGAGAACAATATAGGTACTGATTTTTGTAACTGTTGGTAAAACTAACCCCCCCACTTTTGTCAAACGCATGTTGAAAGTGACACACTTCCTGCTGCCAGTTGGTGGCGCTATAACTTTGATTCACAATAGTTACATCCATCTGATCGACCTCTTACCACGAACACACTGCTAAAGTTTCATCAAGATCAGTTAATGTATGCAGAAGTTATAACACTTCGTCCCTCTCTTTTCTCGCCATAAATTTATTTCCTCGCCACGGCCAAACCATTCAAGATATCAAAAATCCGTCTGCAATTTAGCATCCTCAATGTCTTGACTTCATGCTGACTGAGTTTGGAGGTGATTGAATGAATTCTCTAGGAGGAGTACATCACATTCCACAGCAAGCGTTTTCCAAACAACCCATAATAGCCGACTTCCTGTTGGGCTGGCGTGAAACTTGACAGAGGGAAAGTTGTTCGGCCCGATGAAATCTATATGTGTACCGAGTTTCATATTAATTCATGCAAGCGTGTTTGATATATGGACCAAGTTTTCAGACCCTGTTCAAGAGGGCGCTGTTGAGCCCCCCTGCCACGCCCGTTTCTGAAACTTTTCACATGTCTACTGGCTAATAAGTGTTATGTGTCTGTCGAGTTTCATCCAATTTCAAGCATGCTAAGAGTCTCAAACGCATCCGAAAAGAATATTAAAATTTTATGCGTTGCCACGGCAACAGTATCTAAGATATCAATAATCCTTTCACAGGTCTACATCTGCCGTGTGTTTACATTATACACAAAGTTTGAAGCAAATCGGGTAAAAGAGGGTGACTTCAAAGCATTTTGAAAGTGACACACTTCCTGCTGCCAGTTGGTGGTGCTATAACTTTGACTCACAATAGTCACATCCATGTGATCGGCCTCTTACAACGAACACACTGCGGAAGTTTCATCAAGATCAGTTAATGAATGCAGAAGTTATAAAACACTTCCTGTGTCCCATTATTCACCATAAATTTGTTTCCTCGCCACGGCCAAACCGTTCGAGATATCAAAAATCTGTTCGCAAGAATTCATCCTCAATGTCTTGACTTTATTCTCACCGAGTTTGGTGGCGATCGGATGAAATCCCTAGGAGGAGTATTTCACATTCCATTGTATGCGTTTTCCAAACAACGTATAATAACCGACTTCCTGTTGGGCTTTTGTAAAATTTAGAGCACGAAAGTTGTTCGGCCCGATGAGATCTATATGTGTACTGAGTTTCATATTATTACATGCAAGCTTGTTTGATTTATGGACCAAGTTTTCGGACCCCATTCCAGGGGGCGCTGTCGAGCCCCCCTGCCACGCCCCGGTACCAACTTCAGCCCGGCCCTGATTGCCGCAGGTTCTGACGTGTGTGCAAAATTTCAAGAGTTTTTGAGCATGTTAAGGGCCCCAAAAGTAGCAAAAAGGCAAAAAAAAAAAAAAAAACTTCCGGAAACAATAGGGCCTTCGCCCTTTCAGGGCTTGGGCCCTAATAATAAACAATAATCCTACCGAAAACAATAGGGCCTTCGCCCTTTCAGGGCTTGGGCCCTAATAATCCTACCGAAAACAATAGGGCCTTCGCCCTTTCAGGGCTTGGGCCCTAATAAACAATAATCCTACCGAAAACAATAGGGCCTTCGCTCTTTCAGGGCTTGGGCCCTAATTATAAATAATCCTACCGAAAACAATAGGGCCTTCGCCCTTTCAGGGCTTGGGCCCTAATAATCCTACCGGAAACAATAGGGCCTTCGCCCTTTCAGGGCTTGGGCCCTAATAATAATAATAAATAATCCTACCGAAAACAATAGGGCTCTTCGCCCTTTCAGGGCTTGGGCCCTAATAATAATAATAAATAATCCTACCGAAAACAATAGGGCCTTCGCCCTTTCAGGGCTTGGGCCCTAATAATCCTACCGAAAACAATAGGGCCTTCGCCCTTTCAGGGCTTGGGCCCTAATAATAATAATAAATAATCCTACCGAAAACAATAGGGCTCTTCGCCCTTTCAGGGCTTGGGCCCTAATAATAATAATAAATAATCCTACCGAAAACAATAGGGCCTTCGCCCTTTCAGGGCTTGGGCCCTAATAATAATAATAAACAATAATCCTACCGAAAACAATAGGGCTCTTCGCCCTTTCAGGGCTTGGGCCCTAATAATAACTAGATTAAAAAGTTCGTCGAGACAAACTTTAAGTTGGCTTGAGAAAGCCGGACCAGAAAGTTTAAAGAAGTTTAAAATAGTTTGGAGTTTAAATTAGTTTAAAGTTTAAAGTAGTTTAAAGTTTAAATTAGTTTGAAGTATAAAGTAGTTTAAAGTTTAAATTAGTTTGAAGTTTAAAGTAGTTTAAAGTTTAAAGTAGTTTAAAGTTTAAATTAGTTTGAAGTGTAAATTAGCTTAAAGTTTAAATTAGTTTGAAGTTTAAATTAGTTTAAAGTTTAAATTTGTTTAAAGTTTAAATTAGTTTGAAGTTTAAAGTAGTTTAAAGTTTAAATTAGGTAGTTTAAAGTTAAAAAGTTGTTGGGGGTTTTCTAGTGGGTTGCTAAGGTGTTCTCGGTGGTTGCTAGGCGGTTCCTAGGGTGTTCTGGGTGGTTGCTATGCTGTTGCTAAGCGGTTGCTAGGGTATTTTGGGTGGTTGCTAGGGTGTTCTGGGTGGTTGCTAAGGTCTTTTTGGGTGGTTGCTAGACGGTTGCTAGGGTGTTCTAGGTGGTTGCTATGGTGTTGCTAGACGGTTGCTAAGGTATTTTGGGTGGTTGCTAGGCGGTTGCTAGGGTGTTCTGGGTGGTTGCTATGCTGTTGCTAGGCGGTTGCTAAGGTATTTTGGGTGGTTGCTAGGATGTTGCTAGGCGGTTGCTAGGGTGTTCTGGGTGGTTGCTAGGGGGTTGCTAGGCGGTTGCTAGGGTGTTCTGGGTGGTTGCTAGGCGGTTGCTAGGGTGTTCTGGGTGGTTGCTATGGTGTTGCTAGGTGGTTGCTAGGGTATTCTGGGTGGTTGCTAGGCGGTTGCTAGGGTGTTCTGGGTGGTTGCTAGGGTGTTCTGGGTGGTTGCTATGGTGTTGCTAGGGTATTATGGGTGGTTGCTAGGCGGTTGCTAGGGTGTTCTGGGTGGTTGCTATGGTGTTGCTAGGTTGTTGCTAAGGTATTCAGGGCGGTTGATATGGTGTTACTAGGTGGTTGGTAGTTGTCACAGATGGTTACTATGGAGTTTTTATAGAGTTCTTAGCATGATCTTGGCATGATTTAGCACTTAACTAATCGCTATTAGCATGAAGCTATTCACTGCTAGCATGTGTAGCATGTTGGAAGTGCTGTTTGCTAGCATGAGTCAAAAGAGCCAAGCCTCATCTCTATACGATGTTCTGATACAGAGATATAGGTCTTGCAAAACGGTTGCTAGGGTACTCAAGTTTGGTTGCTATGGAGTTGCTTGGGAGCTGGAAGCTTTAAACTTAAGAAGTTTAAAGTGGTTTGAAGTTTAAAGTAGTTTACGAGTATTGAGTTTACAAGTTTACAAGTTTAAATGAGTTTAGAGTGTATGTGTGTGTGTGTGTGTGTGTGTGTGTTCACACACACACACACACACACACACACACACACACAGAGTTTATGAGTTTAGAGTTTATAAGTGTATAAATTGATGAGTTTATAAGTGTAAGAGTTTTTGAGTTTAGAGTTTATAAGTTTTAAACGAGTTTAGAGTTTGTAAGTTTAAATGAGTTTAGACTTTATAAGTTTAAATGAGTTTAAGAGTTCAGAGTTTATTAATTTATGAGTTAAAGAGTTCATAAGTCTATGAATTCATGAGTTTATAAGTTAATTAGTTTATAAGTGTATGAGTTTAGAGTTTATTAGTTTAAATGAGTCTCATTGGCTAATATAGTATATAGAACGGCAGTTTGGTTTAGTCTTCAAGGTATTTTGATTTGAATTTTCGTCGGTAGGTGAGTTTGAATCTGGATTTGAATTTTTTAGAACTCCCCAGTGTAAGTCAATGGGAGTTTTTCCGAGTTTTGATCGTCATTTTTAGGAAAACCGTAAGTCCGATCAGTCTAAAAAGATATAGCAACTAACTTCAGATCAGTTTGAGTGTCTGAGCCAAGTTTGGAGTATGTAGAGTTAAAGCTCTAGGACGAGTTTGAGTCAACAGTTTTTCACAGAGGAATAATAATAATAACTAGATGCAAAAGTTCGTCGAGACAAACTTTAAGTTGGCTTGAGAAAGTTTGGACCAGAACGTTTTTTTTGCTAGGCGGTTGCTAGGGTGTTCTGGGTGGTTGCTATGGTGTTGCTAGGCGGTTGCTAAGGTATTTTGGGTGGTTGCTAGGCGGTTGCTAAGGTATTTTGGGTGGTTGCTAGGCGGTTGCTAGGGTGTTCTGGGTGGTTGCTATTGTGTTACTAGGCGGTTGCTAGGGTGTTCTGGGTGGTTGCTAGGTGGTTGCTAGGGTGTTTTGAGTGGTTGCTAGGCGGTTGCTAGGGTATTCTGTTTGGTTGCTAGGGTGTTTTGGGTGGTTGCTAAGGTGTTCTGGGTGGTTGCTAGGCGGTTGCTAGGGTGTTCTGGGTGGTTGCTATGGTGTTGCTAGGCGGTTGCTAGGGTGTTCTGGGTGGTTGCTAGGCGGTTGCTAGGGTGTTCTGGGTGGTTGCTATGGTGTTGCTAGGCGGTTGCTAGGGTATTCTGGGTGGTTGCTAGGCGGTTGCTAAGGTGTTCTGGGTGGTTGCTAGGCGGTTGCTAGGGTGTTCTGGGTGGTTGCTAGGGTGTTGCTAGGCGGTTGCAAGGGTGTTCTGGGTGGTTGCTAGGGTGTTTTGGGTGGTTGCTAGGCGGTTGCTAGGGTATTCTGGTTGGTTGCTAGGGTGTTTTGGGTGGTTGCTAGGGTGTTCTGGGTGGTTGCTATGGTGTTACTAGGTGGTTGCTAGGGTATTCTGGTTGGTTGCTAGGGTGTTCTGGGTGGTTGCTAGGCGGTTGCTAGGGTGTTCTGGGTGGTTGCTATGGTGTTGCTAGGTTGTTGCTAAGGTATTCAGGGCGGTTGATATGGTGTTACTAGGTGGTTGGTAGTTGTCACAGATGGTTACTATGGAGTTTTTATAGAGTTCTTAGCATGATCTTGGCATGATTTAGCACTTAACTAATCGCTATTAGCATGAAGCTATTCACTGCTAGCATGTGTAGCATGTTGGAAGTGCTGTTTGCTAGCATGAGTCAAAAGAGCCAAGCCTCATCTCTATACGATGTTCTGATACAGAGATATAGGTCTTGCAAAACGGTTGCTAGGGTACTCAAGTTTGGTTGCTATGGAGTTGCTTGGGAGCTGGAAGCTTTAAACTTAAGAAGTTTAAAGTGGTTTGAAGTTTAAAGTAGTTTACGAGTATTGAGTTTACAAGTTTACAAGTTTAAATGAGTTTAGAGTGTATGTGTGTGTGTGTGTTTGTGTGTGTGTGTGTGTGTGTTCACACACACACACACACACACACACACACACACAGAGTTTATGAGTTTAGAGTTTATAAGTGTATAAATTGATGAGTTTATAAGTGTAAGAGTTTTTGAGTTTAGAGTTTATAAGTTTTAAACGAGTTTAGAGTTTGTAAGTTTAAATGAGTTTAGACTTTATAAGTTTAAATGAGTTTAAGAGTTCAGAGTTTATTAATTTATGAGTTAAAGAGTTCATAAGTCTATGAATTCATGAGTTTATAAGTTAATTAGTTTATAAGTGTATGAGTTTAGAGTTTATTAGTTTAAATGAGTCTCATTGGCTAATATAGTATATAGAACGGCAGTTTGGTTTAGTCTTCAAGGTATTTTGATTTGAATTTTCGTCGGTTGGTGAGTTTGAATCTGGATTTGAATTTTTTAGAACTCCCCAGTGTAAGTCAATGGGAGTTTTTCCGAGTTTTGATCGTCATTTTTAGGAAAACCGTAAGTCCGATCAGTCTAAAAAGATATAGCAACTAACTTCAGATCAGTTTGAGTGTCTGAGCCAAGTTTGGAGTATGTAGAGTTAAAGCTCTAGGACGAGTTTGAGTCAACAGTTTTTCACAGAGGAATAATAATAATAACTAGATGCAAAAGTTCGTCGAGACAAACTTTAAGTTGGCTTGAGAAAGTTTGGACCAGAACGTTTTTTTTGCTAGGCGGTTGCTAGGGTGTTCTGGGTGGTTGCTATGGTGTTGCTAGGCGGTTGCTAAGGTATTTTGGGTGGTTGCTAGGCGGTTGCTAAGGTATTTTGGGTGGTTGCTAGGCGGTTGCTAGGGTGTTCTGGGTGGTTGCTATGGTGTTACTAGGCGGTTGCTAGGGTGTTCTGGGTGGTTGCTAGGTGGTTGCTAGGGTGTTTTGAGTGGTTGCTAGGCGGTTGCTAGGGTATTCTGTTTGGTTGCTAGGGTGTTTTGGGTGGTTGCTAAGGTGTTCTGGGTGGTTGCTAGGCGGTTGCTAGGGTGTTCTGGGTGGTTGCTATGGTGTTGCTAGGCGGTTGCTAGGGTGTTCTGGGTGGTTGCTAGGCGGTTGCTAGGGTGTTCTGGGTGGTTGCTATGGTGTTGCTAGGCGGTTGCTAGGGTATTCTGGGTGGTTGCTAGGCGGTTGCTAAGGTGTTCTGGGTGGTTGCTAGGCGGTTGCTAGGGTGTTCTGGGTGGTTGCTAGGGTGTTGCTAGGCGGTTGCAAGGGTGTTCTGGGTGGTTGCTAGGGTGTTTTGGGTGGTTGCTAGGCGGTTGCTAGGGTATTCTGGTTGGTTGCTAGGGTGTTTTGGGTGGTTGCTAGGGTGTTCTGGGTGGTTGCTATGGTGTTACTAGGTGGTTGCTAGGGTATTCTGGTTGGTTGCTAGGGTGTTCTGGGTGGTTGCTAGGCGGTTGCTAGGGTGTTCTGGGTGGTTGCTATGGTGTTGCTAGGTGGTTGCTAGGGTATTCTGGGTGGTTGCTATGGTGTTGCTAGGCGGTTGCTAGGGTGTTCTGGGTGGTTGTTATGGTGTTGCTAGGCGGTTGCTAAGGTATTCTGGGTGGTTGCTAGGCGGTTGCTAGGGTGTTCTGGGTGGTTGCTAGGCGGTTGCTAGGGTGTTCTGGGTGGTTACTATGGTGTTGCTAGGTGGTTGCTAGGGTATTCTGGGTGGTTGCTAGGCAGTTGCTAGGGTGTTCTGGGTGGTTGCTATGGTATTGCTAGGCGGTTGCTATGGTGTTCTGGGTGGTTGCTATGGTGTTGCTAGGTGGTTGGTAGTTGTCACAGATGGTTACTATGGAGTCTTTATAGAGTTCTTAGCATGATCTTGGCATGATATAGCACTTAACTAATCGCTATTAGCATGTAGCTATTCACTGCTAGCATGTGTAGCATGTTGGAAGTGCTGTTTGCTAGCATGAGTCAAAAGAGCCAAACCTCATCTCTATACGATGTTCTGATACAGAGATATAGGTATTGCAAAACGGTTGCTAGGGTACTCAAGTTTGGTTGCTATGGAGTTGCTTGGGAGCTGGGAGCTTTAAACTTAATAAGTTTAAAGTGGTTTGAAGTTTAAAGTAGTTTACAAGTTTTTGAGTTTTGAGTTTATAAGTTTAAATGAGTTTAGAGTGTGTGTGTGTGTGTGTGTGTGTGTGTGTGTGTGTGTGTGTGTGTGTGTGTACACACACACACACACACACACACACTCAGAGTTTATGAGTGTAGAGTTTATAAGTCTATAAATGGATGAGTTTATAAGTGTACAAGTTTTTGAGTTTAGTTTATAAGTTTAAATGAGTTTTGAGTTTATAAGTTTAAATGAGTTTAGAGTTTATACATTTAAATGAGTTTAAGAGTTCAGAGTTTGTTAATTTATGAGTTTAAGAGTTCATAAGTCTATGAATTCATGAGTTTATAAGTTAATTACTTTAAAAGTGTATGAGTTTAGAGTGCATTAGTTTAAATGAGTCTCAATGGCTCATAGTATATAGAACGGCAGTTTGGTTTAGTCTTCAAGGTATTTTGATTTGAATTTTCGTCGGTTGGTCAGTTTGAATCTAAATTTGAATTTTTTAGAACTCCCTAATGTAAGTCAATGGGAGTTTTTCCAAGTTTTGATCGTCATTTTTAGGAAAACCGTAAGTCCGATCAGTCTGAAAAGATATAGCAACTAACTTCAGATCAGTTTGAGTGTCTGAGCCGAGTTTGGACTATGTAGAGTTAAAGCTCTAGGACGAGTTTGAGTCAACAGTTTTTAACAGAAGATTAATAATAATAATAATAAGTTTAAATAGGATTTCAGTAAGTTGGCTCTCTCAAGCCAACTTAATAAGTTTAAATAGGATTTCAATATGTTGGCTCTCTCAAGCCAACTTAATAATAATAAGTTTAAATAGGATTTCAGTAAGTTGGCTTTCTCAAGCCAACTTAACTAGATGCAAAAGTTCGTCGAGACAAACTTTAAGTTGGCTTGAGAAAGCCGGACCAGAAAGTTTGAAGAAGTTTAAAGTAGTTTGGAGTTTAGAGTAGTTTGAAGATTAAATTAGTCTAAAGTTTAAATCAGTTTGAAGTTTAAAGTAGTTTACAGTTAAAAAGTTGTTGGGGGTTTTCTAGTGGGTTGCTAGAGTGTTCTGGGTTGTTGCTATGTTGTTGCTAGGCGGTTGCTAGGGTATTCTGGGTGGTTGCTAGGCGGTTGCTAGGGTATTTTGGTGGTTGCTATGATGTTGCTAGGCGGTTGCTAGGGTGTTTTGGTGGTTGCTATGGTGTTGCTAGGCGGTTGCTAGGGTATTCTGGGTGGTTGCTAGGATGTTGCTAGGGTGTTTTGGTGGTTGCTATGGTGTTGCTAGGCGGTTGCTAGGGTGTTCTGGCTGGTTGCTATGATGTTGCTAGGTGGTTGCTAGGGTGTTTTGGTGGTTGCTATGGTGTTGCTAGGGTATTCTGGGTGGTTGCTAGGGTGTTGCTAGGCGGTTGCTAGGGTGTTCTGGGTGGTTGCTATGCTGTTGCTAGGTGGTTGCTAGGGTATTCTGGTTGGTTGCTATGATGTTGCTAGGTGGTTGCTAGGGTATTCTGGGTGGTTGCTAGGCGGTTGCTAGGGTGTTCTGGGTGGTTGCTATGGTGTTACTAGGCGGTTGCTAGGGTATTCTGGGTGGTTGCTAGGCGGTTGCTAGGGTGTTCTGGGTGGTTGCTATGCTGTTGCTAGGCGGTTGCTAGGGTATTCTGGGTGGGGGCTAGGCGGTTGCTAGGGTGTTCTGGGTGGTTGCTATGGTGTTGCTAGGCGGTTGCTAGAGTATTCTGGGTGGTTGCTAGGATGTTGCTAGGGTGTTTTGGCGGTTGCTAGGGTGTTCTGGGTGGTTTCTATGATGTTGCTAGGTGTTTGCTAGGGTGTTTTGGTGGTTGCTATGGTGTTGCTAGGGTATTCTGGGTGGTTGATAGGGTGTTGCTAGGTGGTTGCTAGGGTGTTCTAGGTGGTTGCTATGGTGTTACTAGGTGGTTGGTAGTTGTCACAGATGGTTACTATGGAGTCTTTATAGAGTTCTTAGCATGATCTTGGCATGATATAGCACTTAACTAATTGCTATTAGCATGTAGCTATTCACTGCTAGCATGTGTAGCATGTTGGAAGTGCTGTTTGCTAGCATGAGTCAAAAGAGCCAAACCTCATCTCTATACGATGTTCTGATACAGAGATATAGGTCTTGCAAAACGGTTGCTAGGGTACTCAAGTTTGGTTGCTATGGAGTTGCTTGGGAGCTGGAAGCTTTAAACTTAAGAAGTTTAAAGTGGTTTGAAGTATAAAGTAGTTTACGAGTTTTTGAGTTTTGAGTTTATAAGTTTAAATGAGTTTAGAGTTTAAGTTTAAATGAGTTTAGAGTGTGTGTGTGTGTGTGTGTGTACACACACACACACACACACACACACACACACTCAGAGTTTATGAGTGTAGAGTTTATAATTGTATAAATTATGTGGCGGTGTGGCGGGTGGTGTGGCGCAATGGATAAGACACATGCCTTTGGTGTGAGAGACCCGGGTTCGAATCCACTGTGAGACAACAATGTGTCCCTGAGCAAGACACTTAACCCCTAGTTGCTCCAGAGGCGTGCGACCTCTGACATATATAGCAATTGTAAGTCGCTTTGGATAAAAGCGTCAGCTAAATGAATAAATGTAAATGGATGAGTTTATAAGTGTACAAGTTTTTGAGTTCAGTTTATAAGTTTAAATGAGTTTTGAGTTTATAAGTTTAAATGAGTTTAGAGTTTATAAATTTAAATGAGTTTAAGAGTTCAGAGTTTATTAATTTATGAGTTTTAGAGTTCATAAGTCTATGAATTCATGAGTTAATTACTTTATAAGTGTATGAGTTTAGAGTGCATTAGTTTAAATTAGTCTCAATGGCTCATAGTATATAGAACGGCAGTTTGGTTTAGTCTTCAAGGTATTTTGATTTGAATTTTCGTCGGTTGGTCAGTTTGAATCTAAATTTGAATTTTTTAGAACTCCCTAATGTAAGTCAATGGGAGTTTTTCCGAGTTTTGATCGTCATTTTTAGGAAAACCGTAAGTCCGATCAGTCTGAAAATATATAGCAACTAACTTCAGATCAGTTTGAGTGTCTGAGCCGAGTTTGGAGTATGTAGAGTTAAAGCTCTAGGACGAGTTTGAGTCAACAGTTTTTAACAGAAGATTAATAATAATAACTAGATGCAAAAGTTCGTCGAGACAAACTTTAAGTTGGCTTGAGAAAGTTTGGACCAGAACGTTTTTTTTGCTAGGCGGTTGCTAGGGTGTTCTGGGTGGTTGCTATGGTGTTGCTAGGCGGTTGCTAAGGTATTTTGGGTGGTTGCTAGGCGGTTGCTAAGGTATTTTGGGTGGTTGCTAGGCGGTTGCTAGGGTGTTCTGGGTGGTTGCTATGGTGTTACTAGGCGGTTGCTAGGGTGTTCTGGGTGGTTGCTAGGTGGTTGCTAGGGTGTTTTGAGTGGTTGCTAGGCGGTTGCTAGGGTATTCTGTTTGGTTGCTAGGGTGTTTTGGGTGGTTGCTAAGGTGTTCTGGGTGGTTGCTAGGCGGTTGCTAGGGTGTTCTGGGTGGTTTGGTTTTGGTTTTTGGTTTCAGTTTGGAGTATGTAGAGTTAAAGCTCTAGGACGAGTTTGAGTCAACAGTTTTTAACAGAAGATTAATAATAATAATAATAAGTTTAAATAGGATTTCAGTAAGTTGGCTCTCTCAAGCCAACTTAACTAGAATGTACATTTCCTGAAGAAAATGTGAAGTGGTGCTTGCAGTGGCAAAATTCGCCACTGGGCAGATGCTAACACAATTGACATGTTGTGATACCATGATATACCACATTTTAGCATTATTTACCACGATTTACCATGTTTCTAAGATGATTTACTACGATTTACCACATTCCAGCATGATTTACTATGATTAACATGTTGTTAGAATGATGCTAGCAGGATTAGCATGTTGTTAGCATGATTAGCATGTTGCTAGCATGCTTTTAACAAGATGCTAGCATGATTAGCATGTTGTTAGCATGTTCTTAGCTAGATGCTAACATGATTAGCATGTTGCTAGCATGATTAGCATGTTGCTAGCATTATGCTAGCTTGATTAGCATGTTGCTAGCATAATGCTAGCATGATTAGGATGTTGCTAGCATGATGCTAGCTTGATTAGCATGATGCTAGCATTATGCTAGCTTGATTAGCATGTTGTTAGCATGATGCTAGCTTTATTAGCATGTTGGTAGCCTAATGCTAGCATGATTAGCATGTTGCTAGCATTATGCTAGCTTGATTAGCATTGTGCTAGCTTGATTAGCATTATGCTAGCTTGATTAGCATGTTGCTAGCATGATTAGCATGTTGCTAGCATGATGCTAGCTTGATTAGCCTGTTGCTAGCATAATGCTAGCATGATTAGCATGTTGCTAGCATGATGCTAGCTTGATTAGCATGATGCTAGCATTATGCTAGCTTGATTAGCATGTTGTTAGCATGATGTTAGCTTTATTAGCATGTTGGTAGCATAATGCTAGCATGATTAGCATGTTGCTAGCATGATGCTAGCTTGATTAGCATGTTGCTAGCATGATTAGCATGTTGCTAACATGATGCTAGCTTGATTAGCATGTTGCTAGCATGATGCTAGCTTGATTAGCATGTTGTCAGCATGTTTTTAGCAAGATGCTGTTGCCAGGTGGTTGCTAGGGTGTTCTGGGTGGTTGCTATGGTGTTGCTAGGCAGTTGCTAAGGTGTTCTGGGTGGTTGCTAGGCAGTTGCTAGGGTATTCTTGGTGGTTTCTAGGCAGTTACTAGGGTATTCTTAGTGGTTGCTAGGGCGTTGCTAGGTGGTTGCTAGGGTGTTCTGGGTGGTTGCTATGGTGTTGCTAGGCAGTTGCTATGGTATTCTGGGTGGATACTAGGGCATTGCTAGGCAGTTGCTAGGGTGTTTGGTTGCTAGGGAGTGGCTTGGCAGCTGCCAATGATGAAACTGCAAAGGCTGGTTATCAATATGAATGAAACAAACCAACTCCCATGCCTCTATGACATTCAGAATGAAAGATATCCCTCTTTGCATTTTGGTTGCTAGGGTTCTCTATTTGGTTGCTATGGAGTTGCTTGGCAGCTGCTAATGATGAAACTGTAAAGGCTTATTGTCAGTATGAATGATATAAACCAACTCCCATCTCTATACGATGTTCTGATGCGGAGATATAGGTCTTGCTAAACGGTTGCTAGGGTACTCTGTTTGGTTGCTAGGGAGTGGCTTGGCAGCTGCCAATGATGAAACTGCAAAGGCTTTGTGTCACTATGAATGATATAAACCAACTCCCATTTCTCTGTGACATTCAGAATGGCAGATATCCCTCTTTGGATTTTGGTTGCTAGGGTACTCTGTTTGGTTGCTATGGAGTGGCTTGGCAGCTGCCAATCATGAAACTCCAAAGGCTTCTTGTCAATATTGAATTATATAAACCTTCCCCCATCTCTATACGATGCTCTGATACAGAGATATAGGTCTTGCTAAATAGTTGCTAGGGTACTCTGTTTGGTTGCTATGGATTGGCTTGGCAGCTGCTAATGATGAACTCCAAAGGCTGCTTTTCAGTATGAATGACATAAACAAACTCCCATGCCTCTGTGACATTCAGAATGGAAGATATCCCTCTTTGAATTTTTGTTGCTAGGGTAATCTGTTTGGTTGCTATGGAGTTGCTTGACAGCTGCCATTGATGAAACTGCAACGGCTTTTTGTTACTATGAATGATATAAACCAACTCCCATGCCTCTGTGACATTCAGACAGGAAGATATCCCTCTTTGGATTTTGGTTGCTAGAGTACTATGATTGGTTGCTAGGGAGTGGCTTGGCAGCTGCCAATCATGAAACTCCAAAGGCTTCTTGTCAATATTGAATTATATAAACCTTCCCCCATCTCTATACGATGCTCTGATACAGAGATATAGGTCTTGCTAAATAGTTGCTAGGGTACTCTGTTTGGTTGCTATGGAGTGTCTTGGCAGCTGCTAATGATGAACTCCAAAGGCTGCTTTTCAGTATGAATGACATAAACAAACTCCCATGCCTCTGTGACATTCAGAATGGAAGATATCCCTCTTTGAATTTTGGTTGCTAGGGTAATCTGTTTGGTTGCTATGGAGTTGCTTGACAGCTGCCATTGATGAAACTGCAAAGGCTTTTTGTTACTATGAATGATATAAACCAACTTCCATGCCTCTGTGACATTCAGAATAGAAGATATCCCTCTAGGATTTTGGTTGCTAAGGTGCTCGACAATGGTTGCTAGGGAGGGGCTAGGAAGTGTTGAGGTAATTCATGATTGGCCATTTGATGCCCTGAGTGAAACGAGACCACCTTGGTGTTTCTATGATCTACTAGAGCGTTTCTAGACGTTGCTAGGGTGTTCAGGATGGTTGCTAAGGTATTTTTGGTAGTTGCTATTTTGTTACTAGGTGGTTGGTAGTTGTCAAAGATGGTTACTATGGAGTTTTTATAGAGTTATTAAAATCTTTAATAACGAGTGCCTTCAGTACGGCACGAGGCCGAATAGGCACAAGCATGGAGCAATATCGCAAGGCCACGAGTGTAATATTGCGTTAAAAAATACAAAAAAATGTAAAAAATTATTTTTTTTGATTTAGGGTGGTTGCTAGGGAGCTCTTAGTGGTTGCTAGGGTGCTAAAACTGGTTGCTAGGGTGTGGCTATGAAGATTTTAGGCCATTACTTATTGGCTGCTTGATAATATAATCCTCTGAGGGAGAGAGAGAGGGAGAGACGCAGGGGTGTCAGGCCCTTTGGAGTCTGTGTGTGTGAAAACGTCGGTTGGGATTCAAATATTTTTAGAATGCCCAATGTAAAGTCAATGGGGACTTTTTTGGCTGCTTTTTCGTCCGCTGTGCGAACATCGTACACCCGATCGCTTAGAAAAGTCATAGCACACCTCTCCTCAATGAGCCGGTCGATTTGACACTTCACTCAGGGGTCTGTGACAAACGGTGCGGGGCGAGTTTCGCGCCAAACTTTGTCCAGAATAATAATAATAACTAGAATGTACATTTCCTGAAGAAAATGTGAAGTGGTGCTTGCAGTGGCAAAACTCTCCACTCGGTTGCTAGAGTGTGGTACATGATTGCATACAAGCCAACAAACATGTCTGTACGATGTTCTGGTGCTGAGATATGGCTTATTCATGTTGTTCAGGTGGTTGCTAGGGTGTTGCTAGGGTGTTCTGTGTGGTTGCTAGGACTCTGCTAGGGTGTTCTGGGTGGTTGCTATGGTGTTGCTAGGCGGTTGCTATGGTATTCTGGGTGTTGCTAGGGCATTGCTAGACGGTTGCTAGGGTATTCTGAGTGGTTGCTATGGTGTTGTTAGGCGGTTGCTAGGGTGTTCTGGGTGGTTGCTAGGCAGTTGCTAGGGTATTCTGGGTGGTTGCTATGGTGTTGCTAGGCGGTTGCTAGGGTATTCTGAGTGGTTGCTATGGTGTTGCTAGGCGGTTGCTAGGGTATTCTGGGTGGTTGATATGGTGTTGCTAGGTGGTTGCTATGGTGTTGCTAGGCAGTTGCTAGGTTGTTCTGGGTGGTTGCTAGGCAGTTGCTAGGAGTTCTGGGGGGTTGCTAGACAGTTGCTAGGGTGTTCTGGGTGGTTGCTACGGTATTTTGGTGGTTACTAGAGCGTTTCTAGACATTGCTAGGGTGTTCAGGATGGTTGCTAAGGTATTTTTTTTGTTGCTATAGTGTTACTAGGTGGTTGGTAGTTGTCAAAGATGGTTACTATGGAGTTTTTATAGAGTTATTAAAACCTTTAATAACGAGTGCCTTCAGTACGGCACTCGGCCTGCGGCCTCGTGCCTATGGCCGAATAGGCACAAGCATGGAGCAATATCGCAAGGCCACGAGTGTAATATTGCGTTAAAAAATACAAAAAAATTTAAAAAAATTTTTTTTTGGTTTAAGGTGGTTGCTAGGGAGCTCTTAGTGGTTGCTAGGGTGCTGAAACTGGTTGCTAGGGTGTGGCTATGAAGATTTTAGGCCATTACTTATTGGTTGCTTGATAATATAAATCCTCTGAGGGAGAGAGAGAGGGAGAGACGCAGGGGTGTCAGGCCCTTTGGAGTCTGTGTGTGTGAAAACGTCGGTTTGGATTTGAATTTTTTGGAATGCCCAATGTTAAGTCAATGGGACTTTTTTGGCCGCTTTTTCGTCCGCTGTGCGAACATCGTACACCCGATCGCTTAGAAAAGATATAGCACACCTCTCCTAAATGAGCCGGTCGATTTGACACCTCATTCAGGGGTCTGAGACAAACGGTGTGGGGCGAGTTACGCGCCAAACTTTTGTCCAGAATAAGTATGAGCAATAACAATAGTGATGCTTTCAAAAAAGCACCACTAATAACTAGAATGTACATTTCCTGAAGAAAATGTGAAGTGGTGCTTGCAGTGGCAAAACTCACCACTCGGTTGCTAAAGTGCGTTTAGCTAGTTTTTAGCAAGATTATAACAAAATTATCATCATGCTAGCATTATAAGCATGTGACTAACATAATGCTAGCATGTTGCTAGCATGATGTTAAAATGATTAGCATGTTGCTAGCATCATGCTAGCATGTTTTTAGCAAAAGCTAACGTGAATGTAGCTAGCATGATTAGCATGTTGTTAGCATGATGCTAGCATTTTTTAACAAGATGCTAACATGAATAGCATGTTTGCTAGCATGTTTGTAGCAAGAAGATAGCATGATTAGCATGTAGCTAGTATCATGCTAGCATTATTAGCATGTTGCTAGCATCATGTTAGCATAATTAGCATGTAGCTAGCATGATGCTAGCTTGTTTTACCACGTTGCTAGCATGGTTTACCATGATTTACCATAGTTTACCATGATTTACCACAATTTACCATAGTTTACCATGATTTACTATAGTATACCATGATTTACCATGTTAAAGTATGATTTACTATGATTCTAGCATGATTTACCATAGTTTACCATGATTTACCACGATTTACTATAGTATACCATGATTTACCATGTTCAGGTATGATTTACTGATTCTAGCATGATTTACCATAGTTTACCATGATTTACCATAGTTTACCATGATTTACTATAGTATACCATGATTTACCATGTTCAAGTATGATTTACTGATTCTAGTATGATTTACTATAGTTTACCATGATTTACCATAGTTTACCACGATTTACCATGATTTACCATAGTTTACCATGATTTACTATAGTATACCATGATTTACCATGTTCAAGTATGATTTACTGATTCTAGCATGATTTATCATAGTTTACCATGATTTACCATAGTTTACCATGATTTACCACGATTTACCATAGTTTACCATGATTTACTATAGTATACCATGATATACCATGTTCAAGTATGATTTACTGATTCTAGCATGATTTATCATAGTTTACCATGATTTACCATAGTTTACCACGATTTACCATGATTTACCATAGTTTACCATGATTTACTATAGTATACCATGATTTACCATGTTCAAGTATGATTTCCTGATTCTAGCATGATTTACCATAGTTTACCATGATTTACCACGATTTACCATAGTTTACTATGATTTACTATAGTATACCATGATTTACCATGTTTTAGTATGATTTACTATGATTATATGATGATTTACCATAGTTTACCATGATTTAGTCAAAAGAGCCAAGTCCCATCTCTATACTATGTTTTGATGCAGAGATATACGTTTTGCTAAACGGTTGCTAGGGTACTCTTTTTGGTTGTTATGGAGTTGCTTGACAGCGGCCAATGATGAAACTGCAAAGGCTTCTTGACACTTTGAATGATATAAACCAACTCCCATGCCTCTGTGACATTCAGAATGGAAGATATCCCTCTATGGATTTTGGTTGCTAAGGTGCTCGACAATGGTTGCTATGGAGGGGCTAGGAAGTGTTGAGGTGATTCATGATTGGCCGTTTGCTGCCCCGAGTCAAATGAGACCACCCTCGTGTTTGTATGACAATTCAGTCTGGAGATATCCCTTTGATCTATTTCAATGGAAGTCTATGGGACTTGTTGCTAAGTTTCTCTAAATGGTTGCTAGGGCGTGGCTTGATAGCTTCACAATGAGCCTGAGAGACGGATTGGTCGTCTGAGTAAAATAAGCCCGCCCCCTTGTCTCTATGACACTGTGATCCAGAGCTACGTTCAATAGAAAATCCCTATGCAATTTACCATAGTAGGAAAAGCATGTGTGTTTCACGGGACGTTCCTTCCCCATAGTAAGTCAATGGGGCAACTTTGGGCAGCTCCTGCCCCCCAGGGGTGCAACTTTCACCCCATTGTGAGGTATGTTCTTACAGAGCCTGTTAGCCTCTTCAAATGTGGCAAATCACACGTTTCTGCGAAATCCTCGCTCCGAGCTACGAGTGCTCAAAGTTCGTCGCAATGTTAAGTCATTGGGACTTTTTGGGCCGCTTTTTCGCCCCTGGGGCGAACACCGCCCCCCCGATCACTTATAAAAGTCATAGCACACCTCTCCTCAATGAGCCGGTCGATTTGACACCTCATTCATGGATCTGTGACAAACGGTGCGGGACGAGTTACGCGCCAAACTTTGTGTGGAATAATAATAAAAAGAAGAATAATAATAACTAGAATGTACATTTCCTGAAGAAAATGTGAAATGGTGCTTGCAGTGGCAAAACTCTCCACTCGGTTGCTAGGGTGTTGTACATGATTGCATACGAGCCAACAACCATGTCTGTACGATGTTGTGGAGCTGAAATATAGCTTCTATATGTTGCAATATGGTTTATATGTGGCTCTAAACGGTTGCTAGGGCGTTGCTAGGGTGTTCTGGGTGGTTGCTATGGTGTTGCTAGGTGGTTGCTAGGGTATACTGGGTGGTTGCTAGGCGGTTGCTAGGGTATTCTTGGTGGTTGCTATGGTGTTGCTAGGCGGGTATTCTGGGTGGTTGCTAGGCGGTTGCTAGGGTATTCTTGGTGGTTGCTAGGGTGTTGCTAGGTGTTTGCTAGGCTGTTCTGGGTGGTTGCTATGGTGTTGCTAGGGTATTCTGGGTGGTTGCTATGGTGTTGCTAGGCGGTTGCTATGGTGTTCTGGGTGGTTGCTATGGTGTTGTTAGCTGGTTGCTAGGGTATTCTGGGTGGTTGCTAGGGCATTGCTAGGCGGTTGCTAGGGTATTCTGGGTGGTTGCTAGGGCATTGCTAGGCAGTTGCTAGGGTATTCTGGGTGGTTGCTATGGTGTTGCTAGGTGGTTGCTAGGGTATTTTGGGTGGTTGCTAGGGCGTTGCTAGGGTATTCTTGGTGGTTGCTAGGGTGTTCTGGGTGGTTGCTATGGTGTTGCTAGGCAGTTGCTAGGGTGTTCTGGGTGGTTGCTAGGCAGTTGCTAGGTGTTCTGGGGGGTTGCTAGACAGTTGCTAGGGTGTTCTGGGTGGTTGCTACGGTATTTTTGGTGGTTACTAGAGCGTTTCTAGACGTTGCTAGGGTGTTCAGGATGGTTGCTAAGGTATTTTTTTTAGTTGCTATGGTGTTACTAGGTGGTTGGTAGTTGTCAAAGATGGTTGCTATGGAGTTTTTATAGAGTTATTAAAATCTTTAATAACGAGTGCCTTCAGTACGGCACTCGGCCTGCGGCCTCGTGCCTATGGCCGAATAGGCACAAGCATGGAGCAATATCGCAAGGCCACGAGTGTAATATTGCGTTAAAAAATACAAAAAAATGTAAAAAACATTTTTTTTTGGTTTAGGGTGGTTGCTAGGGAGGTCTTAGTGGTTGCTAGGGTGCTGAAACTGTTTGCTAGGGTGTGGCTATGAAGATTTTAGGCCATTACTTATTGGCTGCTTGATAATATAAATCCTCTGAGGGAGAGAGAGAGGGAGAGACGCAGGGGTGTCAGGCCCTTTGGAGTCTGTGTGTGTGAAAACGTCGGTTGGGATTCAAATATTTTTAGAACTCCCAATGTAAAGTCAATGGGACTTTTTTGGCCGCTTTTTTGCCCGCTGTGCGAACATCGTACACCCGATCGCTTAGAAAAGTCATAGCACACCTCTCCTTAATGAGCCGGTCGATTTGATGCCTCACTCAGTGGTCTGAGACAAACGGTGCGGGGCGAGTTTCGCGCCAAACTTTGTCCAGAATAAAAATAAGAATAATAATAAGTATGCAAGAGAACACTAATGATGCCTTGCTTTCAGCAAGCACCATTAATAAGTATGAGCAATAACAATAGTGATGCCTTGCTTTCAGCAAGCACCACAAATAATAAGTATGAGCAATAACAATAGTGATGCTTTTAAAAAAGCACCACTAATAAGTATGAGCAATAACAATAGTGATGCCTTGCTTTCAGCAAGCACCACTAATAAGTATGAGCAATAACAATAGTGATGCCTTGCTTTCAGCAAGCACCACTAATAAGTATGAGCAATAACAATAGTGATGCCTTGCTTTCAGCAAGCACCACTAATAATAAGTATGCAAGAGAACACTAATGATGCCTTGCTTTCAGCAAGCACCATTAACTAGAATGTACATTTCCTGAAGAAAATGTGAAGTGGTGCTTGCAGTGGCAAAACTCTCCACTCGGTTGCTAGGGTGTTGTACATGATTGCATTCGAGCCAACAACCATGTCTGTACAATGTTGTGGAGCTGAAATATGGCTTCTATATGTTGCAATATGGTTGCTAGGTGGCTCTAAACGGTTGCTAGGGTGTGAAATCAGTTACCATGGTGATAGTTACAGACAGTTTCCCAACCAAAACAAAAGAGCCAACCCCCATCTCTATGTGATGTTCTGATGCAGAGACATGGGTCATGATAAACGGTTGCTAGGGTCCTCTGTTTGGTTGCCAGGGAGTGACTTTGCAGGTGCCAATGGTGAAACTCCAAAGGCTGATTGTCAGTATAAATGATTTAAACCAACTCCCATGCCTCTGTGACATTCAGAATGGAAGATATCCCTCTTTGGAATTTGGTTGGTAGGGTCCTCTGTTTGGTTGCAAGGGAGTGACTTGGCAGGTGCCAATCATAAAACTCCAAAGGCTGCTTGTCATGATGAATGATATAAACCAACTCCCATGCCTGTGTGACTTTCAGAATGGAAGATATCCCTCTTTGGATTTTGGTTACTAGGGTACTCTGTTTGGTTGCTATGGAGTTACTTGGCAGCTGCCAATGATGAAATTCCAAAGGTTTCTTGTCAGTATGAATGATATAAACCAACTCCCATGCCTCTGTGACATTCAGAATGGAAGAGATCCCTCTTTGGATTTTGGTTGCTAGGGTACTCTGTTTGGTTGCTATGGAGTTACTTGGCAGCTGCCAATGATGCAATTCCAAAGGCTTCTTGTCACTATGAATGACATAAACCAACTCCCATGCCTCTGTGACATTCAGAATGGAAGATATCCCTCTTTGAATTTTGGTTGCTAGGGTAATCTGTTTGGTTGCTATGGAGTTGCTTGACAGCTGCCAATTATGAAACTGCAACGGCTTTTTGATACTATGAATGATATAAACCAACTCCCATGCCTCTGTGACATTCAGACTGGAAGATATCCCTCTTTGGATTTTGGTTGCTAGGGTACTATGATTGGTTGCTAGGGAGTGGCTTGGCAGCTGCCAATCATGAAACTCCAAAGGCTTCTTGTCAATATTGAATTATATAAACCTTCCCCCATCTCTATACGATGCTCTGATACAGAGATATAGGTCTTGCTAAATAGTTGCTAGGGTACTCTGTTTGGTTGCTATGGAGTGGCTTGGCAGCTGCTAATGATGAACTCCAAAGGCTGCTTTTCAGTATGAATGACATAAACTCCCATGCCTCTGTGACATTCAGAATGGAAGATATCCCTCTTTGAATTTTGGTAGCTAGGGTAATCTGTTTGGTTGCTATGGAGTTGCTTGACAGCTGCCATTGATGAAACTGCAAAGGCTTTTTGTTACTATGAATGATATAAACCAACTTCCATGCCTCTGTGACATTCAGAATAGAAGATATCCCTCTAGGATTTTGGTTGCTAAGGTGCTCAACAATGGTTGCTAGGGAGGGGCTAGGAAGTGTTGAGGTGATTCATGATTGGCCATTTGATGCCCTGAGTGAAACGAGACCACCTTGGTGTTTCTATGATCTACTAGAGCGTTTCTAGACGTTGCTAGGTTGTTCAGGATGGTTGCTAAGGTATTTTTGGTAGTTGCTATTTTGTTACTAGGTGGTTGGTAGTTGTCAAAGATGGTTACTATGGAGTTTTTATAGAGTTATTAAAATCTTTAATAACGAGTGCCTTCAGTAAGGCACTCGGCCTGCGGCCTCGTGCCTATGGCTGAATAGGCACAAGCATGGAGCAATATCGCAAGGCCACGAGTGTAATATTGCGTTAAAAAATACAAAAAAATGTAAAGAAATTTTTTTTTTGGTTTAGGGTGGTTGCTAGGGAGCTCTTAATGGTTGCTAGGCTGCTAAAACTGGTTGCTAGGGTGTGGCTATGAAGATTTTAGGCCATTACTTATTGGCTGCTTGATAATATAATCCTCTGAGGGAGAGAGAGAGGGAGAGACGCAGGGGTGTCAGGCCCTTTGGAGTCTGTGTGTGTGAAAACGTCGGTTGGGATTCAAATATTTTTAGAATGCCCAATGTAAAGTCAATGGGGACTTTTTTGGCCGCTTTTTCGTCCGCTGTGCGAACATCGTACACCCGATCGCTTAGAAAAGTCATAGCACACCTCTCCTCAATGAGCCGGTCGATTTGACACTTCACTCAGGGGTCTGTGACAAACGGTGCGGGGCGAGTTTCGCGCCAAACTTTGTCCAGAATAATAATAATAACTAGAATGTACATTTCCTGAAGAAAATGTGAAATGGTGCTTGCAGTGGCAAAACTCTCCACTCGGTTGCTAGGGTGTTGTACATGATTGCATACGAGCCAACAACCATGTCTGTACGATGTTGTGGAGCTGAAATATGGCTTCTATATGTTGCAATATGGTTGCTAGGTGGCTCTAAATGGTTGCTAGGGTGTGAATACACAGTTACCATGGTGATATTTACAGACTGTTTTACAACTGAAACTAATGAGCCAACCCCCATCTCTATACAATATTCTGATGCAGAGATGTAGGTCTTGTAAAATGGTTGCTAGGGTACTCTGTTTGGTTGCTATGGAGTTGCTTGGCAGCTGCTGATGATGAAACTGCAAAGGCTTCTTGTCAGTATGAATGATATAAACCAACTCCCATCTCTATACGATGTTCTGATGCAGAGATATACGTTTTGCTAAACGGTTGCTAGGGTACTCTGTTTGGTTGCTAGGGAGTAGCGTGGCAGCTGCCAATCATGAAACTCCAAAGGCTGCTTGTCAGTATGAATGATATAATCCAACTCTCATGCCTCTGCGACATACAGAATGGAAGATATCCCTCTTTGGATATTGGTTGCTAGGGTACTCTGTTTGGTTGCTAGGGAGTGGCTTGTCAGCTGCCAATCATGAAACTCCAAAGGCTGCTTGTCAGTATGAATGATATAAACCAACTCCCATGCCTCTGCGACATTCAGAATGGAAGATATGCCTCTTTGGGTTTTGGTTGCTAGGGTACTCTGTTTGGTTGCTATGGAGTTACTTGGCAGCTGCCAATGATGCAATTCCAAAGGCTTCTTGTCACTATGAATGATATAAACCAACTCCCATGCCTCTGTGACATTCAGAATGGAAGATATCCCTCTTTGGATTTTGGTTGCTAGGATACTCTGTTTGGTTGCTAGGGAGTGGCTTGGCAGCTGCCACTGATGAAACTGCAAAGGCTTCTTGTCATTATGAATTATATAAACCAACTCCCATGCCTCTGTGACATTCAGAATGGAAGATATCCCTCTTTGTATTTTGGTTGCTAGGGTACTCTGTTGGTTGCTAGGGAGTGGCTTGGCAGCTGCCAATCATGAAACTTCAAAGGCTGCTTGTCAGTATGAATGATATAAACCAACTCCAATCTCTATACGATGTTCTGATACAGAGATATTCGTTTTGCTAGACGGTTGCTAGGGTACTCTGTTTGGTTGCTAGGGAGTGGCTTGGCAGTTGCCAATGATGCAATTCCAAAGGCTTCTTGTCACTATGAATGATATAAACCATCTCCCATTTCTCTGTGACATTCAGAATGGCAGATATCCCTCTTTGGATTTTGGTTGCTAAGGTACTCTGTTTGGTTGCTATAGAGTGGCTTGGCAGATGCAAATTTTGAAACTGCAAAAGCTTCTTGTCACTATGAATGATATAAACCAACTCCCATGCCTCTGTGATATTCATAATGGAAGATATCCCTCTTTGGATTTTGGTTGCTAAGGTGTTCGACAATGGTTGCTAGGGAGGGGCTAAGAAGTGTTGAGGTGATTCATGATTGGCTGTTTGCTGCCACGAGTCAAATGAGACCACCCCCATGTTTCTATGACAATTCAGTCTGGAGATATCTCTTTGAACTCTTTCAATGGAAGTCTATGGAACTTGTTGCTAAGGGGCTCTAAATGGTTGCTAGGGCGTGGCTTGATAGCTTCACAATGATCCTGAGAGACTGATTGGTCGTCTGAGTAAAATGAGCTCGCCCCCTTGTCTCTATGACACTGTGATCAGGAGCTATGTTCAATACAAAATCCCTATGCAATTTACCATAGTAGGAAAAGCATGTGAGTTTCACAGGATGTTCCTTCCCCATAGTAAGTCAATGGGGCAACTTTGGGCAGCTTCTGCCCCCCAGGGCTACAACTTTTACCCCATTGTGAGGTATGTTCTTACAGAGCCTGTCAGCCTCTTCAAATGTGGCAAATCACAAGTTTATGTGAAATCCTCGCTCTGAGCTAGGAGTCGTCAAAGTTTGTCGCAATGTTAAGTCTATGGGACTTTTTTGGCCGCTTTTTCGCCCCTGGGGCAAACATCGCACCCCCGATCGCTTATAAAAGTCATAGCACACCTCTCCTCAATGAGCCGGTCGATTTGACACCTCACTCAGGGGTCTGAGACAAACGGTGCGGGACGAGTTACGCGCCAAACTTTGTCCAGAATAAAAATAAGAATAATAATAAGTATGCAAGAGAACACTAATGATGCCTTGCTTTCAGCAAGCACCATTAATAAGTATGCAAGAGAACACTAATGATGCCTTGCTTTCAGCAAGCACCATTAATAAGTATGCAAGAGAACACTAATGATGCCTTGCTTTCAGCAAGCACCATTAATAACTAGAATGTACATTTCCTGAAGAAAATGTGAAGTGGTGCTTGCAGTGGCAAAACTCGCCACTGGGCAGATGCTAACACAATTAACATGTTGTGATACCACGATATACCACGTTTTAACATTATTTACCACAATTTACCATGTTTATAAGATGATTTACTACGATTTACCACATTCCAGCATGATTTACTATGATTAACATGTTGTTAGAATGATGCTAGCATGATTAGCATGTTGGTTGGATGATGCTAGCATGATTAGCATGTTGGTAACATGCTTTTAACAAGATGCTAGCATGATTAGCATTTTGCTAGCATGTTTTTAGCTAGATGCTAAGATGATTAGCATGTTGCTAGCATTATGCTAGCTTGATTAGCATGTTGCTAGCATTATGCTAGCTTGATTAGCATGTTGCTAGCATAATGCTAGCATGATTAGCATGATGCTAGCTTGATTAGCATGTTGTAGCATAATGCTAGCATGATTAGCATAATGCTAGCATGATTAGCATGTTGCTAGCTTGATTAGCATGTGGCTAGCATAATGCTAGCATGATTAGCATGTTGCTAGCATTATGCTAGCATGATTAGCATGTTGCTAGCATGATGCTAGCTTGATTAGCATGTTACTAGCATCATGCTAGCTTGATTAGCATGTTGTTAGCATGATGCTAGCATGATTAGCATGTTGCTAGCATGTTTTTAGCAAGATGCTGTTGCCAGGTGGTTGCTAGGGTGTTCTGGGTGGTTGCTATGGTGTTGCTAGGCAGTTGCTAAGGTTGCTAGGCAGTTGCTAGGGTATTCTTGGTGGTTGCTAGGCAGTTGCTAGGGCGTTGCTAGGTGGTTGCTAGGGTGTTCTGGGTGGTTGCTATGGTGTTGCTAGGCAGTTGCTATGGTATTCTGGGTGGATGCTAGGGCATTGCTAGGGTGTTCTGGGTGGTTGCTAGGCAGTTGTTAGGTGTTCTGGGTGGTTGCTAGGCAGTTGCTAGGTGTTCTGGGTGGTTGCTAGGCAGTTGCTAGGGTGTTCTGGGTGGTTGCTAGGGTGTTCTGGGTGGTTGCTAGGGTGTTCATTGGTCGTTGCTAGGCAGTTGCTAGGGTGTTCTGGGTGGTTGCTATGGTGTTGCTAGGCTTTTGCTATGGTATTCTGGGTGGATGCTAGGGCGTTGCTAGGCAGTTGCTAGGGTGTTCTGGGTGGTTGCTAAGCAGTTGCTAGGTGTTCTGGGTGGTTGCTAGGCAGCTGCTAGGGTGTTCTGGGTGGTTGCTATGGTGTTTTTGGTGGTTACTAGAGCGTTTCTAGATGTTGCTAGGGTGTTCAGGGTGGTTGGTAAGGTATTTTTGGTAGTTGCTATGGTGTTCCAAAGGGGTTAGTAGTTGTCAAAGATGGTTACTATGGAGCTGTGCGAACATCGTACACCCGATCGCTTAGAAAAGTCATAGCACACCTCTCCTCAATGAGCCGGTCGATTTGACACTTCACTCAGGGGTCTGTGACAAACGGTGCGGGGCGAGTTTCGCGCCAAACTTTTGTCCGGAATAATAAGAAAAATAATAATAATAATAATAATAAGTATGAGCAATAACAATAGTGATGCCTTGCTTTCAGCAAGCACCACTAACTAGAATGTACATTTCCTGAAGAAAATGTGAAATGGTGCTTGCAGTGGCAAAACTCTCCACTCGCTTGCTAGGGTGTTGTACATGATTGCATACGAGCCAACAACCATGTCTGTACGATGTTGTGGAGCTGAAATATGGCTTCTATATGTTGCAATATGGTTGCTAGGTGGCTCTAAATGGTTGCTAGGGTGTGAATACACAGTTACCATGGTGATATTTACAGACTGTTTTACAACTGAAACTAATGAGCCAACCCCCATCTCTATACAATATTCTGATGCAGAGATGTAGGTCTTGTAAAATGGTTGCTAGGGTACTCTGTTTGGTTGCTATGGAGTTGCTTGGCAGCTGCTGATGATGAAACTGCAAAGGCTTCTTGTCAGTATGAATGATATAAACCAACTCCCATCTCTATACGATGTTCTGATGCAGAGATATACGTTTTGCTAAACGGTTGCTAGGGTACTCTGTTTGGTTGCTAGGGAGTAGCGTGGCAGCTGCCAATCATGAAACTCCAAAGGCTGCTTGTCAGTATGAATGATATAATCCAACTCTCATGCCTCTGCGACATACAGAATGGAAGATATCCCTCTTTGGATATTGGTTGCTAGGGTACTCTGTTTGGTTGCTAGGGAGTGGCTTGTCAGCTGCCAATCATGAAACTCCAAAGGCTGCTTGTCAGTATGAATGATATAAACCAACTCCCATGCCTCTGCGACATTCAGAATGGAAGATATGCCTCTTTGGGTTTTGGTTGCTAGGGTACTCTGTTTGGTTGCTATGGAGTTACTTGGCAGCTGCCAATGATGCAATTCCAAAGGCTTCTTGTCACTATGAATGATATAAACCAACTCCCATGCCTCTGTGACATTCAGAATGGAAGATATCCCTCTTTGGATTTTGGTTGCTAGGATACTCTGTTTGGTTGCTAGGGAGTGGCTTGGCAGCTGCCACTGATGAAACTGCAAAGGCTTCTTGTCATTATGAATTATATAAACCAACTCCCATGCCTCTGTGACATTCAGAATGGAAGATATCCCTCTTTGTATTTTGGTTGCTAGGGTACTCTGTTGGTTGCTAGGGAGTGGCTTGGCAGCTGCCAATCATGAAACTTCAAAGGCTGCTTGTCAGTATGAATGATATAAACCAACTCCAATCTCTATACGATGTTCTGATACAGAGATATTCGTTTTGCTAGACGGTTGCTAGGGTACTCTGTTTGGTTGCTAGGGAGTGGCTTGGCAGTTGCCAATGATGCAATTCCAAAGGCTTCTTGTCACTATGAATGATATAAACCATCTCCCATTTCTCTGTGACATTCAGAATGGCAGATATCCCTCTTTGGATTTTGGTTGCTAAGGTACTCTGTTTGGTTGCTATAGAGTGGCTTGGCAGATGCAAATTTTGAAACTGCAAAAGCTTCTTGTCACTATGAATGATATAAACCAACTCCCATGCCTCTGTGATATTCATAATGGAAGATATCCCTCTTTGGATTTTGGTTGCTAAGGTGTTCGACAATGGTTGCTAGGGAGGGGCTAAGAAGTGTTGAGGTGATTTATGATTGGCTGTTTGCTGCCACGAGTCAAATGAGACCACCCCCATGTTTCTATGACAATTCAGTCTGGAGATATCTCTTTGAACTCTTTCAATGGAAGTCTATGGAACTTGTTGCTAAGGGGCTCTAAATGGTTGCTAGGGCGTGGCTTGATAGCTTCACAATGATCCTGAGAGACTGATTGGTCGTCTGAGTAAAATGAGCTCGCCCCCTTGTCTCTATGACACTGTGATCAGGAGCTATGTTCAATACAAAATCCCTATGCAATTTACCATAGTAGGAAAAGCATGTGAGTTTCACAGGATGTTCCTTCCCCATAGTAAGTCAATGGGGCAACTTTGGGCAGCTTCTGCCCCCCAGGGCTACAACTTTTACCCCATTGTGAGGTATGTTCTTACAGAGCCTGTCAGCCTCTTCAAATGTGGCAAATCACAAGTTTATGTGAAATCCTCGCTCTGAGCTAGGAGTCGTCAAAGTTTGTCGCAATGTTAAGTCTATGGGACTTTTTTGGCCGCTTTTTCGCCCCTGGGGCAAACATCGCACCCCCGATCGCTTATAAAAGTCATAGCACACCTCTCCTCAATGAGCCGGTCGATTTGACACCTCACTCAGGGGTCTGAGACAAACGGTGCGGGACGAGTTACGCGCCAAACTTTGTCCAGAATAAAAATAAGAATAATAATAAGTATGCAAGAGAACACTAATGATGCCTTGCTTTCAGCAAGCACCATTAATAAGTATGCAAGAGAACACTAATGATGCCTTGCTTTCAGCAAGCACCATTAATAAGTATGCAAGAGAACACTAATGATGCCTTGCTTTCAGCAAGCACCATTAATAACTAGAATGTACATTTCCTGAAGAAAATGTGAAGTGGTGCTTGCAGTGGCAAAACTCGCCACTGGGCAGATGCTAACACAATTAACATGTTGTGATACCACGATATACCACGTTTTAACATTATTTACCACAATTTACCATGTTTATAAGATGATTTACTACGATTTACCACATTCCAGCATGATTTACTATGATTAACATGTTGTTAGAATGATGCTAGCATGATTAGCATGTTGGTTGGATGATGCTAGCATGATTAGCATGTTGGTAACATGCTTTTAACAAGATGCTAGCATGATTAGCATTTTGCTAGCATGTTTTTAGCTAGATGCTAAGATGATTAGCATGTTGCTAGCATTATGCTAGCTTGATTAGCATGTTGCTAGCATTATGCTAGCTTGATTAGCATGTTGCTAGCATAATGCTAGCATGATTAGCATGATGCTAGCTTGATTAGCATGTTGTAGCATAATGCTAGCATGATTAGCATAATGCTAGCATGATTAGCATGTTGCTAGCTTGATTAGCATGTGGCTAGCATAATGCTAGCATGATTAGCATGTTGCTAGCATTATGCTAGCATGATTAGCATGTTGCTAGCATGATGCTAGCTTGATTAGCATGTTACTAGCATCATGCTAGCTTGATTAGCATGTTGTTAGCATGATGCTAGCATGATTAGCATGTTGCTAGCATGTTTTTAGCAAGATGCTGTTGCCAGGTGGTTGCTAGGGTGTTCTGGGTGGTTGCTATGGTGTTGCTAGGCAGTTGCTAAGGTTGCTAGGCAGTTGCTAGGGTATTCTTGGTGGTTGCTAGGCAGTTGCTAGGGCGTTGCTAGGTGGTTGCTAGGGTGTTCTGGGTGGTTGCTATGGTGTTGCTAGGCAGTTGCTATGGTATTCTGGGTGGATGCTAGGGCATTGCTAGGGTGTTCTGGGTGGTTGCTAGGCAGTTGTTAGGTGTTCTGGGTGGTTGCTAGGCAGTTGCTAGGTGTTCTGGGTGGTTGCTAGGCAGTTGCTAGGGTGTTCTGGGTGGTTGCTAGGGTGTTCTGGGTGGTTGCTAGGGTGTTCATTGGTCGTTGCTAGGCAGTTGCTAGGGTGTTCTGGGTGGTTGCTATGGTGTTGCTAGGCTTTTGCTATGGTATTCTGGGTGGATGCTAGGGCGTTGCTAGGCAGTTGCTAGGGTGTTCTGGGTGGTTGCTAAGCAGTTGCTAGGTGTTCTGGGTGGTTGCTAGGCAGCTGCTAGGGTGTTCTGGGTGGTTGCTATGGTGTTTTTGGTGGTTACTAGAGCGTTTCTAGATGTTGCTAGGGTGTTCAGGGTGGTTGGTAAGGTATTTTTGGTAGTTGCTATGGTGTTCCAAAGGGGTTAGTAGTTGTCAAAGATGGTTACTATGGAGCTGTGCGAACATCGTACACCCGATCGCTTAGAAAAGTCATAGCACACCTCTCCTCAATGAGCCGGTCGATTTGACACTTCACTCAGGGGTCTGTGACAAACGGTGCGGGGCGAGTTTCGCGCCAAACTTTTGTCCGGAATAATAAGAAAAATAATAATAATAATAATAATAAGTATGAGCAATAACAATAGTGATGCCTTGCTTTCAGCAAGCACCACTAACTAGAATGTACATTTCCTGAAGAAAATGTGAAATGGTGCTTGCAGTGGCAAAACTCTCCACTCGCTTGCTAGGGTGTTGTACATGATTGCATACGAGCCAACAACCATGTCTGTACGATGTTGTGGAGCTGAAATATGGCTTCTATATGTTGCAATATGGTTGCTAAGTGGCTCTAAATGGTTGCTAGGGTGTGAATACACAGTTACCATGGTGATATTTACAGACTGTTTTACAACTGAAACTAATGAGCCAACCCCCATCTCTATACAATATTCTGATGCAGAGATGTAGGTCTTGTAAAATGGTTGCTAGGGTACTCTGTTTGGTTGCTATGGAGTTGCTTGGCAGCTGCTGATGATGAAACTGCAAAGGCTTCTTGTCAGTATGAATGATATAAACCAACTCCCATCTCTATACGATGTTCTGATGCAGAGATATACGTTTTGCTAAACGGTTGCTAGGGTACTCTGTTTGGTTGCTAGGGAGTAGCGTGGCAGCTGCCAATCATGAAACTCCAAAGGCTGCTTGTCAGTATGAATGATATAATCCAACTCTCATGCCTCTGCGACATACAGAATGGAAGATATCCCTCTTTGGATATTGGTTGCTAGGGTACTCTGTTTGGTTGCTAGGGAGTGGCTTGTCAGCTGCCAATCATGAAACTCCAAAGGCTGCTTGTCAGTATGAATGATATAAACCAACTCCCATGCCTCTGCGACATTCAGAATGGAAGATATGCCTCTTTGGGTTTTGGTTGCTAGGGTACTCTGTTTGGTTGCTATGGAGTTACTTGGCAGCTGCCAATGATGCAATTCCAAAGGCTTCTTGTCACTATGAATGATATAAACCAACTCCCATGCCTCTGTGACATTCAGAATGGAAGATATCCCTCTTTGGATTTTGGTTGCTAGGATACTCTGTTTGGTTGCTAGGGAGTGGCTTGGCAGCTGCCACTGATGAAACTGCAAAGGCTTCTTGTCATTATGAATTATATAAACCAACTCCCATGCCTCTGTGACATTCAGAATGGAAGATATCCCTCTTTGTATTTTGGTTGCTAGGGTACTCTGTTGGTTGCTAGGGAGTGGCTTGGCAGCTGCCAATCATGAAACTTCAAAGGCTGCTTGTCAGTATGAATGATATAAACCAACTCCAATCTCTATACGATGTTCTGATACAGAGATATTCGTTTTGCTAGACGGTTGCTAGGGTACTCTGTTTGGTTGCTAGGGAGTGGCTTGGCAGTTGCCAATGATGCAATTCCAAAGGCTTCTTGTCACTATGAATGATATAAACCATCTCCCATTTCTCTGTGACATTCAGAATGGCAGATATCCCTCTTTGGATTTTGGTTGCTAAGGTACTCTGTTTGGTTGCTATAGAGTGGCTTGGCAGATGCAAATTTTGAAACTGCAAAAGCTTCTTGTCACTATGAATGATATAAACCAACTCCCATGCCTCTGTGATATTCATAATGGAAGATATCCCTCTTTGGATTTTGGTTGCAAAGGTGTTCGACAATGGTTGCTAGGGAGGGGCTAAGAAGTGTTGAGGTGATTCATGATTGGCTGTTTGCTGCCACGAGTCAAATGAGACCACCCCCATGTTTCTATGACAATTCAGTCTGGAGATATCTCTTTGAACTCTTTCAATGGAAGTCTATGGAACTTGTTGCTAAGGGGCTCTAAATGGTTGCTAGGGCGTGGCTTGATAGCTTCACAATGATCCTGAGAGACTGATTGGTCGTCTGAGTAAAATGAGCTCGCCCCCTTGTCTCTATGACACTGTGATCAGGAGCTATGTTCAATACAAAATCCCTATGCAATTTACCATAGTAGGAAAAGCATGTGAGTTTCACAGGATGTTCCTTCCCCATAGTAAGTCAATGGGGCAACTTTGGGCAGCTTCTGCCCCCCAGGGCTACAACTTTTACCCCATTGTGAGGTATGTTCTTACAGAGCCTGTCAGCCTCTTCAAATGTGGCAAATCACAAGTTTATGTGAAATCCTCGCTCTGAGCTAGGAGTCGTCAAAGTTTGTCGCAATGTTAAGTCTATGGGACTTTTTTGGCCGCTTTTTCGCCCCTGGGGCAAACATCGCACCCCCGATCGCTTATAAAAGTCATAGCACACCTCTCCTCAATGAGCCGGTCGATTTGACACCTCACTCAGGGGTCTGAGACAAACGGTGCGGGACGAGTTACGCGCCAAACTTTGTCCAGAATAAAAATAAGAATAATAACTAGAATGTACATTTCCTGAAGAAAATGTGAAATGGTGCTTGCAGTGGCAAAACTCTCCACTCGGTTGCTAGGGTGTTGTACATGATTGCATACGAGCCAACAACCATGTCTGTACGATGTTGTGGAGCTGAAATATGGCTTCTATATGTTGCAATATGGTTGCTAGGTGGCTCTAAATGGTTGCTAGGGTGTGAATACACAGTTACCATGGTGATATTTACAGACTGTTTTACAACTGAAACTAATGAGCCAACCCCCATCTCTATACAATATTCTGATGCAGAGATGTAGGTCTTGTAAAATGGTTGCTAGGGTACTCTGTTTGGTTGCTATGGAGTTGCTTGGCAGCTGCTGATGATGAAACTGCAAAGGCTTCTTGTCAGTATGAATGATATAAACCAACTCCCATCTCTATACGATGTTCTGATGCAGAGATATACGTTTTGCTAAACGGTTGCTAGGGTACTCTGTTTGGTTGCTAGGGAGTAGCGTGGCAGCTGCCAATCATGAAACTCCAAAGGCTGCTTGTCAGTATGAATGATATAATCCAACTCTCATGCCTCTGCGACATACAGAATGGAAGATATCCCTCTTTGGATATTGGTTGCTAGGGTACTCTGTTTGGTTGCTAGGGAGTGGCTTGTCAGCTGCCAATCATGAAACTCCAAAGGCTGCTTGTCAGTATGAATGATATAAACCAACTCCCATGCCTCTGCGACATTCAGAATGGAAGATATGCCTCTTTGGGTTTTGGTTGCTAGGGTACTCTGTTTGGTTGCTATGGAGTTACTTGGCAGCTGCCAATGATGCAATTCCAAAGGCTTCTTGTCACTATGAATGATATAAACCAACTCCCATGCCTCTGTGACATTCAGAATGGAAGATATCCCTCTTTGGATTTTGGTTGCTAGGATACTCTGTTTGGTTGCTAGGGAGTGGCTTGGCAGCTGCCACTGATGAAACTGCAAAGGCTTCTTGTCATTATGAATTATATAAACCAACTCCCATGCCTCTGTGACATTCAGAATGGAAGATATCCCTCTTTGTATTTTGGTTGCTAGGGTACTCTGTTGGTTGCTAGGGAGTGGCTTGGCAGCTGCCAATCATGAAACTTCAAAGGCTGCTTGTCAGTATGAATGATATAAACCAACTCCAATCTCTATACGATGTTCTGATACAGAGATATTCGTTTTGCTAGACGGTTGCTAGGGTACTCTGTTTGGTTGCTAGGGAGTGGCTTGGCAGTTGCCAATGATGCAATTCCAAAGGCTTCTTGTCACTATGAATGATATAAACCATCTCCCATTTCTCTGTGACATTCAGAATGGCAGATATCCCTCTTTGGATTTTGGTTGCTAAGGTACTCTGTTTGGTTGCTATAGAGTGGCTTGGCAGATGCAAATTTTGAAACTGCAAAAGCTTCTTGTCACTATGAATGATATAAACCAACTCCCATGCCTCTGTGATATTCATAATGGAAGATATCCCTCTTTGGATTTTGGTTGCAAAGGTGTTCGACAATGGTTGCTAGGGAGGGGCTAAGAAGTGTTGAGGTGATTCATGATTGGCTGTTTGCTGCCACGAGTCAAATGAGACCACCCCCATGTTTCTATGACAATTCAGTCTGGAGATATCTCTTTGAACTCTTTCAATGGAAGTCTATGGAACTTGTTGCTAAGGGGCTCTAAATGGTTGCTAGGGCGTGGCTTGATAGCTTCACAATGATCCTGAGAGACTGATTGGTCGTCTGAGTAAAATGAGCTCGCCCCCTTGTCTCTATGACACTGTGATCAGGAGCTATGTTCAATACAAAATCCCTATGCAATTTACCATAGTAGGAAAAGCATGTGAGTTTCACAGGATGTTCCTTCCCCATAGTAAGTCAATGGGGCAACTTTGGGCAGCTTCTGCCCCCCAGGGCTACAACTTTTACCCCATTGTGAGGTATGTTCTTACAGAGCCTGTCAGCCTCTTCAAATGTGGCAAATCACAAGTTTATGTGAAATCCTCGCTCTGAGCTAGGAGTCGTCAAAGTTTGTCGCAATGTTAAGTCTATGGGACTTTTTTGGCCGCTTTTTCGCCCCTGGGGCAAACATCGCACCCCCGATCGCTTATAAAAGTCATAGCACACCTCTCCTCAATGAGCCGGTCGATTTGACACCTCACTCAGGGGTCTGAGACAAACGGTGCGGGACGAGTTACGCGCCAAACTTTGTCCAGAATAAAAATAAGAATAATAACTAGAATGTACATTTCCTGAAGAAAATGTGAAATGGTGCTTGCAGTGGCAAAACTCTCCACTCGGTTGCTAGGGTGTTGTACATGATTGCATACGAGCCAACAACCATGTCTGTACGATGTTGTGGAGCTGAAATATGGCTTCTATATGTTGCAATATGGTTGCTAGGTGGCTCTAAATGGTTGCTAGGGTGTGAATACACAGTTACCATGGTGATATTTACAGACTGTTTTACAACTGAAACTAATGAGCCAACCCCCATCTCTATACAATATTCTGATGCAGAGATGTAGGTCTTGTAAAATGGTTGCTAGGGTACTCTGTTTGGTTGCTATGGAGTTGCTTGGCAGCTGCTGATGATGAAACTGCAAAGGCTTCTTGTCAGTATGAATGATATAAACCAACTCCCATCTCTATACGATGTTCTGATGCAGAGATATACGTTTTGCTAAACGGTTGCTAGGGTACTCTGTTTGGTTGCTAGGGAGTAGCGTGGCAGCTGCCAATCATGAAACTCCAAAGGCTGCTTGTCAGTATGAATGATATAATCCAACTCTCATGCCTCTGCGACATACAGAATGGAAGATATCCCTCTTTGGATATTGGTTGCTAGGGTACTCTGTTTGGTTGCTAGGGAGTGGCTTGTCAGCTGCCAATCATGAAACTCCAAAGGCTGCTTGTCAGTATGAATGATATAAACCAACTCCCATGCCTCTGCGACATTCAGAATGGAAGATATGCCTCTTTGGGTTTTGGTTGCTAGGGTACTCTGTTTGGTTGCTATGGAGTTACTTGGCAGCTGCCAATGATGCAATTCCAAAGGCTTCTTGTCACTATGAATGATATAAACCAACTCCCATGCCTCTGTGACATTCAGAATGGAAGATATCCCTCTTTGGATTTTGGTTGCTAGGATACTCTGTTTGGTTGCTAGGGAGTGGCTTGGCAGCTGCCACTGATGAAACTGCAAAGGCTTCTTGTCATTATGAATTATATAAACCAACTCCCATGCCTCTGTGACATTCAGAATGGAAGATATCCCTCTTTGTATTTTGGTTGCTAGGGTACTCTGTTGGTTGCTAGGGAGTGGCTTGGCAGCTGCCAATCATGAAACTTCAAAGGCTGCTTGTCAGTATGAATGATATAAACCAACTCCAATCTCTATACGATGTTCTGATACAGAGATATTCGTTTTGCTAGACGGTTGCTAGGGTACTCTGTTTGGTTGCTAGGGAGTGGCTTGGCAGTTGCCAATGATGCAATTCCAAAGGCTTCTTGTCACTATGAATGATATAAACCATCTCCCATTTCTCTGTGACATTCAGAATGGCAGATATCCCTCTTTGGATTTTGGTTGCTAAGGTACTCTGTTTGGTTGCTATAGAGTGGCTTGGCAGATGCAAATTTTGAAACTGCAAAAGCTTCTTGTCACTATGAATGATATAAACCAACTCCCATGCCTCTGTGATATTCATAATGGAAGATATCCCTCTTTGGATTTTGGTTGCAAAGGTGTTCGACAATGGTTGCTAGGGAGGGGCTAAGAAGTGTTGAGGTGATTCATGATTGGCTGTTTGCTGCCACGAGTCAAATGAGACCACCCCCATGTTTCTATGACAATTCAGTCTGGAGATATCTCTTTGAACTCTTTCAATGGAAGTCTATGGAACTTGTTGCTAAGGGGCTCTAAATGGTTGCTAGGGCGTGGCTTGATAGCTTCACAATGATCCTGAGAGACTGATTGGTCGTCTGAGTAAAATGAGCTCGCCCCCTTGTCTCTATGACACTGTGATCAGGAGCTATGTTCAATACAAAATCCCTATGCAATTTACCATAGTAGGAAAAGCATGTGAGTTTCACAGGATGTTCCTTCCCCATAGTAAGTCAATGGGGCAACTTTGGGCAGCTTCTGCCCCCCAGGGCTACAACTTTTACCCCATTGTGAGGTATGTTCTTACAGAGCCTGTCAGCCTCTTCAAATGTGGCAAATCACAAGTTTATGTGAAATCCTCGCTCTGAGCTAGGAGTCGTCAAAGTTTGTCGCAATGTTAAGTCTATGGGACTTTTTTGGCCGCTTTTTCGCCCCTGGGGCAAACATCGCACCCCCGATCGCTTATAAAAGTCATAGCACACCTCTCCTCAATGAGCCGGTCGATTTGACACCTCACTCAGGGGTCTGAGACAAACGGTGCGGGACGAGTTACGCGCCAAACTTTGTCCAGAATAAAAATAAGAATAATAATAAGTATGCAAGAGAACACTAATGATGCCTTGCTTTCAGCAAGCACCATTAATAAGTATGCAAGAGAACACTAATGATGCCTTGCTTTCAGCAAGCACCATTAATAAGTATGCAAGAGAACACTAATGATGCCTTGCTTTCAGCAAGCACCATTAATAACTAGAATGTACATTTCCTGAAGAAAATGTGAAGTGGTGCTTGCAGTGGCAAAACTCGCCACTGGGCAGATGCTAACACAATTAACATGTTGTGATACCACGATATACCACGTTTTAACATTATTTACCACAATTTACCATGTTTATAAGATGATTTACTACGATTTACCACATTCCAGCATGATTTACTATGATTAACATGTTGTTAGAATGATGCTAGCAGGATTAGCATGTTGCTAGCATGATTAGCATGTTGGTTGGATGATGCTAGCATGATTAGCATGTTGGTAACATGCTTTTAACAAGATGCTAGCATGATTAGCATTTTGCTAGCATGTTTTTAGCTAGATGCTAAGATGATTAGCATGTTGCTAGCATTATGCTAGCTTGATTAGCATGTTGCTAGCTTGATTAGCATGTGGCTAGCATAATGCTAGCATGATTAGCATGTTGCTAGCATTATGCTAGCATGATTAGCATGTTGCTAGCATGATGCTAGCTTGATTAGCATGTTACTAGCATCATGCTAGCTTGATTAGCATGTTGTTAGCATGATGCTAGCATGATTAGCATGTTGCTAGCATGTTTTTAGCAAGATGCTGTTGCCAGGTGGTTGCTAGGGTGTTCTGGGTGGTTGCTATGGTGTTGCTAGGCAGTTGCTAAGGTTGCTAGGCAGTTGCTAGGGTATTCTTGGTGGTTGCTAGGCAGTTGCTAGGGCGTTGCTAGGTGGTTGCTAGGGTGTTCTGGGTGGTTGCTATGGTGTTGCTAGGCAGTTGCTATGGTATTCTGGGTGGATGCTAGGGCATTGCTAGGGTGTTCTGGGTGGTTGCTAGGCAGTTGTTAGGTGTTCTGGGTGGTTGCTAGGCAGTTGCTAGGTGTTCTGGGTGGTTGCTAGGCAGTTGCTAGGGTGTTCTGGGTGGTTGCTAGGGTGTTCTGGGTGGTTGCTAGGGTGTTCATTGGTCGTTGCTAGGCAGTTGCTAGGGTGTTCTGGGTGGTTGCTATGGTGTTGCTAGGCTTTTGCTATGGTATTCTGGGTGGATGCTAGGGCGTTGCTAGGCAGTTGCTAGGGTGTTCTGGGTGGTTGCTAAGCAGTTGCTAGGTGTTCTGGGTGGTTGCTAGGCAGTTGCTAGGGTGTTCTGGGTGGTTGCTATGGTGTTTTTGGTGGTTACTAGAGCGTTTCTAGATGTTGCTAGGGTGTTCAGGGTGGTTGGTAAGGTATTTTTGGTAGTTGCTATGGTGTTCCAAAGGGGTTAGTAGTTGTCAAAGATGGTTACTATGGAGTTTTTATAGAGTTATTAAAATCTTTAATAACGAGTTTCTTCAGTACGGCCTGCGGCCTGCGGCCTCGTGCCTATGGCCGAATAGGCACAAGCATGGAGCAATATCGCAAGGCCACGAGTGTTATATTGCGTTAAAAAATACAAAAAAATGTAAAAAACATTTTTTTTTGTTTAGGGTGGTTGCTAGGGAGCTCTTAGTGGTTGCTAGGGTGCTGAAACTGGTTGCTAGGGTGTGGCTATGAAGATTTTAGGCCATTACTTATTGGCTGCTTGATAATATAAATCCTCTGAGGGAGAGAGAGAGGGAGAGACGCAGGGGTGTCAGGCCCTTTGGAGTCTGTGTGTGTGAAAACGTCGGTTGGGATTCAAATATTTTTAGAACTCCCAATGTAAAGTCAATGGGACTTTTTTGGCCGCTTTTTCGTCCGCTGTGCGAACATCGTACACCCGATCGCTTAGAAAAGTCATAGCACACCTCTCCTCAATGAGGCGGTCGATTTGACACCTCACTCAGGGGTCTGAGACAAACGATGCGGGGAGCATTACGCGCCAAACTTTGTCCAGAATAATAATAAGAAGAACTAGAATGTACATTTCCTGAAGAAAATGTGAAGTGGTGCTTGCAGTGGCAAAATTCGGCACTCGGTTGCTAGGGTGTTGTACATGATCGCATACGAGCCAACAACCATGTCTGTACGCTGTTGTGGAGCTGAAATATGGCTTCTTTATGTTGCAATATGGTTGCTAGGTGGCTGTAAACGGTTGCTAGGGTGTGAATACAAAGTTACCATGGTGAAATTTACAGACTGTTTCCCAACCAAAACTAAAGAGCCAACCCCCATCTCTATATGATGTTCTGATGCAGAGACATGGGTCTTGATAAACGGTTGCTAGGGTCCTCTGTTTGGTTGCCAGGGAGTGACTTGGCAGATACCAATGATGAAACTGCAAAGGCTTCTTGTCACTCTGAATGATATAAACCAACTCCCATGCCTCTATGACATTCAGAATGGAAGATATCCCTCCTTGGATTTTGGTTGCTAGGGTACTCTGTTTGGTTGCTAGAGAGTGGCTTGGCAGCTGCCAATGATGGAATTCCAAAGGCTTCTTGTCAGTATGAATGATATAAACCAACTCCCATGCCTGTGTGACATTCAGAAAGGAAGATATTCCTCTTTGGAATTTGGTTGCTAGGGTACTCTGTTTGGTTGATATGGAGTTGCTTGGCAGCTGCCAATCATGAAACACCAAAGGCTTCTTGTCAATATGAATGATATAAACCAACTCCCATGCCTCTGTGACAGTCAGAATGGAAGATATCCCTCTCTGGAGTTTGGTTGCTAGGGTCCTCTGTTTGGTTGCTATGGAGTGGCTTGGCAGCTGTTAATGATGAAACTGCATAAGTTTCTTGTCAGTATGAATGAAAATAAACCAACTCCCATCTCTATACGATGTTCTGATGCAGAGATATAGGTCTTGCTAAACGGTTGCTAGGGTACTCTGTTTGGTTGCTAGGGAGTGGCTTGGCAGCTGCCAATGATGAAATTAAAAAGGCTTCTTGTCACTATGAATGATAAAAAACCAACTCCCATGCATCTGTGACATACAGAATGGAAGATATCCCTCTTTGGATTTTTGTTGCTAGGGTACTCTGTTTGGTTGCTAGGGAGTAGCTTGGCAGCTGCCAACCATAAAACTCCAGAGGCTGCTTGTCAGTTTGAATGATATAAACCAACTCCCAGCTCTATACGATGTTCTGATACAGAGAAATTATTTTTGCTAAATGGTTGCTAGGGTACTCTGTTTGGTTGCTAGGGAGTGGCTTGGCAGCTGCCAGTGATGAAACTGCAAAGGCTTCTTGTCACTATGAATGATATAAACCAACTCCCATTTCTTTGTGACATTCAAAATGGAAGATAACCCTCTTTGGATTTTGGTTGCTAGGGTACTCTGTTTGGTTGCTATGGAGTGGCTTGGCAGCTGCCAATAATGAAACTCCAAAGGCTGGTTGTCAGTATGAATGAAACAAACCAACTCCCATGCCTCTGTGACATTCAGAATGGAAGATATCCCTCTTTGCATTTTGGTTGCTAGGGTACTCTGTTTGGTTGCTATGGAGTTGTTTGGCAGCTGCTAATGATGAAACTGTAAAGGCTTATTGTCAGTATGAATGATATAAACCAACTCCCATGCCTGTGTGACATTCAGAAAGGAAGATATTCCTCTTTGGAATTTGGTTGCTAGGGTACTCTGTTTGGTTGATATGGAGTTGCTTGGCAGCTGCCAATCATGAAACACCAAAGGCTTCTTGTCAATATGAATGATATAAACCAACTCCCATGCCTCTGTGACAGTCAGAATGGAAGATATCCCTCTCTGGAGTTTGGTTGCTAGGGTCCTCTGTTTGGTTGCTATGGAGTGGCTTGGCAGCTGTTAATGATGAAACTGCATAAGTTTCTTGTCAGTATGAATGAAAATAAACCAACTCCCATCTCTATACGATGTTCTGATGCAGAGATATAGGTCTTGCTAAACGGTTGCTAGGGTACTCTGTTTGGTTGCTAGGGAGTGGCTTGGCAGCTGCCAATGATGAAATTAAAAAGGCTTCTTGTCACTATGAATGATAAAAAACCAACTCCCATGCATCTGTGACATACAGAATGGAAGATATCCCTCTTTGGATTTTTGTTGCTAGGGTACTCTGTTTGGTTGCTAGGGAGTAGCTTGGCAGCTGCCAACCATAAAACTCCAGAGGCTGCTTGTCAGTTTGAATGATATAAACCAACTCCCAGCTCTATACAATGTTCTGATACAGAGAAATTATTTTTGCTAAATGGTTGCTAGGGTACTCTGTTTGGTTGCTAGGGAGTGGCTTGGCAGCTGCCAGTGATGAAACTGCAAAGGCTTCTTGTCACTATGAATGATATAAACCAACTCCCATTTCTTTGTGACATTCAAAATGGAAGATAACCCTCTTTGGATTTTGGTTGCTAGGGTACTCTGTTTGGTTGCTATGGAGTGGCTTGGCAGCTGCCAATAATGAAACTCCAAAGGCTGGTTGTCAGTATGAATGAAACAAACCAACTCCCATGCCTCTGTGACATTCAGAATGGAAGATATCCCTCTTTGCATTTTGGTTGCTAGGGTACTCTGTTTGGTTGCTATGGAGTTGTTTGGCAGCTGCTAATGATGAAACTCTAAAGGCTTATTGTCAGTATGAATGATATAAACCAACTCCCATCTCTATACGATGTTCTGATGCGGAGATATAGGTCTTGCAAAACGGTTGCTAGGGTACTCAAGTTTGGTTGCTATGGAGTGGCTTGGCAGCTGCCAATGATGAAACTGAAAAGGCTTTGTGTCACTATGAATGATATAAACCAACTCCCAGCTCTATACGATGTTCTGATACAGAGAAATTATTTTTGCTAAATGGTTGCTAGGGTACTCTGTTTGGTTGCTAGGGAGTGGCTTGGCAGCTGCCAGTGATGAAACTGCAAAGGCTTCTTGTCACTATGAATGATATAAACCAACTCCCATTTCTTTGTGACATTCAAAATGGAAGATAACCCTCTTTGGATTTTGGTTGCTAGGGTACTCTGTTTGGTTGCTATGGAGTGGCTTGGCAGCTGCCAATAATGAAACTCCAAAGGCTGGTTGTCAGTATGAATGAAACAAACCAACTCCCATGCCTCTGTGACATTCAGAATGGAAGATATCCCTCTTTGCATTTTGGTTGCTAGGTTATTCTGGGTGGTTGCTATGGTGTTAATAGGCGGGTGCTAGGGTATTCTTGGTGGTTGCTAGGTCGTTGCTAGGCAGTTGCTAGGGTATTCTGGGTGGTTGCTATGGTGTTGCTAGGCAGTTGCTAGGGTATTCTGGGTGGTTGCTAGGCAGTTGCTAGGGTATTCTAGGTGGTTGCTAGGACGTTGCTAGGCAGTTGCTAGGGTGTTCTGGGTGGTTCTTATGGTGTTGCTAGGCGGTTGCTAGGGTATTATGGGTGGTTGCTAGGCGGTTGCTAGGGTATTCTTGGTGGTTGCTATGGTGTTGCTAGGCGGTTGCTAGGGTATACTGGGTGGTTGCTAGGCGGTTGCTAGGGTATTCTTGGTGGTTTCTAGGGCGTTGCTAGGTGGTTGCTAGGCTGTTCTGGGTGGTTGCTATGGTGTTGCTAGGCGGTTGTTAGGGTATTCTGGGTGGTTGCTATGGTGTTGCTAGGGTATTCTGGGTGGTTGCTAGGCAGTTGCTAGGGTATTCTGGGTGGTTGCTAGGGCGTTGCTAGGCAGTTGCTAGGGTGTTCTGGGTGTTTGCTATGGTGTTGCTAGGCAGTTGCTATGGTATTTTGGGTGGATGCTAGGGCGTTGCTAGGCAGTTGCTAGGGTGTTCTGGGTGGTTGCTAGGCAGTTGCTAGGTGTTCTGGGGGGTTGCTAGACAGTTGCTAGGGTGTTCTGGGTAGTCGCTACGGTATTTTTGGTGGTTACTAGAGCATTTCTAGACATTGCTAGGGTGTTCAGGATGGTTGCTAAGGTATTTTTGTTAGTTGCTATGGTGTTACTAGGTAGTTGGTAGTTGTCAAATATGGTTACTATGGAGTTTTTATAGAGTTCTTAAAATCTTTAATAACGAGTGCGTTCAGTACGGCACTCGGCCTGCGGCCTCGTGCCTATGGTCGAATAGGCACAAGCATGGAGCGATATCGCAAGGCCACGAGTGTAATATTGCTTTAAAAAATAAAAAAAATGTAAAAAAATGTTTTTTTTGGTTTAGGGTGGTTGCTAGGGAGCTCTTAGTGGTTGCTAGGGTGCTGAAACTGGTTGCTAGGGTGTGGCTATGAAGATTTTAGGCCATTACTTATTGGCTGCTTGATAATATAAATCCTCTGAGGGAGAGAGAGAGGGAGAGACGCAGGGGTGTCAGGCCCTTTGGAGTCTGTGTGTGTGAAAACGTCGGTTGGGATTCAAATATTTTTAGAACTCCCAATGTAAAGTCAATGGGGATTTTTTGGCCGCTTTTTCGTCCGCTGTGCGAACATCGTACACCCGATCGCTTAGAAAAGTCATAGCACACCTCTCCTCAATGAGCCGGTCGATTTGACACCTCACTCAGGGGTCTGTGACAAACGGTGCGGGGCGAGTTACGCGCCAAACTTTGTGTGGAATAAGTATGAGCAATAACAATAGTGTTGCTTTGAAAAGCACCACTAATAATAATAATAAGAATAATAAGTATGAGCAATAACAATAGTGATGCCTTGCTTTCAGCAAGCACCACTAATAATAATAATAAGAATAATAAGTATGAGCAATAACAATAGTGATGCCTTGCTTTCAGCAAGCACCACTAATAATAAGTATGAGCAATAACAATAGTGATGCTTTCAAAAAAGCACCACTAATAATAAGAATAATAAGTATGAGCAATAACAATAGTGATGCCTTGCTTTCAGCAAGCACCACTAATTATAAAAAGAATAATAAGTATGAGCAATAACAATAGTGATGCTTTTAAAAAAGCACCACTAATAATAAGTTTAAATAGGATTTCAGTAAGTTGGCTCTCTCAAGCCAACTTAATAATCCTACCGAAAACAATAGGGCCTTCGCCCATTCAGGGCTTGGGCCCTAATAATCCTAACGAAAACAATAGGGCCTTCGCCCTTTCAGGGCTTGGGCCCTAATAACAAATAATCCTAACGAAAACAATAGGGCCTTCGCCCTTTCAGGGCTTGGGCCCTAATAATAATAATCCTACCGAAAACAATAGGGCCTTCGCCCTTTCAGGGCTTGGGCCCTAATAATAATCCTACCGAAAACAATAGGGCCTTCGCCCTTTCAGGGCTTGGGCCCTAAAAACACCCTTATTGTGTTGATAGAGTGAACCTTTCGCTGATTGTTTACAGTTTAACAGAAGATACTCCAATAATTTGCACAAAGCATCATAGGGCGTAGGAAAAAAAGTGGATAAAGACCTTTTGTGCAATGGAAAGCTTCTGAGGAAGTTAACGTTTTTTCAAGGAACAAAAGATAGCAATAAAGAAAATTTATTTTTAATAGTCATTTCATAAAGTCTGTAAAAATGCACACTTTTTTTGGCCACCAATAAATATGGGCGCTGAGATATGATGCTGCACTCAATATTTTAATAAATAATAAATTATAAATATGGAAGTTTACTCCTCCTGTATTTCAGCCGAGGCATCAATATTTGATGTTCAGATTTTCTTGTTCAAACAGCTTTTCGCTTTATCAATTCTCAGGTCAACGAATTAGATGTTTTTAAGAAGTTTGGCAACTATGGAGGCAGACAAAAATTCAGAGCCTGAGAAACGAAGTAACTTTGATATTCAGAAACATTTCCATTTTAATGAAGTGAGTGTTACCTGTGCCTCCTCGCGTGCGGAGCGTTCCTTGGTGTGTTGCTGTGTTGACCCCTCCGAAGACGGTCACTCCTTGCGTGACCCCAGTGGCATGGAAGTTGTTGTAGTTGGGAATGGTGGTGACCCCAGTGACACCACTGAAGATGGGGTAATGTTGTGGCGTGGGGTCCACACCATATCGATAACCTACTCCGCTCTGAGATAAGCTGGTGTCCCGGTCCTCTGTTAACTTAGCAGCCTCTTTGTCCTTACATTGCACACAGCCCATCCTCTATGATCTATGAAATGAAGACAGAGAGAGATTAGGAATAAACTATTCTAAGTACACCTTAGCATACTTTATCATAAAAAAATATTATATTATAATTAAAAGAACATACTTAAGTGCAAACTGAATGTAATGTTTTCGAACACTTAATGTGATTTATAATTAAATGGAAATGTTTCATTGTTAAAATTGATATTAAATATATGAGTTGTTTTATTGACGGACAATAAAACTTTAATTTTATTCTAGTAAACACTGTTTATAGGGATTAGAAAATGGGAAAAGGGAAGACAATTGCATTAAAGCATCTGTGTGAAAACAAAACTGGAGACATAAGGATTTGAGGAGAAAAACTAAGAGATTCTTAGTGCATTTCAGTGAATTATTCATGGAAAATATTGTAAATTAAATCGGGAGAGCACACCACAAATGCGCAGTATGTTGTCTTTTGTTGTTTTCATATTGTTACAGTTGAATACAAAGAAAAAAAAGAAAATAATTAAGAGGAAAAGAATGTAGCGACTGAAAATAGCTCTTGTTATAGATATTCTTATGATATCATGTCACATTAAAATATCAAGCATTACATTATCCTTATGATATCTAACAGCTAATTCTGTCAACTTTCTGACGTTTGAAAATAAAATCTGAAGAAAATTGACAGCTTATTCAATCAAACTGATGGATAAGTATTATTTGTAGTGCAACCTTATAATTTGCATGTAACGTTATCAAACAGCTAATAATGAGCTAATGTTACACAAACCATGTTCCCGTTCACCATCTCAGAGTCAGACAGCTGCCATCTGAAAACAACTCATATATTTAATATCAACTCATATATTTTAAATATATGAGTTGTTCAAAACTAGTTGATTTTGAGTGTTTTTTTGACACACTTAAGTATATCTTTATATTTAACTTCATAATTACTTCTATTGTCTGTGAAATATGGTTAATGTGTACTGTCGAATGTACTGACATTTATGGTAAACTAATATACATTTTCATGTTATTATTATTGAAACTTGTATGTCATGCATTTAAATATATTTGTAATTAAACATTTGAAGTTGCAATTTAGCACATTTAAATTATATAACTTTAAGTGTAATATTGAATAACACAGCAAGCAGCAATTAACAGGGTTTAAAGGGTTAGTTCACCCAAAAATGAAAATTCTGTCAGTAGTTACTCACAATCCGTGTATCATTCGTTCAATCGTTTTTTGATTTAATTTTGAAAGTAGAAAAATGAGAAAACAGTTCCTTTTTCGATTTTTCGTTTTTTTTTCCAAAAAAACGAAAGACAAGAATTCAGCTTGATTTTTCGTTTTTTGTTCTGAGGTAGCAAAATGAATAAACAGATGGAAAATTCGATTTCTACACGTGGGCGTGAATGAAACGCCACTTTCCTCTGATTTGTCAGCCGAAGATCAAACTGTCCCGTCATCAGCTCTTCCTCAGTTCTGCACTGCAGAATAAGAGTCCTCCGTTGTGTGGATTCTTAACGCGTTTATTGCAACTTTTTCATGTTTTCCATCAACGAGACTAATGAATGGCTCGACACAACCCGTACTGGGGAATAGACTAGACGGGGCTTTCTTCTTTGTAGACCAGAGTTCTCAAGTGCCAGGGGTTTGCTATTTTCATATTTTCCGAACTGTAAAGTTTTTTTTTTTTTTTTTTTATCATGAACCACGCTGAGTTTTATTCCTGAGTGACTATATAATGCATTTTACTTCAAATAATCTAAATGTTGACTTTGAAAAGTAGGCGCGTCCGAAGGCTATTCACTCTATTTTGGTTCATTTTTGGTGTGCGCCAGAAAGATGTTCAAGGAGACTGAGACGCACTAAAGTAGAAATCATGTTGTTTTCTTTATTTTTCAAAGGCATGACATTTTGTAGTCATTTTGAATGTAAACAAATTAAAACATAAATTTTTACTGTTTCGAATGACAGAGTAACGAATAACGAAGTTATTTCCCCTGCTGAGCAACAACTCCAAGTGATGGCGCTGACGCATCGCTCGCTCTCACAACATAGGCAACATAGGCTATTATCAGTTCACTTCTGGCATTGCTAACTTGACATCGCAGCCTGTTCATTATTAAAATAAAACACAGTCAACCAAATATATATAAAGTTATTCTGCTTAATTTAATTCGTCTGTTGTACAATATAAAGGCTGTGCCGCACAGTTAATCCAAACTCATTTCCCATGCTGTGAAGATGATGATTTAGCCTATACGTGTAGGCCTATATTGGGACTCGACTGAAGTTTAAAGCCTTCTTTACATTATAGTTAGCATCGAAATTTTGCATTGCAAATATGGAAACTATATGGAACCAACGCCGGTACAGTTTCAGTTTCGATTCAAATAGCCTAAATTTGTTTAGGCTTGGCGTTTAAAATAGGCTAAATGTTGTTTATAATAAAGGACACAATAGGCTATTATTATAAGCTATTAGGTTATATTTTTATTATACGTGGCTACTTATTTTTTATTCTTGTTGTTTTCTGAATACCATTCATTTAAGGATTTGACATAGGCAAATGTCAAAGGGGAAGTAAAATACGCATAGAAATAGCCTATATGTTATTAATAGTGTTTATAATGTTAATGTTGAATTTTATTTACCGTTTTTTTTCTGAATAGGCTAATAATAAAAATGCGTTTGTTTCCCTCTCAACATGACCCAGTGCACTGCGCACAAGCGCACATCTTTGAGATATAAATTAATAAATTTTAATAAAACACAATAAGGCCTACATTATAAAACTCAGAAGAGTATGTATTTTAATATCTATGTTGTTCTCTGTTCTCCGGTTGTTAGATAGTCAGTCTGAATGACATTTCATGCGTTTATGTTAATATAGCCTAGGCTTAGGCTATATATAGTCAATGCATTATTCTTTTCTTTTTCTATAAGTGTTAAAATATTTAATTTACAACTAATTATATTGATTATCTATATCTACATTTATTATTTAAAAAAAATTACTGGGCGATCGAGGGCGACCATGTTAGGCTAACAGTTGTCATTTACCCTGCATACCGAGCTGATGCAAAGCATAAAGTTAGGTGAATTTATATCTACACAGAAGAAAGCCCTGTCTAGTTTATTTCCCAGTACGGGTTGTGTCGAACCACTCGTTAGTCTGGTTGTTTGATGAAAAAAAGATTAAATGTAGTTGCAATAAACGCGTTAAGAATCCACACAACGGAGGACTCTTATTCTGCAGTGCAGAACTGAGGAAGAGCTGATGACGGGACAGTTTGATCTTCGGCTGACAAATCAGAGGAAAGGGGCGTTTCATTCCCGCCCACGTGTAGAAATCGAATTTTCCAGCTGTTTATTAATTTTGCTACCTCAGAACGAAAAACGAAAAATCAAGCTGAATTCTTGTTTTTCGTTTTTTGGAAAAAATGAAAAATCGAAAAAGGAACTGTTTTCTCATTTTTCTACTTTCAATATTAAATCAAAAAACGATTGAACGAATGATACACGGATTACTCACCCTCATGTTGTTCGAACCCTGTAAGACTTTCGTTCATCTTCGGAACACAAATTAAGATATTTTTGATTAAATCTGAGACCTGGATAACTCCTCCATAGGCTTCTAAGCGATCGAAATTTGCTGGCCCAGAAAAGTAAGTAAAGACATTGTTAATAGTTGAATAAAGTTGTTATTTTTGTCATTTTTTTGCGCACAAAACGTATTCTCGTTGCTTGATAAAATTGTGGTTGAGCCACTATAGTCACTTGGACTATTTTAACAATGTCTTTACTAACTTTTATGGGCCGGCAAGTTTCGATCCCATAGAAGCCCATGGAGGAGTGAGCCAGCTCTCAGATTTATTCAAAAAATCTTAATTTGTGTTCTTAATAAAGATGAACGAAAGCCTTACGGGGTTGGAACAACATGAGGGTGAGTGATGACTGACATTTTTACATGACATTATTTTTGGGTGAACTATCCCTTTAAGCGCTTTAAGGTCTTTAAGCACATAAAAAGGTATTTAGCAAGCCTGTAACCACCTAGATCATAGATGAAAGACCATTTACAGATAATACAGGCAAATTACTAAGGACATATGGTGTAAAGCTTTTCAACAGTTATCGAGGTTGAGCAAAAAAAACCTTGGACTAATTTGCGAAAGTAGATTTTTGAAATAATCTCCAATATTTAAGGATTCATTTGATTGATGGCGGCGGCCCCGGAGGCAAAGTTGCTCAGAATGAGAAGTTCTATCATATGGAATGAATGTCATGGACATGTGCGAAAAATCCTGTGATATACAATCCTTTACGGACGTGAAAAACGTGAAGAACTGGCTTGGCTCCATTCAGGCGGTAAACCTAGGACTAGTTAGCAATCCAATCTGAGACATTTTGTCTGCCAAGGAGACAAGGATTCCAATGATATAAGACACTTGAACCTGCGACGAACAGTTTAGGAGTTATGAGTTATTGCGTACTGTACTTTTGATCACTGTAGTGCCACCATCAGGCCAATCGGGGCAGGCCTCTGTGACATTGTAGATGGTGTGAGTACTGCGATCCCTCAAAGTTTCAAGTCTCTACGACTTACGGTTTGGTTTGGTCTGCCCGATCACTTTTAGTTAGAATGCTGATCCTTGGAAATTCTAACAATTACAAAAGGGTTTCAGCGGTACACACTTGAGCCATGAAACCCTAACAAGTACTTTGTGCTTTAGTAATAGAACTAAGACAAAAGATAAGCAAAACTTTTAATTTGACATTATTACAAAGTGCACCTATTAAACATGTACTTCAGCATGTTAAAAACAGTCATAAAGTGTACACTTTAAGTCAAGTCAAGTCAAATCATTTAGATAGCGCTTTTAACAATGTAGATTGTTCCAAAGCTACTTTACATTGATAATAGGAAATTAAAGTAACATAGATTGTTTTGGCTTTATAGCAGCTTTAGAATACAGTTATTGTCTAGCTAAAGTTAGTTTGATTGATTCACTTCCATCGCAACGATCATTAGTTATTAACTTAGGGACCGCTAACACGACACCGTTTTAACAGAAAACTCTTAAGTTCTCTGTGCGCAAACTTCAAAAACGCGAACCAGTGAGAACGTACTCGGTTACCTAACGTAACCTTGGTTCTCTCTAGAAGAGGTTCTCTCATATTGCGTAAGTTGCTTACGCTACGGGTAAAGTCATCTTTTCTCGAGATCTGAAGCCAAAAATTATCCTTAATTTTGTATTTATTGTCAACGCAGTGCGGCAGCCAGCAGACCACAGCAGGCTGTATCAGCGTGCTCATTGGCTGACCTGCGGCAACTGCAGCAGCCTACCGGTGAGCCCTGCGTGACGTCGCGCCCTCCATGCGTCACAGCCCGCCAGAATGGGTGCCGCTTAGCGTATATAAGGAAGGGCTCAACAGGCTGAACTCTGGTTTTCATTGACTGAAGTGAATAAGCTCGTGGCGCGAGCACGGCACAACATGTGGGAACAGGCGGCCAGCAACACGGGCCAGCACATGTAATAAGCACTTCATAGGAATACAGAGCGGCTCTGCCGGTCTACGTATAAACATGTGGAGAAAGGCGGCCAGCAGCACGGGCCAGCACAAGTGCATAAGCACATCATAGGGAATAAAGATAGAGCGGTTCCGCCGGTCTATGTATAGAGAGTATCACCCTCTTGTGCAGCTGTATGGAGAATAGGCGGCCAGCAACGCGGGCCAGTGCAAGTGCACAAGCATATGACATAGAGCGGCTCCGCCGGTCTATGTATAGAGAATCTCATCCCTAGTGCAGCTCAACCAGAAGAGCTAGTAGTACGTGAAAGTAGCCTGCACATGACAACTGGGCAGAACATACACATCACTTAGTCCGCAACATAATATAGAATTTATAGACAATTGGAAAAGTTTTTGGGGCAAACCTGACCTGTTGAAAAGAGATGGTATTCATCCCTCCTGGGATGGTGCTGCTCTTCTCTCTAGTAATATGGCACATAGTCTTAGAGCTCAAACATGACAATCTGGGGCTCAGGTCAGGAAGCAGACAGACTGGGTAAACCGACCGTCTGCTAGCGGCCTCACGTCACCAAGGTCAGATAAATCCCATCACATAGAGCCTCTTTCACCTAGCTATCATCATATAGAGACTGTGTCTGTTCCTCCAAAAAAACGTTTAAACCCATCTAAGGTTAAAAATTTAATTGATGTTCAACAAATAAAAAACAGCTATAATACAGATGAGCAAATGCTAAAGCTTGGGTTGCTGAATATTCGATCGCTTACTTCAAAAGCACTCATTGTTAATGATATGATTTCAGATAATAACCTAGATGTGCTGTGTTTGACAGAAACCTGGCTAAAACCAAACGATTACATTACTTGAAATGAGTCCACCCCGCAAGATTACTGTTATAAACATGAGCCTCGTCTGAAACGCAAAGGGGGAGGAGTTGCTGTAATCTATAGTAATATTTTCAAAACCACTAAGAAATCAAGTTTTAAATATAATTCTTTTGAAGTGTTAGTACTTAATGTAAAAATATATAGTATAAATGATAAATCACGTTTGAGATTTGTGCTGGCTACTGTATACAGGCCACCAGGGCACCATAAAGATTTAATCAAAGAATTTGCGGACTTTCTATCAGAATTAATATTGACTGCAGATAAAGTACTAATTGTTGGTGATTTTAATATACACATCGATAATGAAAAAGATGCATTGGGATTGGCATTTAAAGACATTGTAAACTCAATTGGAGTTAGACAACCAGTGTCAGGACCTACTCATCGTCGTAATCATACTCTAGATCTAATATTATCACATGGAATAGATGTTGATGCCTTTGAAATTCTGCAGCAGAGCGATGGCATCTCAGATCATTACCTAGTCTTGTGTAAACTTCATTTAGCCAAGGCTGCAAAGCCGACTCCGTGTTTCAAATATGTTAGACCTATCACTTCTGCCACTAAAGATTGCTTTATTAATAATCTTCCTAATCAGTTTCACCATCTCAGCATCCCAGATAGCTTAGAAGAACTCGATATTGCAACAGAAACTTTTAACTCTCTCTTTTCCAGCACTTTAGACACAGTTGCTCCGTTGCGCTTAAAGAAGATTAAAGAAAATAGTCCAACGCCGTGGTACAACGAGCACACTCAGGCCCTTAAGAGAGCAGCCAGAAAAATGGAGCGCAACTGGAAGAAAACAAAACTAGAGGTATTTTGCATTTCATGGAAAGAGAGCTCGATTGCTTACAGAGAGGCCTTAAAAGCTGCTAGATCTGCTTATTTTTCAAACCTATTAGAAGAAAATAAACATAATCCTAGGTATTTATTTGAAACAGTGGCTAAACTAACGAAAAAGAAAGCTTCAAGCACCGAAGTTTCCAAGCAACACAGCAGTAATGACTTTATGAACTTCTTCACTTATAAGATTGATAATATCAGGGAGAAAATTATAACTATGCAACCGTCTACTACAGTATCGCATCAGGCAGTGCATTGTAGTCTCCCGGAGGAAAAATTTGATTCGTTCGTTGCTATAGAATAGGAAGAATTTACTAAACTCGGTAAAACATCTAAATCTACAACATGTATGTTAGACCCTATACTGACTAAGCTACTGAAAGAAATACTTCCAGAGGTCATAGATCCTCTTCTTAATATCATTAATTCATCTTTGTCTCTAGGATATGTACCAAAAACCTTTAAGCTGGCTATGATTAAACCGCTTGTTAAAAAAACGCAACTTTATCCTACAGAATTAGTCAATTACAGGCCGATCTCGAATCTACCTTTTCTGTCAAAGATATTAGAAAAAGCAGTATCTTCACAACTGTGTTCCTTTCTTGAAAGAAATGATATCTGCGAGGATTTCCAGTCCGGATTTAGACCGTACCATAGTACTGAGACTGCTCTCGTTAGAGTCACAAATGATTTGCTCTTATCATCCGATCGTGGTTGTGTCTCTCTATTAGTGTTACTCGCTGCATTTGATACTATTGACCACAACATTCTTTTAAATAGACTCGAAAATTATGTTGGCATTAGTGGAAATGCACTAGCATGGTTTAAATCATATTTATCTGACCGTTATCAGTTTGTAGCAGTAAATGAAGAGATGTCTCATCGATCACAAGTTCAGTATGGTGTACCACAAGGCTCAGTACTAGGACCGCTGCTGTTCACTCTGTACGCTACCATTAGGAGATATCATTAGGAAACATGGCATTAGCTTTCACTGTTATGCCGACGATACTCAGCTCTATATTTCTTCAAAAATACGTGAAACTTACCAATTCACGAAATTAACGGAATGCATAGCGGATATAAAAAATTGGATGACTCGTAATTTCCTACTTCTAAATTCTGAAAAAACAGAGTTTCTAATTATTGGACAAAAAACTTCCTCACGTAATAACCTAGGATACTGTCTAACACTGGATGGCTGCTCTGTTAAGTCTTCGTCGTCGGTTAGGAACCTGGGTGTGCTCTTTGATACCAATCTTTCATTTGAAAGTCACGTGTCCAGTATCTGTAAAACTGCATTTTTCCATCTTAAAAATATATCTAAATTGCGTCATATGCTCTCATTGACAAATGCAGAACAATTAGTTCATGCGCTCATGACCTCAAGGCTAGATTATTGTAATGCCCTACTGGGTGGTTGCCCTGCACGCTTAATAAACAAACTACAGCTAGTTCAAAACGCAGCAGCTCGAGTTCTTACCAGAACCAGGAAGTATGACCATTTTAGCCCGGTTCTGTCAAAACTGCATTGGCTCCCTATTAAACATCGCATCAATTTTAAAATATTGCTGATCACTTACAAAGCACTAAATGGTTTAGCTCCGCAGTACTTGAGCGAGCTCTTAACGCATTATAGTCCTTCACGTCTATTGCGATCTCAAAATTCCGGCCAGTTGATAATACCTAGAATATCAAAATCGACTGCCGGCGGTAGATCCTTCTCCTATTTAGCACCAAAACTTTGGAACAGCCTTCCTACCATTGTCCGGGAAGCAGACACACTCTGTCAGTTCAAAGCTAGACTAAAAGCACATCTTTTTGACCTAGCTTTCACATAATACATTATAGACTTCTATAATTCAATGTTAGGCTGCATAGATTAGGTCAGCTGGAACCGGGAACACTTCCCATAAATCCTGATGTACTCGTTACATCATAAGAAGAATGGCATCTACGCTAATTTTAGTGTCTTTGTTTATCCCAAGGTTTTCCCGCAGCCTGCTGGATCCAGGCCGTATCCAGATCTGATGAAGTACCTTCGCCTGGACCCGATGACAACGCAGTGCTGAAGTGCCAACTAGTCTCTCCCTATGGAGGATCCCTTTACCACTCTACAGATAAAGCGTTGTCGGGAAACTCAATTTGCGTATCTACCCCGAATTGATAAAATAAAATTAAATTCTGTATCAAAAATTATAAGGAAACACCAGTACTTTGTTTAGGCTTGGTTTGTAGGGAATTCCAAACCTGCGCACATACAGTATATTCAAACGCACATAACTATAGAACCAATTATTAATGCGCATGTGAACGCCATCAGCGTTTCTCACGTTTAAAGTCTATGTAGAGAGAATTGTGCCGTCTTAGCGGCCCCTACTTTAATAACAAATGATTGTTGCGACGGAAGCGAATCAATCATAACTAACCTTAGCTGGAAAATAACTTTACTAAAGAACCGCTATAAAGCCAAAACAATCTCTGTTACCATAAATTATACGTTTATCTCTGTAAAGCTGCTTTGAAACAATCTACATTGTTAAAAGCGCTATCTAAATGAAGATGACTTGACTTGACTTGACTGATAAAAGTCTAGCCTGCAAGGCGGGAACTTCCAGGTTATAAAACCTCACGAATGTAGAGCGGGAGGCCCAGCCTGCTGCCATACAAATGTCGTGGATAGAAATCCCGCTGGACCAAGCCCACGATGAAGCATGCCTCTTGGGGAATGGGCTCTGATGCCCATAGGGCACTGCAGGTGTTTGGAGGCATAAGCTGCTGCGATAGCGTCCACTATCCATCAAGATAGGCTATGTTTTGAGGCGGCGAGACCCTTGGTGCGCCCACCAAACGAAACAAAGAGCTGTTCAGAACGCCTGAAGGCGGCGGAGCGCGTGATGTAAACTCTCATCGCCCTGACGGGGCATAGGAGGTTATCACTGTCCTCGCTATCGGATGCTGGCAGAGCCGATAGGGAGATGATCTGCGCCCTAAAGGGAGTGCCAATCGCCTTGGAGACGTAACCGTGTCTCGGTTTGAGGATGACTTTAGAGTCATTCGGTCCGAACTCAAGACATGCGGGGCTAACAGATAGCGCGTGTAGATCTCCCACAAATTTTACTGAAGACAGAGCTATCAGAAAAATGGTCTTGAGCGAGAGGTATTTCAGATCCACGGATTCTAACGGTTCAAAGGGAAACGCTTTCAGGGCCTCTAGGACCAAAGAAAGATCCTAAATAGGAACCGAGGGGGGCCGCGGGGGGTTCATCCTCCTGGCTCCTCTAAGGAAGCGGATGATGAGCTCGTTCCTTCCTATCGCACGGCTGCGCGTCGACTCTGCGAACACTGCAATAGCCGTAACGTACACTTTGAGCGTGGAAGGGGACCTGCCCTTGTCCAACAGCTCTTGAAGGAAGGAAAGCACCCACGAAACCCCACACGTGCGTGGATCCAGGCTCTTTGTAGCGCACCATTTGGAGAACACTGACCATTTAGACTCGTAGAGTCTTCTCGTAGAAGGAGCTCTAGACTGCGTGATCGTGTTCACGACCCCCTCTGGCAAAGCAACGGGTATCCGTTGATTATCCACGCATGCAGAGACCAGCGCTCTGGATGGGGATGCCAAATTGATCCACCGGCTTGGGAGAGAAGGTCTTTCCTCACTGGGATCGGCCATGGGGCTACGTGCGACAGCCTCACCAGCCCTGGGAACCAGGCTTGGTTCTCCCATCGCGGGGCTATAAAGAGCACTGAGTGGCGCGTTTCCCTGATCTTCTTGATTTCCTGTGGTAACAGTGAGATCGGAGGGAAAGCGTACAGCGGGCAGCTGGGTCAGGTTTGGGCCAGCGCGTCCTCGCTCTTCGAGAGGAATCTCGGACAATGAGCGTTGTCTTTTGACACAAAAAGGTCGACTTCCGCTTTGCCGAAAAGGCGCCATAGTGACTGGACTGTCTGAGGGTGCAGAGACCATTCTCCCGGGGGAATGTTGTCTCTGGACAATCTGTCTGGGCCGACATTCTTGTGGCCCGGTACGTGCGCGGCTCTCAGGGAGCGCAACGAGTGATGAGCCCACACGAGAAGGCGTTCTGTCAGTTTGCAGAGATTTCTGGATCTGACACCGCCCTGGTGGTTCACGTAGGACACCACGGACATGTTGTCCGAACGGACTAGAACATGGTGGCCCCGTATGTGTGGGAGGAAACGTTTGAGCACGTTCTCAACCACTATCATCTCCAAACAGTTTATATGGAGGCATTTCTCCTGGTCTGACCACAGGCCAAAGACCGGTCTGCCCTCGAAAAGAGCGCCCCAACCTAATTTGGAGGCGTCTGTCGAGATAACTTTTCGGTGCGAGACGGCTCCCATTGTCACTCCCCGCTGGTACCAGTCGGCCGCTAACCAGGGTCTCAGTGCTGAAACGCAGCTCTGAGTCACTCTGATTCGTATGCCGCCGGACGCCCAGGCTCGGTGAGGCACTCGAGCGTTCAACCAGCATTGCAGCAGGCGCATACGCAGTAGACCCAGTTGAAGCACTGCTGCAGCTGATGCCATACAGCCCAGCATCCTCTGAAATGTTTTTAGAGGTGCGGCACTGCCCATCTGGAAAGACGCGGCCAGGCATTGAACATGGCGTGCACGCTGTGTCGACAGCCGGTCCGTCATTGCCACAGAGTCCAGTTCTAAACCCAGAAAAGAGGCTGACTGACTGGGCAGTAATCAGCTCTTGGTCCAGTTGACCGTGAGACCCAGGCTTTCCAGGTGGCTGAGAAGCACTGTTCTGTGAGAAATAAGTTCTTCCTCCGACTGTGTTAGAATCAGACAATAGTCCAAATAGTTCAAAATCCGCATGCCCTGACAGCCCTGTTTATCAGTAAGCGTGGGAGCTCACAGGCGGACACAAGACTTACAACATAGCCGGTGTGTGTCGGCTTTATAGGTTTTGTCCCCTGGGATAAAAGTGTAGCAGAGCGGGCAGTGAGTAGGTGTGGGCACTGTTTTGTGATGTAGGATTATCCTTGAACAGTCCATTTCATTAAATGAACCCAACACCGCATTCCACAGTTCGGAACGATTCCCCACCAAACCATTAGTAAGTCATAAAACACAGTCATGGTGCCGAGATGGCTAAAGGAGATGTCACCCCCCTTTCCCTTTTTGTGTCTGTCTAATCTCATACCAGCGATGCCAGGACAGCAGGAAAAAATTTCTCTTTGTTCCCCAAACTTAAGACCAAATGGCCAAGAAACCCTGTGGTGACCCCAATGCATAAATCCACAGCCTTATCAGGAAACGAAGGATGCTAAGGCATTCCTATGGCCCAGAATCACCACAAACCTTAAACCAGGGGACACCTCCTTTCTGCAGCTGTAAATTCCAGAGACTTTTGTCTCCAAAACCAACAGACTGAAATTAACCCACTTGTGGTTTAATACAAACAATGGTCTCAAAATTGCTTCCAATAAGCTGAATTGATCACCAGTATTTACCTCACATATATCTTAAGTATCATGTATGTTTTATATAACCTGTGGAGTTCTTTCTGTGTGTTTAACTTTTATTACAGCCTATTCGTAGGGTTTTCTACCTCAGATATAGGAACTAATCACCAGAGGTTGCCTCATACATGTGTATTCTCTGTATTATGTATGCTTTATATTACTCAAGTTAATTGTGTGTGTTAAACACTTATCACAGCTAAATCCTTATTTACTTCCACCTCAACTATGGGAAATATATGTATTTTGGTACCTACTTGATGGGTAAATGATTTCTAGAATTTTGATATAAAGTAGATGTGTGTAGGATGCACCATATTTAAACTATTAAGTTTGCTTATTAAAGCGTTTAACTAAACTCTCAAGAGTTTGGGCACACGCGATCACGTGGACATTACGCTAATTACATGCAAGAACCGGAGAACGGGCGTAGGTCCCGCCCAAGACAATATCTGATTGGCTGTCGCACTCGGAAGGACGGGTCGGATGGACACGCTTATAACCCAATGACAAGCAGCTATGCGTTGCTTTTTGCCTTGCTTTTGCAGTGACTTTTGCTCTTGCCTATGTTTGTGCTGACCTTTCCATCGTCCAGCGTGTATGCTTACATACTCTCCAAACCACCAAGAGCTCACTCAAAACTCATCAACTCTTCCGTAAGATCCTTCGTTGAACTTCGTCAAAGAAAACCCTCTCAAGGGGGTCGCACATCGGACGCACAGCTCAGCACCGTGCCACGCCACGTCTAGGACAACTCTCACCTGAAAATCCGATAACATTAGCAATTTTCTGATTTCTGTAAATAAATATAAAACTAAATGTATATTGCAGCACAGGGTGAAGTCCGTATATACATTAACTACGATTTGAGACACATAAATGTAAATTTAATATAAAACTATGTAAATGGCGCTCTGTGGCGCGGCAGGATTTTGAACACGGTCCTGAGCCGTTGCTGGGCGCCGCGGACAGACGCCGAAAGGCGCCGCCGGTGTGTGTACTCTCATAGAGAATAATGTGTTCAAATTTAAAAGACGTGTCGCTGCGCGGCGTGGCGCTGAGCTGCGCGTCCGGTGTGTGACCCCCTTCAGAGTCGCTCCAGACTCAGAGGAAACTCCGTTGCATAGTAACCTGCAATCCAGGAAATCCCGCGAACGAAGCGCCACCCGGCAAAGCCAACCAACCACTCACCATCGAGTGCTGTCCCTCAGAACGCATCATCGACCGACTGCCAGCCAATCAGCGCCGAAGAGATTCCCTCTCCAGCAACTTCGCTCACAGGAGCATCCAAACGCAAGTACACAATATCTCCTAATTCTGGCTGAACTGGTGCAAATCTTATTAAGAAAACGAACTAAGATTAAAATGCTAGTAGATTGATTCTCTCAGGTTGCGGTCAAGAAATAGTGTCTAACGCTAGACATTTGGGACTCCATTCACCCTCCGTTAATAACATCACTTTTCTCTGTCACTGTTTGAATGAATGTTTGTGTGTTTTCGTTAGTTTAGTTTGTGTGTATTAGTAGTTCAATAAAGTCTTGGTTGATTTTACATACAAGCGTCTTGTGCTGTGTGCTTACAAGTTACTGCCTTAAACTGTAGATTTTATTACCTTGCTCATAATCAGTGATCATTATTTTATGATATTATTACCGTAGGCCACGGGATAATATTCTGTCCAGAATTGATCAAATACCCTAATCTCAACTTATCGGTGGACGAATAGTTGATAAAGTGTTAAATATTAATTCTGAATAATTTGCATATTAATTCGTTTCATTCACTGTAATTCAATCCCCTTTGAGTTATATTGATCCTTAATTCCCTTATTAATCTTACAGTGAGCACATTTCCTACATTCAACACTCGAGCGGCATATGCCAGCTCTAGAGTGGGCTCTGCATGAGTGAATGACACAGGGGGAACCGTGCGTGTAGGGGTGAACACTGGGAAGCGGGCACATTTTCTACACTCAAGACACCATGGGCGTGAGCCGGATAACCAGAATTGTACTCTTATGAGATTTCTCTGGGTTGCCGTAGAAATGGTGTTTGGGTGCAGGCGAGCAGGTTGTACAACGCGCTCGTTGGCTGCAAAATACACATCTGCGGTCACCTTCTTAAGAGGACTGACAGAGCGAAATGCTTTGAAGGCTCATGTTTAGACGCTCATAAATACTCGAGCACCATCCTTAGAGCGGGAGGGTGCGAGAGGTGGGTTCGCTTTCTGTATGTAAGAAGCTGGCCGTGAGCTCGGAGAAGCAAACAGCATAATTTTTATCTACCGTAAGAGCCAGGATTCGAACATGGGTCTCTGCCGTGAAAGCCTAAGATTTCACTACTGAGCCACAGGGGGAAAACACATAAGCTTTCAGTTAGCGCGAGCATATAAGAGAGTGTCATGTTCTGTGTCGGCGTTTGTTTGCAGGCTTGCATTTATTATAACAGGCTCGTTTAGTGCAATATTGATATTTCCAGTCGCCTGAACTTGAGAGGGGACTGAGAAATGTGTGAGAAATGGAGGTTGGTCCGGCCTCGGCGGGACTAACACTCTCTTTCTCCTTTCGCCGGTGAGTGACGCACGCGAATCATGTTTTGCGTCGGCGTTTGTTTGAAGGCGTGCATGTAATATAACAGGCTCGTTTACTGCAATATTGATATTTCCAGTGACGCGCGCGAACGGGGTGCGAGGGCGGGGTAGCTTTCTTGTAACGTAAAGAAAGCTAGCCCCGTGACCGTCCGCTTCTGACATCCCTTGCAAACGGCGCAGTTTGCGCGGCACAAGCAAAGGGAAAGAGAGCGGGAAGAGAGAGCGTCATCATGCTTTCCGTCTGCGTTTGTTTGCAGGCATGCATGTATTAAAACAGGCTTGTTTACTACAACATTGATATTTCCAGTCGCCTGAACTTAACCCTCTGGGGTCTGGGCTGTTTTTGGGGCCCTTGAGATGTTCTGACATGCCCTGACATTTGTGCTTTTTTCAGTTGCTTATAAACATATTAATGGCAAAGGTGTAAATTCACTCTATATAGCACAAACAGGGCTACAATAATATGTGAGCCACGTGTATGTACATGTTTTCATTTTTGAGAGAATAATGTTTATGCATGGTTATTGAAAAAAATAAAAAATAAAATTTCTGAAATAAGGCCACAAAACACATAGTAAATATGTGTCAATAAGACTTTTGACTAATGGATGTCCTCGCCTAGAGTTTTTTCTTCAAAATTATGTGAAAATAGTCTTGCTTTATCGTTCACATAAAACCATACATTGATTTAAATTGATGTAAAACAGGTTTTGCTTGGAAAGCCAATATGCGAGATGGGCGTGAACGAGGAGTGGTTTACACCTTAGAATACAATGTCCCACCCACTCTGCATAATTAGCCATTCATTCAGGTGTGAAACTGACTGAGCCACAATGCAAGGACAAAATATATATTTAGAAGAAGACTTATATTGACCATTTAAGATTTTGCTTACATCTATCTTGTAAATATGTTTTGCTATTTTATTAAAAAGGTTACAATTACAACAATAATTACAATTTCAACAATATTTCAAGTGTACTCTTTCTTTGTAAAAAAAAATTATTATAGGCCTACATTTTATCTATGTATTCATATTTCAGTCGATTTTTACTCATCTCAGTATAGCAATACAGTTTGCTAAAACATCATCATTCATTCACACACGCGATTTAAATTTAACTTCTGGCAAAGATGAAGTTGACGATAGGCTATTGACTCGCGATCTTCGCAGTAGGCTAGTGTTTTGGATGGTTTTGTTTAGAACCAGCTTTTTGTAAATATATTTCACATTTTTTAGACATGTGAGGTGAGTAGGCTACAGTCTGGTTCATGATGATCTCCAGTTCAAGCACCTTATGTTGTGATTGCTAGCCTATATTTACTTTAAATCCAGGAAATTTGTTAATGAAAAAATGATTAAAATTAAGATACAATTGATACAAAACGAAATTTGTTTTAAAGAAAGGATTTGTACTTTTTTTTGTGGTCTCTGTGAAAGTTTGAAAGTCTTTTAGTGCTTTTTTTAGAGCGCTCGCGTCCATAATGGAGAACTGTCACGTAATATTGTTTTTTCCTCATAAATGCGAACACGAAAAATAAAAGACAAAAGACTTTTAAGTAAAACTTACTCCGAAATTGTGTTCTCGGCGGAATTCGCTCTTCAAAATGCTGCCGTTCGTCGTCTGAGTTACAATCTTCCTCTGAGGAAAAGGTGCATTCTTCCTTGCTGTCCAGAATCATCTGAAGGGCGTCTTTATTACCGGAGAAGCGTGTCATACTCAAAACGCGATGAACTATCAGTAAGTCTGATGAAGAAACTGTGTTTTTATGGCATTGATCGGGGGGCGTATGCGATGCATACTAGATCACCTAACTATTTACATGTGAATCGCGCCGGGGGCGGGGCGGCTGCAGCTCATTTAGAGATAATGAAGGGAGAAGGAAAAACGGTACCTCTCCTTGCTTTCAAACGGATTACATGAGTTGAAAACATTTGTTTTTTATATAAATTACTTCATTTAAAAGAAGAGATTTCAAGCTTCATAAAGACATATCTCACGTGTCTGTGTGAGAAGTATTCGCTGAGTTATGATTCATTTTCGGACGCGTTTCAGAATGGACTACACGGACAGAGAGAAGGCAGAACTCGCTTCGTGTTTATTTTTCTTTATTTGGCGAAAAGCACAACACTTTGTTTTTATTGTGAGTATACACAAAAATAATACACATTTAACAGAATCGATTGATGTATGAAACTCCTATGGAAAATCAAAGTCAACAGAGTATTTATGAGTTTCTTTTACACTGATAAAAAAAAAGCGAGCTGGTATCGCCGGCGATACCGTCGACCTCAGGGGGTTAAGAGGGGACTGAGAAATGTGTGAGAAATGGAGGTTGGTCCGGCCTCGGCGGGACTAAAACACTCTCTTTTCTCCTTCCGCCGGTGAGTGACGCGCGTGAACGGGGCACGAGGGCGGGGTAGCGTTCTTGTAACGTAAAGGAAGCTAGCCCCGTGACCGTCCGCTTCTGACATCCCTTGTGAATGGCGCAGTTTGCGCGGCTCGAACAGAGGGAGAGAGAGAGCGGGACGTGAAAGGTGCGAGGCATTTGAAACAACGCCTCGTAGGAAATTTCACTTTTAGAAGAAGAGTGTGTGTCGCAGCAGCGAACACACACAGCAGAAAAAGGATATATGACGTCGGATAGCGTAGCAGGCAAGGATGGCTGAAGGCGGCGAAGACGACCGGCTTCCTCAGACGCTGTCCTAAGCTTGCTGGTCGCTCGTTTCAACAGCGGCGGCTTCTCTCAGAGTCCAGCGATGCGTAGAGCTTCGCTGAAGAAATGAAAATCAGAGTTCATCCTGTTGAGCCCTTCCTTATATACGCTAAGCCGCACCCATTCTGGCGGGCTGTGACGCGTGGAGGGCGCAAAGCACCCTCATTGGGCGTGACGTCACGCAGGGCTCACCGGTAGGCTGCTGCAGTTGCCGCAGGTCAGCCAATGAGCACGCTGATACAGCCTGCTATGGTCTGCTGGCTGCCGCACTGTGTTGACAATAAATACAAAATTAAGGATAATTTTTGGCTTCAGATCTCGAGAAAAGATGACTTTACCCGTAGCGTAAGCAACTTACGCAATACGAGAGAACCTCTCGTAAGAGAACGCCGATGGCGTGCACATGCACATTACGAGTTCAGTCTATAGGTATGCGCATTTGAAAATATGTGTGCAGGCGTGTAGTCCTTTCTCAACAAATCAACCCTCAACATACTACCTGTCTGGCCTTAATTTATAATACAGAATTTTTATCACTTCCGGAATTATGCAGACAATGCTTTATCTGTAGAGAGGTAAAGGGAGGGAAGGAAGGCCTTCACAGGGGAGATACTAGTTGGCATTTCAGGACTGCGCTATTGTCGCATCCAGGCGCAGGTCCTTCATCAGATCTGGATACAGCCTGGATCCGGCGGACTGCGGTAAACCTCGGGATAAACAGAGAGACTAATATTAGTGTAGACGCCATTCTTCTTATGATGTAACGAGTACATCAGGATTTATGGGAAGTGTTCCCGGTTCCGGCTGACCTAATCTATGCAGCCTAACATTGAATTATAAAAGTCTATAATGTGTTATGTGCATGCTAGGTCAAAGAGATGTGTTTTTAGTCTAGCTTTGAACTGACAAAGTGTGTCTGCTTCCCGGACAATGTTAGGAAGACTGTTCCAAAGTTTTGGTGCTAAATAGGAAAAGGATCTACCGCCAGCCGTCGATTGGCCGGAATTTTGAGATCGCAAAAGACGTGAAGGACTATAATGCGTTAAGAGCTCGCTCAAGTACTGCGGAGCTAAACCATTTAGTGCTTTGTAAGTAATCAGCAATATTTTAAAATTTATATGATGTTTAATAGGGAGCCAGTGCAGTGTTGACAGAACTGGGCTAATATGGTCATACTTCCTGGTTCTGGTAAGAACTCTAGCTGCTGTGTTTTGGACCAGCTGTAATTTGTTTATTAAGCGTGCAGGGCAACCACCCATAATAGCATTACAATAATCTAGCCTTGATGTCATGAACGCATGGACTAATTGTTCCGCATTTGTCAATGAGAGCATATGACGTAATTTAGATATATTTTTAAGATGGAAAAATGTGGTTTTACAGATACTAGACACGTGATTTTCAAATGAAAGATTGGTATCAAAGAGCACACCTAGGTTCCTAACCGACGATGAAGACTTGACAGAGCAGCCATCAAGTGTTAGACAGTATTCTAGGTTATTACGTGAGGAAGTTTTTTGTCCAATAATTAGAATCTCTGCTTTTTCAGAATTAAGTAGTAGGAAATTACTAGTAATCCAAATTTTTATAATCAACTATGCATTCCGTTAATGTTGTGAATTGGTAAGTTTCGTCAGGTGGAATCCGTATGTTAGCTAGTTATTTTACTTTATAAAGTCTTAAATATGAATATTTTTCAGAAGGCCTTTATTAACCCCCCAGAACCGTGTGGAACACTTTTATGATGGATATAGATATAGAACTCTGATTGTATTCGTCTGAAAGAAGAATGTCCTATACACCTAGGATGACCTTTAATTTAATTAATATGATATTATCTGAAAGTACAGTGTTATGAAATATAAAATAATACACCACAGAGAAAGAATTTCTTTTTGCATAGAGATTCTCAAACAAGTAAAACTGAACTAACTCTCTTTTTTTTTGTCAAGCTCCTCTTGTTGGGAAATTCACTCACTAAAGCACTAGACACAAGCAGAGTGTGTGTGTGTGTGTGTGTGTGTGTGTGTGTGTGTGTGTGTGTGTGTGTGTGTGTGTGTGTGTGTGTGTGTGTGTGTGTGTGTGTGTGTGTGTGTGTTCTTCCGTTCATCAGTGCTGGATTTTAAAACTGAACTCGGAAGTTCTGCCCATGATCCATCAACAGCACAACAGCTGAACTGTCTGAAGGACAATAAACTCCCATCAGGAAACTTCAAGATCTCTTATCCCTCTTCCAGAAGGCCCTCACAGGGAAACGCAGAGAGAGAAGACTCTTGTGAAGAAGTGTGCTTAATTGTGTTGAATGTGAACTTTCAGAAATTTTCTCGCGGGGACAGCGACAGCTAAAAGCGCACCGTGTTTATTTTCTTTATTTTACAAAAACACAAGGATTTGTTGTTATTGTGCGTGTACACAAATAAAAGAAGACCCTTTATAGTTTATAAAGATGTATAAATACTTATATGTATGGCCAAAAATGACTTATTTATCATTGTATTTTGTATTATCATGAAGTATTTTAAGTTGTTTAGGCTGTCATGAGGAAAAAAATCCAGCAGAACGCTCCAACGCGTTCTTCGGGCTCAGAGGGTTAAATCTGAAATGTATATAATAAAAAAAAAAACTGCACTTTTTAAGATATCATATGAATTAAGTGCAGAGTATATTATTTCTGAAATGAGTACTCTTTTTAAAAGTGTGCTAAAGTGTATTACTTTTTCACAAGGGGAGAGAAGGCAACATACAAAAAAATGTCTCTTAGGATAGTAATTTTTCAAAACAGAGGGGCATCTTTTTTTTTTTTTTTTTTTTGTATTTTTGTAAAATGTTTTGCTGAATAGTGTGCTTGTGCTATCTTTAAAATAAATGCTATTTGGTTTTATATCTAATACAATAACAGACGTACAATAATAAATGAAGTGACTGAATATAGTAGTAATGATGATAGCATATGATAGCAAACACTGTAAACTTTTCTAGAAACATACAGTAAAGTCACATTTATTGGATACATTCTGATTTTAGATTGAGTGATAACGAACATTCATGCCCTTTAAACTCTTATTCAACTAGACAGGACTCAAATAGATTTTTTAAAAGTCTGTACTGACAGATGTTTATATGATCAAGATGGCTGGACAAAAGCAGTGCATGTGTTTGAGAGAGAGAAATAAATGGACGATAAGGTGCCTGTGTGTATAAAAGCCATTTTTCCTGCTATAATCCAGATCTTTATCAGATTGAGATCTGCAAAGATATTATTTTTCAGTTTTTGAATTTAATTGATGTTGTTCAATGCTGTGCCAAAAGTGGGAACGCATAGATCTCAGTGTTCTTAGTTATGACAGGAGTTGCTCATCTTCACTTATATCTCCTACAGACACACACTGAAAGCAGGCTGGGTCACTCTGTACTCGTTTATGACAGGAACATCCAGGAACAGAGAATCCCCTGCTCCGGCTTCCTCTCTCGCTCTGTTTTTCCTCTCCATCTCTCTCAGACGAACCCCTGTTGTGTGTCAGTGAGCAGACTAGCACTCTTACACCTATGAGCAGGTCTCCTGTCGTCTCGCTCTTCCGCTAATCCACAAGGCTCTCTTTCCATATCTTTTTTGTCTACCTCTGCCATGAATAATTTATGCCTTTCTTGCCCTTAAGCAGAAGCACCTGGAGGCTGTTAGTGGCGTTAACTGAGGTTCAGCCCACATCCTCTCATTTACAGATCAAGAATGCCCATAAACAACAGCTTACTGCAAATATGAACCCAAAGCTCTCCACAGGATTTACTGAAGGTACAGAACGTTGATCCCAGGAAATCAACAGGCTTATTGGAAAAAGTGACTGTGATGACATTTTTGCTGCTGATATTACATTGCTTTCGTAATGTCCAGTAAATGGCGCAAAAAACATGTTCAGTTTTATCCAAAACAGATAAATGTGAATCTGGATAAGTTTTATTATGGTTGTTGTTGTTGTTGTACATATTGTTGCAATTCGGAAATTATATGTCCGATAAGTGGTGTTAAAAGGTAAATGCTCTATGGCGTTTTAAAATAACACCACCTAAACTAAACCCTACCATAAATCAAACCGATAGTGTTAACCAAAGCAATCGTCAGATAAAAATGCATTTGCTTTTCGATGTCGAAGTGCAACACTGTACCAGGTAAGCTACTGAGAAAGTTTACTATGTCAGAAAAGCCATACATATGGAGCTGGTTATGTGATGCAAACATCAAAATGTAATCGGTTATAAACCATAACATGCAACTGTGAGACTTATTTTTGCACAGTTGCATGTTATGGTTGTCGTATTTCAATTTCGTAGGCGGTTTTTCAGTTGAAACTAGAATGCATTTCCGGAGGAACTGCGAAGTGTGCTTGCTCGGGTGCGGTTCACTAACGTGAGCAGGTAGTGGATAAGGGTGCGTTGAAGTTTGCTTGATCTGAGAATTTCAACAATAGTACTTTTTTCAAGATTGTGCAAAAAGGTGAAAAGTTATGTGCATTAAGAGACATGTCTGCAATGTAGACTAGTGCCAATGGCATTGTTTATGTGGCTTGGTTGTTGGTTTTGAAATAATTGGTTATGAATATACAGCAGAGAGTGGGAGTGTTTTGGGTGATGAAATAGTAGCCTATTGAAAAGAAGTTGACAGTCTTCATTTACTGTATCCAATAAGCCAATACAAAACTCACCCAGCTGTTCTGTGGTTGAGTGTTCCCTTTAATTAGGAACAAATTTACTATCTCAAATTAAGGTCTACAGTAATTAGCGATGCTTTGATTGCTGCTGTCAAGATGGTTGTCATCACCTACACAGAAACGCAGATTTTTATAGCCTACAGTCAGTTCTCATATTGTAATTAAATGAAAAACGCTATCAGTTTCACTATTAGCTTACTCTAGCGATGCAATCGCAACAACATGGATAACGCTGTTTGGCCTTGCCCAACTTTATATGACATATGCGCCATATGCTAGAGTTACACATCCCGCTGCCATTTCAGGGCTTGAGTTTCAGTGCGGGAATGTGGGGATTGCTCACAATTTAAACCATTCCCGCAAGGTTAGCTTTTATAGTGCGAGAAATTCCCGCACAAATATATTCGCTTCATCTCAGAACAAATGATTAAAAAATAAATTCACAGATGCGAGAAAAAAGATGTCAAACTGTCTTTTATTTTCGAATTTAATTCCTCAATCAGGCCACGGGAGAGCAAGCGCTTGTGGAAAGGAGACAGCGGCGCGCCCACGCTTTCCACTTGTTTTTACACATCTAGAGCGACGTTGTTGATTGTTTGAGCATGTGACTGCGCGTTTCTCCTTGTTTTATAAACACAAACACAGCCACAGACAATGAATTGTTTGTTCAGTTAGCGAAGAAGAGTATGATGTATTTTTTATAAAGTTTTTTTTGTTTTGTTATTAACTGTTTTGAGAACTGGAAATGCACAATTCATGCATACAAATCTGTAGATATTAATAAATGAAGATTAAATCAGACCGATGCATCAAATGTTACTCCCCCCCCCCCCCCCGCATTCGTTTTAGTAAAAACGAATGCAGCCTATACACTGACTTGGCAGCTCTGTGAAATGTAATACAACAGTGCCACCTACTGTCTAAATGCATTAACATTAAAAGTGTGAGCTGAAACTCTTTTGCATAGACATAAGTAAATGGGTTTGTCAATTAGCCCGAAATTAAAAAAATAAAAAAAATAATCAGATCTTGTGCATCCTCACATTGGAGTCCCGAGTTCATGTACAAAGTTTGGTTTCGATACGTGACAGAGTTCCTGAGAAATGGACGACTTCCTGTTTGGTGACTACGCCGCCGATTTCGTTTGGCTGTGACGGGCAAACGCTTCCGAAAATCAAAAATCCTTCTATCTAACTTTTGTGAGGCTTGGTCCAAGGATCATGCGAAAATTTAGTTTCGCTTTCTGTTCAATCCAATATGGCGGACGAACGACATGGACTTGTGATGTCATCTTCGCGAGCAACTTACACTGGTACTGACCGGACGTTTTAAAGTTGGAACAGTGTCTCTGTCTCAAAGGGCCTAGGCGCAGGAGCTGGCCAAAATTGATCTCCCGGGAATAATAATAAGAAGAAGAATAAGAAAATAACTTAATAAACACTATTCCTTTCCACACAAATAATGACTCTGTAGTCATTATTTGTGTGGAAAGGAATAGTGTTTATTTCAACTGAAAACCGCAGTGAATTGGGTACAGTTTTGCCGTTTTAAAAATGTAGTTAAAAATGTCCTTATTCCGTCCGAAATTTTCGTATGCGTTTTTTTTGTATTTGTCATTCGGTGGCTCTGAATTGTCAAAACACCATTCAAATGCTTGTTATGGATGCGAAAAACGCAGAAAATCCAAGTGTGGTTATGAGTCAGTGTGTAAGCGTAATTGACATAACGTGAGGTCGTATTTATTTTTTAACGTGCGAAAATTTCGCACAATTTCGGAGTGCAAAGACCTTTAGAGGTCTTTCCAATGAGCCTGTGTTGCAGGAAATCTATCTGAATCTTTAAAGGTGCAAAGTGTAATGTCAATGACACCAGTTGGAATTTCCAAAACTAACCACTGTTTGCTAACACACAGAAGCCAACAAAGATCACACATTATTATTATTTTGTCTGATTACTGATTCATTCTTTTCTGTGATTGACTGTGTGATTTTCTATGACTGGAGCATCATAACCGATTAAACCTGATCAGGACTGAAACACTCGCTCTCAATTTCACTTGGAAGCACACCAAAGCATTCGAATGGTTGTGATTTGTCTTTGTTTTAATTTTTCTTTAAGAATTAATTACTTGGAAATGTTTAATTAATAAATGAGTAAGTGTCCATTTTTCTGTTGCATCTAAATTGATATAAATAATTAAGACATTTTTGTGGAATTAGTATTGACTGAAATGTTGATACTTTGACAACCGTACTTTCAGTCAAAATATACACCGTTATCATGAAATTACTCAGATTTACTCATGAAATAAGACGCCTACTTATGTGGGTGACATTCACACATATTGATGAAACTAAGGGTGTTTACACGGCAATGATATGCTTAAAATGCGAAAAGTTTTTTCTTTGAGTTTTCCGCGTACAGACGACACCATTGTCAGAAAAATCCCCATTCACACGGATTTGCGAAAACAACTAAACACGCTGTATTCTGCTGCCATACCATTAGATGGTGATGAAACACTATAGACTGAACACATAATACGCATGTGCATGATGTCTTCGTCTTCAAAGATTTATGTTTTCGTTGTTTACCTGGTTTACACATTTTCAAAAGTTTGCGTTTTCAGGCACCCAAAACACTGTTGTGGTGTAAATTAATGGTCAAAACACGTAAAGAGTTTTTAGTTTAAAACGGTGTCGTTTGAACAGCCACAAATAATGACACAAGGGCTTGTTATTTAGGAAATGTATAACACTATTTTGTGATTTATGGATCACAGACCGTGCCAAAGGAAAGGGGGGTTAGAGGGGCATGGTTTGCAGGACTACATTTGCAAACAGGTTGTAACACACGTTAGTGAATGAGACACTTAGTGACAAGATAAGAAGACAGGAGCGAGGAAAGAAAAGATTGCAGGAGAACAGCAGTAGAGACAAGATGTGATGGATGGAAAGGAGGCGAAAAGAGACGTGAAAAGAGGAGAGAAGTATGAGTGGAGATGAGATGAGAGGACAGGAGAAACAGGAGATGAGAGGAGACAAAAAGAGTAGTGAAAAGTAGAGGGGACCAGAGGAGAGGAGGTTAATGAGTTTCTGCAGAAGACAAGTGAACTGCTTTATTAAGGGAATGGTTGTAATAAGAGATGAGAAGGAAGAGAAGCAAGAGAAATGAAAGGGCAGATGAAAAAAGACAAAGAGCAGAGAGTCTGCAGAGACCAAGGAATATTTTATATCTTAGGAAGAGAGAGAGAGAAAGACTCAGATAAAGTGAGAGAGAGGTGGAGAGATTGTGGTTTCCGCAGTAAAGGAATTTCCCTGCGGTGATTTTGTTTGGTTCAATATCACGATATGCAAAATTATCGCCATATAATAATAATAATAATAATAATAATAATAATAATAATAATAATAATAATAAATATAATAATAATAAATAAATAAATAAATAAATAAATAATATGCTATATAAATAAGTAATTGGGCTATTTTTAAATTTATAACAGTTCTTGACCTGAAGAAGGACAGACGCAGGCAATCGCATTCGCTCAGTGTGTGTGTGTGTGTGTGTGTGTGTGTGTGTGTGTGTGTGTTGTCCCTGAGCCCCGCCTTTTTCTCAGATCAGATGAGGCAGTGCGATTGCCTTAAATATTTGTGAATTTCATTTTATGTAAACAAACATGCATGTAAACACAATGGGCAATATATCGGGTCACCAAAACTTATCATGGTCATGTCTGTATATCTTGTTACAACACGGGAAAAAACATCGGCTGATGTCAATAATCTAATCAAATGCCAAATATCGGCCAACATATCAGCCATGGCAATAATCCCAACCTATATCTAAATTTGGCATTTCTTTATGGATTGTCTGCTTATACACCTTTTTGGCAAGGTTTCACTCCCTTTGGTCAGCATTATGATTAGGGTTGGGTACCGAAACGCGTACTTATATGGAACCGGTACCCAGGTAACTGTATGTAACTGGACCGAATCAAAACGCAGATTTCGGTGCCTCATGCCGTCATGTTTACTGTGAAAAGTCGATGTCCCTACAACAGTCCGGCGTAGGCCTACATATAATCCCGATGAGCGCTCCTTGTCACAGTTGTAAACATGACGTCGTTCTTCTTCCACGAGGGGTTTCGCGTCAAGGCATTTAAGGTGATGCGTTCTAAAATAACGCTCACCTTGTGCAGGACATGCAAAAAGTCAGGAGAGGTGTCGTATTTTGCCAGAGAAGGCAAAAATGTGGTCATATTTTTGCAAAAGAAATGCTGAAATGTAAAGCTGTTTTTTAGCAAACCAAGAATACAGACTAGGCCTACTTAGCTGTTATAAGTACTGTAACTGTTTTTTAGTGTTATTTAGTGTTAAATTATTGTAGTTGGGTTAGGTGTCTTGTTTTATTGTGAATTTGCTGTGTTTTCTATTTAGGCTACTTATTTAAATATATTTAAGTACACTTAAATTTGAAAATATTGTTCGATTTTAAGAATTTTCTATTTTATTATTTTTCATTAAAAAAGCAGTTCTTTAATGCCATTCACAATCGGTTTGAGGCTTTTAATTTTTTTTTTTTTTTTTTTTTTTTTTTAAGTATCGATTCAGGCACCGGTACCGTTTTAAAAGTATCGATTTAGCACCGGTATCGAAAAAAAACCCAAACGATACCCAACCCTAATTATGAATCTGTTGTCAATGTCATGAATTAAGCAAAGAGCAAGACTCTCAGTCTCAACCTACAGTTACTCCAACATTACAAGTTAAGATGGGGCCATTGTGCATAAATAACAGTGTACTGAGTGTAGTATAATTATTTAAATCATTCGGAGTTGTGTGTTGTTTATATAATCCTATTACATTCTATTTTAATCAGTAACAATATAATTAAGATGTTTAGTAATGTAACATACACATTACTAATATACACAGCTCTTACATATTTAAAGTGTAGTGGCAATGCTGCTTCTAGCTGGATCATGAAGTTGTCTTGTCACCATAGTAATGACCTTGTCCCAGTTCTTCCTGTCACTCCTTGGGAAGCAATCATCCTTGTACACTTTTGAGCTCAGATTCTCCCACTAACAGAAACTCCCAGGGAAAACGTCCATAACCCAGCAGAGATGAAGATACTGACCTTTATCTCAACTCTCTGTCAAATACAACCAGCACAGCACCATTGTGTCAAATTAACTCAGTATCAGAGAGAGAGAGCGAGAGAGAGAGAGAGAGAGAGAGAGAGAGAGAGAGAGAGAGAGAGAGAGAGAGAGAGAGAGAGAGAGAGAGAGAGAGAGAGAAATCAACCATAGACTTAGTACTAACAAAATATTTGACAAAACAGAAACGTTAAAAATATTAAAAAGTTTAATCCATAATTATCTATATTTCACACATTTAGAAAAATATATTTAGGGGTGAGGAAAAAGTATCTTTCATGTTCTCATGTTATGTTTTATTGTTAATTAACTCAAATACTTGTGTTAACCTTTTTCATTTAAATCTAAAATTGGTGTGAAAAATACAGGGGTGGGAATCTTTAGGCACCTCGCGGTCCGATCCGATCCTGGGAGTCACGATCCGATTCCAAAACGATTCTTGATCTACTTTTTTTTTTCCCTTATTACTCAATTAGTTTCTTAAAACTTAAAATCTTTTTTATTTAATTACATATGTAATCTTAAGTTTTTTTTTTTTTTAATAATTACAAGTTAAAACATTTTATTAATACAATTGTATGTTAAGACTATTAAGGCTATATAAACTAATATAGCTTCAAAATATAAAAGCAAGTAGCCTAGTACATAAAAAAGAGGAACAACGAAACATTAAAAGCAATAAACAAAGAGTGCTTTCAGTAGCCTTTTTAAGAGTAGCCAATCTGAACGTTATCAATTCAAAAGCAGTGAGTGATTTTTCTCTTTCTCAGCTTTACTGTTGTTTGATTATTACTGATGACATCATAGACAGCGGGAGATCTAATAAGCTGTATTCACACCAATGCGCAGATCTCTTTTGAAATGAAAGATATTTTTGTCCTGTCTGTTTAATCCCTGAAGACATAACTGACCGTTTACATTAATTTCGTGTCATAAAATATTTTGAGACCCACACTTAACCACATACACAGAGTCGCACACAGCTCTTCACAAAGCGCACAAGCATTTGAAATTGAAAGCAGCTGTCACTAAGTTTCATAAGTTCCATTTTTTGTATATAAGCCTATAGCATTTCAAACAACACAAACTATTCCTTCGTAGAGCATTTGTAAGGAAAATACGGGCAGGCGAAACCACACACTCACTGCAAGCATAACATCAAGCAAAGAGCACGTTTCTCAGAGTGCATATCCTGTGAAATTAAGCCTGTGAATGTCTTTGTAATTCGCTTAAACTTTTACAAACTTTATGTAAGGGATAATGTACATCCAGCCAGTTGTTATCTCAGAATAAACCCTGACAGGGTGATCAGGACTTGATCAGGTCTTGCTACTTGCCACACAAGTAAATAATTAGACAACAAATATTGATCTAAGACAAAATATTTTATTAGGTCTTTAAACGCAAAGCTTTAGTTGCTGGCATGGCAAGTTCAAACTAAACGGACATTTAAGAGATATGGTATACAGTTCCTAGCAAGCGTAAAGCGCTGCTGACTTCAGTGACCCGGATGAGCCTGTGTTTCTGTTTTCAGCGGTTGTTATCGGGGAATAACATACCACTGGATGGCGCTATAGACCAATCAGAATCAAGCATTCCACAGACCCGTGCAATAAGAAAGATTATTTTACGGAAAGTTTGAGTGGTGTATGTGTGTGTGAGGAAAAGAAAGCAAGCAGAATACTGGTGTTTAAACACATTGTGCATCTGCAGTTAAAAACTCTGCTCAGAATCGATCCAGAACCGTTGGAGAGAGAATTGCAATGCATAAATTTTTTCTCCCACCACTAGAAAAATATGTGAGTAGATATGTGGCGCGGATGATTTTAGCAGATTTGATCTGCACATATACAGATCGAGGACCACTGATATCATCAAGGCACAAGAGCAAGAAGAAATCCATGATCTTCCCTGACCGAAGCTGCCTTTTTAAAGTCCAGCTTTATCTATTCAGAAATAAACAGTGAAGTGAAACTAAGATGAAATGATCACATAAGTGCTGGGAAGTCAAGGAAATAAGTGATGACATAGCCTTTATAATGAAGCTGTATTCATTGTGTGTTTTGCTATTAGTCAAAGTTTAAAGATAGAAACAAAGGGAACAAATGGAGCTTTTCCATATGCGCAGCGGTTCCTCAGATGCATAAAACATTGGAGTGTCTGGGGTCTGGCATTGCAAGGTGAAAGTGGGAATTTGTGGATTGCTCACTTCAGAGAAACCTCAAGTTAAATATAATTTACGACCGTAACGTAAAGGGAAGTCTAAATACATTCATGTTGCATAACTACTGTCAACATTTTTATCTGAATGTTTCTCCTTCTCTGACCCCATATACTCAAATCAATTGCTGCACTACTATTGATTCTTCATAAGTCAGGCATCGTAGGAGAAGTAACTGCAACCCAAGTTTTTGCCGGAGAATACCATTCCTCCCACCAACAACTAGGCCATCAGTGAGCACATCATGGAAGCCATCAAAGACTGCAGATTTTGCCTTTATGATTTCTGAAATATGTCTGAGACAACTGTCAGCTATAGGTGGCTGCAATCACATGGCGCAGGAAATACAACACAACAGCTTTTAATCAATACATACAACAGGAACACGTAGGAAAAACTCCAGAGCAATAATAATACACAACTATGTCAAACGCAAACGTCACTGAACAAAGAACTGAGAGCACAGAATGCTTAAATACACAAGGAGTAATCAATAGTGTTGGGCGATATGCTCCACATTCATATCGTCCTATCGTCAGCCTGTGAGATCAGCAATACACTATACTATCTATATGGAGACTATACTATCGTGGGGGGCAGGGCTTACTTATTTGATCATTAACTTGTTTATTTATTTGCTTATTTATTTACTCATTAATTTGCTCACCTTTTTTATGAGTAAGCAGAATCTTTTGAGAGTATTTTTCTATTTTGCTAGCAAAGGTGGAGTGTTTATTAAAAAAAAATAGGTCTCAATTTGCAATAGACTTCCCAATCCTCCTCATTCCCAGTTGTGTTTGCTGTACCCTTTGCCACATCTCTCTCAACCAAAATGTTTTTCAGCTCATTATCAAGCCCTAACATTCTTCACTGTATAGTTTTTTCATAGGTGCATGTTTGTCCACTAAAGTGTAAAATAATCTTTCAAAAGCTGCCAATTCATCATCAGGATGATTTTCCTTATAAACATCAATCCAACATACATTATTTACGTCCGTACAAAATTAATTCTCTTGATTCTCTTATAGTTACATGATCATTTATAAATTACTTTTGGTTTCCCTTTAGGAACCTTTGCTTACCTAGTAATAGTTATTATATTATGATAACTGCACCCAATACAGATACACCCTTAGAGCACATTTCAACAGAATTTGTAAAAATAGTGTCTATACAAGTAGATGTTTTCCATTCAGAAAATAGTGTTAAATTACATGCATTAATCATATTCACAACTTTACTCTTTAGTGGACAGTCCAGAGACATCCAGCTAAAGTTTTTAAAATCACCCATGAAGTAAATTTCATTTCCAGTATCACAAATATTGTCAATCATATCACACAGTTCACTTAAATAACAGCTTTGCACATGGTAGTCTGTAGCAGCAACCAACGAATAATGATTTAACAAACTGTAGCTGTACTTGTAGCCACAAAGCCTCTACATCTACAGGCATTAAAGTATATACAGCTATTTGTGTATATACTGTACGGCAACCCCTCCACTGTACCTATTCCTATCCTTCCGGTAAATATTATAACCATTTATATTCACAACATAATCTGAGAATGTCTGATAAAGATGCGTTTCTGATACCGCTAAAACATGAATAGTATTTGTAATCAATACATCTGTTATTTCAAATTAGCAACTAACAATGACAGGGAATACTGGCAAACAGGAACAGAATGAAAATGAAACCAAAACAGAATGAGACCGTTTCAACAACAAAATATGATATACATATGGACAACATATGCGCAGTTCGATAATCCAAAACCAATTACACTCTGCACATACAGATCAATGAAAGCTCAATTTTTAGGCCAGAGATATTGATTGATGTTCACACATGTAGGGTTGCACATGTGGTAGTGATTATACAGTACATATAGGTCACCACATGACCCTCAAACACATGATGCCACGTCATCATCAATTCATGTGCATTTGTGCTTTTGTTGTGAGGAAAAAGAGGCAGTTTGGCAAAAAAAAGAAGAAGTTTGGCATTGTTCAGAAAAACGCCTGGATTTCCAGAGTTTCCTCAAGCTCTAGTAACCAATACACAAAGCCAAAGGCTATAGGTTACACAAACATCTTCGAGGTCAAGTGTTTTTTAATGCTACAGTATAACACTTTCTTCCATCCCAGTTTGATGTGCAGAGTCGACTATAAGCAAGCCATTAGAAAGTTGACTTCTTGAGTTTAACTGGATTGCCACATCTTCTGACCAATGGATTCTCATTTGCGTTTCCCAGATATGGAATTTTATATATATATATATATATATATATATATATATAAAGGCTATGTGAGAATGAATTAATCAAATAGATTAAGAATAAGATGATAATTCAAAGATTTTATCACATTAAAATTAAAAGTGTTGTCAACTCCCCCTACACATGACCTAAATTCAGTGTTCAATGGAGACATGCTTGAAAATAATCCATAAATAAGGGATTTAATTTACCAGATGCACTATATAAAAAACAAGTAACAAAAACTCAGTGAGTGTTTTAGCGCAATTTTCTGACGTCATGGGATCACAACACTAACGCCGCCTTCACACAGGCAGTTGAAATCATAGATATCATATAAAGGCTAGATGGCTCAAGGCGGAGTCACTTCCGGCATCACCGGCGGCCATTTTAGGACAGGGCTCTGTGAATTAAGGTGAGTGAGCAGCACGCACACAAATCCTCTTATCTCGCTGAAATCTGGACGGATTTACAAACGGTTTGGTTTCTTACAAACGTTATTAACGTGGCTATAATTCTGAATGCTTAAACATTTTGAACATAATTATTCATATGTATGCAGTATAATAGCTACATCTCTGACGTTTATAACAAACCAAACCATTTGAAAATCGGTAGAAAATTGAGCAAGTTATGGTTATTTAAAAGTACATGCACCATGTTATGAGTGAGTGAGCACCCTGTCGTAAGATGGCCGCCGTGTGCGGATGTCGAGCTCCATTGGCCAGCAGCGCGGACGAGCCATCTAGCCTTTATATGATATCTATGGTTGAAATCAGCTCCGATACAGCAGCGAAACGACCGGAAGTCATTCATTTCCTATGGAGATTCGCAGACCGCATGCGAATGGGTCCGAACCAGGTGCGAACGAGTGCGGTGCGAAAAAAATCGTGTCCGTTGGCCATCCGGATGCGTTCAAAAAATTGAACTCTTGCGAAAGGCTACGGACGGTTTCTATCCGAAAATCCCAACGGAAGTTAGCGTTGCTATGGTACTGATAAACAAACCTGGATTCTTAACTTTTAATAAAATAAATAATGATTTTATAACGATTAGTTGTCATGTCATTTTTTTATTTTCATGATGTTTTAACGTTATTAGGGCAGTTAATACAATTAAATAATTCAATATTTAAATATACTCGCTTCCGAGGCTTCCGACCACTGATCTATATAATGACATATATATATATATATATATATATATATATATATATAATGTCATTCTATATAGATCAGTGCTTCCGACGCTTTTCACCGTTGTGTACGACGTCCGCTGGGGGCGTATTGCGTATTACGGAGCTGATTTCAACTGCCAGTGTGAAGGCGGCGTAAGAGATAGTAAATCTTTTCCTGGATTTTTTTTGTGCGTTCCCGAGATTAGACCTTCCTTAACATAATGCCGAAAACCCGAAGTCTCTAGGTCAGTGGTTCCCAACCCTGTCCTGAAGGCCCCCCAACACTGCACGTTTTCTTTGTCTCCCTAATCAAACACACCTGATGCAACTCATCAGCTCATTATCACATGGGTTAATTGAGCTGATGAGTTGAATCAGGTGTGTTTGATTAGGGAGACAAAGAAAATGTGTAGTGTTGGGGGGCCTTCAGGACAGGGTTGGGAACCACTGCTCTAGGTCATTGGTTCCCAACCTGGGGTCCGCACCCCCCTCAGGGGGGCGCCAGAGTTCACAGGGGGGGCGCGGGAGCGGATATGCTTTGAGGTGAATAAAGATGCATAAAATGTTCCACTAATAATTTTTTTATAAAAATATTTTTTCAAAGTTTTTAAAAAAATCATATGCTTACAATGCCGATTTCAATTACAATTTCGTTATTTCAAATGTAGGCGCGTTGCGCGTGGCAAGCGCGCTCATAGACGCCGGCGCGACCACAACATTGCCCAACATCAAATGGCAGACGTAGTGCAAGCGGAACGAAACTGCTCGTTATTGTGTGGTTGAAGGACCGTTTATCAGTTTGGACCAGTGCAGCGCGAGCCGATCGTGATCATGCGACACTGTTACTACACAGCACTAATAAGATATCCAGTAAAGAAAGCATTTGAATTCGCCACAGAAATAACATCGCTGCGAAATCTAGTGAGAAACATTCACATTTCTCCGTTATTAACGGATCAAACAGCGCTGACGTGGAAACCAGGAAGAAACATTGTGCCATGATTGAACTATCCAGTGTCATCAGCAACATTCACCATGGATTTACTGTAGTAGTTACTGCAACTATGGAAGTTTGGCAGGAAAGTAACATTACGTCAGTTTTATTTTGACATTATGAATACAATTGCTGCCCTCAAATGTTAATCTGAAATAAAATAAACATTTGTTTATAACTACTACAATATTACATTTAATTTTTTTCCAAGGAGCTGTTTTGTTTTATTATGCTCATAAGAAGAGTGAATAGCTCTACAATTGCTCAAAGTAAAAAAAAAATCATACTTTATGATGTTAGTTTTAATATAAAAAAGAATAAAAAAATGTATTGAAGGAGATTTCTCTGGCATTTCTTCTTTTTGCTGTATCAAAAACGTACCGAACCGAACCGTGACACAAGTGTATCAAATTGAACCGAACCATGAATTTTGTGAACCGTTACACCCCAAATATATATATATATATATATATATATATATATATATATATATATATATATATATATATATATATATATATATATATATATATGTATGGGGGGGGGGGGGGTCCACGGATTGTTAAATATGTACATAGGGGGGGCCCCAAGGAAAAAGGTTGGGAACCACTGCTCTAGGTGGTCTGGTTGAGGAGTAGATAGAAGTACAAGTTTGGTGCGCACAGACAGAACAGAAATCATGAGTTAACAATCACAATTTTGTCTGGTGGAAAATTGCGCTAAAAACTCAATAGAAAGAAACCTGTGAGCAACTCCGTCTACGAGGTTAAATGTAGTTGCATCTCAAAATGCTTTTATGACGCAAAATAAATGTAACAGTCAGTTATATCATAATCTTATAATTTTAAAAGAGATGAAAACGTTCAGACAGCCTACTCTTAAATACTGAAAGCACTTTTTGTTTATTGCTTGTAATGTTTTTTTTGTTTTTAATGTGTAATTGGGTAGCTGACGTGACGTGGCTTTTTCACCGTCACAGAAGATAAAAAAAAAATTATTTCACATTTTCATCATTTAGAATACTGTAAATGGTTAAACATGTTCTTGTTTTACAATAATTTGTTGTTTTAATACCCAAGTTATTTTTTATTTTTTTTACAACTTTGAGCCAAATCTCAAAATCGTCCTATGGTGTGACGGTAGACAAAATTATTTCATAAATATTAACTTTTATAAAAAAAGAAAATAATGTTTAAAAATCTTAATGAACACTCCTGGCATAATTGTGCAAGTGTCTATTTCACTAGGTGGCCATCACTTTCCCTATACATACATTTCTAAAAGTGTAGGAATTTCATAAAGTTTGTCACAGAAAAAAATGTCCTTTGGTGTTATGCATAGTCTTCAGGAAATGTCCTTTGGTGTGACACTTTGGCCTGTCACACCATAGGACACAGATGTCACACAATAGGGCAAAAATGTCAAAAAACAAAAACAAATGTCCTCCTTTATAATTGTTACAAAAAACACTATATATTCTGACTCTTTTTATGCAATGACTATCTTTGTCCTTTGGTGTGATGTTTTGTCCTATGGCATGACAAACATAAAACAACAGAAAAAATATACTTATTTTAAAATATCTTTTAAAAAAAGAGTCAAGTTTGGCATTAGGGGAGTTACAATAATATCTCCTCTTAGATAGGTACAATTTCAAACAGTTTTGTAAGGTTGGCGAAAAAGTTTTATTGACATTCGTAGGGAAAAGTTTATCAAGTTCATCTATTCATGGTGAAAATGATTCTAATTAGTACTTTCATGTAAAATAAATATCACTTTAAGAAAATAATCTTTTAATAATGTGAACAATTCTGTCTTTTTTTTTAAAGTTTTTTTTAAATGTTATTTAATACAATTTCTTAGTACTTTTTAAATGTCACACCATAGGACACATTTACAGTACTGTTGAGTGAAAATGTAAAAAAAACATGTGAAGTCATTGACAAAATGAGTGACCACTACTATTTTCTGAAACTGCAGTTTTCATACTCCATAAATATATATATTTTTTCTTAAAAAGTTATGTTTCCCAAAAAAAGTACTTTTTCTTAGACATTTGTCAACTACCCAATTATTATAAGTAGGCCTACTTATAATTATATAATTAAATATTTTAAGTTTTATTAATAAGATCAATTAATTAATAAGAAAAAAATTAGATCGGCTCATGAGGTGCCTAAAGATTCCCATCCCTATTTTACAATGATTTATTGCTTTTTATTGAATAATTGAAAAGACAAAGAGCTTAAAAAATAATCGCATATTAAATCGCAATCGCAATATTGGTAAAACTAAATCGCAATTAGATTATTTTCCAAAATCGTTCAGCCCTACGTTATACTATAAAAATACCCTGTAAGTTTCAAAACTCAAAACTTTCTTGTTATTCCAAAAACTGCTTTTATTGGAACCAAGGCCAGCAAACGACAGGATCTAAAAAGTGGAGACTTGTGATGTCACAGGGCAGCTTTGGCCCCGCCCACTGGAGCGTTAGTGAACAGTGACATGAAAACGAGAAAAGATCGATACAGGATCAATAATACCATTACCTTCCAAACGATCCTAATGCTAGGATAGTGTTGTTGTTTTTTTTTTGTTTTTTTTTCCTTCAACAATGTGAATGTCTCAGCAGTGCATTATTTGGTTGTATTCGGTTTATTTCACTGTGGATTATTTGGTGTAAATATCAGTGATTTCTGCTGTAAATATTCAAGTTCAGACAGATTATCTCTCAAAATATCATTCAATACTGTTTATGCATCAGTAAATCAAGCCAGTGACTAAACAATCAACTTCACGTCGTTTCTCTTAGTAGGATGAAAATAATCTTATTTAAACTGTGATTAAATTATTTAAAGAAAGCGATCAAAGAACGCTCTCTTTCCAATTGCCCAAGCTGTCAATCAAACAGCGCGAGTTTATCTGGACACTTGCCAAAACTCGTTGGAATCAATCATCACAAAATCATGACGCTGTTACAATGTACAGTACAACGAAGCTCTTACTGTATTTACATCGTGTTTGCATTTTTATTTGGTGAAAGCCAAAGGTGTAAAGTCCAGGCTCAGAAAGTAAAGTCCTCCTCAGTACATATTGTTCCAATCACCTGGATTTGCTAATTAGAACCGTTTTTCAGCCAGGAGATAGAACTAATTAGTGAAATCAGCTGGCTGAGTTCATGGGTGGAATAAATATATGGCAGGACTTTTACTTTCTGACCCCTGGACTTTAAACGTCTGGTGAAAGCATTTGTGAGAGTGCCGAAATTGCGTTGCAATGATTAGATCTTTTCATGCGCGATCAACAGACTGTCTGTCCTCTGCTCAATGCTCATCACTGCAACCTTCCATGTGATGGAAATAGATCATTATGATCAATACTTTTCACGATCCACGATCAAATCACGACATTTGATTACTTTATTCAGTTTCTTTTGTATGATATTACTTAAAGGTCCCATGGCATGAAAATTTCACTTAATGAGGATTTTTAACATTAATATGAGTTCCCCTAGCCTGCCTATGGTTCCCCAGTGGCTAGAAATTATGATAGGTGTAAACCAAGCCCTGGGTATCCTGCTTCACCTTTGAGAAAATGAAAGCTCAGATGGGTGAATCTGGAATAGTCCCCTTATGTCGTCATATGGAGAAAGGTTACCTCCCCTTTCTCTGCTTTGCCCGCAAAGAGAATTTGGGAAAATGAGTGCGATATTGTTTTTTCCTCGAGAGACATCATGGCTTGCAAACGAGCGAAGCATGGCAGTTGCTCAGTGTTTGGATGTACAAATGAACACAAAAGTATTTTTTTAGTTCCTTCATCCGAGCCTCTGAAGAACCAGTGGGTTATGTGAATTTCTGATGTGTAATTGTTCAAGTTCAGACAGATAATCTTTCTCTCAAAATCATTCAATATGTTGAATACGTGTTTATGCATCAGTAAATCAAGCTAGTGACTAAAATATCAATTTTACACCATTTCTCTTAGTAGGATGAACATAATCTTATTTAAACTGTGATTAAAATATATCATATATGATAATATATATATATATATATATATATATATATATGCAGTGGTACGATGTCCTACCTGCCTGTCAACATATGTATTTTCATACATCCATGCACCTGCTCACGCAGACATCACGGTCATCAGTGTGTTTTGTGCTATGCAGAGTTAGGCCCGTTCATTATTACTGTAATGTTATGTGCTTTGAGACATGAGGTAGTTTAACACCGTCTCTCATGATTGGCTTTGGAGACGCTCTGAAGGGAGGGATCTAATACTTTTAAAGCTAGCTTGCTATTGCTAGACGCTCTGAAAATTGCCTACTGTAGGCTACCTACTTTAAACCAGCTCGTGTCACAGTCTGTTCTGTGTTTGCTGCATTTAAACCAGGCGTGCATATGTAAATTCATGTTTCACACCCTTAATGTTGACAATTTTCAGCTTAAATAAATATACATTACTTAAACCATCAATAAAACAACCATTAACATTAACATTAACAATGCAACTATTATTATTATTGTTCTATTTATTTATTAAAACGAAGTATATTTTTCATCAAGTTTTCTCATAATTCCAAAAAAAAAAAAAATAATAATCATTTGTGTTTTATTTGTTAACTAATGTTAAGAAATAACATAGCTGTTCTTTTTAGTAGTCGACTCATTATTGGATTATCAAAGCTGGTAAACACTGCAGTGTCACATGACCAAACCACAGGTTTATCAGTGGCTGATGCTGATATGATTCAGTACAACTGAATTACAAGAATAAGATGTATGTTATATTCCTGAAATGCTACAAAACATTGACTTATAATTCACACAATTATAGCCTCAGCCTCAGCCGATAACCACACATCCTCACAGACAGTGTTATCAGTGGATAATAGGCTACGCTTAGCCTATATTTTGAGTGAATATTATAGTAGCGTGAATACAGGCACAACGGGACACTTAAGATCAGTTAGCTAAACTTTAATAAAATAATAATACATTTTATTTAAAAGGTGCCTTTCTGACACTCAAGGTCACCATACAGGCATACATAAAAGTTAATACAATAAACAAATAATTAAGTTATACAAAAAGTAGATTAAAATCAATTTAAAATCAAGTAGAATTACAAATGTATGGATGCTACAATGAATAGGCTTGTTTAAACAGAAAGGTTTTGAGTCCAGTTTTGAAATGAGGGAAAGAGTCCATATTTTTTAGATGAAGTGGAAGGGAATTCCAAAGGCGGGGAGCAGAGCGGCTGAATGCTCTGCTCCCCATTGTGGCGAGACGGGCAGGTGGGACAGACAGGTGTAATGTGGAGGAGGATCTGAGAGAACAAGATGGAGTGGAAACATGTAGGAGATCTGATAGATAAGGGGGAGAGAGGTTGTGGATGGCTTTGAATGTCAGCAAGAGGACCTTGAACTGGATACGGAACTGGATAGGGAGCCAGTGAAGCTGCTGGAGGACTGGAGTGATGTGATGGATGGAGGGGGTTCGGGTAATGATTCGGGGAGCTGAATTTTGGACTAGTTGAAGTTTACGGAGGGATTTGTTAAGGAGGCCCAAAAGAAGTGTATTGCAGTAGTCTAGACGGGAGGTGACAAGGCTGTGGACAAGAATGGCAGCAGAGTGGGGGGTAAGGGAGGGGCGGAGACGATTAATGTTACGTAAGTGGAAGTAGGCTGACCGGGTGATGTTATTGATGTGTGATTGAAATGATAGTGTGCTATCAAGGATGACACCCAGACTCTTAACCTGAGGGGAAGGCGAAACTGAGGAGTTATCAATTGTGATGGAGAAACTGTTAGTTTTGGCTGTATGGATTTGGTACCAATGAGGAGAACCTCGGTTTTATCACTGTTAAGTTTAAGGAAGTTGAGGGTAAGCCAGGATTTTATTTCAGCAATGCAATCGGTGAGGGTAGTGAGTGGGAGAGTGGTTGTGGGCTTTCTGGTGAGGTAGAGCTGGATGTCATCCGCGTAGCAGAAATTAACATTGAATTTACGGAGAATATTACCAAGGGGAAGAAGGTAGATAATAAAGAGAAGGGGCCCCAGGACAGAGCCCTGGGGCACACCTGTAGTGACGGTAGAGGAAGTGGATTTGAATGACTTAAGCTGAATGAACTGAGTGCGGCCAGAAAGGTAGGATGTTAGCCAGTTTAGTGGAGTGTGGGTAATACCAATGGATGACAATCTTCTGAGGAGGGTGGTATGACAGATGGTGTCAAAGGCCGCACTCTGGTGGTCCAGAGTCAGCTGCCATGAGAAGGTCGTTGGTGATTTTTATTAGTGCTGTTTCAGTGCTGTGGAGTGCTTATAGCTTAGGCCTACTTGTTTAGTACAAATCCAAAATATAAAGCTGTAGTCTTGGAGTTTATTAACTTAACATATTTTAACTGATCTTCTATTTTTTTTTCCTGTTCTGTTAACTTATTAGGGTTTACTGTGTTCACAGTTAATGTTAATCTATTGTGGGATGTCATTGATGTAGCTATTATAACATATTTGAACAGCTTCAATGACAAACGATCAAACATGATGTTCTTTAGAATTGGCATTAGCCATTGAAAATCCCATTTCAGTCGACCAGTTTTAAAAGTCATCATGAAATGGAAGTTGCGCTGATATTTTCTTCCCTATTCAGGGCTTTTCCTGGGTCAAAAAGTATCTTCGGTGGAGGCCGACAGACACATTACCCTTCAAATTGCGCAAATTGAAATTTCTAATTGAAAATACGCCCAATGGAAACACGTCAATTTCGCAAAAACTCCCATTTATCGCAAAAAAGTTTTTACGCTCGCACGAGGTGGTTTTTCAGGCAATTCAAAAAATAAACATTTCGCAAAACTGCAATGGAAACAGTTTTTGCGCATTTACAGGTCACCTGACGTAACGACGCGGTGTGTTTGGACAGAATACGATACAGAGCTCTTTATTAAACTCATATAAAACAAAAGAATTACAGGAATAATGGATTCTAAACCTCAAATAAATGCCACAATCAAGACCTCGAAGCAAATCTGAGGGAGAAACACCCAGAAACACCTCATATGTGCCGCTCACAAGTATAATAAGGGTCGTTCCTTACCATTAATGCTTGGAAAACACACATACATCTCCTTCCATTAATAATAATGGCTAGTGCAGTGGCTGGGATATAGTACATAAACCTACCAACGTCCGTTGCCATGGTTTTTGGAATGACTTTACTTATCATGAGAGGAAAAAAGGTTTAGTCGCATAACATCGGTTAATGGAAACGCCATCATTTCGCAATAGTTTTTTGTCGACATTTAGAAAAAAAACGCAAAAGTTTTGCGCAAATCTGTAATGGAAAAGCGCCTACTGATTTTACCACTGGATTTCGTAGCTTTGTAAGATAAAATCCTTCTTTGCTAGACCTGACAATCTCAATATTAAAAAGTAGAGCTAAAAAAGTTTATTTTAACTCATAGTCTAATTTTCTACTATATAGCCAACAATTGAATAAGATTAGCAGCTAGCTAACAACGCTTTTTTTCTGATTTCACCTCACTCCAGTCTAAACTAAACGATCTTCGCTGGTTCTCTCAGTTAACATGCGGCCTGTCACAAGCACGTCAGTCATCTACATCACTCATAATAAATCACCATAACTGATCAAATAAGGCTTTATACAGAAAGCGATCAAAGAACAATCCCTTTCCAATCGCCCAAGCTGTCTATCACACACAGCGCGAGTTTATCTGGACACTTGCCAAAACTCATTATGAAATCAATGACGCTGTTACACTGCACAACAAAGCTCTTACTGTATTTACCTCATGTTAGCATTGGTGAAAGAAAGCATTAGTGAGAGTGCAGAAACTGTGTTGCAATGATAAGATCTTTATTCACGCGATCAACAAACTGTCATCAATGCTCAATGCTCATCACTGCAACCTTTTATGTGATGGGAATAGATCTAAATACTTTAAAAACTTCTCACAATTCGTTAATCTCTATAGCTGTAATAGTAAAAACATATAATAGCTGTTATAGTAAAAGTATTCGAGAGAGTTCCACATGTAATGCTAGCTTTTTCATATGCAAGCATGTCAGCCAATCACAGCAGTGAGCGTTTACACTGAAGTCTCACACAGACATGCCCCTTCAAACAGAGCGTTCAAATCAGAGGCTAAAATCAGGCTAGGAAAAATATATTTTATTTCTAAATTATGACAATTTTTGAACTAAAAAACATACTAACATTATAAGAGCACCCCAGGAAACATAATAAAATAATAAAATAATCCATGCCATGGGACCTTTAATAATATGAAATAAGACTTTGATCATATTGCCCACCAATAATCGTGATTCCAATATGATTTGTCATAATCGAAAAACAAGCAAAGGAAGAACCACCTAAACCAGAAGATCCCGATACAAGTGGTTACACACAAGTAAGCTAACATAATCACCAAACATTCAACAGCATATAAATCAAAACTGCTTTACCAAGCGTTACCAAGAAAAATGTCAAACTCATGAAGAGGTAATGAGTGAAGCTTTGGTGGGTGGTGATGGACTCGATTCTACTCGGTCTATGTATTAATCATCATCCTGAATCCGATCCATATGCAATTTTCCCAGGTTTTTTTGTTCGAAATGTTTTTTTTTTATGAAACTTACCCACATTAAAGCATTGATAAAAAAATAAAGAATTAAGCTAAAATAAAAATAAAAACCAGAGGCTCTTCTTTCTTTTGATATATTGACCTTTTACATATTCAATCAACAAGATATTCTAGGGGTCAAAAATGCGGCAAACTTAAAAATAAAAACCTGGCGGGGAAAGAGTTTTTTCATAAATTCATATGTTGCTTAAGCAATACATAAAAGTATTGAATGAAAAGTGTTTCTGTTACTTCATGAAAACATCTGAAACAACTGACAGACGCTGCATCTAATCCAGTTCATCTGTGATAAAGTATGAAAACACCATCAGTCTTCACATCTCTGTTTCCAACGCCTCCACCAATTGCAAATGGCAAATCTTGCCAATTGGTTAAAGTCTCCCTGTTGTGAAAATCAAGCTTTTAATGTTGTTTATATGTCTATGTTGAAATCGCTGGTGTTTCTGACGTCACAAACTACCTTGTTACCAATCAGATCAATGAGTGATCATCAACGAGTGGATCTCTAAGGTGCTGTGAGTGAGTGGAGGCGGGGCTCATTTGCATATTAATAGAAGCTATTTTAAGGCATGAAGATTTTTTTTCCAAGGAAAAAACTTTTAAATATGTCATTTTGGTGATCAAAGATTAGTTTTAAGGGATAAAAGTATTAACTACAGGGGGACTTCATTAATGATTAATGATGCCGATTCAGTGTTCAGAAACTTGACCTGCTCAGTAAAAGTGAAGTAACCAGGAAGACGCAAGATAAGGAACTGTTAATTACAGTAACACTCATGGAGGGATGGTGATAAATGTCAGTAAGTCAAACGGACCAAACAACCAAAGAAAGTGCTGTGGTTCTGCTGAGAGAGACTCTTCTGTGTGGGTGCAGGTTTCAGATCATACAGAAAGGCAAGCTTTGTAAGAATCTATAACCTTTCAGACAATGGCTCTTGTTACAAAGCTACGCTAGTCACATTTGACGAAAGTAGAAGTCAGTGGGTGGGGTGATCGGTGTATTGCACCGCTGTAACACAACACCATTGTTTGCAGTGCTGCTATGATTGTGTGCATGTATGTAGTGTTAAGCTCCAGAGGATGTGGTTAACCTGAGAATGACAATGACAAAGCAACACACAACCACACTAACTTTCCATCAGAGGTGTTTCTCCTTAGGGCAGCAGAAGCAGCCAAGACATCTGACAATAAATGGCAATAAATAATCAGCAAATAGTTGCTCTTTTCAGTTTGCTCAAGTTAGAAACTTGTTTTACTAAAAACTAAAGTTTTAGATATCGGTTATGTAATGTTAGTGCTCAGCTTAACTTGGCTTGAACTTGGATTCACAAGTAAAAAAGTTGAGTTTGTAGAACTTATTGTATTATGTTTGATGAAAGAACAGACCAACTTTAATTGTTGAGTTTCTTTCCAAAAGTTCAGAATACTTAACCACACATTAAGATGAATGGAAATGCTAACGAATAGCTCTCTCCTCATGGTATATTATAGATATATTTAGAGACTTGGATAAAACATATAGGGTGAATTCAGGTTGATTGGAACACATTTTTTCCATTGAGATGACAGGGATATACATTTTATAGTCTATCCCCTATACCTAAGCCTTTCAGAAAAACATTGTTTAATATGGTTTATAGGGTTTTTTTCTCATGTGGACCAGAATTTTGAACAAAAAATTAGGTGTGTAGCGATACCCTCATGTCACTATTCGATACATATCATGATACTGAACTCACGATACGATATTATTGCGATACTCCAAAACATATGGTAAAAGGTTAACAATTCTTTTTACTGTTGATTAAAATGCTAAATTTGATATTACATTGGGGTGTAAATGAATACGCTTGGACTTGGTGCTGGAAACCCAAAGCACAGGACGATAGAGACACCAGAATCAAAATATGCATGATTTTGAAGCTGAAAATACAGAATAATTTTAGACGAATATGCTTGCACTTTTTCACTGACTAGATATATTTAAAATAATGTTGGACACTTTTTTACTGGTAACATAAGACATTTGGCATTATCATATGGAAGTAAAATAATGCCAAATGTTCTTGAAACAAAAAAGCCTGTTGAATTGCACTACTTGTAAAAATATGCATTGCATTAACCCTGCTTGCATTTTAATGCATTGTATTTTTAGAGCTTGCATTTTTATGGGCTGAAATTCAGCATGGTTGAATATTTAAGCTGTGAATATTTCAATTCAAAACATTTTCATTATTAAAAATTCAATAATCCATATTTACCTTTCATATTTCACTTCCAAAATATTCAAACTGTTTAAAAATACAACCTATAATATTCAACAGGCAATTTTCGGTTTATTTTATTTTGCTTTGCAAATTTGCTTCCACAAATTCAGTGGTTCAAATTCAACAGTAAATTCAACATTGACATCCAGGAACTGCAGGAAAAGCGGTAGATTACCGAGCAAACTCTCCATCTGCTGTTAGTCGACCTCACCAGCAGATGGTTCAAAAGCGCGTGTTGTTGACGAAGACCAGCAACAGTTAGAGCAAGCCATTCATTCATAAAACTCATTTACAGCAATGTAAGTGTATTTGTGATTATTATGACGGCTGTTTTATGTTAAATTCAGTGTCTTCACGGTTACTTTTCCTGTGTAGCCTACATGCATCTTTCTCTACCATGAACGAGATTATAATGTTATTCCCCGATGCGGATGTACAGATCCAATGTTACATTTTTGAGGTTGACATATATTTCTCTTGGTTGTTTAGTTGCCTTAACTTTATATTGTGGCGATGTGCTGCATGCAGGCTATTAGGGTTTCCCTCAATACTTCAGGATTCCCCTGCTGGACATATAAAATGCTTAAGGTAGCTTAATAGACTAATTACAGTGATATAAAAGACCAAACTCGCAGGCAAGCAGATGGATGAACTCAGAATAACGCGCAAAGCTTAATGCTGAGTGTTTCCCAGTGATAGACTGGCATAAAGTTGGCTTGACATTGGACATTCGCACATTTAGGGACCGTCTCTAAAGTGTATAAGACATTGGTATTGGCTATTCTAACTTCAATAGCATCTGAATAGAATGACTTACAGTCATAAAACCAACTGTAAAGTGTTCACGTAGTGTCAGGCATAATGCGCACCCTTTGGATTTTTTATATTTATTCAAATAAATTGAAGTTAGAAACGTGTATGCCAATGTTGTATGCAACTTTAGAGATGGTCCCTAAATGTGCGAATGTCCAATGTCAAGCCAATTTTACATTTAGGCTATTTAGTCATTTAGCAGACGCTTTTATCCAAAGCGATTTCGAGTTAAACTAACAATAGGAGGACAACAATATGCAAGTGCTATGACTCTTCCAAGTTTAAGCTAATGCAGTACACGTAGGCATACTATATATATACACTGCTCAAAAAAATAAAGGGGAACACTTAAACAACACAATGTAACTCCAAGTCAAACACACTTCTGTGAAATCAAACTGTCCACTTTGGAAGCAACACTGATTGACAATCAATTTCACATGCTGTTGTGCAAATGGAATAGACAACAGGTGGAAATTATAGGCAATTAGCAAGACACCCCCAATAAAGGAGTGGTTCTGCAGGTGGTGACCACAGACCACTTCTCAGTTCCTATGCTTCCTGGCTGATGTTTTGGTCACTTTTGAATGCTGGCGGTGCTTTCACTCTAGTGGTAGCATGAGACGGAGTCTACAACCCACACAAGTGGCTCAGGTAGTGCAGCTCATCCAGGATGGCACATCAATGCGAGCTGTGGCTAGAAGGTTTGCTGTGTCTGTCAGCGTAGTGTCCAGAGCATGGAGGCGCTACCAGGAGACAGGCCAGTACATCAGGAGACGTGGAGGAGGCCGTAGGAGGGCAACAACCCAGCAGCAGGACCGCTACCTCCGCCTTTGTGCAAGGAGGAGCAGGAGGAGCACTGCCAGAGCCCTGCAAAATGACCTCCAGCAGGCTAAAAATGTGCATGTGTCTGCTCAAACGGTCAGAAACAGACTCCATGAGGGTGGTATGAGGGCCCAACGTCCACAGGTGGAGGTTGTGCTTACAGCCTAACACCGTGCAGGACGTTTGGCATTTGCCAGAGAACACCAAGATTGGCAAAATCGCCACTGGGGCCCTGTGCTGTTGCAGGCTTCAGAACGTTCTCCATGGCGTCTCCAGACTCTGTCACGTCTGTCACATTAGATCAGTGTGAACCTGCTTTCATCTGTGAAGAGCACAGGGCGCCAGTGGCGAATTTGCCAATCTTGGTGTTCTCTGGCAAATGCCAAACGTCCTGCACGGTGTTGGGCTGTAAGCACAACCCCCACCTGTGGACGTGGGGCCCTCATACCACCCTCATGGAGTCTGTTTCTGACCGTTTGAGCAGACACATGCACATTTGTGGCCTGCTGGAGGTCATTTTGCAGGGCTCTGGCAGTGCTCCTCCTGCTCCTCCTTGCACAAAGGCAGAGGTAGCGGTCCTGCTGCTGGGTTGTTGCCCTCCTACGGCCTCCTCCACGTTTCCTGATGTACTGGCCTGTCTCCTGGTAGCGCCTCCATGCTCTGGACACTACGCTGACAGACACAGCAAACCTTCTAGCCACAGCTCGCATTGATGTGCCATCCTGGATGAGCTGCACTACCTGAGCCACTTGTGTGGGTTGTAGACTCCGTCTCATGCTACCACTAGAGTGAAAGCACCGCCAGCATTCAAAAGTGACCAAAACATCAGCCAGGAAGCATAGGAACTGAGAAGTGGTCTGTGGTCACCACCTGCAGAACCACTCCTTTATTGGGGGTGTCTTGCTAATTGCCTATAATTTCCACCTGTTGTCTATTCCATTTGCACAACAGCATGTGAAATTGATTGTCAATCAGTGTTCCCCTGTGCACAGGCCCTGTGCTCTTCACAGATGTTGCAGGCAGCAGAACGTTCTCCATGGCGTCTCCAGACTCTGTCACGTCTGTCACATTAGATCAGTGTGAACCTGCTTTCATCTGTGAAGAGCACAGGGCGCCAGTGGCGAATTTGCCAATCTTGGTGTTCTCTGGCAAATGCCAAACGTCCTGCACGGTGTTGGGGTGTAAGCACAACCCCCACCTGTGGACGTCGGGCCCTCATACCACCCTCATGGAGTCTGTTTCTGACCGTTTGAGCAGACACATGCACATTTGTGGCCTGCTGGAGGTCATTTTGCAGGGCTCTGGCAGTGCTCCTCCTGCTCCTCCTTGCACAAAGGCAGAGGTAGCGGTCCTGCTGCTGGGTTGTTGCCCTCCTACGGCCTCCTACACGTCTCCTGATGTACTGGCCTGTCTCCTGGTAGCGCCTCCATGCTCTGGACACTACGCTGACAGACACAGCAAACCTTCTTGCCACAGCTCGCATTGATGTACCATCCTGGATGAGCTGCACTACCTGAGCCACTTGTGTGGGTTGTAGACTCCGTCTCATGCTACCACTAGAGTGAAAGCACCGCCAGCATTCAAAAGTGACCAAAACATCAGCCAGGAAGCATAGGAACTGAGAAGTGGTCTGTGGTCACCACCTGCAGAACCACTCCTTTATTGGGGGTGTCTTGCTAATTGCCTATAATTTCCACCTGTTGTCTATTCCATTTGCACAACAGCATTTGAAATTGATTGTCAATCAGTGTTGCTTCCTAAGTGGACAGTTTGATTTCACATAAGTGTGACAGACTTGGAGTTGCATTGTGTTGTTTAAGTGTTCCCTTTATTTTTTTGAGCAGTGTATATATATATATATATATATATATATATATATATATATATATATATATATATATATATATATATATATATATGTATATGTATGTGTATGTATGTATAGAGAGAGAGAGAGAGAGAGAATAGAATAGAAGAGAAAGTGTTAGTATTAATTGATCAAGTGTTGATTTTATGCCAGTATTTCACGAAACGCTCAGCATGAAACTTTGCACGTTAAATTCATATTCTGAGTCCATCTGCTTGCCTGTAGCCCATATAGTAGCCTACAGCCTACATCCCCAATAAGGTGCGAGTTTGGTCTTTTTTATCACTGAATCCTTGAGTATGATGAGGTATTGAGGGAAACCGATTATAATCCTGTTCATGGCAGAGAGAGCTGATAACATGTAGGCTACACAGGGAAAGTAACAATGAAGTTATTGAATGAAACATAAACACAGCTTTTGTGTCTTTATCATCTTTTCCGCATATGACACAGATAATCATTTTCATTTTATGAATGAATGGCTTGTTCTAACTGTTGCTGGTCTTCAACAACACACGCTTTTGCACCACCTGCTGGTGAGGTCGACTAACAGCAGATGGAGAGTATGCTCGGTAATCTACTGCTTTTCCTGCAGTTCCTGGATGTCAATGTTGGAATTTACTGTCGAATTTGAACCACTGAATTTGTGGAAGCAAATTTGCAAAGCGAAATAAAATGGACCGAAAATTGCCTGTTGAATATTATAGGTTGTATTTTTAAACAGTTTGAATATTTTGGAAGTGAAATATGAATGGTGAATATGGATTATTGAATTTTTAATGATGAAAATGTGTTTGAAATGTTTTGAATTGAAATATTCACAGCTTAAATATTCAACCATGTTGAATTTCAGCCCATAAAAATGCAAGCCCTAAAAATACAATGCATTAAAATGCAAGCATGGTTAATGCAATGCCTATTTTTTCAAGTAGTGCAATTCAACAAGCTTTTTTATTTCAAAAACATTTGGCATTATTTTACTTCCATATTATCAGGAACCACAAATATTCCCCCATTGCATTATACATTATATTCAACATTATATAAAGTAGTTCAATGCAGTAGTGACAAACTTTTTGAACAATTTTTTCTCTCACAGTAATTTTTTATTTTGGGTGAAATATACACAAAACATATTGTCACTATCCACGATACATATTGACACATTTTTGTAATGTATTGTGATATATTGTGAGACGATATATTGTTACACCCCTACAAAAAATTTCAGGTTTTACTTTTCTTGGGGGGACATTTCTTCTGCACAACGCAGGAAATACCTGGAACCACATACACATACACAGACATTACATTTAAAAAAAAAAAAAAAAAAAAAAAAGAAAGGAATGATGTCCATAGATGTGATCACGCTTAATTTGACTCAAAGAAAACCTTACTACTAAGGTACTTAATTGATGTGAAATGTCTGTGTGATTGTGTGATGAGGGACATCCAGTGACAACAGCCAGTCCGAAATGGACACAGGAGACCCATCAGACGAACCCACACAGTTGCTAGGAGACCAGATTCCTCTGCACGGCACAATATCCACAGTGTGAGAGAGCAGTCTATACTCATCAAAAGTGTATGTGTTGGAGCACATATTCACAATATATTCCAATTGATATTGCAGTTGATACAATATTATTACAAAACATTGTGAGCATCACAAGGATTTTAATGTGCTTTTTATTTGGCCATTAAGTTTGGCCAGACTCGTTGTCCAAACTTTCCTTATCTTACAAATATCCGTGTTAAAAGACAGAAATGTGTTTTAACAGCACCTGTCATGTAAACTTTAATAGCAATTATAATGTAAGATAGTGACTCAGTTCAAATGGTCCACTATGAACCACTTAAAAGATTGAAGTGTGCAAGTACATCTGAAACAAGTTATTGAGAAAAAAGTACTTCAACGAGTCAACAATAGCAGGATGTACAGTCGTGTCAGGTGTAGAGTCAGTCACTGAGCCTCGAGGCTGAATATACGCTGACTGAAGCCAAAGATGTCGGCTTATTTCACACTTCTGTCGCTCAGTTTCTACCACACAAGTAGCTCATCCTATTAAATCACTGTAAATGGTCAATATGGAGATTCAGTCAGACTTACACTCACCCAGATATAGTCCAGGACGAGATGATGGACCACTCGTAGAAAAATTCGCAAAAAATAAGCAAAGCATGCTGAGCATGGTCTGAATTTTAGTCAAAGGAGCCAATCGCCTTTTTGACTTAGCCATTCCTTGGCAGTTACTGACCAAACATTTAGCATACAGTGTCCGTTTAAACTAAAGGCATTTAGATAAAGATTTTTTTACATTTCAATTAAATTATGTTATTTGGAACGTTCTATTCATCAATAAATCATGGGAAATAATGTATCATGGTTTCCACAAAAATATGAAGCAGCACAACTGTTTTCACCATTCAGCCTTGATCACATGAATTATATTAAAAAATAAAGTTATTTTAAATTGTAATAATATTTCACAATATTACTGCTTTTAGAGTCTATTAACAACAGAACTAAACAATCGTAGACCCCAAACTATTGAACGGTACTGTAGACGTGACTTCACCACAAACTTCACTTACACCTGAGCACGGTTCAATCACAAACATCAGTTGAAGCAGAACATCTCAGGAAACAAGACCCTTCGGTGTGTGTGTGTGCATGTGCATATGTGGTCAGTTGCATGCTCACAAACCTTGGGGCTTTTGTTTTGATGCCTCTGCAATTGTGCTTGCACAAAAATGCATGTATGAAACACTATCTTGGTATCGCTGACCCACAAAGCTAGAACATTTCGCTTCTCAAATGTGTGAAATTTATTGTAAGCGATTTCACAGTGATATAATGTTTTGTTGTTGTTGTTGGTTTGTTTTTAATGCAGGAATGTAACAGTGGGAAACTGTTACAACTGGGGTCTGGTTTTACAAATTGGGTTTAGATTAAGCCAGGATTAGGCCTTAGTTCAATTAGGACTTTATAAACGTGCCTTAGAAAAAAAAAACATGACTGGTGTTCATCTGGAGACAAAACAATGGCACTGACATTTTTTTTTAAGATATATCAGTACAAGTTGCTTTCAGTTAAAACAGCTCAAACATGCATTTTAGTCTGGGACTATCTTAAGCCTTGTCTGTGAAACCAGGGGGATGATGCTTTTTTTTTTTTTTGGAGACAAGAAATTCATTCCCTGTCAAATTAGAAGGACATAAACTATTACAGCCCATGTGTGATTTCAAAGGCTATAGCCAGTTGTGCAGATCACCAATAACGTTAGGACAAGCATCAGAAGGAAAACTCACTGATAAAATTGTTGTCAGTGTAAACAGGCCTCAAGTAAGTTGGTTTTATATTGAGTTTTTAACATAATAAGCAATTCTAGTACTGTGTTGGGTTAGTACACTAATGCACGTCCAAAGCAAAATCTCCGATCTGCAGTAGCATTAAGCAAGGTGATGAGAGCTGAAAAGTTTGACCGTTCACATCTACACTTGACTGTGTCACATGAAGCTTGACTCTATCCACAATCCTTCACGTCTAACCACAGGCATATTTGAATGGCTGAAAGGCAGCTGCTTAGCTGGTTATTTCAAAATTAAGAACAGAAATAGCTTCTGAGTTACTACTATAGATTACCCCACCCACGTCTCTGGCCCTAATGTTTACCACCAACCACTGATCTGAGAAATGCAGCCTGTATGTCAAAGAAAACGTTGCACGACTGGCACTGTGGTTAAACACACAGTTAAAATTTACTTTTCATCTTTTAACCTTTTTACTAAAATAATGCCTTTAAGTCAAAATTACAGCATTTATGACAATTAGACAATCATGAAAGAAGCAAATTGGAATTGCTCATAATAGATCTTCATTGTGAATATTGATTGACTGTACAATTTTGAATGACCGCACGCCACAGCAACAGGTAAGGTTATTTATATATAAAATATTTATATATAATATAAATTATATATAAATATAAAAAAGTATATATATGCAAATATTTATTAAATATATACATGCATGCATGTATTTATATATACAAAATAATTATACATAGTACACACATATATTATGTAAACACAAACTTTTATTTTTATGTGATTAATCGTTTCACAGCCCTAAAAGAAATGTATATTTTGCATAATGAACATTAAGCCGGTTTCAGACAGTTTTTGTATTGTGATTATTGTGATCTTTCCAAACTGTCAGCATCTTACTGTAATGTGATCATTTGTGTAAGTATATGCAGTAAATACATTTGAATGAGAAAGAGAGTTTTGTGCTTAAAAGTAATGTGACAAAACAACTTAAAGTGAAATTTTGGTGTGAATTTTGTGTTGTTGTGGAAAATCCCCTAAATGCTCCTTTCTCTGAAATAAATCAGAGCGCACCAACTGAAATAAAACAAAAAACATTTTAATAATACTTGACCATTATATCTCATCCCTTGCATCATGATTGTTTTTGCGTGTATGTGAGTTAATTTAGAATTAGAGGAATGCTCAGCTCTGGTCTTAGGTGTGCAAGTGTCAACAGCCATATAAAGGATCTTTGTAAAGCTACATTTTCTATCTGAATGAACTCTGTGGTGTGTGAAGACGCCAACAAGAACCGTGTGCCCTCCAAGTCCCGCTACACAATGTGTGTCGCAGCTCAGACTGGGAACAATAGAACAGGAACAGCTGGGCCTATCCAATCCTCATCTGTCCATTAAAAGGTATTAATGCTGGCCCATAAACCTCTTTCGAGATGCCACAGCGCAGAACGTGACAGACTGCACTCCATTAAATGGCCTCGCTCTTAATTATGCAAACACACTTCGAAACTGTGTGGGTTAAAGGAACGTCTGTGATATTTTGATGTGGGCGTTCATGTAGGTCATATGGAAGGTATGAGTTGGCAGGGTGAGTGTTTATTTGGGGTGATGCATGCACACGTGCTGGTGTCAAACCCACGGCTAGGTGCAATCAAAGAAAAACGTTACCAACATTCTTTAACTGTTCTCAAGTACTTTAGCTAGCAGATAAACCAGCATCATTTTTGGTACGGTCTTAAAAATGTGATAGTTTTAAAATGTTATCATTTGGTAGCACTTTACAATAAGGTCTCATTTGTTAACATCAGTTAATCCATCCATTAACTAGCATGAGCTAACAATGAGCAATATACTTTTACAGAATTTATTAACCTTTGTTAAAGTTACTTAAAAATATATGTTAGTAGTTCACGGTGCATTAACAAATGTTCTTAAAAATGTATTAGTAAATGTTAAAATTAAAATTAGATAAGATTAATAAAGGCTGTAGAAGTTGTATTCACTGTTCATAATAACTACTGTAATGTAGTTAAATAATGTTAACAAATGAAACCTTATTGTAAAGTGTTACTTTTAACTTAATATTTCTTTAACTGGTCTGAGCCGTGCACTATTATTTTGTTGTTGTTGTTGTTGTTGTTTTGTCATTTGCACAGTTTAGACATCACTCACCTTGCAGTTTTAGTTCTAAACTATGTTGATTCTAACAGTCCAATCATGATGACTAAACAAAGTTTAAGATTCCCCTACAACAAAATATGAATATTTTGTGCCAAGATTCAGAGTGATAGCGTACAGGCAAATGAAACATGAATTGACTTTAGTTTTTATGCTAATAATAGCAATATTAGCATACAGTACTTGCATTTTTTAATATTATAAGACCATTTATTTAAACAATGTGAACTTTATTTCTACACATTGTTCTATGACATGAACAAACCTTTAAAAATAATGACACTTTTTCCATTGCTTTAACATAGTATTTTTTATTTGCTGATATTTGTCTTATTAGTCACTGATTTTAAGTTTTGATATTTTAGGGTGCTTTAATATGGAAGCTTATTTCCGCCACAGAATAAAAAATAAAAAAGGTAAATGCGACTTTTTATCTCAGTTAAAATGTGATATAAAGTCGAAATTGTGTGTTATAAAGTCAGAATTGTGTGATATAAAGTCACAATTCTGAGGAAAAAAGTAATGTCTTTTTTTTCCTTAGAATTGGACTTTATAACTCACAATTGCGAGTTTATTAACTGCAAGATAAAAAGTCACAATTATCTTTTAAAATGTTTTATTCTGTAATGGAAGCTTCCATACTAAAGTCACCATGAAATCAAAACTGACAATTCTTCTTTTTTATGCAAAATTGCAGTAAGTATAAAAAAAAAAAAAAAAATTGATGCGCTTTTGCAAACCACAACAATCCATCTATCCATCAATTCCCCATGGACAAAATCTCCTCCCTCAAATACACGTCACAATAGGGAAGAAAAGACTATTGCAACTTCTATTACATGTCGACTTTAAAAAGTGTGTTTAACATCATGCTGTGCTTTAGTTGATAAACCCCTTTTAGAAAAGTTGACTATTTTACAGAGACATTCAGACATGCCTTTAGCTATTGCGTTGCGTCCCACCTTGAATGTTGCATTTTTAAATGGTGAATTAAGTTTAATAAGTTGCCTTATGAGTCACGGCCTCCTCCATTTCATTCCATCAGAGCGTCGTTTTCATTGACACTTCTAGCAAAGAATTTACACTAAACAAGCACAGAACCAGAACTGTTGAATTCCTTCCTGTTTTTATTCCTACATGATGCCGTTTCACCCTTCATCTAGCTATAATACTATATAATACTCATTCAGACTGTGCTTGTTGGAGCCACAGAGGTCTGGTTTAATGCAAGTATAGGTCCTGGGTTCTCTTTATTATGCAGTAGGAGTGTTTCAGGCCTGCTGAGTTACTCACTCCAAACATCTTTGATGTGCAGTAACCGACTGACACTACCCAGCAGGCCCTGGGCTTAAAACGCTGACCAGTGGGTTTCTCTTCTTAGAAAAAAAAAAAAAAAAAGGACACACTAAAAAAAGAGACAGACCCAAGGGGCATAGGACAGTAGAAAGCAGCTACACTATTATAACGTATGGCACATGTAACTCACTGAAAGATCAAAACCCAAACACACACACACACACACACACACACACACACACACACACACACACACACACACATTCCACAGAGTCTAATAACTTCAGTATGTTTTAGCTAGCCCACATTACCTCACAAAAAAAGATACTCGCTCAGAGTCAAAAGCACACACACACACGACTTCACATTCACACATTTCCGAGTCAGTTTTCACAGAGAAGACACCCTGACGTCTATCCAATTTATATTATCCAATTTATACATTATATCACACATGTTTACTAAATGAAGACATACAATAGACCTTTCCTGCCCTAAATATTTTGTATTTGGAATTTTTGCCCATTTTATTTTCTGATTTTGGGCAAATCTGTGTATTTATATGGAACATATTGAAACATGGGGTGAAACACTGAAACTGTGTAAACAGAGCAGAGCACAAAACATAGCCATATTAGTCAAAATACTGAATACATTAAGAAGCATGGGATGGGAATATAAAACCAATTTATTTTAGTGTAAGTGTGTGATAATCAATATGCAGAATTTATGTTAACTTATAACACAATAATAAATTATTATTGGACAATGATACACAATAATGCATATTATGCATTTACTAATCACATCAAAAGGACTAATTCTTCTTATATAACTAGTTATTTTAGATATGTGTTCAAAAAATGTATTTTAACATGTCTGTTACACCTAGGCCTGTCACGATAACAAATTTTGCTGGACGATAAATTGTCCAAGAAATTATCGCGATAAACGATAATATTGTCGTTCTGAGACCATTTTCATTTAATATAATTATAATGGCATAATAATGCAGGTACACCTTTTCAACGATCTATAAACTTTTATTTCTAAAGAATATTAAACATTGAAAACGGAAAACATTTTAAATATCCAAAAAAATGAACAAAACAACCAAAAACAATGAAAGCAATGGACTCTTAGTCTTTGTTAACAAAATAAATGTCTGTTAATAAATAAAATGAAACAAAATTGCACTTCAAAAAATATTAAGGCTTTAGACATTATTAAATAGTGATACATTCCATAACAGGCAAAACTGACAGTTAGGACCTTTGTAAACAAATAAAAAAAAGCCTCAACAAGCCATATCGCACAATTTTGCACTGTTACTCCTGTTACTTTGTCCTCCTGTTACTAGGTCAAGTGATTGTGTACTGTCGGGAAGACGGAGACGCACTTTATTGCGTGCATGCTACGCACTGAAAATACTTGGTTAGGATTAGGGGTGAGGAGTGCGTGCGTGCAAACTATTTTTGGCGTATAAATGGCACGAGAAATAACATTCGTGGTATAGATACGCATTTTCATGTGATCGGGCTCGCTGTCGCAACTCACAACTAGCGTATTCTCTCTCTCCCGGCAGTAGCCGCAAACAGTCCCGCCGGCGCTTTCCCATACAAAGACCATGTGACTGACAAGCGCCGCGGCGCCGCCTCCCCACACAAAGACCATGCAACTGACAAGAGAGTTCACTCCTCCTATACGCTAAAGAACCGAGAGTGGTCATCCTGTCTCTTTGGTAGAGAGAGAGAGACGAGGAAAACAAACAAGCATGCAAATGGAATTATCGCGGCCGGAAAAATTATCGAGCTCATTTTTTTTTTATCGTGCGATTAATCGACTTATCGACTATCGCGACAGGCCTAGTTACACCAACCTGATCCCATAAGAAAACATAACTATTTTACAATTTCATATGAATTCATATGTGATTCATACAGAAACACAATTTTTAGGGGGAAAAAAAGTAAACATGAAGGTCCAGCCCAAACCAATGCCTAAACCGCAAATTGTACGGAAACCGTACGTACGATTTTAGCCATCAATTTGCAAAATCTTTAAATGGTTACAAATAGCCTTGAGAGTGTGTTGGTTACAGCTGTTAACAGTGTAGGACCCTATACATTTCTCACGTGAATATAAATGGCTGTCAAGTAAAAAGGTGAGTAAGCAACACATTAAGTAAATTACTTTTTTTGTGTATTTCCTTTTAAACACACAGTAGTATACACTCACCTAAAGGATTATTAGGAACACCATACTAATACTGTGTTTGACCCCCTTTCGCCTTCAGAACTGCCTTAATTCTACGTGGCATTGATTCAACAAGGTGCTGAAAGCATTCAGCATCTTGCAGTTGATGGAGATTTGTGGGATGCACATCCAGGGCACGAAGCTCCCATTCCACCACATCCCAAAGATGCTCTATTGGGGTGAGATCTGGTGACTGTGGGGGCCATTTTAGTACAGTGAACTCATTGCCATGTTCAAGAAACCAATTTGAAATGATTCGAGCTTTGTGACATGGTGCATTATCCTGCTGGAAGTAGCCATCAGAGGATGGGTACATGGTGGTCATAAAGGGATGGACATGGTCAGAAACAATGCTCAGGTAGGCTGTGGCATTTAAACGATGCCCAATTGGCACTAAGGGGCCTAAAGAGTGCCAAGAAAACATCCCCCACACCATTACACCACCACCACCAGCCTGCACAGTGGTAACAAGGCATGATGGATCCATGTTCTCATTCTGTTTACGCCAAATTCTGACTCTACCATCTGAATGTCTCAACAGAAATCGATCAATCAATCAATACTCAGACCGGCCCGTCTGGCACCAACAACCATGCCACGCTCAAAATTGCTTAAATCACCTTTCTTTCCCATTCTGACATTCAGTTTGGAGTTCACGAGATTGTCTTGACCAGGACCACGCCCCTAAATGCATTGAAGCAACTGCCATGTGATTGGTTGATTAGATAATTGCATTAATGAGAAATTGAACAGGTGTTCCTAATAATCCTTTAGGTGAGTGTAGTTTTGTTGGGTCCTATTCTTTTGAGCCCCACAAAAAAAGCATAAAAGTCAAATATTTGGTCAAACTGATTAGCGTTCTTCTGTATCTCTAGTTGTGAATGTTGGGTTTTGAAATAGTGTAAATCTTCAGTGAGTTCAGTGGGTGTAGATTGATGTTTGCCAGCCTACAGCTTATCACAGTGTTTCACACTCACCTGTATTTAGAGCACAGCACGATCCTTATTTCCTCCGCATCGCTTTGTGTTCAAAAGAGAATCCTGACAGAAACAGAAAGAGAAAAAGACAGATTAATATTACATTTATGATGTGATAAACAGCTTTATGGTGCGCTCTGATCTGGATTATGGACCTGTTGTGAAGAAGAACTGCCAAAAAATAACAAAAAAAATATGTCAATTACTCTGGGACAGTTTAATCACAATCAACCTTTCTATATCCCCGCACTCAACAGTATTAGCTGCTATTTTAGGACAGATTACATCATAGTGATGGTCCTCACCCACCCAGACAGAGTCGAACATGTCACAAACAAATGTAGCTCTAGTCAAACATATCTAGACTTCTGACTATCTATAGGTCTGCACGCTATCAATTTTTTACAATTTTCAAACAAACTTATCGTCAATCCAATGGTGCACCCGTGGGAACCGTCCTTATCATGCTCCAGTTCACCAAATGGTTTGTCCTGACAGTCACAATGTCCCAAACATCACAAAAGCTAAAGAAGCAATGCTCATGCTAGCAAGAATCTTGAAATTGTACAAACCTCTTGCCATTTGAACACTAAAGCAGAAATCAATTGGTTCTGATTTTTGAGCCAATGGAACCCACCTTCAGAAGATCTACTTGTTCATTTTTTTATTTCCCTTTTCTTTTTTTCTTTTTTAAAGATTTAAAAAAATTTTTTTGAACATTTATAAATTAAGCCCTTTCCTTATATTTTCATGTAATAGCCAGCCATAGCCAGCCATAATTTTACATAATGACATTTAAAGTCCACCAGTGGTGAAAATCCAGCTTTTAATATTGTTTATATGTCTATGTGGTGTATTTAATATGTTTTAAGACAAACCATGTACAAATCAAGTCAACAACATTGCTGAGTATTTTCTCCTTAAAACTGCAGTGAAAAAAAGAGTCTCAAAAATACGGTTTGAAATTGCTGGTGTTTCTGACGCCACAAACTACTTTGTAACCAATCAGGTCAACGTGTGATCGTCAACGAGTGGATCTCTGAGCTGCTGTGAGTGAGTGGAGGCGGGGATAATTTACATATTCATAGAACCGCGTATACTAAATGAAGCAAGGGTGTAGAGTTAAATTCAAGCTATTTTAAAGCATGACGAATACATTTTTTCAAGGAAAAAACGTTAAAATATGTAATTTTGGTGATCAAAGATTAGTTTTAAGGGATACAATTACTCACTGCAGGGGGACTTTAAGGCCTGTTCACATCCAGGACAATAACTATAGCAATAGTGATAAAGTTCTAAAAATTGTTCTGAAGAATAGCAGACTCCTCACTACAACTATAATGATAATGACACAGACACAATATCACTGGAATCACTTTCAGAACCATTTTTCCAGTTGATCAGAGCCAATCAGAATCCATCCTGCTTTAAAGTGCTTGAGCATTTAAAGCTGCAGAAGACAAAACGTACATAATTTACACAAGTTTGCACTAGTGTTAAAAGATTGGAGAATGGAGACAATGGAGAAGAGCATAATAACGAGTCAAGTCAAGTCATCTTCATTTATATAGCGCTTTTAACAATGTAGATTGTTTCAAAGCAGCTTTACAGAGATAAGCGTATAATTTAAGGTAACAGAGATTGTTTTGGCTTTATAGCGGTTCTTTTCCAGCTAAAGTTAGTTTTGATTGATTCGCTTCCGTCGCAACGATCATTTGTTATTAAATTAGGGGCCGCTAAGACGACACCATTCTCTCTACACAGACTTTAAACGCGAACCTGTGATAAACGCTGATGGCGTTCACATGCGCATTAAGAATTGGTTCTATAGTTATGTGCGTTTGAATATATGTGCGCAGGTTTGGAATTCCCTACAAACCAAGCCTAAACAAAGTACTGGTCTTTCCTTATAAATTTTGATACAGAATTTTATTTTGTCACTTCGGGGTAGGTACGCGAAACGAATTTTCCCGACAACGCTTTATCTGGAGTGGTAAAGGGATCCTCCATAGGGAGAGACTAGATGGCACTTCAGCACTGCATTGTCATCGGGTCCAGGCGAAGGTCCTTTGTCAGATCTGGATACGCCTGGATCCGGCAGGCTGCGGGAAAACCTCGGGATAAACAAACACACTAAAATTAGCATAGATGCCATTCTTCTTATGATGTAACGAGTACATCAGGATTTATGGGAAGTGTTCCCGGTTCCGGCTGATCTAATCTATGCAGCCTAACATTGAATTATAGAAGTCTATAATGTATTATGTGAATGCTAGGTCAAAGAGATGTGTCTTTAATCTGGCTTTGAACAGACAGAGTGTGTCTGCTTCCCGGACAATGGTAGGAAGTAGGGGTGCACGATATATCGGCCGCCGATATATCGTGCACAGGCCGATGTGAACAGGCCGATATTTGACGTGTGAAGTTGAAAATGAAGTTGACGATGCTGACTCGCGATCTTAGCTGTAGTGAACGCGCCTGAGAGAAATACACATTTCATACTATGACATAAGCAGAGAACAGTCTGTTTTCTTTCGTTTTGAATTGTTCTGTTTAAAAATAGATGTTTTAAGCTTTCTATATGTCTTAGGTCTGTGAGGCAGGTAGGTTTCGGTTCATTTGAGACGCGCTTCAGTTCACCCGCCGTGCCTCCATGTCCTGATTAAATATTTTCTAATATTTACTTCTTATTTATTTTTGATGAAACATTGATCAAAATTAAGATACAATTAATACAAAACGAAATTAAATTTAAAGACAGGCTTTGTGCTTTCTGTTTGAGGTCTCTCAACATTGTCTGCTAACATTGTTAACGCAGTCCAGTGCGACTTATGTTTTTTCCCTCTTCATGACACATTTTTGATTGATCGTTTTTTGACTCGTAGATATTTGAATATATTGCATGATATTTGATACCCGTTCGAATTAGATTTTTCTCAAAAGTGACAGCAGGTGTGATTTGTGGATTACTGATAAGCGCGAGTGGAGAAACAGGCGTTTATTTATTCATTCTCAGTGTTGAGAAACGTAGCCTTCATGTGTTACGTTATTGTGTTAATAATAACTAAAGTAGCCTACCTAATTATGTTACATATTTATTTTGTATGAAAACTAGCGCGTTCGTTACTTATGGATTAAAAAGTAGGCTACCGTTGTATCAGTGCTGCGCGAGCTCTCCCTCACAAACACGGACGCGCGCACACAGAGAGAGAAGATAATTGTAAAATGAAAAATTGACGGGCTAAGTTTAAATTTTGTTCTTGCTTGGTTTTTTTTTCTATCAAAATGTCAGAAAGCATTTTGTATTATCCATCCGTGTTTTTAAAATTCGTTAAATGACGGACGTTTTACTGTTAACACAGCCCATATGTCGGATTCGTCTTATAGCCTACTTGTTATTATTTTTAGAATAAGTGATTCGTTATGCTATTATTGGACTCCTGTCTATTCATTGTCAACTGTTTTCTATAAATATGTTTGTATTGGCTAACATTTATTCAGCTAATGCGTGTCCTGTTTAAAATGTGCAATGTTCAAAGGCAAAGACAGCACGCCACAAATAGAAGCCCTTTTCCCTGTGGTATTTAGTATCATATTTGGATATTGGAATAATAAATTAAGTAGCCTATCTTAATTGTACACAATGTTCCTGTTTTTTTTTTTTTTCTGTTTTCTAAGGGTTTCTTAATTTTAGACAAGTTGACCAGCACACATTATATGCAATGCAATATAATGCATGTGTGTCGTATGTGTGACATATTTTGCATACAGGTAAAGGTGCCCAATATCAGTCATTTCTAAAGTAAAAAAAAAAAAAAAAATAGCTCTTTATTTGATAATCATTAAAATTAGTTTTCTATACAGAGATATCGACATCGGTAAATATCGGTATCGGCCATAACAGCAATATTAATATCGGTTATCGGTATCGGCCACAATTTTCACATCGGTGCATCCCTAGTAGGAAGACTGTTCCAAAGGTTTGGTGCTAAATAGGAGAAGGATCTACCGCCAGCGGTCGATTTTGATATTCTAGGTATTATCAACTGGCCGGAATTTTGAGATCGCAATAGACGTGAAGGACTATAATGCGTTAAGAGTTCGCTCAAGTACTGCGGAACTAAACCATTTAGTGCTTTGTAAGCAATCAATCAGCAATATTTTAAAATTTATGCGATGTTTAATAGGGAGTCAGTGCAGTGTAGACAGAACCGGGCTAATATGGTCATACTTCCTGGTTCTGGTAAGAACTCTAGCTGCTGCGTTTTGAACTAGTTGTAGTTTGTTTATTAAGCATGCAGGGCAACCACCCAGTAGAGCATTACAATAATCTAGCCTTGATGTCATGAACGCATGAACTAATTGTTCCGCATTTGTCAATGAGAGCATATGGTGTAATTTAGATATATTTTTAAGATGGAAAAATGCGATTTTACAGATACTAGACACGTGAATTTCAAATGAGGAGAATATCCAGACGTGGTGTCGTCAAGAACATTTTATAGAGCCTAGGTAGGTGCCGGGTTTACTGTGGCAATTGTGTGTCAGATCAAGATCATTCCTACTGAAATCACATTTTCATATCTAGAGAATCCACAAACATCCCCAGAAGCGCTCATTGTATCAGTCGGGTAACTTTGTTTCCCAGCATACTGATGAAAACGTGCACTTTGCCTGCCAATCAGATTAAGGTTTGTTGCTCTGAGTAAACACTTGCTTTTTTTCAATATGCTTGAAAAGATATGATCTGTGAGTGTGATGTCAGATGCTGAGACTGAAACAAAGGCCAAACTAATGTAATTCACAGAAGACTTAAGAGAGCCATAACACTGCAGGCTATAACTCACCACAAAACACACGCAAAAGCAAAGCACAGTTGACAGAAATAAAATCAACCTCCAAGGACAGCTTTTTTTAGAACAAACCCATTTTCTTAATTAGGTTTGAATATAGGCAAAGTACCCATCTTGGTATTCAACAAAATGTAAGAGACTGTGACAGTAGTAAATGGATCTTTGTTAAATGAAAAGTCAAAGATAACTATAATGGAAAGCAATGATGCCTGATTTGCTCTGTAATGCTGGGCTATCAAGATGTAATTTAAGGGTTAATACACCCATAAATGAAATTTGGCAAATATTACAACAATTATGTCATGTTGCTACTGTAATGATATTAGCTCAAAGGGGAAATATTAATAATAATTACTAATTATGATTAATTATTAATATTTGGGTCAGTTAATTAGATTAACTTCGAGGTAAGCCAATTAATATTACAATCAATCAGTTCCAACGAACTCTTTGATTATTCATTTATTCTAAGAAAGTGTATCTTTCATGGTCACTGAAAAATAATTATTCCTTAGCATGTACAGTGCTTAGAGCATGTAACAAGATCAAGATCGTAAAAGGGACTTTGTATGCAAGCAGAGACACTTAGAAACCACATCCATATTGTGCACAAGTTTTATTAACTAACTCACAAACATAACTAACACTAAACAAACATACATACATACATACATACATACATGCATAGGTAAAGGGGTGAGTGATGTGGAACTGGAAGCAGGAAATAAAACTATGGAAAAGAACTATTTAACATTGAAAAGATCCATCAGCTTATTTCAGAGCACCTCATTAAATTGATACTTGCATGGTCAGTTGCAGTGGATACAATTCTTGAAGTGGTTGAAATTGGAGTGCGTTGATGTGTCCCTGAGTGTCAAAAGTCACTGGTGCAAGTTGCCATCGTGTGGTTCCGACGCCGTTGTGGGTCAGAGCTTGCATGGTGGCTTCGATCAAATGGCTGTTGTGAGTCGCCTGGCCTGTTGAGGGCATGCTGGACGACGGTGCGGCATCCTGAAGTGCCGAGAAGGCCAAGAGTTGATGGTTGCCCGTTCAGTGATAGTAGGTTTGCAGTTTTGCAGTCTTCCTTTTGGGAGCATGAAAGCATGGCAGGCGTTGCTCAGGCCTGTTGGGCCCTGGGCCCCAGTGTAACGGCAGAAGCAGTGTTTTAGTCGGAATGAGAAGCGCTGAGAAGCGATGGCAGGGCTACCAGAACGGCCTTTTAAAGCTTAACAAAAGGCACACCTTGCAGGTGGTCTTAAACCAATCAGAAAGGGGGAATTTCTGGCAGGAGTTTCCTTTGTGTGAAAGATTTATGACGCTGTCTCAAGTACTCTTTTCTGTTCATTAATACTCAGATAGATATAACAAATCCACACTGCATTCTAAGAGAAGGTGATGTACACCAAAGTGTGAGTCATTAAATGAGGATTAATTAGATAGGAGACATGATACAGGTAAGGTTACATTGACCATTGGTGGTATAATAAAATACATAGTATCAGCAGATAATAGTATTAAAAGACACAACACACGACAGTAAATCATTCCCAAAATGTTCTGGAATGCATGTTCATTTCATGTTAGTCAGTTCGTCTCTGATTAATGCAGCGAAGTCTGCATGGAAGATTGTTTCTCTCTTCCCATTGTCTCTCTCTTGCACATGCGGCCACATTCCTTTAGATCGTAAAACTCTCTGTGTTTCCTGTAACAAGACACTGTCTTGCCAGTGTGTTAGCTTCATTTGGGATGTTAGTTTTTGATGAAAGTTTCACAGTGAGTTTGCTGGATTATTCATTAAATAAATGAATAATTTGTGTGTGTCCGATTGGTCCAGACGCTACACTCCAAACATTATTATCTTCTGTGAAACAAACAGGTAGAAAAGACTTTTGATGTATGTAATGGAAAATTTTGAATTTACAGTGTTGATTTTCATTATTTTCATTATTAAGACATTGAAATGATCTTTGCTGGACTGTACGTAGTCTGCCAACATATGACTAATGTGTGTGTGTTTTTAAACACTGGGAAACAGGTGAGACATCAGGAGGAGGCAGATTGAAAATGGGCTCTGACCCCTAGGGTCAGAGGCCGTCCAATTTAGAACTTGTGAGTTTGTAAGAATAAACTCAGCAGGATTAGATGACTAGCAGAGAAACCTTCCCTTGTTTAGATAAGGGCCTGTAAGCAGGAGACCTTGAAAGCAGTATAAAGGCTCCTCTGCCCTCCCTCTCGTCGGCGCACTTGTTTCACAGACTGTACTGGTGACTTCTGTGTGGCAACTGGGCCTTCTTGCAAGAATAAATACTTTTAAAAGACAATTTGACTCAGAAATGTCTCTTATGCAGTGATGGTTGTTTAATGAATATTTTTTGCCACAACAGTGTACCGTAGCTCTTCTATGTTCAAGGTATTTGTCTATGTCTGTTTAGCTCTATGTTCACTTACAAGAGATCTCAAAATTTGGCGAATATGTTGCGGAGATGAGATGTCGTGCATGATGACAGAAGAAATATACAAGGGTGTTTTCCATGTCACAATCATGTTCCTATGTATTACAATGCACAAATTCCAAGTTCCATTCACATCAAAGCCTGTATAACATGTTCCACCAAGAATGTGATTTATTCATCCCAATGTCCATGTCCATTAATGAATTTTAGGAAAACATCTGAGCATTTGTAGACATGATGTTACTTCTATTGTTTTGACACTTTTTATTGACTATCATCATAAGATTGAACAATACTTTTTTGAGGAGGTTATGAACGCACTGTGGTGGAGACATTGACAAAAAAAAACTCTTGCAAAGAGAGGCATTTGGAGGTTCCTATAGGGCTTAATTGTTATTGTGGATTTGGATTTTTCATCATTTTTGTAAGAGTGAGTGAGAGTGAGAGTGAGAGTGAGAGTGAGAGTGTGTGTGTGTGTGTGTGTGTGTGTGTGTGTGTGTGTGTGTGTGTGTGTGTGTGTGTGTGTGTGTGTGTGTGTGTGTGTGTGTGTGTGTGTGTGTGTGTGTTAATAGGCACAATATGGCATGTAGCTATGAGGTCTGTTGCATGAAGCCAGTTTCAGCTCCTGGGAAAAGTTTCAGCTCCTGGGAATAGTTTGAGAAAACTCTGGTTTTTCATGCTCAAGGTGGACTGGTTTTTAGTGGTGCTCATGGCAATGTTAACTTATGCTACACAGCTAACCTGCTTACCCAGAGCAGGTTTTATTCTTTTATCGCAAACCTAGTTTTTTTAGTGGACAAAATTTAGAGACAAAATTTCCATGTTTTGCTGCATATTATGAATTATAATTATGAATAATTCATATAATATATTCATATAATTATTATATTAATTGACAATTAATATTAAATATTGATAGACATTTTTTTCAGAAGTCTTCTCAAACTCTCGCTGCAGCAGCAGTGTTGCCTTGTAAATGCATTTAAATGCATGATATTTTTCATAATGATTTCTTAATCTCTTCTGTGGATTGATTGTTCGATTATGAAAACCTGATAATACTCATTATGTATAAAAAAAAATCTCTGAAAAGCAGTGAGTTGGTACACTGAAGGCTGCTAGCCAAAACATGTTTATTATTTTATCCTTGTTGTGATTAATATATAAAATAAAATAAAAATAAATTAAAAAAATCTAAAAGGACAGACCTTTTTTAAGCAAAAAAAAGAAAAGAAAACACAGACAAACAAATTAACAAGCTATTTTGTAGCAAGATCTGCATGAAAATTATTCAAAAATTACACTGTTTAAAAAATAAAATAAAATATCATGACAACTTTGAGTAAAACATTTTTTTTTTTCTCCTTATTCATTTTTGGGTGAACTATTCCATTAATAACCAAGAAAGAGAAAGAAAAAAAGTTATGTTTGTAGCCAAGAACCTGTCTGGATTCAGACCCAGCAATGACATTATGACCTGACAGCATGTCCCACGTGTTGACATTTCACATTCTTTTAAAAAAAAAAGTCAACAAAAATATGATGGTGTGCTGCCTTAATATTCGTTTAGTCACAAAAAAAAAGAAACCAAAACAACCTTATGGTTCAGAGATCTTCAGCCAGACATCGTATGTGTGGAGCAGGCAGAGGGAAATCTTTAATTGAGGGTTCAGTTGTATTTTTAGAACAGCTTGGATATAGGCCTAAACTAAATGAAGCGGCTCGCTCTGTACGCCTCACAGAAGGGAAAACCTTTCATTTTCTGCCTGTCACACAAAGACGGTTTGTGAGTATGTGCATCGGACTAAAATGAAACCTACAAGTAACGCAAATAAAAATAAACTGGTACTCGAAAAACAGAAACTAGACTCAAATACATGACTCCAAACCTGACCTGAATTATATTTAATTTATAGGGCATGGTAAATAAATATTAGAAACCATTTAAAACCCAGCAACAGATCCTTCTTAAATCAATCTGTCTGAACAGGACAGACGGATTGATAGTGATAAATAAATTCAACATTTGAAATCACAATTACACTATGTGTCAGGCTGTCTACCATTTATTCAGTCGTCTTCGCTCTAGGTATAGTGAACTCCCAGCATGCACTACTCTCTTTTTCTATCCTCGATTTGTTCTCCTCGTCTCCCCGTTCTCCCCGTCTCTATCATCATGTGGGGTTCTCGTGAAGATGCAGTCCTGAGGGTGTCATGCATTTAGCTGGATGCAAGCATTCACTCACACACACAGACTATTTATGTGTCAGAGAGAGGGCAGCTCAGAGGAGAGAGAAAAAAGAATCTCACATTCAAATGAATGTTATTTACTGACTGATAGTGGCATGGCGGGATATTCAGTGCTGAAGGCACAAAGCTGCACTGCTGCCAGTGAACAACAGATACGCACATGTATGAATGATCACAGCAAGACAATTCACAACATGAATTATGCACAAAGAACCTCCAGAGACCAGAGACATACAGATGTCTTTTGTTTGGGTCTGTACAATATAAACACTTGACGTAGCTGAGCTCAACAGCATTTCATTAATTCCTGTAATGCACCAAAATTCTTGAACTGAAATTCTGGATCCACTCTGATGAAAGCTGAAACGGTAAATGAAAATGCTCATTCTAAATTGGCCTTTGTTTTGATTAATCATTTCTATTAGTTAGTGTAGTTAACTTATGCTTGTGCAGTGTTGATCAATGTAATATTGACTTAGAACTTACTATTTCAAACTGATATCTTGCTTTTTTGGCACAAACTATAGATAAAGAGAAAACAGAACATCAAGGAACTCTCAAAACAGTTTATGTATTCCCTGTGATGTTGTGTTAGCCACTTATATAATGCAGAAAAGTGTATGTGTACAATCTGTTTGAGAAAGGGAAATTATTACAGGTCTTTATTAACCAGCCAGCAAATATATGCATCCATCTTTTTTTCTGTGCATGCATTATTGATTCATTAGAGAGTGAACAAACAGCACTAACGAGAGAGCGAAAACACTTAGGCCTTTAACTTATGCTTGTGCAGTGTTGATCAATGTAATATTGACTTAGAACTTACTATTTCAAACTGATATCTTGCTTTTTTGGCACAAACTATAGATAAAGAGAAAACAGAACATCAAGGAACTCTCAAACCATTTTATGTATTCCCTGTGATGTTGTGTTAGCCACTGATATAATGCAGAAAAGTGTATGTGTACAATCTGTTTGAGAAAGGGAAATTATTACAGGTCTTTATTAACCAGCCAGCAAATATATGCATCCATCTTTTTTTCTGTGCATGCATTATTGATTCATAAGAGAGTGAACAAACAGCACTAACGAGAGAGCGAAAACACTTAGGCCTGAAACTTGCTCTATGCTATGTGTCAGTGCATTTAATAATGCAACACAAGTGTGCTTGTTAATAAAGACCTTTTTGAAAACTTCCTGGCTATTCTGCGTTTGGGTTCTGTCCACAAAACTTGACAGGATCTCTATGCTTGACCAGTTGACAAGTGGCCAAAACCCTTCTAAAACTATCGAACTAGAACAACCTGACCAGTGTAAAAACAGATGGACCAGTTGACAACCTCCGACTAGTTTGAAGGAGATGATACACAGGGCAACTTTTTGAGCAATGTTGCTGGGCAATCTTGCCGAGCGATTGTTGCTTGGGCACTTTCCCATTGAAAATGGGCAATACATTTCTATCTGGATAATTTAGATCAGTCGTAGGCCCTGTGTCTCATCTGGTTGCCCGTTGACGGCAACATTGCCCTGCAACATTGCCCAAAAAGTTGCCCTGTGTATCATCACCTTGAGGTGTGTTTTCAGTTTAGAGCAATACTTATGCCTAGGGCTGCCCTCTAATAGTTGACTAAACGTTAGTTGACTAGACGAGACTTAGTCGACCAAAATTGTATCAGTTGGTTAGTCGCAAAAAAAAAAACTTGAATTCACGCAGTCCATGAGGGACAGATCGTTAACGGTGGTTCTTTGTGGTAATTACAGTATCATCCATCGACCTAAAATATGGTTTATCATTTGAAATGTAGTAGTAGTAGCAACTTTACATGGCAGCTTGCTCTAACGTTAGCCTAGATATGTGCACTAGATAAATGTGCACTATTATTAGGCACATATCCAAGTGTTTGTGCGAAGTGTGGAAGCTGAAGAATTAGCGCTCTTACTGCAAAACATTGAGGAGCCGGCGCGATCACTTGCATTTTCTCCTGATAACAGCGGAAATAACTTAAAATACTCCGTCATTTTTGGTCATATAGATAAGAGTAATACATAATTTGAAATAGGGCTGCACGATTTGGGGAAAATGTCATATTGCGATAATTGAGGTCAATATTGCGATTGCGATATGCGATATAATAAACAAATGGTTTCATGAGTCGACTTGCTTGGTTCTCAAGGAAAATAAATGCACACACAGATTAGTGATAATCAGCCTAAAGAAAAAAGTTCTTTAGTCAAGAGCAGTGAGTGTTTTTCTCTGTTCCCTTTGTTCTTTGATTAACTTTAGCGACAGAATTTTTTTTTTTTTTTTTTTTTTGCATTTTAACAAGAACAAAACATAATTTACATACAAGAGTACATGTCAGGGGTAAAGAAAAATAATAATAAAAAATAAAAAAAATAGAAAAATAAATAAATAAATAAAAAAGAATAACTTTAGAGACAGATTAGTGGCTACTGTGTACTGTCCCTTTAAGACCAGCCGCTGTCAGAGACGCGGATCTCATACGCGCCTCATTCTTTCACGAGTCATCACAACTCTTCATGTTCATCATAAGACTACTCTTATGTTATGAAGACACTCGACAAAAAGACGTTTTGGCATAATTGTGTGTGTGTTATTGTTCGTTCAAGCTCGAAAGAGAACTGTATTTTGTCATGCTGTTTTGTGCGCACGCACGATATTAGCGCGAGTCTTTCTGTCTGTCACAGTCAGGACATTCACAGGCAGCGCGTTCATTTTGGCATACATGTGTGTTGTTCGTTCTACCGCTAAAGAGAACTTGATACTGGCGCGCGTCTATCTGTGTGTGTGTATGTGTGTGTGTCAGGCTTGTGCAAAATTCAGAATTTCAGAATTGGCCTACATTCAATTCGTGAATTGGAATTTGAATTGAATTTACTCCGCCCCACAGGACATTGAATTGAATTGGAATTGGAATGACAGAAAGTGGAATTAAATTCATGGCAATTCAAAGAAATTCCACACAGTCACACAACAGAAAGAATGGGTTGAGTCTCGCATGCATTCAGTGTTAGGAAGGTTGGAAATGTTATTGCTTACTGTTATTAGTTACCCATTATAAATGTGGTTTGGATTACTTTATTTGGATAACTTTATCAATGCAAAGCAATTTCGTTTTAAGTTAATTAGTAACTAGTTGAATTTAACATTTTACCTCAGTAATACAACTAAATACAATTACTTTAATTTTGTAATTTAATAACAGAAATTCAATTTCACGTAACTGTTTACTCCTCAACCCTGCATACATTTTGTTCTAAAATAGATATTGATCAAATTCTTGAAATAAATACCCCCTCAGTGTTAATTAGTTTTGTTCCAATGTAATTTTCATTTCAAAGTAATCACACAAACACAAAGTTGTTGTAAATGCAGTTATCATTTATTCCAATGCAAAAAATTACTGAGCAACACTGTTGCATCTAATTCTCAATAGCTCCTCAAATGTTTTTTCATTGAGTCTGCACCATTCTGGTCTGAATATCTTTCCTGCAATACTAAAGATTCTCTCAACAGGTGCAGAGTAAAGTTCTAAAGGACTTCTGAAACTTAAAAAGTCCAGTGTTGCCCATCAAATTGTGCTTTCAAACAAATGTCCACCTCAAATTGTTTAGCAACCATTTTAAATACTTGGTTAAAGTAAAGCATTCTGAAATGTTCCATCATGTTCCACAAAATTACAATTACAATAAATCAAACTTAATTACTCAATAAATTATTTGTTCTGTGACTAAATGGTAAATGGACTGCATTTATATAGCGCTTTCACAGACCGATGGCCACCAAAGCACTTTACATAGCCTCACATTCACCTATTCATACACCAACGGCGGTGTCAGCCATGTAAGGGGCCAACCAGCTTGTCGGGAGCAGCTGGAGTTAGGTGTCTTGCTCATGGAAAACCTCGACACTTGGTCAAGTGGTACCGGGGATTGAACCACCAACCTTTCATTTGTAGACAACCTACATGAACCACTGAGCCACTGCCGCCCCGCGTATTATAATGCAATCATAGACTGTAAAGCTTCATTGTTAAACACTTCACTTAAAATATGTATATGAATTTCTTTGAATTTTTATTGAATTGCAATTCTGCTTCCTTTAATTCAAATTCAAATTGTAATTCTAGATCCTGTTTTTGACATCAATTCAAATTCAATTCAAATTCAAGAATTTAATTGGAATTAAGGAGTCATTCTCAATTCAATTCTGAATTGTGCACAAGCCTGGTGTGTGTGTGTCTGTCAGGAGGACATTCACAGGCAGCTCGTTCTTTTATGTCTTATCGCGCATGAATGGTTTAAAAGCATTTGCATTAATAAGTGTGTTAACAGCGCTAATTTGTTTATTTAATATAAAATCGCAGCATTTTGCGTCATATAATCGCGTAGGCTTGACATCACGATTGCGATACGATTAATCGTGCAGCACTAATTTGAAACTGTCTACTTTTGTGTAAACTCACAATAACATCAAAACGTTTTGCTTTTGTAAAATAAAGAAAACAATCAGGAAGCGATTTCTGCCGTCTCAGTCTCCGTGAACTGTAGTGCTTCACAAAAATAAACCAGTACTCAGAGTAACCAGTAGAACTCAGAGGCCTTACAGACATGAGAAATAGATCCACTGAAAGCTTGAAATGTCTACTTTTAAATTAACCAATTCAAAATGAAAATTAATACTCTCTGCTTACGTATCCTTATCCGTATGATAGAGGCGCGGCACTATCCTGCGGAGACCGCGAGTCAGCATCATCAATTTCATCTTTGCAACCAACACGGACACAGAAAACACTAGTTTATTAATATAATTAAAATGTCCCTTGCTATTTTTTCAGACACATTCATAATCATTGTTTTGCCTGTGCTTTGTGGCAAGCTTTGTGTATGCGCTTGAGCACGGTAAGTAAATACTCCAGAAAAACAAAACAAATGTAATTTCTACATTAACAGTTAGTTCAGGCAATAATTTAAAAATCTAGTAAATTCTATATTAGTAATTAATTCAAGCTTGTTGAAAATAAAACGTAACTATCAACGTTATAAAATTTGAGGTTCATTCTCTTCTGCAAGAGCCAATGAGGTTCATTCTTCTGTTATGCAGCAACTTTGAGCTTCAGCAAGAACCAATGAGGTTCATTCTCATTCAAAACATTTTTTTTTCAGCGTAACATCCTTGAGTTATCCACACTCACAACTACCTTCCTAATAACAATTGGGTATCAGGAGTTTTTGAACAGTGCAGAACTCAGTCATTGATGGTATCAGGAGTTTTTGAACAGTGCAGAACTCAGTCAGTCAGCTCGTGCTGAACTGAAGTGATTGACCTTCAGTGATTATAAAGGGAGAGCTCACTCTTGCTTTCTGTATATAATCCATTCACATTTTGAATATCGAAGTTTTTTTATTCTGTTAAGTACATTACCATATTTAAATGCAGGACTGAATCTGAAATTGCACTGATTGACATTGATAACCATACCAACAGAAGACCTTAAAAAAACGATAAAATTGAGCTGTGCATTAAGTCTTGGAGAGTAAATGCAGACTAATAGGCATGTTTTTTTGTTCTGTTTTTTAATGTGTTAACTTATTAGTATTACTATTATTAACACTTTTTTTTTTTTACAGTTAAATAAAAGTTAAAAAGTTACAACATTATGAAGGCATTTGTGTGTACACACATTTAGATGCTTCTTGGCTTTCCACCACATCTGTGGTTGTACTAAAGAAATTATGTGCATCTTAACTGCAGCTGAGCATTCTAACATCATAAAAAAAAAACATGTTCTTTACATCATAAAAGTAGTTGTTTTTTGTATCTTCATTAAAAATGACAGTGTGAAAGGCCAAGCAAACCAGGACTAAATACAACATTTTCTTTTTGTACCGGACCAAAAGAACCATAGCCTACTACTAGTGTGAACACACCCTTAGTTTAAAGTGTTAATCCACACATATGCAATTAATGCCTACTATTTACCTAATGTTTTGTGCCCAAACACACAGGGTGTTTGATAAGAGACAAAACGTGGCTCTGTTTGTGTGATTCAGCTTTGCCGTGGGGACTGTGAGGAAGCAAAATGATCCAGCTAATTGAATTCCTTCAGAAAGTCTGCTCCCCAGACAGCAATCACAATCAGCCACAAACACACAACAAAGTCTGTTATCATGACACACCATATCACTAAAGCGGCACTAGAGCAGCAAATCTGTCTCCTTTTTAATATTTTGAATTTAGTAGGCTAAGCTTCCCAACAAGACATTTGATATACATTTCGCTCCCAGACCGTCTAATTTAATCCAGACACAAGGAACACCCTAAACTGCGATCATATTTGGCCATCAACTGTGTGGATGATTGTTTAACTAAACCATGCAGCACAGAAAGAGCTTCAAGTTTTAAAATTGGTTCTCAACAAACAAAAGTGTTACACCCCCAAAACCTCAACTAGATCTTTTAAACATTAATTCTGAACAAATTACAAAGTCAAACTCATTAAAGATAACAACTTGAGTTGTCACATGCAGCTAAATATTATACACACAGTAGTTTGTTAAAAAAAAATTTTCCTCCTAACTGACTGTTTACATAAAGCATTTTGACAAAGAAGGTCATTTGATCATTTTCATTTGAACATGCAATGCTACTGAGATAGACTGGTGTAAATTTCACAGAAAATTTCCCAGAATAGGAACATGTGGTCAAATGGTATTTTTACACAGAGTTTCTGAACTTCTTCTGAAAATGATGTCATGAATTATTACAAAACTTGTGTGCAAACACACCATGGCATGAAGTCCGGAAATACACACTACACAGTTTTTAGAGAATCTTGCTGAGAAAGTTAGTTAAAGCTAATTAAATTATCATGTTTATAGCAAACTGCCTGAAAAACAACATCTGACAACGCAAGAAGACTTGTTAAATACGATCAATGTATGCATTGTCAATTGTTAATATGTCAATTAATGCACGCTTAATATGCCCTGGCCAAACATTTAACATTTTCATTTGCATACTTATGTAAAGTATGTTCCTGGCCTAAGGCAACAAAGTGGCCAATTGTTAAGCATCTCTATGGATTGGATGATGGTCTCTCTCAAAGAAAACGCTTACGTCACCTACGCAAGGGCAGAGCAGTGCACTGTGGGCCGTGGTGATATGTGATGAGCTCAGCAGAGGCTGGGAGTGGTGCAGCTGAGATGAAAAAGAGTCTAGCACTCTAGACTTTCAACTGCTCAAACACATAGACTGAAAGAACAGCTGGATCAAAAGATGAATACCTTTATCCTTAAAAAAAAGTACAAAAATGTTATATTATTCAACTATTTTTGATTTATTTAAATTAATCCAATCAAATCCTGGGGCCTCATGTACAAAGACTTGCGTTGAATTCATACTAAAACATTGCGTACGGACAAAGCTGTAAATGTGCGTACGCACAAAAAAACCCAGATGTATGAATCTCTGCGTACGAAGGATCCCACGCATATTCTCTTTGTACATCCCAGTTAACGTAAAATTGAGCGCACATGCACGAGCACAACGCCCCACCCAGTCTCCTCCCTTAATTAAATGAATTTAAATATGGTAATGAGTCCACTTTGGCAAAAGAAAGCAGTAAGAAAATGGCGGCAAGAAACGAAACTTACAGAAAGTGAATTGGAGGTGCTACTATCGGAGGTAGAAACGAAAAAAAAAAAAATCCTCCGGAATTAATAACAAAAGGAAAAAATAAGAGTGGGAGAGTTTGGCTGATGTCGTCAATGCGGTGGGATCTGAAAGTCGTACTGTAGGGTACTGAGTACAGTTGAGACAGTTTTTGCATTTTGATTTTTCACACAAAAATAGACACTGAAAAGAAGTGAATTTCCACATGACACGCCACATGACGTTTCATTAGCTTGTAGACTAAGATATTATCAATAAATAATACCCACAAGTAGTTTATATTTTCCACAATTAGCTCATAAAAATAAGGTGCTTTTTGTCTCAACTGTACCAATATGTGGTACAGTTGAGACAGACAGTGCATGGTACAGTTGAGACACCCATTTTTAATGATGTAAAGGTAACTAACCATTCATTGTAAATATAATAAATAAAGACAAATAAAGAAAATAACAATCGGGCAACATTTTTGTTTATTCATCCATTTATATTCATTCATTTTATTTAAATTAGCACTGGTTAAAATGTATAAAGCAGGAACAAGATATGTAACAATATTTATTAATAATAGCCTACACAGTTTAAATATCACAAATATCAAATTTTATTTTAATTTGCGTCCTATGCTGGCTAATTATGACGTTTAATCTGTTATTATCATAACACTGAACAACTAAACAGTGTGTTTCCTAATAGAACTCTATCGGGGGTACAGTAGATATGGGTCTCAACTATCCCCCGCTGGCCACCTCGCACATTTCTCTAGATTTTGCAATTACCTTGCATGACACAATGCCATGAAATATGCCAGTTTTTAGGTCACAGAATAACGTTTGTGGTTATACCAGTTACGTTTAACAGTCACATAAGGATAATAAGCTATTCATTGTGTAGAGTGCATGGTGAAGTGATCATATCTTAGAAAATCTTAGAAGATCTATCTTCGGATCGGAGATGCGTCCGTTGTTCAAATTTCCCACGATCAAAGAGGACACTAATATGCATGACGTGCACAGCAAAAATCACAACTTGTGCTTGCTGCGAACGCAAGTTATTTAAGGTGTCTCAACTGTACACATGTACACCGTCTACCCTAAATGACCTTAAAAAGAAATGGTCTGATATAAAGGTGGACATTAAACCAAAGCTGTCATTGCCATAGACTAAGGGTTGTATCAGTTTGCATATGCTTTTATATGTTCTTACTTAATTGCATAATTGATAGAATATTCCCATAAGGCTCGTGTGACAATATATGTCAATTATTTTATAAATTGCAAATTAATAGCAATGCTTAGACTTGTAGAACAATTCGTTGTGTAATGTTTGCAACTTCACTTCATTGCCTGTAAGAGTCACCAACGGACAAAAACAATGAGAAATGTACGTACGCCAGTCATGAAATTGGCGTGGAGGAACGCACATTCTCGCGTTAATTTCACTGTTAGTACATACGACCGTGAGCGTGAAAGCTAGCGTACGCAAAGTTTTTGTGCGTACGCAAGATTGATACATGAGGCCCCTGGTGGTTTTTAAGTCTTATACCATTTCCAGCTAAATTCGCTAGTTGCACGTGGCCGCCATTTTGGATTTCGGATCAGCGAGGTTATGCTAAGACACTTCCAGTTTCGCATTACACCCGGTGCAGGGAGCCGGAGAAAGACGAAATTTATCTTTTATAGTTGTTTATAGAATCAATTATCACTTAAAATACTACTAAGATCCAAATTACTATCACACGAGCCAATGGCAATTAAATGCACGGATGCATAGTCAGATTAATGAATAAAATACAACTGTTCACGAACAGAAGATTGTATTTGATGCTGCATACACATACGCAATGACAATTTTATGCCTACTGTAAATATAGAGTTACAACTAGAGTTGTTTACATAAAATGCACCGTGAACATTCACGTTTGCCCTGTGATCGGCTACAATTTATCTCCATAAATACTATTTTCTCAATTCTGCGCATATATTTTTACTTTCTTACATCAATTGCTCGATCAATATTATCATCACATATTTTACATTTTCATTTTTTACGGTAGGTACCACAAACAATTTAATATAGGTAAGTTTGTGTATATTTTACACAATAGGCTACATGTGCTGCTTATAAGCACCAGACAAATTATTATTATTATTTATGGAACAGATCTTTACTCATCTCACTTGCACAAAATAAATGCAGTAATAGAAAGCATATAAACGCACAGGTGAAATACACTGAAAATTATATGCATTTAAAAATTTGATCGGGTTGAAGTCATCCCTCCGGATCTTCTGTATCCACTCGGCCCGTCCCGCGGCGTCAACGGGGACCACATGAAAGCTGATTTCTCTGTTGTAACGTGACGAAATGGTACCGGCACACAACGATTAAGTGCTGAGGCTGTCCTCTGAAAGGCAAGTCACCTCTCTTGAATCCTAAAAACACTCTTTGTGAAAAAAATATCTGTGGTAATGGAACTCTGTGGTAAAAAATATCTGTGGTGTTGTCTCTCGCTCTCGCTGTCAGATCACCTAGTTTTCACTGGAAGTACTGGCCCACACACTCAAGTTCGAACGTCAACGGTCGCCGTGCACGGAGCGAATTGTAGCCGATCACAGGGCAAACATGTGAATGTTCACGGTGCATTTTATGTAAACAACTCTAGTCGTAGTTGTAACTCTATATTTACAGTAGGCATAATTGTCATGGCGTATGTGTATGCAGCATGAGTCAAATACAATCTTCTGTTCGTGAACAGTTGTATTTCATTCATTAATCTGACTATGCGTCCGTGCATTTAATTGCCATTGGCTTGTGTGATATAGTAATATGGATTCTATAATTGATTCTATAAACAACTATAAAAGATAAATTTAGTCTTTCTCCGGCTCCCTGCACCGGGTGTAATGTGAAACTGGAAGTGTCTTAGCGTACCCTCACTGATCCGAAATCCAAAATGGCGGCGACGTGCAACTAGCGAATATACATAACAGTATGGAAGTTAAATGCATCTTGAGCAAAATTAGTAAGTCAGGGCTCCACATTATAATTCGAAGTTAGGCTACATGTTTCTACCACAATACCATGGTTGAGAAGCGGTTTGGTGGTTGTGTTATCGAGATGGGTCTGCAAGTAAATACACTTGCTCTAAAGCTCATGCTGAGCGGTCTTTGGGGTCGAGCAGACGAATGGTCCATGTGTCACACAAGTAGTGCTGTTTCATTCCGTTATTGGCACGTTTACCATTTAATGTTTTTCATACGCAACAGAAATGGCAGCGCTTATTACATATGCAAATTGGTAGTGGCGCCAGTGCAACCTCTAACAAAGTTTAGTCACATCGGCAGGAAAAAAAGGTGGAAAATGTGACCATTTAGTCGCAGTCAGGAGCCATTCAGTACAATATTTTATTTCATTTATATACATAGAAATTTCAAATTGTGTATAGATTTTTACACATCTTTTAGTTTAAATGGATAGTTCACCCAAAAATGAAAATTCTGTCATAATTTACTCACCCTCGTGATGTTCACATCCCCTAAGACTTTCGTTCATCTTCGGAACACAAATGAAGATATTTTTAATAAAAACTGAGCCAGGTCTCAGCTACGCAACAACCACTTTGATGCTTCAAAAAGTTCATAAAGAGATAATAAAACTAATCCATATGAATCGAGTTGTTTAGTCCAAATTTTCAGAGACACGATCACTTTATATGATGAACATTTCATTTACACTTTTATTCGCATAAAAACATTGATCAGCGAACATAAACAGAAGCTCAACCAAACTGGCTTGACACGCGAGAGCAAAACTCATTGGTTCTTGCTGAAGCTCAAACATGCTGCCTATCAAGAGAATGAACCTCATTGGTTCTTGCAGAAGAGAATGAACCTCATTGGCTTTCAATTACTGGAGCTGTGCAAGGTTCCTTCCTGCTTCTAATGCTCAACCATCATCCCCATCCTAAAGAAACCCAAAATCACAAGACCGAATGACTACAGACCTGTTGCCTTGACATCTGTGGTCATGAAGTAATTTGAAAGACTGGTGCTGGCCTACCTGAAGGACATTACTGGACCCTTGTTGGACCCCCTGCAGTTTGCTTATCGAGCAAACAGGTCTGTGGATGATGCAGTCAAAATGGGACTGCGTCATATCCTACAACATCTGGACAAGCCAGGGACTTGTGAGGATCTTGTTTGTGGACTTCAGCTCGGCCTTCAACACCATCACCCCAAACCTCCTCCAGTCCAGATTGACCCAGCTCTCTGTGCCCTCCTCCATCTGTCAGTGGATCACCAAATTCTTGACAGACAGGCAGCAACTAGTGAGGCTGGGAAATTGTTCATCCAGTACCCGCATGATCAGCACTGGAGCCCCCCAGGGATGCGTTCTCTCACCAATGCCAATGACTGCACCGCAAAAGACCCCTATGTCAAACTTCTGAAGTTTGCAGACGACACCACACTCATTGGCCTCATCCAGGATGGTGACAAGTTTGCTTACAGACATGAGGTTAACAAGTTTATAACAGCCTGGAGCTTAACAGGCTCAAAACAGTGGAGATGATCGTGAACTTCAGGAGAAATCCCCCTGCATTCCCCCCTCTCACCATCATGGACAACACTGTGGCAGCAGTGGAGTCATTCAGGTTCCTGGGCACCACCATCTTTAAGGATCTGAAGTGGGAGTTTCACATAGACTTCATTGTAAAAAAGGCACAGCAGATACTGTACTTCCTTCGCCAGTTGAAAGTTCAACCTGACACAGGAACTGCTGAAACAGTTCTACTCTACAGTCATTGAATCTGTCATCTGCACTTCTGTAACTGTCTGATTCAGCTCAGCTACCAAATCAGACCTCAGAAGACTACATAGGATAGTCCAGACTGCTGAGTGAATTACTGGTACAACCCTCCCCCACTCTCCAAGACCTGTACTCATCCAGAGTGAGTAAAAGAGCTGGCAAAATCATTCTGGAGCCCTCACATTCAGGCCACTTCCTCTTTGAACTGTTGCCGTCTGGTCGGCGCTACAGAGATCTGAGCACCAGAACGGCCAGGCATAGGAACGGTTTCTTCCCTTCAGGGCAATCCATCTCATGAACAGTTAATGCCCCCACAAGGCACATTCTGTCAGTTTAAAATCTAGACTAAAAACGCATCCCTTTTACATGGCATTCATATAAAACATTATACATTTATATTATAAAAATCAGTTAAATGATTATTAGGCTGCATAGATTAGGTCAGCCGGAACCGGGGATACTTCCTATAACACCTGATGTACTCGTTACATCATGGAGAATGGCATCTACGCTAATGTTAGTCTTTCTGTTTATTCAGAGGTTTACTGAAGTCAGCCGTATCCAGATCAGATGGTGGACCTGCGCCTGGACCCATCCACAACGCATCCCTGAAGTGCCAGCCTCATCAGCCCTGTGAAGGCCTCATCGACACGACAGCCATCGGCACTGATCCTCAACAAACTCGTCTCCATACCGGCGTGATGACTCCGACCTCCAACCAGATGGAAATGAAGCTAGCACAAGTTCTGCCAGGAAGACTCAATCGTTCACATCACTAATTACCTTTGTAGCAACAATGGCATCTGCTTTTCAAATTAAGGAATCATGTGACGTCAAAACACATCGTCTGGTTAATAATTTCCCCAGAGGGACATTTGAGCCATAAAGAGGACCCTGTTTTTAAGACCCCCTTTGTAAAACCCCCTAGTTCAGCATGGACTTCCTGTGGTTTTACAGCCTCAGGACATTCCAGAAGACACACACACACACACACACACCCCCACACACACAAAACCTCCTTTGAGTACAATTTCATGTAAAAATATGGCTCTTGAATGTATACCTTCCGATATGTATGTGTGTGATTAGCTTTGCTCTATAATAGAGATGTGGGTTGCTAAGAGTAAAATCTTTAATTCTAAATGTCCACTGAAAGAAGTTCCTCAATAGTGTCTGGTGGTAACCCTACCTCAGACCATAAAACTTTACGTTCGCGAGACATTCCAGAACACACACTTTGGACTTTGAAACAGATATTCCCCCACTCAACAAGCCACTAAATGTTGATATGTATTCCTATGTTTCTCAAGTGTCTTCACCTGCCATAACGGAAACACTGACAATTTTATTGTGTGTTTAATCAAGCTTTATTTGTGTGTAATGAGGCATATGAACGTAATGTTATGTGTGTCCAATATCTACCTGTAATTCTTGGTATCTGTCTGACCGTCCTGTTTTAATTCAACCAGTCCCGCACATAGTATTATCGTAAGATGTATTATTCTGTATGTATAATCTTAAGAGGAAATATTAATTATTTCGCTCAGAAGACATATGACACAAGGGGGCGTGTTGCTCTTTACACAAAGAAGACGTCTTCCCGCTACAGATCAGAAGTTTGATTCGCTGTTGTCACAAACAGGGCGTAAAACAGATGTCTGTTAAAAGGAAGAGACCCCCACTTTTCCCTCTCTTCTTTCTTCGACCCCGCTGATTCCACTTCCTCTCTTCTCCGGTCGCTCTCATCCCGGACCTCATCCACGTGTAGCGCAGCTCCATGGCAACCAGCTGAACAGGCCTCGCCGTGGCCTCTGGGACACAAACCCCCCCCGCGCCATGTAAAAGCCTGCTGCCTTAGAAACCACGATTTCTGGCCTCTTCCGCACGGAAGACGAACTTCCTCGGTAATGTTGCATCTCGTGAGCCTTTAAACTTCGCGGCACCTGAAGACACCGCAGAAACAGGATCGACATCGTCACGCTGCCCGGCCTCAGCCTCACGCCGAACAGAGAACAAACGTGCAAGTAAAACATTATCCTGATAAAACTGCTTTCCAGGTTGTCTCGTGAATTTAGGTTCTATTTGTATGTAATAATTACTAGCTTCCTCATTTTCTGCCTTTCTTTCTATCTTTCTTTCATTTCATGTTACTTCTGATCACGTATTTTTATTGTTTGGTTATCTGTTTGTTTGTTTGTTTGTTTATTGTGTGCATTCTTACGTACGTTTATGTTCATAGATCATATAATCATAGTTTTGCATTTATTAAAATTCATAAATACTTTTCACTGTCTTTGTGTTTGAAAACCCACCATTCTAAAGTCACTGAAATAAAAGATCTTGCTACAAGCTCGATATTAGACTACATTCAGTAGTTTTAATTTATAAACTCAGAAAGTTGGGTGTCCGTGGCCAGGACATGAAACTCTCTGGAAGTTTGTGAATGCCTCTTCTTGACTGTAAGGATTTTACATTTGTTTCGCTGGACGAATTAAATGTTGGTCAGATAGTTATAGAACAAGGTAAGCTCGATAATTGATAAAATAAATGTACATGCGACTTATAAATTATGACCATGAGTCATAAATATTAATATTCCCAAGATTCCCCATATTCTTGAGCTAATTCATATTTACCCCGAGTCGCAAACGCTACACCTTCTCATCTATCCAATCATATCATTTACTGTAGCATAAAAGGGTAGTACTTACACATCCGAGTTCGCAGATGCTGTCGCTCCAGTTAACTCAACTGTTAGCGCCAGTAGCCGACCAAACCATGTCTCAGGACACGCAATCCATTTGTGATTATTCAGATTCAGATGATTTTGTTCAGCCATCTCCTTCTGCTACACGCCGCAGTACCCGCATTCAATGCCGCACCTCTTCATGGGCGAGCTGGTCTTCTGAACACATACTAAACGCTCTCGAGGACGCCGGCATCCCTGCTAGCGAAGGAATTTCAGGAGAAAATCTTCTGCTCTTGGCCCAGAATACACTGGGCAATCCACCTGCATCTACTTCTCCACATCCAGATGCCGCCTCAGCCACTGCTCAACCGAAAAAAGCCAGCAGGAAAAGATCCGCAAAATCTACACCTCGCTCAGCTAAAAGAACATCACTACCGGCACAAGAGATATCTCCTTCGCAATTCGCCGACCCTCCCGATACTAATCAGCTGCTCCTTTCTGCAGTTCACAACCAATCTCAAACGGTTAAAGGGTTACAGTCCAAGATGACGGATTTTGGAAACTCCTTTGTCAACCCTGACCGCAGCCCAGATCCCGTTACAACCCGGCCTTCCTTCTCTGGTAATATCTCAGCGAGCATATCTTCTACATCGGCCTCTCTGCCCACTCCTCTTCTCAGGATCCAGTCGCCATTTCAAAACGTCTCAGCTCCACCGGCTTCTCCCAGCTTTAATCTCTCCTCATCAACACCAACTCAAGCTTTCGGTAGGCGTTTCGTTCCACCCGCCGCCGCTACAGTATCCCCACATCTCAGGTCAAATATTATCCAAGGTAAGGACATCAACCTGGCTTCTTTATTTCTCCCTTCGCCTGCTGCCGACAGGAAAATGGTGGACTGCGGTGACGTGGCAGTGCTCCTCAAAACTTCAGATCCACGTTTGCAACGCAATCTATCGTTCAGAGAGTTCGTAATCGCATTTAGCATTTACAGGGACACACTGTGCCAAGTTTTCCCGGATAGGAGGGAAGAGTTAGACCTTTATATATCTATGATGGCAGACTTTAATCAAAGGTACGGGGGCACTTTATTCTATGAGTATCATAAATCCTTTTCTGCTAAATCCGCGTCTTGCATTACACTCTACAATTCAAGACTCGACTGGTCCATCACTGATACTGAACTGCTAGTTCGTCATTTTGGCGGTCAAAGAAGTCTGTCGTGTTCTATCTGCAGCGCTTACGGACACTCAGCTGCTTTCTGCCCGAAAGCTTTCCCTAGCCTCGATCCGGCCGCTGTCCGTGGTACTGAAAACGTAAGACGCAGCTCCTACAGCAGAGGTCACCCTGTCGAAACATTTAATGACAGTCCCATTTGCAATATGTTTAACGAAGCTGTGTGCTCATTTAATAATTGTCGTTTGCTCACATTTGTAGCCTGTGCAAGGACCCGCACCCGAAATCAGTCTTTCCACGCCGATACAAACCTCAAACCAGAAGGAAAGCCCCTTTTCAGAAAAAATTCTGAGCAAACATCCATCCACACCCATCAACATTTCAAACCTCTCTAGCTACCTCTCTTCTCACCCTGATCCGTCCTTTGTTGACTATCTTATCACCGGCTTGTCCCAAGGGTTCAGGGTGGGAATACTCTCACATCTTACTACATCTTTTTCAGCAAAAAACTTGCAATCAGCTATGAACGAGCCTGGCATCGTTTTTACACTGCTTGAGAAAGAAGTCAATAACGGCTATGTTATCAGCCCTTTCGCCTTCCCTCCTTTTTCCCCTTTCAGGATTAACTCTATCGGCATCGCTACCCGTAAATACTCTGGCAAAAAACGTCTAATTTTTGACATGTCTTCTCCTCATTCCAGCAAAATACCAAGCGTTAATGAATGCATTCCGCTAGAACCATTCTCCCTTCATTACACTTCGGTGGATAACGCTATACAGTTAATCAAGCTAGCTGGCCAAGGTGCTTGGCTGGCTAAAGCAGATATAACAGATGCTTTTAAAACCATGCCAATACACCCTGCTCACTGGCCACTCTTCGGAGTTAAATGGGATTCAAAATTCTATTTTGCAGTAAGGCTCACTTTCGGGTGTAGAAGCAGCCCTCATATCTTCAACAGTCTCTCGGAAGCTTTGTGTTGGATCCTGCTGAACGTCTGCAAACTTCCGTGCGTTTTACATTTACTCGACGATTTCTTGCTTATCGATTTCCCTTCTCCCCATTCTTCCATTCTCGATATCTTAAAGCAGGTTTTCAGTGACGTCGGCGTTCCCCTCTCTTCAGAGAAAACTCTGGGCCCCTCCACTAACCTCGAATTATTAGGTATCTCCCTCGATACGGTTAAAATGCAAGCCTCTCTTCCCCTAGAAAAGCTTATAAGAATCCGATCTTTTCTGGAAATTTTTTCCTCTCTACACGTCGTCTCGAAGCGCGATTTATTGTCCCTGCTGGGCCACCTAAATTTCGCTATGAGCATCATCCCGCAAGGCAGGGCTTTCATATCGCGTCTACTAACGTTGGCACATTACGTGCCCGAACTTAGTAATCCGGTCCAGTTAGACGAAGGCTGTCGGTCCGACATTACATTCTGGTCGCGTTTACTAAATGATTGGAACGGCATTTCTTTTTCTATAACGAGGCTTTCGAATCATCCGCAGATTTACATTTATTCACCGATGCTGCTCCGTCCGTCGGGTTTGGGGGATATTTCCAAGGGCACTGGTTCGCAGAGAGATGGCCGAACGAATTTCCTAAATCAACATCTAGCTCACTCTCTTCAGCGCTATACGAACTCTATCCTCTAGTCGTAGCCAGCGTAATCTGGGGTCCCGAGTGGTCTAGGAAACGCATTATGTTTGCGATAATGAAGCCACTGTAGCTATTATTAATAAAGGCAGATCATCTTGCCCGATGATCATGCCTTTTCTGCGTCGCTTAATCTGGCAGTCAGTCATCCACAACTTCATTATTAAAGCTGCTCACATACCTGGCCACTTCAATGTTGTCGCTGACGCTCTATCTCGTTTTCGTTTTCAGACCTTCAGACGGCTCTGCCCCGCAGCCAACAAGGATCCAACACCCTGCCCTCCCCTGCCAGCCACAACGCTATATTAGAAGATTTGCTTTGCTCAGCTAGACTTTACATGTCTAAAGGCGTTGCTCCATCCACTCCCAAAGCTTATACTTCTGCCTGGTATTCGTTTTCAATGTTTTGTTTAGCCTTTCAACTTCCTTTATTTCCTATTTTGATTTCGACCGTTTGCTCTTTTCTTGTGTTTAATTTTGACAAACTTAATTTAAAAATCTCTTCCATTCGTAGACTACTCGCAGGTGTTCAATTCTACTCCAAATATTACAACCCCGATTCTCCTAGCCTATTCACTGCTACTCCTATTCACCTAATGCTCAAAGGCATAGCCAAAACTTCTATCGTGTCCCCCGACAAAAGGCTGCCTTTGACGTTACCTTTAATTTATAGGTTAATCATTTGTGACCCGATCTGGCGAAATGAGTCGGAAGTCGCAACGTTCCATTTTAAGATATGGGCCGATTATGTGGAAAAACAATGAAAATAATAGATTTTTAAAAAAAATTTTTTTTGCTAAATCTCAAAGAACAGACATTCAAAAATAATCTCCTAAAGTTTCGCAGTCCAGATAATTGAGTAAAGGTATTTAAATGACTATTAAAGTTTACAAAGTTTAAAGATTTTCTTAAATCCTCTCGTCACCTCTGAGCATTTCCCGGGAATCCCCTCAAACTGTCTCTGCTCTCCAAATATGGTGTTTCACGTTGTATCCACAACTTTCCTGCGAGTCTTAATGGGCGTCGCCATGACACTCGATACTTCCTGTTGCCGGTATCTCAGTTCCGGTTTAGCGTAACGCTCAATGAAGCTTGCACACAAGGGATACTCGCGTCGCGGTAAAATCGGGTGAAACTGATTACTGACAAGTAGTAATGCTGACAGATAAGCAATGGCTCCTTGTGGCTCAACGTGTACCGTTGTCAGGTGCACAAACAACACGCGAAAACTGAAGGATTTTATGAATGGAATGGGAGTTGTTTCCAACATAAACGGACCTCGATCTACGCAGAAAGAGTGTTTCTTGTAACGCTACTTAGAAAAAACTGCAGTAGCCTACAACCGTATATATATTTTTAAGTGGTATGTTTATTGTTTTCAATAATGTGAAAATTAATTCGAGAATTAACTTGAATGTGCAGCAATTTGTACAAATAGAGAGTATGTAGGCCTACTATATTTGTTGTAGCCATTAAATAAGAGCATTTACATATTTGTTCAAATATGAACACCATGATCATCTTCATCTTTGCAGCAGACACTGACAGAAAACACTAGTTTATTAATAAAAATCAATGCACGCGTGTCACCGGATTTACAAATGCAGATCTTGCTTATTGCACGCACACTCGGCACACATTTGATGTCGAAATAACGAGATGTTGTGTTGAAATAACATTATTAATAATAAATCTTTAATAATATTTGATTGAATGCCGAATGTTGTGCTTGTTCAATTTAATCAAATTAATACTTTAATTGTGATCATTAAAATAATTGAATATTAAATATTAAGTGGCCAATTTTTGCTCATTTATTAAAAGTATTTATATATATAATATATATAGCACCCCCTCAGCACACATTAAAAAATTATCTGGCACCGCCCCTGGTTATAACAGCCCACGTATTAAAAATGATTGGGTCTAAATTGGGCTCGGCTCATAATTACAGTTAATGTGTCGGGCCGGGCTCGGACACAACGGGCTCAGGTAGGGTCGGGCTTGATTTTTTGGGCCCGATCTAAGCTCTACTCCTCATTATCCAAGCAAATTGTTTGGGCTTGTTGAGGCTCTCTGTTAGCAGTATCTTCAGATTAATGTAAACCGGAAGTTCGTTACCGGCTTGTTCTACGTTGCCATAGCGATCACGGGAAAGGTCAGAGTTCGGGAAAGTCGTGGATAGGACCAATCAAAAAGCTTAGAAATGTACACAAACGCTGATCATTTGTCAATGGGAAGCCCCGTTTCGACTGACCGGCACGCGATTGGTCCAGCCATTCTCCTGTCAGACTCGCAGCGCTCTGTGTAAACAAGCTAGCAGATCTCCTCAGAAAGATTAAATATTATTAATTTGAGAAATGTCGCTGTCAAAAGAGAGCAAAGTCGCCAAAAAGTCGCCAAAAGCGTTGAACTCACTGGAGGCTTCTAACCTAAGCTCTGTTGCTGGTCAGCAAGAGTGGCTAAGGCTAGTCAGTGATTGTTTTGGATCTGGAGACTCTGATGACAGCGACAGCGAAAGTGACAGCCCTGTGGTATTTATCGTGTATGGATGTGAGTGAGTGCAATTATTCTGTGAGTGTATTTATCTGCAAGGAGAATCCATTACAATGTGTTTGATTTATTTTAACCCAATATTTAACTGTTGGTATCTCCGTTATGAATATGTTACACTGTTATTGTCAACTAGCCTACACAAAGATATGATTGCATAGGCTAACATTATTTGTTCTCTGTTTCCTTGTCTCTCTGCCTCTCTCCCTTTCTCTCTCTCTCTCTCTCTCTCTCTCACACACACACACACACACACACACACACACACACACCCTCTCTCAAGGAAAACTGTAGCACCTCTGTTCAATCTTTCTGATTTTAGTAAATGTTTGTAAAAGTGCCTTTGAAATTATTTATTCAAATAAAAACTTTAAAATAATTTGAGCTTCAGCATGGCATAATAGCATTTATTAATGTCTTTGGTCAAATTAAGCTGTACAATAAATAGTTCATCCCTTTAAATGCAATGGATTTTGAAAGATATCAACAAAAAACGGGCAAAAAACTTTAAAAGCGATTTTCTCAGGTTTTCAGTTGGAAAAAGAGGGCAGACGACCATATTTCAAATGTATATATCTTTACAACCATTCAAGGTATGACTTTGACTAGGATATCATTTGAAAGCTTATGGTCTCCTCTTTCCATTAATACCAAAATCTCAATTTTGGTCACTGTGACTCATTTTGCTGGATCAGGTCACATTTCAGTTCGCAACGGCCTCTTTTCCACTTATAGTGGAGCGGCTAAGTGCTTATGTTTGGCAGAATCGTTCAGTTTATGATACAAGCGTGAAAATTGGCATGAGCAGTCTCCATGGGTCACTTGACAAGAAAATTGTCCGAGCCACTTGAAATTTCAAGATTTCAAGATTTGAAATATTATATCAACACTCTGCTAGAAGCGGTATTTCTAACAGCTTTTTACGGTTTCATGCGTCCAGGAGAATTTACTTCACCAACCAATACATTCGATCCAGTCCGCGGTCTTTCCTTCTCAGATTTACATTTTTTCCTAATTTTTCTTAAACATTCTAAGAACAACTCTAAAGGCTCCGGCATTACTTTAACTATCTCTAAAATCAGTAGCGATTTTTGCCCCTTCTCCTCTATGACTAAATTCCTAAAAATCCGTCCCAGACATTCTGCTCTTTCTCCCCTCTTCATTCTACCCAACGGAGCACCTCTCTCTCAAAACCGGTTCAGGTTCCATCTCAACTCTGTTCTCAAAAGCTGCAGCTTATTCACCGGACCATGTTCACCGGACATTCCTTCAGAATCGGAGCCGCCACTACAGCAGCCGAGCGTGGTATCTCTACAGCAGCTATCAAAATCCTGGGCAGGTGGTCCTCCTCGGCTTTCAAGTCCTACATAAGACCAGATTTAAAATCCATCCTTGAAGCCCAGCAAGCTCTCCAGTCATGATCTAGGTAAATTCCTATTTATCTACTGGTGGTGGTGTTTTTGCCAAACCGGCTTGGCACTTTTATGATAGTATGGTCTAGCTACTAAACCAAGATGGCCCGCGGGCTAGGGCTGTCGCGGTGAAGGATTTTCCCATGCGGTAATTTTGAGTGGCTCAATAGCGCGATATGCGGTTTTACCGCATTTATTAATTTATTTTGAATTATTTATATTTATTTGTTTCTATATAAATAAGTGTCATGATGTGGTCAGCATGCACAAAAACGAGTACATTTTCAGTAACCAATAAACCGAAACAAAACAGCGTCTCTCCGCATTGAAATCCTGTCACTCAGCGCGCAGTTGTTACGGCAACGGACTGTCTTTGAGTGAGTCATAAACCATTCATTCAATAACACGTTCAAAAACGCTGATTGATTCATTAAAATATAGTAATGAAACAAGGTTAATTATTTTTAACTTTGAGCTCCACTTTTCAAGGCTCAGCTGACCAGCAACGCGTCGCATGGGTAACACTTAATAGAGACAAATGGCATTGATTCAATGCGCGACTCACTGAGTTTTGTTTCCCGCGACCGCGAGTTCCTGGCGCTGTGGATGCTGACCAGCGCTGTCGCTGATGCCATTCATGGTAAATTGCCCTTTATTTTAAACTTTAAAAGGATGACAGGACGAATATTTAACTTTCCATGGCCACGGCATCCTTTTCACGATATGACTTGACCTCAAAGACAGACGCAGGTAATCGCACGCGCTCAGTCTCTCTCTCTCATTCACTGTCTGTTTAGGAGCAAATCCACAAAGCCTCTGTAGCCTACAAATCACCATGATAAAACCATGATCGCTGCGTCTTATTATCATTATTAACTTATTTAACATTCAATACACATGCACGAAGTTCAAAACAAGGAGGGAATAGCCTTATGAAAAAGAAAACACCCGAATATCGCGGTTGCTGCGGTTACTTGAATTCCTCTGCGGTTGGCTTGTCAGTAGCGCGGTACTGCGATATTGCGGTTATCGCGACAGCCCTACCGCGGGCTATGTGTTCTATCAAAAGATGGCCCGTGGCCCATGTGTTCTATCTAAAGACGGCTTCGATCCATGCGTACAATCAAAGATAGCAGTAGCCATATGTCCGTTCGTCACGGTAGCTGCAAAAATCGTGTCAGGACCTACGACGGCCAGTGGTTTTTCGTGTCATAACCCAAAATGTACACGTCTAAATCTAACATATTTTCTTTCTCTTTTTCTATCTACGTTAGGAACTTCAGGATTCACGACCGGTGAGTTTAATTCCTAAACCGTTCTTTGGGGGTGGGCCCCGTTCCAGTGGATCCTTATTCCACCTATTTTTGGGGGTGGGCTGCGCCCCTGCCTCTGTCTTCAGGTACCGTACCCTCTGAATGCGAGTTACGAACGGGGCCTACGCCAAAGAACCTGATTGCTTGCTGAGCTTCTAAATAAATGTTTATTGTTACAAAATCAATTCTCTCGAGTCTTTCTGGTAGAAATGAAGTTCTGCCAGGAAGACTCAATCATTAACGTCACAAATTACCTTCTCATCTATCCAATTATATCATTTACTGTAGCATAAAAGGGTAGTACTTACACATGTCTGAGTTCGCAGATGCTGTCGCTCCAGTTACCACCATCCTCCCCGCCTCCACTAAGACGGGACCTTTCCTCCAACCCCCCTACTCCACCAAGTCGGGTCCTCCCTCCATCATCCCCAACACCACCAGACAGGCTATCCCCTCCATCCTGAAGACTTCAGAATGTTCTTTTCCTCCATCCACCCCACCCCACCACCACCAGATGGCCCCTCTCCTTACTTCACGGGGCATGGGCTGCGCCCCTGCCTCCGTCTTCAGGCGGGACACGCAGTTTCCGTACCCTCTGAACGCGAGTTACGAACGGGGCCTACGCCAAAGAACCTGATTGCTTGCTGAGCTTCTAAATAAATGTTGATTGTTCCAAAATCAATTCTCTCGAGTCTTTCTGGTAGAAATGAAGCTAGCGCAAGTTCTGCCAGGAAGACTCAATCATTCACGTCACTAATTACCTTCTCATCTATCCAATTATATAATTTACTGTAGCATAAAAGGGTAGTACTTACACATGTCTGAGTTTGCAGATGCTGTCGCTCCAGTTACCACCATCCTCCCCGCCTCCACTAAGACGGGACCTTTCCTCCAACCCCCCTACTCCACCAAGTCGGGTCCTCCCTCCATCATCCCCAACACCACCAGACAGGCTATCCCCTCCATCCTGAAGACTTCAGAATGTTCTTTTCCTCCATCCACCCCACCACCACCAGATGGCCCCTCTCCTTACTTCGCGGGGCGTGGGCTGCGCCCCTGCCTCCGTCTTCAGGCGGGACACGCAGATTCCGTACCCTCTGAATGCGAGTTACGAACGGGGCCTACACCAAAGAACCTGATTGCTTGCTGAGCTTCTAAATAAATGTTTATTGTTACAAAATCAATTATCCCGAGTCTTTCTGGTAGAACTGGATAAATATTCTGAATATTCTGATCCAATCTGACTTCTGACCTGTAATGCTGCCTGGATCATAATCATACACTGTTTGCTCATTGGTCAGAGGAGAACTGGCCCCGGCTGAGCCTGGGTTCTCCCAAGGTTTTTTTCTCCATTCTGTCACTGATGGAGTTTTGGTTCCTTGCCACTGTTGCCTTGGCTTTTGGTTTGCTTAGTTGGGGACATTTAATAGTCAACAATATTACTGATCTGCCTTACTTAAGGTGGACGACGACGCAATTTTCAAATTTTCAATTTGTACATACATACCTGTACAATCATATACCGTCTACTTTCTATTTTTGTATGCCCCGTTCTGTTTGTGCTGTGGAAGCTTCTGTCAACAAAAAAAAATTCCTCGTATGTGCAAACAGTCATATTGACATGCTTTCTTGTGATTAAAACTGTGATTGATCGCATTACTCATCTGAAGCACATATGCTGGTACAGCACTCCTCAAAGTGAAAGCGAAAACTTCATTTAAATTACCATATCACATTTAGTTTTAGTAATACTATTATTCAAAGCATTTTAGATGGTTTATTCTTATATGTATAGTGCATTAATAGCGGGAGAGGCAGGACATAGCGAGCACCGGGGTCTGTGTAAAGCCGCTGTCACACTTTGAGCATGCAAAATTTCTTCGGGCACTACAACGATCGTGATATGTCGTCACGCTCTGCAGCGTATTTTTATGAATTCAACATTTAACAAATAGTAATACACTCAAATGTAAAAAATATACTATCTACTCAATTCAGCCAAGTGGTTACGCCGTGACACATCGATCTTATGATATGATGCAAATTCAACGTAACCTCCGTTGAATAGGGTAATGTAATGTTAAATATCACTGGCGTCTAACAAATAACAGGCATATTCTACGAAAACACTGTATTATGTATAATTATTCTCGCAATATCCATTTTCTAGGCTTCCATACCTGGTTTTATAGAGAATAGTTTTAATTCTATATTAGGAGGAAGAGTTTCTGACCTGTATGCTTGTGTTTACAGATTTTTTTTTGATTTTTTTTGTGAATCTTATTTATTATTCAGTTTGCTTACTCAAGTGTAAACTTTAAAACAAATGAAAACATTTTTTTTTTTTTTTGCCAAAAAAGCATATGACTACTTTTTTCCACACAGTGCTATCAGGAATCGATAAGAGAATCGTTAAAGAATCGGATCGATAAGAAGAATCGTCAGTGGCATTGATATTGATAAAATCTTATCAATTTCCATTCCTAGTCTCTACAGCCAACACACAGACTGTTGTCTTTGCAGTAATTAGAATAAAGTCTTTGACATTTACCTTACACAGTATGGAATACAGACTCTAGAACATGTTTAGACTGCTACTGCAGGCAGGGCAGTTAAGGCTATGTCTGATGGCATAAGCACGCCTCTATGAGATGAGCCTCATTCGTCTGGGTGAGCAAAACAGGATGACATGACACTGCCTAAAAAAAAAAAATCATCTCAACAAATTCTCCAGCTTAAAAGGTACAGCCCAGTCAGAACAGCAAGTGGAACAAAACCATAGACTGTAAAAAATATGGACAAAGCGTCTGTTACGTCACCCATAGACTTTCTGAAGAACGGGTTTGAAGCCGTTTATGGGGGGTATGGGCGGCGCCATCTTGGAAAATCTTGGGAAATCCTAACCCCTCCCACCTTCTGACGCAGCGCGCGTCACTCAGCTCGCTCTGCTACTTCGGTTATCTCTGTGTATATTTTAGGCAACGAAATATGTTATAAAACACCATACTAACTCTTTTCGTTTTCATTTAAAGAAATCTTAAACATTATAGCCACACAAATGTGGTTCAGGGAACGCATATTGATTATATTCACTGCACATAACGTTTGCCTATTTATAAAAACAAAACAAAATATAAAACACAAACCTGCCTCTTTTCGTTTTAAATATAATATAAAAATATTAAACATTTTAATATGGTCCAGGCAATATGTGCATTTGTACTAAACAAGAGATGTTGCAGAAAACAACATTACAGATCATATTCGTTGTATTAAAATTTAAAATGACAAAACTCAACCCAGTCTCTTTTTGTTAAATTTCAGTTTTATCAATATTAGCTATTATAAAAGTATAAGTAAAAGGTACAAGAAGCTATACAAATAAAGCAAACAATTCAGTCAAACATACACAGTCAGCGCTCGATCTAGTCTAACCATACTACGATAAAGTTAAATAGCTTATAAAGTTATGAATAGGGGTGGGATATATTGACAAAAATGAATATCTCGATATTTTTTTCCAACATCTCGGTATCGATATTCAGACGATATTTTTGCCATCCTTCAAAGAAATGTGTGCAAACTGGCAAAGAAGGTCCAGTTGGTCTTTTGACTTGCTGCATTTGACCTATTATTGTAGGCTATAGAAAAAACTAAATCTGAGGTAGCCCCTATTTTTCCACTTACAAAATAAAATAAATAAAAAAACGGAACTAGGCACCTCTTGCAACAGTGATTATTAAATCAAACAACAATATTGTTGATGATAAATTCAAAGTAAAAAATTTTCTTTTCAAAACGCTATATATCCATCCATTTTTTCCCCAAAACGCTATAAATCCATCCATTTTTTTTCCAAAAATTGATGGTTTGTCTTTTTAAAAAAGTCTTTTGTCTTTTATTTTTCGTGTTTGCATTTATGAGGAAAAAACAATATTACGTGACAGTTCTCCATTATGGACGCGAGTGCTCTGAAAGCGGCACTAAAAGACTTTCAAACTTTCACAGAGATCTCAAAACAGAAAGCACAAAGCCTTTCTTTAAAACGAATTTCGTTTTGTATTAATTGTATCTTAATTTTAATAAATTTTTCATGAACAAATTTCCTGGATTTAATACATAAAAAGTAAATATAGGCTAGCAATCACAACATAAGGTGCTTGAACTGGAGATTATATCATCATGAACCGAACCGTAGCCTACTCGCCTCACAGGCCTAAAAAATGTGAAATATATTTACAGAAAGCTGGTTCTAAACAAAACCATCCAAAACAAAATTAAACTATGTAGCCTAATAAATGTGCATTTCTCCGGTGCGTTCACTACTGCGAAGATCGCGAGTCAATAGCCTATCGTCAACTTCATCTTTGCAGCCGACACAGAAATTAATAAACAATTAAAATGTCTTATATTTTACATATTTATAATCATTAGTTTTGCTGGTTCTTTGAGGCAGCTTTTTAGGTTTATGGCGTTTTGGAAAAGAGCTCTTCGCGTACAAACACCGTTTCACCAAGGCACAGCGGCCCTTCAGCACTAAGAACAAAAAGAGAAAAAGCACGGACTTACTAATTACGAAACTTTGATGTGGTTGAACAGGTGAAACAGTCACAAATTCCTCTGCAACTCAAACCTTCTCAGTACGAGTTATGAAGGAAGAGAACAGCATTACAGTTTTCAGCGCGTCCTCCTCTGATTGCTGTGCACATGCGCAAAACGTAGGTTTGTAAAATGTCCTTTTGTAAAATGACATATGATAAAATAAAAATAATTCATATATCATTTGACAAAACGGTTTTGCACATGTGCTTCTGCGCGCACTATTTCGAATTTACGTATGAATGTGCGTTTTTGACGACACGGGACCATGGGCTGGGCCACTCGGAGGTTGCTTCCGGGAATAGTACTGCCCTACAGTATTAAAAATCGCTACATATAATTGTTTAGAAGGTTATAGTGTGCGTTATTTGTTTTCTCTTTAACTTCTTTCAGCTCTTTTCATGTTTGGGGGGTCGGATTGCACAAATTATGAAATATTCGATATCCCAATTTTGCATATCGTCCAGACAACAATTTGGATATTATCGTCTAAACGATATATCGCCCACCTCTAGTTATGAAACTTCCCCTCAGCCAAAACGATTGGCCAGGGAACAAATTATAGATTTACAAGACCAAAAATCGCCCGTTAGATATACACAAGACGAATTATATCTCATGTTTAACCACTACAGAGACGCCAGAGACCGCGGCAAACCTCAGACCGACTAGCCGAGGAAAGGCTGTTCCAGGCGGGGTACATGAACGCCGAGCGCCCGGTCATCGCTGGATCTCACAACTGGATACAATTTTCATAAATCTTTATAAATAAACCACAGATTTGAGCTTTAAACAACTACATTCTCGCCTGAAAAACTCTTAAACTTACATTTCATGATACAGAAACAGTAGTATTATATGTCAACTGTATTAAAAAATGGCGCTTCTTATGTTGTCATTCTCCGTGGCGCTGCCTTGTCAGCTGTCAATCAAGCTGTCAATCAAAGTTAACCACGCCCTTATTGTCATACATTTTATATCTAAATACGATCTAAACTAACGAGTTAGAAAAAAATTCACAGCCCTCATGGTTGTCAGGCACTCGGAACCTATCGAAAAATACAATAAAAGTCCATGGGACCAACCTGTAAAAACATGACTTTATGCTGTGAAAACTGACATTTTAACATGGGGGCTATGGACATTTGCTCCCTTTTGGGACCTCGCCCTAGCGGATTTTCGATGTATTGCAGTTTTTCGCACTTCCGGGTAGGCTTCATTTTTCAGATCAGAATGTTGCCACTTGAACAAAACCCCAGAATGTTTAGAACAGTCATCTGCGTTTCCACGGTTACCTTTCCAGGGTTCTGCATGCTGATGTTGTGGCCAGCTGCTTCCTTTCCGAACACCAATGAAGTGATGCACATTATGGATATGGTTTCTCCTTTGTACTAAACATTCACACAATTTATTTCAACAAGCAAACATCAAGAAGAATTGGGTTAGGGTTAGCATTTAAAAAAAGCATTTCGAAATGGAGCATACAGGAACATGCGAGATGCAAACCGCTTTTTGGTTAATGAGAATGTGACCGAATATTCTGGAAGTGGTTTTGTGCAGTGTTTAGACAATTCCACCAGCAAATACCAACATAATGTTTTGTCAATGACAGAAAAATGTAACAAACAAATAGAATACCAAGCAAATCTTGATGACATGAAGAAAATGGTGCATGACTGTATCCAAATCGATCTGTTTTAAAGGGGCGGATCTAATTAAGTGTAACTTAACCGATTTTCAACCCGCTTTGTTTTACAACGTTTACTCGTTCTCCGTGTTACCTTGACAGAGAAATTCACATTTATTTGTCAGCAAAAGTCCACTGGATGACACGTTTTGGACTTGACAGCTCCAGGGTTTTTGCGAAAACTGCAGATTATACTTCTGCATTTTGTATCCCCGTCCACTGACACTCGGATTGACAGAGGGTTATTAATACATTAAAACATTATTATTATTAGGGCCCAAGCCCTGAAAGGGCGAAGGTCCCTATTGTTTCCGGTAGGATTATTATTATTTTTTTTTTTCTATTATTTTTCTTTCGCCTTTTTGCCACTTTTGGGGCCCTTAACATGCTCAAAAACTCTTGAATTTTTGCACACGGGTCAGAACCCGCGGCCATCAGGGCCGGACTGAAGCTGGTACCCGGGCGTGGCAGGGGGGCTCGACAGCGCCCCCTGGAATGGTGTCCGAAAACTTGGTCAATAAATCAAACACACTTGCATGTAATAATATGAAACTCAGTACACATATAGATCTCATCGGGCTGAACAACTTTCGTGCTCTAAGTTTTACAAAAGCCCAACAGGAAGTCAACTATTATGGGTTGTTTGAAAAACGCATCCTCTGGAATTTGAAATACTCCTCCTAGAAAATTCGTCCAATCGCCTCCAAACTCGGTCAGCATGAAGTCAAGACATTGAGGATGAAAAATTGCCAGGGGATTTTTGATATCTCGAACGGTTTGGCCGTGGCGAGGAAACGAATTTATGGCGAATAAGGGACACAGGAAGTGTGTTATAACTTCTGCATACATTAACTGATCTTGATTAAACTTCAGCAGTGTGTTCGTTGTAAGAGGCCGATCACATTGATGTGACTATTGTGAGTCAAAGTTATAGCACCACCAACTGGCAGCAGGAAGTGTGTCACTTTCAAAATGCTTTGAAATCACTCTCTTATTTTTACCCGATTTGCTTCAAAATTTATGTGTATAATGTAGACACACGGCAGATGTAGACCTGTGAAAGGATTATTGATATCTTAGATACTGTTGCCATGGCAACACATCAAACTTTAATATTCTTTTTTGATGTTTTTGAGACTCTTAGCATGCTTGAAATTGGATGAAACTCGACAGACACATCACATTTATTAGCCAGTAGACATGTGCAAAGTTTCAGAAACGGGTGTGGTGGAATGGCTCAGTAGCGCCACCTTTAGTCAAAAATGGGGGCTTAGTTTTTCCTAGAATCACAAAACTTGGTACGTATATTGTTCTCATCAAGCCGGACAACTTTCTAATTTATACTCCTTAGCTCCGACCAACAGAAAGTCAGATATTTTGGTTTGAAAGAGGATTTTCTCCCTCTCTCTCTGCCTCTAGCCTACGTCTCTGTGTGTGTGTGTGGGGGTGGGGGATTTGTCTATTCCATTTAATCTTAGTTTTTCAAGGTTTCAGGGGCTTTTGGGGTCCTTAACATGCTCAAAAATTCTTGAAACTTTGCACACAGTTCAGAACCCACGGCCATCAGTGCCGGGCTGAAGCTGGTAACCAGGCGTGGCAGGGGGGCTCAACAGCGCCCCCTTGAACACGGTCTGAAAACTTGGTCCATATATCAAACACACTTGCATGAATTAATATGAAACTCGGTACACATATAGATCTCATCGGGCCGAACAACTTCCGCACTCTAAGTTATTAGCTCCGTCCAACAGGAAGTCAGCTATTATGTGTTGTTTGGCGAACGTTTGCTATGGAATTTGAAACACTCCTCCTAGAAAATTCATTAAATCGCCACCAAACTCTGTGTGCATGAAGTCAAGACATTGAGGATTCTAAATTGCGGACAGATTTTTGATATCTCGAACGGTTTGGCCGTGGCGTGGAAACGCATTTATGGCGAGAAAAGAGAAACACGAAGTGGTATAACTTCTGCATACATTAACTGATCTTGATGAAACTTCAGCAGTGTGTTGGTGGTAAGAGGCCGATCAGATGGATGTAACTATTGTGAGTCAAAGTTATAGCGCCACCAACTGGTAGCAGGAAGTGTGTCACTTTCAAAATGTTTTTGACAAAAGTGGGGGGGTTAGGTTTACCCACAATTATAAAAATCAGTAAGTATATTGGTCTCATCGAGTCGGACAACTTTCTAATTTACAATCATTAGCTCTGACCAAGAGGAAGTCAGATATTTTGGTTTGAATGTGGATTTATTTGCAAATTCAGCCTCTGCATTTTTACCCACTCCTGCTAAGTGGTTTATTTTATTCACACCAAACTTTTTCAACATGATGAAAATACATTAAAGATGCTAAATTGTGAACGGATATTGAATATCTCAAACGGTTTTGCTATGGCGAGGGATTAAAGTAATGTCAAAAAAGGAATCAGAAAACGTCTCAGATCTTCTAAAAATTTAATTATACACTATTTATTTTTATATAAAATTATACAAATATCAGATCTAAACCCAGTTTTGGGTTTATTCAGTTTTTTTTTTAATTCAAGAATTATGTACAAGTTTAAAAACAGCCAGAATGAGCTATTTAGTAAAAAGAAAAAAGTCATACATAGGGCTATACTGCCCTCTTGTGTTCAAAATCAGGTAGGCCCATTGTATATTGTATTTATATATAAATATATTAGCGATGTGACTGAGAATTTTTTCCCACTGGTTAATCGATGTGTGACGGCTGCATGGGCAATATGTGTCTACAGCGAGGAACGAGTAGAACAGAGTGAATGTTTTTTAGTTCATTCCTACTGGACGTCAATATTTCACTTTCGCTTTTAAGGTAGCGATTTAAAAGCCCCCACCGCGCTGTCACACATCGATTAACCAGTGGGAAAAAATTCTCAGTCACATCGCTAATATATTTATATATAAATACAATATACAATGGGCCTACCTGATTTTGAATATAAGAGGGCAGTATAGCCCTATGTATGACTTTTTTCTTTTTACTAAATAGCTCATTCTGGCTGTTTTTAAACTTGTACATAATTCTTGAATTAAAAAAAACTGAATAAACCCAAAACTGGGTTTAGATCTGATATTTGTATAATTTTATATAAAAATAAATAGTGTATAATTAAATTTTTAGAAGATCTGAGACGTTTTCTGATTCCTTTTTTGACATTATTTTAATCCCTCGCCATGTCAAAACCGTTTGAAATATTTAATATCCGTTCACAATTTAGCATCTTTAATGTATTTTCATCGTGTTAAAAAAGTTTGGTGTGAATAAAAAAAAACACTTAGCAGGAGTGGGTAAAAAGCAGAGGCTGAATTTGCAAATAAATCCACATTCAAACCAAAATATCTGACTTCCTATTGGTCGAAGCTAATAACTGTATATTAGAAAGTTGTCCGGCTCGATGAGACCAATGTACGTACTGATTTTTGTAACTGTGGGTAAAACTAACCCCCCCACTTTTGTCAAAAGCATTTTGAAAGTGACACACTTCCTGCTGCCAGTTGGTGGCGCTATAACTTTGACTCACAATAGTTACATCCATCTGATCGGCCTCTTACCACGAACACACTGGTGAAGTTTCATCAAGATCAGTTAATGTATGCAGAAGTTATACCACTTCGTGTTTCTCTTTTCTCGGCATAAATTCGTTTCCTCGCCACGGCCAAACCGTTCGAGATATCAAAAATCCGTCCGCAATTTAGAATCCTCAATGTCTTGACTTCATGCACACTGAGTTTGGTGGGGATTGGATGAATTCTCTAGGAGGAGTACTTCGCATTCCACAGCAAGCGTTTTCCAAACAACCCATAATAGCCGACTTCCTGTTGGGCGGAGCTAATAATTTAGAGTGCGGAAGTTGTTCGGCCCGATGAGATCTATATGTGTACTGAGTTTCATATTAATTCATGCAAGCGTGTTTGATATATGGACCAAGTTTTCAGACCGTGTTCAAGGGGGCGCTGTTGAGCCCCCCTGCCACGCCCGGGTACGAGCTTCAGCCCGGCCCTGATGACCGTGGGTTCTGACCTGTGTGAAAAGTTTCAAGAGTTTTCGAGCATGTTAAGGGCCCCAAAAGCCCCTGAAACCTTGAAAAACAAAGATTAAATGGAATACACAAATCCCCCCCCCCCTCCCACACACACACACACACACACACACACACACACACACACACACACACACACACAGACACACAGAGAGAGAGAGAAAATTCTCCAGAAAATCCACATTCAAACCAAAATATCTGACTTTCTGTTGGTCTGAGGTAATAACTGTAAATTAGAAAGTTGTCCGGCTTGATGAGAACAATATACGTACCAAGTTTTGTGATTCTAGGAAAAACTAAGGCCCCATTTTTGACTAAAGGTGGCGCTACTGAGCCATTCCACCACGCCCGTTTCTGAAACTTTGCACATGTCTACTGGATAATAAATGTGATGTGTCTGTCGAGTTTCATGCATTTTCAAGCATGTGAAGAGTCTCAAAAGCATCCGAAAAGAATATTAAAGTTTGATGCGTTGCCACGGCAACAGTATCTAAGATATCAATAATCCTTTCATAGGTCTACATCTGCCGTGTGTCTACATTAAACACATAAAGTTTTAAGCAAATTGGGTAAAAATAAGAGGGTGATTTCAAAGCATTTTGAAAGTGACACATTTCCTGTTGCCAGTTGGTGGCACTATAACTTTGACTCACAAAGGTCACATCCATGTGATCGGCCTCTTACATCGGACACACTGCTGAAGTTTCATCAAGATCAGTCAATGTATGCAGAAGTTATATCACACTTCCTGTTTCTCTTTTCTCGCCATAAATTTGTTTCCTCGCCACGGCCAAACCGTTCGAGATATCAAAAATCCCCTGGCAATTTTTCATCCTCAATGTCTTGACTTCATGCACACCGAGTTTGGTGGTTATCGGGTGAATTCTCTAGGAGGAGTATTTCAAATTCCAGAGGATGCGTTTTTCAAACAATCCATAATAGCTGACTTCCTGTTGGGCGGAGCTAATAACATAGAGTGTGGAAGTTGTTCGGCCTGATGAGATCTATATGTGTACCGAGTTTCATACTAATACGTTCTTGTTTGTGTCCAAGATTTCAAATTGTGTTCTAGGGGGCGCTATTGAGCCCCCCTGCCAGGCCCCGGGTACCAGCTTCAGCCCGGCCCTGATGGCCGCGGGTTCTGACCTGTGTGCAAAGTTTCAAGAGTTTTCGAGCATGTTAAGGGCTCCAAAAGTGCCCGAGAAGTAGAAAAAAATAATAATAATAACAAATAATCCTACCGAAAACAATAGGGCCTTCGCCCTTTCAGGGCTTGGGCCCTAATAATAATAATAAACAGAGCAATTCCAAGAGGGTCCTCACACCATCGGTGCTCGGGCCCTAATAATAATAATAATAATAATAAACAGAGCAATTCCAAGAGGGTCCTCACACCATCGGTGCTCGGGCCCTAAATATAGCTGCGAGCAGCGATTACGGGCCCAAGCCGGTGGCACCGCAACCCCGGTGCCTTTAGTTACCTAAAGGCACCGGGGTGGCGGTACCACCAGCTTGGGCCCTCCATCGCTGCTCGCAGCTATTTTTATATATATATATATATATTATTGTTTAAAAGTTTGGGGTCAGTAAGATTTTTAATGTTTTTAGGAGAAGTCTCTTCTGCTCACCAAGGCTGCATTTATTGATTAAAAATACAAACAAAAACAGTAATATTGTGAAATATTATTCCAATTTAAAACAGCTGTTTTCAATTTTTAAATATTTTACATAGTAATTCATTTCTGTGATCAAAGTTGAGTTTTCAGCATCATTACTCCAGTCTTCAGTGTCACATGATCCTTCAGAAATCATACTAATATGATGATTGATGCTCAATAAATATTCATTATTATTTTCAATGTTGAAAACAGTTGTGTACAGATTTTTTTTTTTTCAAAATGCTTTGATGAATGTAAAGTTCAAAAGAACAGCATATATTTCAAATATATATATTTTTAACATTATAAATGTCTTTACTGTAACTGTTGATCAGTTTAACTCATCCTTCATAAATAAAAGTACTGATTTGATTTATTTGATTTATTTCCCCCAAAAATAAAATTTTAATTATTAGGCTACTAACCCAAAACTTTTGAGCGGTAGTGTTTAACGTTACAAAAGCTTTAGATTTCAGATAAATGCTGTTCTTTTGAACTTTCTATTCATCAAAGACTGTACACAACTGTTTTCGACATTTAAAATAATAATGAATGTTTCTTGAGTTTTAATCATCATATTAGAATAATTTCTGAAGGATCATGTGACAGTGACGACTGGAGTAATGATGCTGAAAACTCAGCTTTGATCACAGGAATAAATAACAGTTTAAAATATATTAAAATAGAAAGCAGCTGTTTTAAATTGGAATAATATTTTACAATATTACTGTTTTTGTTTGTATTTTTAATCAAATAAATGCAGCCTTGGTGAGCAGAAGAAATATTACGTTATTAGAAAAATATTTTTTTAGAGAATCGATTTTTTGACATTTGTGAATCGATTCAGAATCGTCCACGTCCGCATCGCGATGCATCTAAGAATCAATTTTTTCTCCCACCCCTAGATTTCATACAACAGGTTAATAAACAGTTACAATTAAGTCACTTACATTTTAGATTCAATGTTGACTGTTTTTGTTCTGTTTCAGCAGCGAAAATAGTTAAACAAAGATCACGGCAGAACCATCACGTGTTTTCTCATAACTGAACGATTCAGCATTTTTAACGAATCGGTTGACTCAAAGATTGAATGATCAATCCATAAACATCTGTCTTAATCATGATCGACTCATTCGAACGAATCGTTTGAACGAATTAATCAATGACTCGCTTATTAAGATGGATGCCTGGCGACACCTAATGGCGGTTTAGTGTTGTTTAAAAGCATCATTCTTTCCCACATGTGTGTGATTTGTGTGTGCAACATTATCATTATTTTTCTTTCACTATTATATTAGCGATTTAAAAGCACCCACTCGTGTCACACGTCGATTAACCGGTGGGAAAATATCCTCAGACACATACCTAATAAATGTATATTTAAATACAATATTGGCCTACCTGGTAAAAAGTTTTATATACTATTTTGATGTCCTTTTGGACACAAGAGGGCAGTATAGCCCTATGTTTGCTTTTTTGTTGAACCAAATAGCACTAAATAGCCTGTTTTAACTTTTTCATTCTTCTTGAATTGCAAAAACAGAATAAAATGGGTTTAGTTGTGATATTTGTATTCTTTTATATAGAAATAAATGGTATATAATTACATTTTTAGAAGATTTTTAGTGTTTCCTTTTTGGACATTACTTTAATCCCTCGCCATAGCAAAACCGTTTGAGATATTTATTATCCATTCACAATTTAGCATATTTAATGTAGTTTCATCATGTTGAAAAAGTTTGGTACGAATAAAATAAATAGTTTAAGAGGAGTGGCTAAAAATTCAGAGGCTGATTTTGCAAAAAAATTCACATTCAGACCAAAATATCTGACTTCCTGATGGCCAGAGCTATTGAATGTAAATTAGAAAGTTGTCCGGCTTGATGAGAACAATATACAAACTGTTTTTTCTTTACTGTAGTTAAAACTAACCCCCCCACTTTTGTCAAAAGCATGTTGAAAGTGACACACTTCCTGCTGCCAGTTGGTGGCGCTATAACTTTGACTCACAATAGCTACATCCATCTGATCGGCCTCTTACCACGAACACACTGCTGAAGTTTCATCAAGATCAGTTAATGTATGCAGAAGTTATTCCACTTCCGTGTTTCTCTTTTCTCGCCATAAATTCGATTCCTCGCCCCAGCCAAACCGTTCGAGATATCAAAAATCCGTCCGCAATTTAGCATCCTCAAAGTCTTGACTACATGCACACCGAGTTTGAAGGGGACATGGTGAATTTTCTAGGAGGAGTATTTCACATTCCACAGCAAGCGTTTTCCAAACAACCCATAATAGCCGACTTCCTGTTGGGCTGGCGTAAAACTTGACCGGGTAAAGTTGTTCGGCCCGATGAGATCTATATGTGTACCGAGTTTCATATTAATTCATGCGAGCGTGTTTGATATATGGATCAAGTTTTAGAACCCCGTTCAAGGGGGCGCTGTTGAGCCCCCCAGCCACGCCCGGGTACCAGCTTCAGCCCGGCCCTGATGGCCGTGGGTTCTGACCTGTGTGCAAAGTTTCAAGAGTTTTTGAGCACGTTAAGGACCCCAAAAGCCCCTGAAACCTTGATTAGCAATATAAAAGCAATAGTCAAATCCCCCCCTCCCCTCACACACACACAGACACAGAGAGAGGGAGAGAAAATTCTTCAGAAAATCCACTTTCAAACCAAAATCTCTCTCTTCCTGTTGGTCGGAGATGGTTCATGTAAATTAGAAAGTTGTCCGTCTTGATGAGAACAATACACATACCAAGTTTTGTGATTCTAGGAAAAACTAAGCCCCCATTTTTGACTAAAGGTGGCGCTACTGAGCCATTCCACCACGCCCGTTTCTGAAACTTTGCACATGTCTACGGGCTAATAAATGTGATGTGTCTGTTGAGTTTCATGCAATTTCAAGTATGTTAAGAGTCTCAAAAGCATCAAAAAATAATATTAAAGTTTGATGCGTTGCCACGGCAACAGTATCTAAGATATCAATAATCCTTTCACAGGTTTACATCTGCCGTGTGTCTACATTGTACACATAAAGTTTGAAGCAAATCGGGTAAAAATAAGACACTGATTTCAAAGCATTTTGAAAGTGATGTACTTCCTGCTGCCTGTTGGTGGCGCTATAACTTTGACTCACAATAGTCACATCCATGTGATCGGCCTCTTACAACGAACACACTGCTGAAGTTTCATCAAGATCAGTTAATGTATGCAGAAGTTATAACACACTACCTGTTTCATTTTTTCGCCATAAATTTGTTTCCTCGCCACGGCCAAACCGTTCGAGATATCAAAAATCCGTCCGCAATTTAGCATCCTCAATGTCTTGACTTCATGCACACCAAGTTTGGAGGCGAATCGATGAATTCCCTAGGAGGAGTACATTAAATTCCACAGCATGCGTTTCCAAACAACGCTAAATAGCCAACTTCCTGTTTGGCTGGCGTAAAACTTAGAGCACGAAAGTTGTTCGGCCCGATGAGATCTATATGTGTACCGAGTTTCATATTATTACATGCAAGCGTGTTTGATTTATGGACACGTGTTTGGATCCCGTTCCAGGGGGCGCTGTCGAGCCCCCCTGCCCCGCCCGGGTACCAGCTTCAGTCCGACCCTGATGGCCGCGGGTTCTGACGTGTGTGCAAAATTTCAAGAGTTTTCGAGCATGTTAAGGGCCCCAAAAGTGCCCGAAAGGTTGACAAAATAATAATAATAATAATAAATATAGCTGCGAGCAGCGATTACGGGCCCAAGCCGGTGGCACCGCAACCCCAGTGCCTTTAGTTACCTAAAGGCACCGGGGTGGCGGTACCGCCGGCTTTGGCCCTCCATCGCTGCTCGCAGCTATATTTATATATATATATATATATACATACATACATACACACACATACATATATATGTATGTATATATATATATATATATATATATATATATATATATATATATATATATATATATATATATATATATATATATATATATATATATATATATATATTATTGTTCAAAAGTTTGGGGTCAGTAAGATTTTTTATGTTTTTAGGAGAAGTCTCTTCTGCTCACCAAGGCTGCATTTATTGATTAAAAATACAAACAAAAACAGTAATATTGTGAAATATTATTCCAATTTAAAACAGCTGTTTTCAATTTTTAAATATTTTACATAGTAATTCATTTCTGTGATCAAAGTTGAGTTTTCAGCATCATTACTCCCGTCTTCAGTGTCACATGATCCTTCAGAAATCATACTAATATGATGATTGATGCTCAATAAATATTCATTATTATTTTCAATGTTGAAAACAGTTGTGTACAGATTTTTTTTTTTCAAAATGCTTTGATGAATGTAAAGTTCAAAAGAACAGCATATATTTCAAATATATATATTTTTAACATTATAAATGTCTTTACTGTAACTGTTGATCAGTTTAACTCATCCTTCATAAATAAAAGTACTGATTTATTTTATTTATTTCCCCAAAAAATAAAATTTTAATTATTACTAACCCAAAACTTTTGAGCGGTAGTGTTTAATGTTACAAAAGCTTTAGATTTCAGATAAATGCTGTTCTTTTGAACTATTCATCAAAGACTGTACACAACTGTTTTCGACATTTAAAATAATAATGAATGTTTCTTGAGTATCAATCATCATATTAGAATAATTTCTGAAGGATCATGTGACAGTGACGACTGGAGTAATGATGCTGAAAACTCAGCTTTGATCACAGGAATAAATAACAGTTTAAAATATATTAAAATAGAAAGCAGCTGTTTTAAATTGGAATAATATTTTACAATATTACTGTTTTTGTTTGTATTTTTAATCAAATAAATGCAGCCTTGGTGAGCAGAAGAAACTTCTCTGTTATGTGCGCGCCACAGACTGCACGCACGTCCGCTTAGAGTTCCGCCTTTTGCCTTCCGTCAATATTACGTTATTAGAAAAATTTTTTTTAGAGAATCGATTTTTTGACATTTGTGAATCGATTCAGAATCGTCCACGTCCGCATCGCGATGCATCTAAGAATAATTTTTTTCTCCCACCCCTAGATTTCATACAGCAGGTTAATAAACAGTTACAATTAAGTCACTTACATTTTAGATGCAATGTTGACTGTTTTTGTTCTGTTTCAGCAGCGAAAATAGTTAAACAAAGATCACGGCAGAACCATCACTTATCACGTGTTTTCTCATAACTGAACGATTCAGCATTTTTAACGAATCGGTTGACTCAAAGATTGAATGATCAATCCATAAACATCTGTCTTAATCATGATCGACTCATTCGAACGAATCGTTTGAACGAATGAATCAATGACTCGCTTATTAAGATGGATGCCTGGCGACACCTAATGGCGGTTTAGTGTTGTTTATTCTTTCCCACATGTGTGTGATTTGTGTGTGCAACATTATCATTATTTTTCTTTCACTATTATATTAGCGATTTAAAAGCACCCACTCGTGTCACACGTCGATTAACCGGTGGGAAAATATCCTCAGACACATACCTAATAAATGTACATTTAAATACAATATTGGCCTACCTGGTAAAAAGTTTTATATACTATTTTGATGTCCTTTTGGACACAAGAGGGCAGTATAGCCCTATGTTTGCTTTTTTGTTGAACCAAATAGCACTAAATAGCCTGTTTTAACTTTTTCATTCTTCTTGAATTGCAAAAACAGAATAAAATGGGTTTAGTTGTGATATTTGTATTCTTTTATATAGAAATAAATGGTATATAATTACATTTTTAGAAGATTTTTAGTGTTTCCTTTTTGGACATTACTTTAATCCCTCGCCATAGCAAAACCGTTTGAGATATTTATTATCCATTCACAATTTAGCATATTTAATGTAGTTTCATCATGTTGAAAAAGTTTGGTACGAATAAAATAAATAGTTTAAGAGGAGTGGCTAAAAATTCAGAGGCTGATTTTGCAAAAAAATTCACATTCAGACCAAAATATCTGACTTCCTGATGGCCAGAGCTATTGAATGTAAATTAGAAAGTTGTCCGGCTTGATGAGAACAATATACAAACTGTTTTTTCTTTACTGTAGTTAAAACTAACCCCCCCACTTTTGTCAAAAGCATGTTGAAAGTGACACACTTCCTGCTGCCAGTTGGTGGCGCTATAACTTTGACTCACAATAGCTACATCCATCTGATCGGCCTCTTACCACGAACACACTGCTGAAGTTTCATCAAGATCAGTTAATGTATGCAGAAGTTATTCCACTTCCGTGTTTCTCTTTTCTCGCCATAAATTCGATTCCTCGCCACAGCCAAACCGTTCGAGATATCAAAAATCCGTCCGCAATTTAGCATCCTCAAAGTCTTGACTACATGCACACCGAGTTTGAAGGGGACACGGTGAATTTTCTAGGAGGAGTATTTCACATTCCACAGCAAGCGTTTTCCAAACAACCCATAATAGCCGACTTCCTGTTGGGCTGGCGTAAAACTTGACCGGGGTAAAGTTGTTCGGCCCGATGAGATCTATATGTGTACCGAGTTTCATATTAATTCATGCGAGCGTGTTTGATATATGGATCAAGTTTTAGAACCCCGTTCAAGGGGGCGCTGTTGAGCCCCCCAGCCACGCCCGGGTCCCAGCTTCAGCCCGGCCCTGATGGCCGTGGGTTCTGACCTGTGTGCAAAGTTTCAAGAGTTTTTGAGCACGTTAAGGACCCCAAAAGCCCCTGAAACCTTGATTAACAATATAAAAGCAATAGTCCAATCCCCCCCTCCCCTCACACACACACAGACACAGAGAGAGGGAGAGAAAATTCTTCAGAAAATCCACATTCAAACCAAAATATCTCTCTTCCTGTTGGTCGGAGATGGTTCATGTAAATTAGAAAGTTGTCCGTCTTGATGAGAACAATACACATACCAAGTTTTGTGATTCTAGGAAAAACTAAGCCCCCATTTTTGACTAAAGGTGGCGCTACTGAGCCATTCCACCACGCCCGTTTCTGAAACTTTGCACATGTCTACGGGCTAATAAATGTGATGTGTCTGTTGAGTTTCATGCAATTTCAAGTATGTTAAGAGTCTCAAAAGCATCAAAAAATAATATTAAAGTTTGATGCGTTGCCACGGCAACAGTATCTAAGATATCAATAATCCTTTCACAGGTTTACATCTGCCGTGTGTCTACATTGTACACATAAAGTTTGAAGCAAATCGGGTAAAAATAAGACACTGATTTCAAAGCATTTTAATAGTGATGTACTTCCTGCTGCCTGTTGGTGGCGCTATAACTTTGACTCACAATAGTCACATCTGTGCGATCGGCCTCTTACAACGAACACACTGCTGAAGTTTCATCAAGATCAGTTAATGTATGCAGAAGTTATAACACACTTCCTGTTTCATTTTTTCGCCATAAATTCGTTTCCTCGCCACGGCCAAACCGTTCAAGATATCAAAAATCCGTCCGCAATTTAGCATCCTCAATGTCTTGACTTCATGCTGACCGAGTTTGGAGGCGATTGGATGAATTCTCTAGGAGGAGTACATTAAATTCCACAGCATGCGTTTCAAAACAACCCATAATAGCCGACTTCCTGTTGGGCTGGCGTAAAAAGTAAAAGTACGAAAGTTGTTCGGCCCGATGAGATCTATATGTGTACCGAGTTTCATATTATTACATGCAAGCGTGTCTGATTTATGGACCAAGTTTTCGGACCCCGTTCAAGGGGGCGCTGTCGAGCCACCCGGCCACGCCCGGGTACCAGCTTCAGCCCAGCCCTGATGGCCACGGGTTCTGACCCGTGTGCAAAGTTTCAAGAGTTTTCGAGCACGTTAAGGGTCTCATAAGTGCCCGAAAGGTTGACAGAAAAATAAGAATAATAATAATAATAATAAATAATCCTACCGAAAACAATAGGGCCTTCGCCCTTTCAGGGCTTGGGCCCTAATAATAATCCTACCGGAAACAATAGGGCCTTCGCCCTTTCAGGGCTTGGGCCCTAAATATAGCTGCGAGCAGCGATTACGGGCCCAAGCCGGTGGCACCGCAACCCCAGTGCCTTTAGTAACCTAAAGGCACCGGGGATGGCGGTGTCGCCGGCTTTGGCCCTCCATCGCTGCTCGCAGCTATATATGTATATATATACAGTGAGGAAAATAAGTATTTGAACACCCTGCTATTTTGCAAGTTCTCCCACTTAGAAATCATGGAGGGGTCTGAAATTGTCATCGTAGGTGCATGTCCACTGTGAGAGACATAATCTAAAAAAAAAAATCCAGAAATCACAATGTATGATTTTTTAACTATTTATTTGTGTGATACAGCTGCAAATAAGTATTTGAACACCTGAGAAAATCAATGTTAATATTTGGTACAGTAGCCTTTTTTTGCAATTACAGAGGTCAAACGTTTCCTGTAGTTTTTCACCAGGTTTGCACACACTGCAGGAGGGATTTTGGCCCACTCCTCCACACAGATCTTCTCTAGATCAGTCAGGTTTCTGGGCTGTCGCTGAGAAACACAGAGTTTGAGCTCCCTCCAAAGATTCTCTATTGGGTTTAGGTCTGGAGACTGGCTAGGCCACGCCAGAACCTTGATATGCTTCTTACAGAGCCACTCCTTGGTTATCCTGGCTGTGTGCTTCGGGTCATTAAGACCCAGCCTCGACCCATCTTCAATGCTCTAACTGAGGGAAGGAGGTTGTTCCCCAAAATCTCGCAATACATGGCCCCGGTCATCCTCTCCTTAATACAGTGCAGTCGCCCTGTCCCATGTGCAGAAAAACACCCCCAAAGCATGATGCTACCACCACCATGCTTCACAGTAGGGATGGTGTTCTTGGGATGGTACTCATCATTCTTCTTCCTCCAAACACGTTTAGTGGATTTATGACCAAAAAGTTATATTTTGGTCTCATCTGACCACACGACTTTCTCCCATGATCATCCAAATGGTCATTGGCAAACTTAAGACGGACCTTGACATGTGCTGGTTTAAGCAGGGGAACCTTCCGTGCCATGCATGATTTCAAACCATGACGTCTTAGTGTATTACCAACAGTAACCTTGGAAACGGTGGTCCCAGCTCTTTTCAGGTCATTGACCAGCTCCTCCCGTGTAGTTCTGGGCTGATTTCTCACCTTTCTTAGGATCATTGAGACCCCACGAGGTGAGATCTTGCATGGAGCCCCAGTCCGAGGGAGATTGACAGTCAAGTTTAGCTTCTTCCATTTTCTAATGATTGCTCCAACAGTGGACCTTTTTTCACCAAGCTGCTTGGCAATTTCCCCGTAGCCCTTTCCAGCCTTGTGGAGGTGTACAATTTTGTCTCTAGTGTCTTTGGACAGCTCTTTGGTCTTGGCCATGTTAGTAGTTGGATTCTTACTGATTGTATGGGGTGGACAGGTGTCTTTATGCAGCTAACGACCTCAAACAGGTGCATCTAATTTAGGATAATAAATGGAGTGGAGGTGGACATTTTAAAGGCAGACTAACAGGTCTTTGAGGGTCAGAATTCTAGCTGATTGACAGGTGTTCAAATACTTATTTGCAGCTGTATCATACAAATAAATAGTTAAAAAATCATACATTGTGATTTCTGGATTATTTTTTTTTTATTATGTCTCTCACAGTGGACATGCACCTACGATGACAATTTCAGACCCCTCCATGATTTCCAAGTGGGAGAACTTGCAAAATAGCAGGGTGTTCAAATACTTATTTTCCTCACTGTATATATATATATATATATTAGGGCTGTCACTTTACGTTCGAAAATCGATTGCACAATCGATCGGACCAACCAACGCAAGTTTCGAAAACGAAAATAGGGAATCGATTTTAACGGTCTTTTCTCGGAGCGCGTCCAGCTCGTCATGTTATGCCCGCAGCGAACGCGCGTCATTTGCAACTGCAGGCTCTGACAAAAACGCATAACAGCAATGATCCTTCTGCATAATGTGTCTCTTTTTACTACAAAACTGTGAATTTTCCCGGTATTCAGACAGTCTCATGCATTCAGATACAGATTCGGGCAACGGTCTATCGCCTACGTAGACGAAATTTGTTTGACATTTCTAATCGTAAATACAGCCATGTTGAAGACTAAGGTAATGTTTTTCATATATGCTGCTATGGCAGTCCACTCTGCTTATTGCTTTTCGAGAATGTTGCACTAGTCATTGTGCGCGAAACTTCACGCCAATAAATCATCAGAAATATTGCTGACTTGTGCGTGTCAGGCGCGGCGCGCCCTCTTTACGTTCGTTCTAATGCCAGTTAGTTGTCCGTGGATTTGCCCATATTTGGCATTTTATTTTTCAATTTTCGATTTTACAATCGATTCAATGAACACTTATGTCTCAAAAATCGAACAGGATTTTTTCACAAAAGTGACAGCCCTAATATATATATATATATATATATATATATATATATATATATATATATATATATATATATATATATGTATATTTACACACACACACATATATATATATATAAGACAGAAAATATTACTTGTCTTACCTTATTCTGATTTTATGATACACTCAAAATATTCCACAAAAAATCCTTTAAATTTAATGTAAAAATAAAAACGAAAGTAAGCAGTGTTGGTCTCACGTAACTCTCTCATTAGAATAAAAAAATTCAATATTTGCGATGCATTTGGATGCTAAACTGTTCTTTATTATAGGCTTTGTACTTCACTCATGTTCCAATATCGATAGAAAAAAATCATCCTCTTCACACGCGCAAAAATGTGCTTGGAAACATCACAGTGGAGCTCTGCTTACTGTGAATGGTACAAATTGTACTACTGACTATTTAAACAGAGCAGTGTAATTCGTATATGTTAGGTTGACTATTTTTATTATTATATTGTAATAGGGCTATAATGAACAGGCTGCGATGTCAAGATTGCAATTCTGGAATGTGTGTGTGTGTGACGCGGTTTCGGTTGAACAGTGGACACATAAAAACATAAATAAAATGTTTAAGTTCATTCCTACTTCCATAGGCATACATTGAAAATGCTCGCTCTACTCCGCACCATTATCAATGTCTGTGCGGACGTCTGTATTTTACTTTCGCTTTTAAGTTAGCGATTTAAAAGCCCTCAGCGGTGTCACACGTCGATTAACTGGTGGGAAAATTTTATCACAGTCACATCCCTAATATATTTATATATAAATACAATAGGCCTACCTGAAAGAGAATTTTACTTGCCCGACCAGAGTATAGCCTGATTAGAACGTCAATAACAAAAAAATAACTTTGGAATCACTAAAACGAGAGATTATTCTAATTTCATTACATTCATTTTCAAGTTGCAATCAGCAGTTCATAATAAATGTATTACTGATCAATGGTAACAAGGTTGCCCTGCTGAGGCTCATGCAGCTTCTCCAGGAGAATTGTAAACAAATGAGCGCAGCACACAAAAACGCAACGCAGTTAACAACATACTGACTATAAAAATTACAAATATGGAGTTTTTTATATATTTTCTAACATATGATAAGAGTTAAGCAACCTCATTTGACGAGTAGGCAACTATTTCCTGAATACAATCACAATCGAAACTGTGACATTGATTTCATACAACAGGTTAATAAACAGTTACAATTAAGTCACTTACATTTTAGATGCAATATTGACTGTTTTTGTTCTGTTTCAGCAGCAAAAATAGTTAAACAAAGATCAGCAGAACCATCGTGCATCTCACAGCAACTTGTTTTCTCATTACTTAATGATTCAGCATTTTGAAACGAATCGGTTGACTCAAAGATTCAATGGTCAATCCATAAACATCTGTCTCAATCATGAATGACTCAGTCATTCGAACGAATCGTTTGAACGAATGAATCAATGACTCGCTCATTAAGATGGTCGCCTGGTGACACCTGATGGCGGTTTAGTGTTATGTTTAAAAGTATCATTTTTTTCAACGTGCACCATTATCAATGTCCGTGCGGACCTCCGTTTTTTACTTTCACTTTTATATTAGCGATTTAAAAGCAGCCGCTCGTGTCACACGTCGATTAACCGATGGGAAAATATCCTCACAGTCATATACCTAATAAATTTATATTTAAATACAATAGGCCTACCTAGTAAAACGTTTTATATACTATTTTAATATCCTTTTGGACACAAGAGGGCAGTATAGCCCTATGTTTGATTTTTTGTTGAACCAAATAGCACTAAATAGCCTGTTTTTAACTTTTTCATACTCCTTGAATTGCAAAAACAGAATAAAATGGGTTTAGTTCTAATATTTGTATCATTTTACATAAAAATAAATGGTGTATAATTACATTTTTAGAAGTTATGTTGAGATGTTTCCTGCTTCCTTTTTGACATAAATTTAATCCCTCGCCATAGCAAAACCGTTTGAGATATTCAATATCCGTTTACAATTTTGCATCATTTATATATTTTAATCATGTTGAAAAAGTTTGGTGGGAATAAAATAAACCTTTTAGGAGGAGCAACTAAAAACTCAGAGGCTGATTTAGCAAAAAATCGATATTCAGACCAAAATATCCGACACCCTGTTGGTCATAGCTAATAATTGTCAATTAGAAAGTTGTCCGGCTTGATGAGAACAATACACCTACCAAGTTTTGTGATTCTAGGAAAAACTAAGCCCCCATTTTTGACTAAAGGTGGCGCTACTGAGCCATTTCACCACGCCCGTTTCTGAAACTTTGCACATGTCTACTGGATAATAAATGTGATGTGTCTGTCGAGTTTCATGCATTTTCAAACATGTGAAGAGTCTCAAAACAGTATCTAAGATATCAATAATCCTTTCACAGGTCTACATCTGCCGTGTGTCTACATTATACACATAAAGTTTTAAGCAAATCGGGTAAAAATAAGAGGGTGATTTCAAAGCATTATGAAAGTGACACACTTCCTGTTGCCAGTTGGTGGCGCTATAACTTTGACTCACAAATGTCACATCCATGTGATCGGCCTCTTACAACGAACACACTGCTGAAGTTTCATCAAGATCAGTTAATGTATGCAGATGTTATAACACACTTCCTGTTTGAATTATTTGCCATAAATTCGTTTCCTTGCCACGGCCAAACCGTTCGAGATATCAAAAATCCGTCCGCAATTTAGCATCCTCAATGTCTTGACTTCATGCACACCGAGTTTGGAGGCGAATGGATGAATTTCCTAGGAGGAGTACATCAAATTCCACAGCATGCGTTTCCAAACAACCCATAATAGCTGACTTCCTGTTGGTCTGGCGTAAAACTTGACCGGGGGAAAGTTGTTCGGCCCGATGAGATATATATGTGTACCGAGTTTCATATTAATTCATGCAAGCGTGTTTGATCTATGGACCAAGTTTTGGGACAACGTTCAAGGGGGCGCTGTTGAGCCCCCCTGCCACGCCCGGGTACCAGCTTCAGTCCGGCCCTGATGGCCGCGGGTTCTGACCCGTGTGCAAAAATTCAAGAGTTTTTGAGCATGTTAAGGGCCCCAAAAGTGGCAAAAAGGCGAAAGAAAAATAATAGAAAAAAAAAAATAATAATAATCCTACCGGAAACAATAGGGACCTTCGCCCTTTCAGGGCTTGGGCCCTAATAATGGGTTCTGACTTGTGTGCAAAGTTTCAAGAGTTTTTGAGCACGTTAAGGACCCCAAAAGCCCCTGAAACCTTGATTAACAATATAAAAGCAATAGTCAAATCCCCCTCCCCTCACACACACAGAGACACAGAGAGAGGGAGAGAAAATTCTTCAGAAAATCCACATTCAAACCAAAATATCTCTCTTCCTGTTGGTCAGAGATAGATCATGTAAATTAGAAAGTTGTCCGTCTTGATGAGAACAATACACATACCAAGTTTTGTTGCTGTTGATAAAACTAACCCCCCCACTTATGACTAAAGGTGGCGCTACTGAGCCCCTCACCACGCCCGTTTCTGAAACTTTGCACATGTCTACGGGCTAATAAATGTGATGTGTCTGTCGAGTTTCATGCAATTTCAAGTATGTTAAGAGTCTCAAAAGCATAAAAAAAGAATATTAAAGTTTGATGCGTTGCCACGGCAACAGTATCTAAGATATCAATAATCCTTTCACAGGTTTACATCTGCCGTGTGTCTACATTGAACACATAAAGTTTGAAGCAAATCTGGTAAAAATAAGACAGTGATTTCAAAGCATTTTAATAGTGATGTACTTCCTGCTGCCTGTTGGTGGCGCTATAACTTTGACTCACAATAGTCACATCTGTGCGATCGGCCTCTTACAACGCACATACTGCTGAAGTTTTATCAAGATCAGTTAATGTATGCAGAAGTTATAACACACTTCCTGTTTCTTTTTTTCGCCATAAATTCGTTTCCTCGCCATGGCCAAACCGTTCGAGATATCAAAAATCCGTCTGCAATTTAGCATCCTCAATGTCTTGACTTCATGCACACCGAGTTTGGAGGCGAATCGATGAATTCCCTAGGAGGAGTACATTAAATTCCACAGCATGCGTTTCCAAACAACGCTAAATAGCCGACTTCCTGTTGGGCTGGCGTAAAACTTAGAGCACGAAAGTTGTTCGGCCCGATGAGGTCTATATGTGTACCGGGTTTCATATTATTACATGCAAGCGTGTCTGATTTATGGACAAGTGTTCGGATCCCGTTCCAGGGGGCGCTGTCGAGGCCCCCTGCCACGCCCGGGTACCAGCTTCAGCCCGGCCCTGATGGCCGCGGGTTCTGACCTGTGTGCAAAATTTCAAGAGTTTTCGAGCATGTTAAGGGCCCCAAAAGTGCCCGAAAGGTTGACAAAATAATAATAATAATAATAATAATAATAATAATCCTACCGAAAACAATAGGGCCTTCGCCCTTTCAGGGCTTGGGCCCTAATAATAATAATCCTACCGGAAACAATAGGGCCTTCGCCCTTTCAGGGCTTGGGCCCTAATAATAATAAATAATCCTACCGAAAACAATAGGGCCTTCGCCCTTTCAGGGCTTGGGCCCTAATAAATAATCCTACCGAAAACAATAGGGCCTTCGCCCTTTCAGGGCTTGGGCCCTAATAATAATAATAAAATATAGCTGCGAGCAGCGATTACGGGCCCAAGCCGGTGGCACCGCAACCCTGGTGCCTTTAGTTACCTAAAGGCACCGGGGTGGCGGTGCCACCGGCTTTGGCCCTTCATCGCTGCTCGCAGCTATATTTATATATATATATATATATATATATATATATATATATATATATATATATATATATTAGGGATGGTAAGATTAACCGATTCGCATCAGTGCATCGGCATAAAAGTTAACGATGCGATGCATCGATTTAAATAATATATATATATATAAATAAAAGACAGAAACCTTATTACCTTATTATTAACCAGTGGTAAAATATTCTCACCGTCACAAACCTAGTATATTTTTATGTAGATACAATAGGCCTACCTGATTTTGAACACAAGAGGGCAGTATAGCCCTATGTATGACTTGACTTTTATGGGACTAAATAGTACAATTACTATTTTTAAACTTATAAATAATTATTAAATTGAAAAAAGAAAGAAAATGGGTTTAGTTGTGATATTTGTATACTTTTATATAGAAATAAATGGTTTTTAATTACATTTTTAGAAGATGAGGCTTTTAGTTTCCTTTTTGTACATTACTTTAGTCCCTCACTATAGCAAAACAGTTTGAGATATTTATTATCCATTCACAATTTAGCATATTTAATGTATTTTCATCATGTTGAAAAAGTTCAGTGGGAATAAAATAAATAGTTTAAGAGGAGTGGCTAAAAATTCAGAAGCTGATTTTGCAAAACAATCCACATTCAGACCAAAATATCTGACTTCCTGATGGCTGGAGCTAATGAATGTAAATTAGAAAGTTGTCCGGCTTGATGAGAACAATATACATACAATTTTTTTTTTACTGTAGTTAAAACTAACCCCCCCCCACTTTTGTCAAAAGCATGTTGAAAGTGACACACTTCCTGATGCCAGTTGGTGGCGCTATAACTTTGACTCACAATAGTTACATACATCTGATCGGCCTCTTACCACGAACACACTGCTGAAGTTTCATCAAGATCAGTCAGTGTATGCAGAATTTATTCCACTTCGTGTTTCTCTTTTCTCGCCATAAATTCGATTCCTCGCCACGGCCAAACCGTTCGAGATATCAAAAATCCGTCCGCAATTTAGCATCCTCAAAGTCTTGACTACATGCACACCGAGTTTGGAGGGGACACAGTGAATTTTCTAGGAGGAGTATTTAACATTCCACAGCAAGCGTTTTCCAAACAACCCATAATAGCCGACTTCCTGTTGGGCTGGCGTAAAACTTGAAAGAGGGATAGTTGTTTGGCCCGATGAGATCTATATGTGTACCGAGTTTCATATTAATTCATGCAAGCGTGTTTGATATATGGAACAAGTTTTCAGACTCCGTTCAAGGGGGCGCTGTTGAGCCCCCCTGCCACGCCCGTTTCTGAAACTTTTCACATGTCTACTGGCTAATAAGTGTTATGTGTCTGTCGAGTTTCATCCAATTTCAAGCATGCTAAGAGTCTCAAACGCATCCGGAAAGAACATTAAAGTTTGATGCGTTGCCACGGCAACAGTATCTAAGATATCAATAATCCTTTCACAGTTCTACATCTGCTGTGTATTTACATTATATACATAAAGTTTGAAGCAAATCGGGTAAAAATAAGAGGGTGACACACTTCCTGCTGCCAGTTGGTGGCGCTATAACTTTGACTCACAATAGTCACATCAATGTGATCGGCCTCTGACAACGAACACACTGATGAAGTTTTATCAAGATCAGTCAATGTATGCAGAAGTTATAACACACTTCCTGTTTCTCTTTTCTCGCTATAAATTTGTTTCCTCCCTACGGCCAAACCGTTCGAGATATCAAAAATCCGTCCGCAATTTAGCATCCCCAATGTCTTGACTTCAAGCTGCCCGAATTTGCTGGGGATCGGATGAATTCTGTAGGAGAAGTACATTAAATTCCACAGCATGTGTTTTTCAAACAACCCTAAATAGCCAACTTCCTGTTGAGCTGGCGTAAAACTTAGAGCACGAAAGTTGTTTGGCTCGATGAGATCTATATGTGTACCGAGTTTCATATTATTACATGCAAGCGTGTTTGATTTATGGACCAAGTTTTTGGATTCTATTCCAGGGGGCGCTGTCGAGTCCCCCTGCCACGCCCGGGTACCAGTTTCAGCCCGGCCAGTTTTTGAGTCTGTTAAGGGCCCCAAAAGCCCCCGAACCCTTGAACAATAATAATAATAATAATAATAATAATAATCCTAACGAAAACAATAGGGCTCTGCGCCCTTTCAGGGCTTGGGCCCTAATAATCCTACCGGAAACAATAGGGCCTTCGCCCTTTCAGGGCTTGGGCCCTAAATAATAATCCTTACGGAAACAATAGGGCCTTCGCCCTTTCAGGGCTTGGGCCCTAATAATCCTAACGAAAACAATAGGGCCTTCGCCCTTTCAGGGCTTGGGCCCTAATAATAATAATAATAATAATCCTAACGAAAACAATAGGGCCTTTGCCCTTTCAGGGCTTGGGCCCTAATAATAAACGGAGCAATTCCAAGAGGGTCCTCACACCATCGGTGCTCGGGCCCTAATTACAGTTTGCGATTGTTGCTGCTTTTCCAATATAGTTGTTTGCTTAATCTTTCAACACATGTGTATTTGTAAACTCTTCATTACACTGCCTCATTTACAAAACAATTTGCAGTAAAAAGCTTTGAACAAACATAATCCTCAGATGCATTCCAGATTGCCATAAAAAAAAAAAACATCCACTTGTTTGACGCTGGGATCCTTTTGAAGTCTGTACAGAGACACAAACGACCTGTTTAAACTGTGAACAAAGCAATCGTTCTTTTACTTTTCCATTTGTCCTGTAATCTGAACACACATCTGTACACTGTATCAGTCTAGAAAGCGTCAGTGATTATAATCTGAACACAAATCTGTATACTGCATCATAATCTGAACACAAGTCTGTATACTGCATCAGTGTAGACAGCGTCAGTCATTATAATCTGAACACGCATCTGTATACTGCATCAGTGAAGACAGCATCAGTCATTATAATCTGAACACACATTTGTATACTGTATCAGTGTAGACAGCGTCAGTCATTATAATCTGAACACACATCTGTATACTGTATCAGTGTAGACAGTAGGGCTGCACAATTAATCGAAATTCTAATCGCGATTACGATTACGGATGCCACGATTAGGTAATCATTCAAAGCCGAGATTACAAAAGAAAATCCACTCTGCGTGCGTGTTTATCTTGCTATTAGTGTTACTCGATCTTAGTGCTGCATTTGACACCATTGACCACAACGTTCTTTTAAATAGATTAGAACATTATGTTGGCATTACGGGAAATGCACTAGCATGGTTTAAATCATACTTATCTGACCGTTATCAGTTTGTAGCAGTAAATGATGAGATGTCTCATCGATCACAAGTTCAGTATGGTGTACCACAAGGCTCAGTACTAGGACCGTTGCTGTTCACTCTGTACATGCTACCATTAGGAGATATCATTAGGAAACATGGAATTAGCTTTCACTGTTATGCTGACGATACTCAGCTGTACATTTCTTCAAAACCTAACGAAACTTATCAATTCACAAAATTAACGGAATGCATAGCGGATGACTCGTAATTTCCTACTTCTAAATTCTGAAAAAACAGAGTTTCTAATTATTGGACAAAAAACTTCCTCACGTAATAACCTAGAATACTGTCTAACACTCGATGGCTGCTCTGTTAAGTCTTCGTCGTCGGTTAGGAACCTGGGTGTGCTCTTTGATACCAATCTTTCATTTGAAAGTCACGTGTCTAGTAGTGTTGTCAAAAATATCGATATTTCGATAAATATCGATACTGAAATATCTGAACGATACCAATACTAATGTCCCGAAGTATCGATACTCCCATACTAGCCGAGCTGTCACTTTAACTTCTCTCCAAAGGCGCATTGACAAACACCACAGGTGACCGCACTCGTCTCATTCGCTGTTTAAATAGCAAAAGTGAAGTGAATGGAAAGATAGCGAGTGCGGCGCCCTCGCGACCGCCTTTGGTTGATAAAGAACACCGCGAGCTGGCGTGTCGGAGAATAGCGCGGACACGCGTTAAAAACGCACTGTGAGCGGGCATGTCGGAGAATAGCGCGGACACGCGCTACACACCGCGAGCTGGCATTTCGGAGAATAGCGCGGATACGCGCTTCACACTGAGCGGGCTGCGGGCACCCAAAAGATTGTTTGGCTATCAATATCCCTCACATCACTCATTTTTTTTAAATTCTGAAAACAGACTTTATTAAACGAACAAGCTCCAGGGGGACCATTTAGCAGCATGTACCTGTATGCTACTCACCATCAATGGGTCACCTCTTTCTGAATTCCCCTATAACTAACTGTAACTCCCCTGTAACTTCTCATTTTAACTTTTCTGAAACATTAACCAAGATGGCCTAGTATTGTTGTTAGAAGTGTGTTGCCTCGTTTTTCCACTAATTCTTAAAGTTAATATAATCTGACTGAGGAATCTTAGAAGTAAATATTTTAACTGGGGTCAAATGTAAATTAACTTGTGCCTATTTAACTTTATTCAAAAAAAATATGATTTAATTCTGCAATTTAAATTGCGGCTAAATAAAGGTAACTTGACTTGACTTCATGTCGATCCAGTGAGCATTGTTTTTGCATGTTATGCACGCATGTTTGTGTTTAAATCTATTCATCAAATAATAACGTTAATGTATTAACCAGCATTTATGACCGATAAACAATGCATTTGTTACAGTATATTTTAATCTTTGATAACAGTAGGTAATAAAAATACAACAGCTCATATAGCTCTGGTCCAAAGAAAAAATATTAACAGATAGAACTCAGGACATTTTTATAAAATATACCTCATTGTCATGTTCTAGACTTGTTATATTCAGCTTTAAATAAAAAAAATACCCCCTTAATATTGTGGCAGTTTAAAGTCTGTGTAGAGGGAATGGTGTCGTCTTAGCGGCCCCTAATTTAATAACAAATGATTGTTGCGACGGAAGCAAATCAATCAAAACTAACTTTAGATGGAAAATAACTTAAAGGGCACCTATTATGCAAAATTCACTTTTACATGGTGTTTGAACATAAATGTGTGTTGGCAGTGTGTAAGCAAAACCACCCTAGAATGATAAAAATCCACCCAGTAGTTTTTTTACTATCTCAATAAATCATAAGCACTGTCTCAGAACACCCTGTTCTAGATTTCCCTCATTGTGACGTAGAATTGAGCTAAGCCCCACCGACGTGATTTGATTGACATCTGGTTTTGGCATAGACCCCACCCTCGGTGATCTGTGTACACCATCCTCCATTGTTTCAACGACAGCCGGTAATGTCTTCTAAGAAGTGTAGGTGTTCTGTTGTGGGATGTAAGAATGGACATACTAGTCTTCACTGACATTTTATTTATGAAGAAAAGGCACCACTTAAACTTCCTAAATACGAGATTCATTTTCTGACTGACTATTTAGTGAATGAGGGTCAAAGTTAATCCTCAAGTGTGGATCGTTGCCTACAGTTCGCGATCCAACGTCACCTCCAGAAGTAAGTGTATTTTATGATTTTTGAGCAAATAGTCATTTCAATCGATGTCAGCCAGTTCAACAACAAATGCGTCTAAAGCTATTTATTGTCGTCGTCATAAGATGTCTCAACATACAACGTCAGACAGTTTTATGTCACGTAGGCATTTTTTTTTGCAGCATTTACAAATGTAAATAAATTAAGGTCTGCTCTATCTCCATAGACAGTATATAAACGTCTATCTCCCTCCCCTTAAGAAATAAATAAATAAATCGTTTGTACTTAGCAAACGTTATCACAGTAGTGTGTGTGTGTGTGTGTGTGTGTGTGTGTGTGTGTGTGTGTGTGTGTGTGTGTGTGTGTGTGTGTGTGTGTGTATGTGTGTGTGTAGTTTCAAAAAATCGAACGTTATCACAGTGTGTGTGTGTGTGTGTGTGTGTGTGTGTGTGTGTGTGTGTGTGTGTGTGTGTGTGTGTGTGTGTGTGTGTGTGTGTGTGTGTGTGTGTGTGTGTGTGTGTGTTGCACATCCATAATGGCAAAGGGGACGCGATTAAAACTTTGTAAGTACATAAATGTATCAAATAACCATTCCGAGACGTTTAGTCCATTCTCATTCGTGTTTATTCTGTGCCAGAGTCTCTGTCTTCATCATCTGGGTCCAGCAGCAGGGCGGGGATATGCAGCTCATTTACATTTAAAGTGGTAGACGCCAAAACAGCTCTTTTTAAAACAGGCCCCAAAAATGACATTTTCAAATGGTTATAATAAATAAACTGTGGGGTATTTTGTGCTGAAACTTCACAAATGCATTCTGGGGACACCCAAGACCAATATTACATCTTCTAAAAAGGGGCATAATAGGTGCCCTTTAACTCTGCTATAAAGCCAAAACAATCTCTGTTACCTTAAATTATACGCTTATCTCTGTAAAGCTGCTTTGAAACAATCTACATTGTTAAAAGCGCTATATAAATGAAGATGACTTGACTTGACTTTAGAGCATGTTATGTTATGAGAGGCGAATCACGACTACTTCAGAGAACCCAGCACAATAGGAACTACCAGGCAGTGAAGCAAAGTATTTCACCTCAGAAAAACTGACTTTTCTGTCCTGTCAGCTGTTATACTGTGCTCTAGCACGCACTCTTCAATTGCATGCGCAAATGCGGCGTTGCGCGCTGTGTATCGCTTCACTGTCTATAAAGTGCGAAAGAAACTATGAGCATGCAACGTCATTATGTTGTAAATTAGTAGGCTAAGTCACAAAATAAAAGTAAAATACCAATAAATCACATTACTGGTAAGTCGTGTGTTAGCTGAGAAGGATTTGCATGCAGGTATAAGCCATGATACTTACAGGATGTTTTACTCGCACAAAAACCTCTTATATGTCAAAAGATCAAGGAAAATCTGATTTCACATGTCATTATCTAGGGCTGGATGAGTAATCGAAAAGTAATCGAAACCGAAATTCAGAGCCTACAACCGACGTAATTTTACCAAGTCGGTTATTTCGTTTTTTTAATCCTATTAATATTTCCGCCCACTGTGTGTTAAAGGTGCATTAAGCAACTTTTCATGTTAAAAATACCGGTTTTCTAACCCATACATGCTTAAACAATTGCCTGATGGGCTGAATGAGCCCTTCTCTCATCACTGAGATTGTCTCTATAATCCTGTAAAGTAAAATAAATAAGAGGGATTCGGGCCGGAATTTTAGACTGGGCGTGACGTCATGCGCGTTCACGGCACGCTCACCTGGCTATGTCTGGCAGGTTTGTGTATTCGCCGCCATTCTCCGTAGAAGATGGATTCTAAGAGACCGGCTTGTAGTTCATTTAAAACACCAACGCAAACTCCACGTAAGATAAAAAAAAGAAAACTTTGGTCCGTGAGCGTGCACACTTCTGGTTGCAGTTTCGCTTCCCGCCAGAGGGGGCATAGTTCTGCAAAAACTCAGAGATTTGCGCAATGCACCTTTAATGTACTTTCCCCTTAAAACATAATTACCGCGTGTGTAGTCACGTGACCCCGCCCCGTCCCTGAACGCGCGTCTATAGGCCTATTTCACAAAAATGGCCGACGAGACCGGAAGTAGGGTAAACTCTTTTCCGGTGAAAGCGCTAGCAGTAGTAGTCGGAGGACAAATGCGGAGACTAAAAGCGGCCAGTCCTGTTGCGTACCTTTTTATGTTTGCACTCATAGAAGAAACAACCCTATTTATAATTGCACAGCTTTCCTTGTGACGAAATGTTGAAAAAGCGCTGGATTTGGGCTATACCGAGAGAAGAGGGGCACCTTTTTGTGTGTTACGCACTTCACGGAGGATGAAGTCTGTGTAACTTACGAGTCTACGAGAGTCCGGTCGTAGATATCTTACACCGCAGGCCGTGCTTTGCAGGTTTTCATGGAACAACTGGGGAGAAGTTAAATCACACCAGACACAGACGGCAAAAAGACGTGTCTGTGGTGTGAAGGAGGAAGCAGATGTTGAAAATGGAGTGTTGATGCCGGTTCGGGAGTGATGCACTGACAAAACATGTTTATATTGCACTTGATTGTTATCTGATTTCCACGTCATGCACTTTTATTTATTATTATTAACTGTTGGCAAATTACAATTGTTTGTAGAAGTTGTTTTCTGTAACTTTCTTAAAAATGAGTGAACACTGAGCAGTTTTTTTCCGTGAGCGGGACAGGAAAACCCGGAGTGGATCAGGAGCGGAGTGATAACAGCGCTTAGAGTGGAGAGAGGAACATGCTTTTGCTCCACTTCAGGCTTTGATCACATCCCCATAAGCAGGGTGAATAGCCTACACCTCGTCTTTCCCATTCAAACTAAAATTAAGACATTTATTACACTATTTAAGAAATGTTAGCATATTTACAACATTAAAATTATGAACAGTGAATTTAAGATAGAAGGACAGGGGGGAACCCTGATATTGACGGAAATCCGTCATATACTCTCGTAGCGACTGAGAACTTTAATCTCTGTATATATATTATGAAGTGTATTACTGAATATAAAATTACATACATTATGATATATTAGTAAATATGTCTCACATTTTTAAATATATGAAATTCTTTATGTATTATTCACTATATTGTAATATTAACACAACATATTATTCTGTATATTTTCAAATATACTGTTAAACCATTCAATATATTGATCATTCATATATAGGGAAATATATTTTCTTTTCATAAGGGGACCCGACGACAGTAAAATGTGATTTTGTAACATCATGATTTTTTAAAACATGTAATATCACTCACCTCTGTTATTTTTTTTTTATTATTTACCTTAATTTCATTATTAGACCTACTAGCAACGTTAGGTCAAATTCACAGTAATGATGTACAATTCTTAGTTTCATTCAAGGTGGTAACATGAAAAATGAGCCATAATCTAGTCACTAGTGGAAGATTGCTGCAATCTCCGGGACAAACTAACACTTAATAACATGAAATTTTAACAAAAGCCACTAGATTTCAAACATAGCCTACAATCAGACATCATTTCTATTTATTTATTCATTTTGTTTAGCTATAGTAAGTGTGAGCTTAGTCATCAAGTGTCATGCCATTTAAATGAATAGAACTTTTTAAGAATAATTTGTAACCTTTGTCCAATTTCGATCTTGTCACAGCTCCCTGAAAACTATCAACAAAACGGACAACATTTGCTATTCTTACTTTTGTCAGATATATTAATGACAGAGAAAACAAGCTGTTCACAGTCCATTTTGAGAATGAATGGCGATCGTACCGGGCGGCGGCGCGACCGGAAGTATCGTTACCCTACTTCCGGTCTCGGTCGCCATTTTGTGAAATAGGCCTATTTCGCTTCAAACGCTCGTTTACGCGCGTCCTATTCGCTTTGGACGCGCGAATGGATTCAAAATGTTTAAGCGTAGAACTAGACGCAATAGACGCGAATTTGACGCTCTATTCGCGTTTGGTGTGAACGCAGCATAATGAACAGGCTGCGATGTCAAGATTGCAATGCAGGAATGTGTGTGTGTGTGTGTGTGTGTGTGTCAGAGAGAGAGAGGCACGGGCGCGATCGAACAGTGGAAACATAAAAACATCATTCGTCATTATAACATCGTCAATTTGTTCATACATGACATCATTAAAACTGCAAAGTGTTTAGCCTACTTATATTTGTGTAAAACATTGTGCTTTTGTCAAACTGTAAACTCTTGTCAAACTGTAACCTACAACTGTCACCCAACTAAAATCACACACACACACACACACACAGTGTACATTTTTTTAAATCAAATTATCAAAAAGCAAAAATGATCTCATCTTTTGGAAATTCATCATATTGCATTGGTTTTCATTGTTTGTCCTAAAACAGAGCAGTAATCTTTTTATTTTTAAGTAACACATTCTACATTGACTAAAAAATAAAATCAAATGTGTTTTTAATGGTAGTATTATTTTATACAGAAATAAATTATTTATAATTCAGATGAGAAGTTAAAGTTAATTTAAATTTTAAGGAAACAAATAAATTGATCTGAAATATAGCAAATTAATTTTAAATTCATTCAGGTTACCAAACATATCTCAAGGCCTTTTGAATAAAGGGTGGCAGTCTTTCATTATCAACTGTTGTTGTGGACTATATACTGGAGAAGTATTTGTTCTCCATTTGAGTGAGATGTTTTTATGTGGCTAATTGAGCAAAGTGCTTCCATATATTTTATTATTAGTAGTATTAGTTCAAGAATAAAATAAAGATATCGGATTGATATCGGTATCGGCAAATAGCCAAAGCTGCGGCATCGGTATCGTATCGTAAGTGAAAAAGTGGTATCGGGACATCCCTAACTCTTTCATTAGAAAAAATAACCGTGAACTTATTTACAGTATAAGCCTTGCCAGTGACATAGGAATTGTTTTTTTAAATAATCGTTCAATAATCGTAATCGAGGTAACTTGTTTGATTAATTGCAATTATGATTTTAGCCAAAATCGTCCAGCCCTATCATTATCCTACTTAGTAACTTCTTCTCCAGAGAGAGAGAGAGAGAGAGAGAGAGAGAGAGAGAGAGAGAGAGAGAGAGAGAGAGAGAGAGAGAGAGAGAGAGAGAGAGAGAGAGAGAGAGAGAGAGAGAGAGAGAGAGAGAGAGAGAGAGAGAGAGAGAGAGAGAGAGAGAGAGAGAGAGAGAGAGAGAGACTCTTTGTGTGTGATTTCCACCAACCTCGAAATAGATGCCACACATTCCACTTTTTTCTTTTTTTTGCACACCTGGCATCCCCCTCGAAACGGTTCTCATTTGCGCTTGAATATGTTTTACACTATAAAATGTGGCGAAACACAATACTCTTTTTTACAGTTATCTTATATAGCCTAGCCATTTTTAATAGGATGGACAGTTGAAGGAACCCAACCTTGTTATCCTTAATAAATATATTTGCCTCTTCTTGGCCTACTAAAGTATTCCTGCAACTGAAGTATTCTCTGGCTAGAGCGCAGAACAGCGGAGTTTGTATTGCCTGAGCTTGTATTTTGGGTTAAACGGCATTGCTTTGACATTGTTCTGTTTAGCCTATTAGGCAACGGTTTGTTTTATTCTATATAGGCTAAGGGAATTCATTTATTTTATTAAAATGTTCGTTAATTGAAATGTGTGATGCTGTTATTGAAAGTATACTACAGTGTTCTTTATTTATTACAGTTCGTCCATTTATTTTTCGTTTTTCTTTATTTAAATTTCATTTTTCTTTATTTAAATTTTGTTTTTTTCTTTATTTAAATTTCGTTTTTCTTTATTTAAATCTATCCTTTACAGTGTCAGTAATTTGTTAGTCAGAAAAATATTAGACTACCTTATTAAAAGTATTGCTTAAGTTAACAGACCTGTGTGTGTGTGTGTGTGTGTGTGTGTGTGTGTGTGTGTGTGTGTGTGTGTGTGTGTGTGTGTGTGTGTGTGTGTTTGTTTTATATCACTAGTGCAGTGTCCGTTCTCGGAGCATATAAGCCCTGCTCGCGTGAGGTGCGCCGCTTCCCGCTCACGCTGTTCTGTAGTTTATTAAAAGTTTATTAATTAAACGTGTTGCGTCTGGCGTGTCTATCTATAATGCACCAAATGCGACACTGCACTCCCTTGTGAAGTCGACTGGATGAACGGTTCTCGAAATAATCAAAATGCAAACAGACAGACAGACACATAGATATTCCTGCCTTTATTAGAGAGAAGAATATGTTCAGCCCCCTCTCTCCGAAGCTTCGAATATTCGATGTTCATTACTATCGAAGCTTCGAAGCTCAAAAAATGGTATTCGGACCAGCCCTAATCAGTATACTGTATCAGTGTAGACAGCAACAGTCATTATAATCTGAACACGCATCTGTATACTATCAGTGTAGACAGCATCAGTCATTATAATCTGAACACATATCTGTATACTGTATCAATGTAGACAGCGTCAGTCATTATAATCTGAACACGCATCTGTATACTGTATCAGTGTAGGCAACACACTGATAGACAAAACTGCAGACAACACTGAATACTGTATCAGTGTAGACAGCGTCAGTGATTATAATCTGAACACACATCTATATACTGTATCAGTGTAGACAGCGTCAGTGATTATAATGGGCTCTATTTGCTTTTGATGCAACGCTCACATCCAGTGTAGGCAAATGTCAGCCATTAAGCAACTGAACGGCAGTGGGCGGGGCCTATGGTGTGATGATGTGTAACTATTTGTCGATGTCTTGCTCTGGAGGCAATCATGTGAAAATGTATTTGCCTGCGTGATGTCACAAACCCCACAACATCCAAATAAACAGTTTTTTGGTGCTTGGCTAAATTAATGCTTTGTTTATAATGAGGAGGACGTTTTAAGCCATGATACTTAATAGTAGTGACACAATGGTAATAGTAAATTAAAGTAACAGAGATTGTTTTGCTTTGCATCAGCTCTAGAATAAAGTTATTGTCCAGCTAAAGTTAGTTTTTGATTGATTCACTTCCGTTGTAAAAATCATTAGTTATTATTTTAGGGGCCAGTTACTGTTTTAACTGAACACAGAAAACTTTTAATGCGTACTGGCCGTTCATTTGCACAACAACAGTGTTTGGTGGCTCAAGAACGCAAACTTTGAAATAGGTTCCAAGGTGCAGGTTTTGAAAAATTTAGAAAAACATTATCTCTGAATAAACTTCAAAAACGTGAATCTGTGTAAACGGTGACAACGTGCACTAGGGCTTGCACAGACTAGTCGAGCAGTCGAGAGATCGACTACTTCAACCACTAGTCGGCGCTGTCGGAAACAATCAACTACTCGAGCGCCCATTAACCATCAATGAATTAAAAATGGCGAATGTCACCAACAGACACCACACATTAAATGTGTGGAAGTATTTCATCAAGGATGACAAAAATATCGTAATTTACCAACTCTTTAAGGGGCTATTCACATACTGCGTCTAAAAACGCTCTCCTTCTTTCCACAAGTGCTTGCACTCCCATGGCGTCTGTCGTTGCTATGCAACCATGAACTGCGCTCTCCATGATGACGAGGAAGTATCAGCAAAGGATTAATGATTTCTAGCCTTTGCATTAGCTTTACTACTAGATATATTTATGGAGATGAGAAATAAAAACCCACCCTGTACAGCTATGATCAGCTGTTCGGCCGAGCTTTCGATGTTTTTATGGAAATGCAAGCTTATCGGTTGGTTTTTGTCTCATGACCTGCGGTGCGCTTGCGGCATTCTGAAAAGTTGAGATGTTCTCTTACGAGAGGTGTCTCGTACTGCGTAAGTATCTTACGCTATGGGGAAATCTCTTTTCCACGAGATACTGAAGCCAAAAATTATCCTTAATTTTTAAATAATGTAAAACGCATTGCGGCAGCATGCAGGTATAGGCAAGACGGCTTGCGTGCCTATTGGCTGCCCTGCGGCAACTGCAGCAGCCTATCGAGAGAGGCCCCTGTGACGTCAGATCCAATGGGGGCGGTTCGCGCCCACTACGTCATGTCCCGGCGAAACTCACGTGGCGTGGGAAAATAAATATGGCTTGATAGGCTGATTACACTGATTTTCATCTCTTCAGCAAGCTTCACGCATCGCTGGATCCGGAGAAGAAGCCGCGCCGTTGAAAAAGCCTTTTGCGGGACGAGCCCTTGCATCTGAAGCCGCTGGTCGACAACTCGCCGCCTTTAGTCGCCGTTCCTGCTACGCTATCCGGTGTACTATATCCTTTTCTCTGCCAGTGTGTGTTCGCCACCGCGATGCACACTCCCTTTCTAAAGGAGCGAGCGTCTTTTTCAAGATGCCTCGTACCTTCTGTGGCTCGTGCCGAGCCCCACTCAGCGACGGGGACCGCCACGTCATCTGCGTTTCCTGCCTGGGTGAGGATCATGCAGCTCTCGCGCTCGCTGACGGCGGCTGCCCTCACTGCGAGCTTTTGCCCATGGTGACTCTGAGGACTCGCCTGGCATCATTCACTGAGTCTGCACCTCTGCCCGCTGCGACGCAGCGCCGCAAGAAGCGCCGCTCTCAGCGGGTCCCTGAACCTCCTACAGCCTGTGGAAGCTCGCCGGTTCGCCCGCCAGCTTCCCCGCCTGCTTCGCCTGAGTCTCTATCTGCCAGACAGCGGCCTCCGTCTGCCGCCGCTTCCATTATGGATGACGACGAGGAAGCCGTGTCTGTGGGGGATGACAGCTGCTCTATCCTGGCGTCGGGCAGTGAGGATTGGTCGAGCTCTGTGGATCTCACCCCCTCTGCTCGCGAATCGTTTCGCGAATCGAACCTACGGTGAAAGAGGAAGTAGCACATCTACTTCGAGCCGAAATAACGAAACTGTTGAGCAAAGGGGCCATAGAGCCTTTATCTCAAGCTCAGAGCGAAGAGGTTCTATACAGCAGATACTTTCTGGTACCGAAAAAAGACGGGGACGTTTCTTGAGATTCGCCTTCGAGGGCCAGGCTTATCAATACACAGTCCTGCCGTTCGGCTTGTCCCTAGCACCCCGTACATTCACGATGTGCATAGACGCAGCGCTCGCACCCCTGAAACTCCGGGGCATGCGAGTTTTGAACTACCTGGACGATTGGCTGATTCTAGCTCGATCACAATCAGAGCTCATAGAACACAGGACCATTTTACTCGAGCATCTCGAGAATCAAGGTCTCAAAGTCAATTGGGCGAAGAGTTCACTGTCTCCCAGTCAGATAATTTCTTTTCTGGGCTTGGAACTGGACTCGCTGTCTATGACAACTCAGCTATCGCCACAGCGCAGGCTGCGCATGACGAAATCCTTCCGCCGCGGCACTATAGGTTTCAGAAAAAACTAGAAGGTTTGCTCAGGTGGTTTCAGAAAATGCTGGGTCTCATGGCCTCAGCATCATCAGTGCTCCAGCTGTGTCTGCTTTGCATGCGCCCGCTGCAGTTCTGGCTAAAAGCGCGAGTACCACGGCGAGCTTGGACCTCTGGTCTTTTTCGCCTCAAGATCACTCAGGGATGCATCGCAGCCCTGAAATCTTGGAAAGTGACCGACTGGTACCGGTCAGGTGTAAGCCTGGGGACTTCCTGCCTCAGGTACTAGAGCGAATCAGGGAAACCGGATGCTCAGTGCTACTAGTGGCTCCGTTCTGGAAGAACCAGGCTTGGTTCCCAGTTCTGATGCAGCTGTCAAGCACTTCCCCATGGCCAATACCAGTGAGGAGGGACCTCCTCTCTCAGGCCAAGGGCTCGATCTGGCATCCTCGCCCAGAGCTGTGGTCCCTACATGCGTGGGCCATCAATGGGTACCTGCTAACCTCCCAGTGGGAGTGTTGAACACGATCACGCAGGATAGGGCTCCGTCTACTAGACGGCTCTACTCCTCGAAATGGTCTGTGTTTTCTAGCTGGTGCGCAGCTCGTGGTATATCACCCACAAACTGTGGAGTGACAGAGGTTCTCTCCTTCCTACAAGAGCTACTGGACAAGGGTAGAACCCCTTCCACGCTCAAGGTGTATGTGGCGGCTATAGCGGTGTTCGCTAAACCGACGCTTGGCCAGTCACTGGGGAGAAACGATCTGGTCATCCGCTTCCTTAGAGGAGCTAAGAGGTTGAATCCTCCCAGACCCCCCTCAGTTCCAGTTTGGGACCTTTCTACGGTTCTGGAAGCCATGAAGGGGCCCCCATTCGAGCCAATACAGTCAATAGACATCAAACACTTGTCTTTCAAGACAGCGTTTCTTCTGGCTCTCGCTTCAGTGAAGCGCGTAGGGGACTTGCAAGCGCTCTCAGTAAGCGCAACGTGCATGGAATTTGGGCCAAATGAATCGAAGGTCATACTCAAACCAAAGCACGGATATGTTCCTAAGTCCCTCAACACACCGTTCAGGTCTCAGGTGATTTCTCTGTCGGCTCTGCCGGTCTGTAATGAGGAGAAGGACGCAAGCTTCCTTTGCCCAGTCAGGGCATTAAGAGCTTATGTGTCGCGCTCAACCGTCTTCAGACAGACGGAGCAGCTCTTCGTTTTGTTCAGCGGACGTTCTAAGGGACTAGCCGCATCGAAACAGACCCTATCCAGGTGGATAGTTGATGCTATAGCGCTGGCTTACACTTCTAAGGGCTTGCAGTGCCCATTAGGTGTCAAAGCGCACTCCACCAGAGGCATGGCCTCATCGTGGGCTTGGTATAGCGGGATTGCCTTGCAAGATTTCTGTATGGCGGCAGGCTGGGCCTCCCCGTCTACATTTATAAGGTTTTATAACCTAGAGGTTCCCGCTTTGCAGGCTAAGCTACTTTCGGTCCAATAAATCAGAACTATCTGCCCCGACGCTATCGGCCCAGAATTCTGAAACTGCTTGAGCAACGCTCGCAGATCGATCAAATATCTCTAACGGGCAGTGTATAAGACCCATTATATTCATCTGTCCAGGCCGATTTCTCGCCCTAGCAGTGTGAAACAATATAAATGGCCCCTTATCAGGTGCTATTCATTTAGGGATGACGCTATCAGCCCTCTTCCCGTACTCTCTGTGAGTCCATTATGATTTTGCACTATATGAGCCCCGGGCACCTGCCCTTGGGACTTTGGTGTTGGATCTCAGCACGCACGGCGTTTTACACTGTGTTCCCCATGGTGTACTAACGTAACCTCGGTTCTCTCTAGAAGAGGGAACGAGTACTGCGTATCTTTGCCGTGCATAACAAGCTCTGGTTCGCTTTGGCGATGAAAACCAGCGTAATCAGCCTATCAAGCCATATTTATTAGGCCCACGCAACGTGAGTTTCGGCTGGACGTGACATAGTGGGTGCGAAGCGCCCCCATTGGATCTGACGTAATGGGGGCCTCTCTCGATAGGCTGCTGCAGTTGCCGCAGGGCGGCCAATAGGCACGCGAGCCGTCTTGCCTATTCCTGCATGCTGCCGCAACGCGTTTTACATTATTTCAAAATTAAGGATAATTTTTGGCTTCAGTATCTCGCGGAAAAGAGATTTCCCCATAGCGTAAAATACTTACGCAGTACTTGTTCCCTCTTCTAGAGAGAACCGAGGTCACGTTAGTAACCGAGTACGTTTTCATCTCGTTGCGGCATAGGCGCACCTGGAAAATCGAGCGCGCCGCAACCGCGTCGCTTTCATTATGAGCGCACTTGTCGCACGCCTAAATTTAAAATAATAGACTTGAGCGTGCAAAAGGCGCGATATGTAAACGGACCCTAAAAGCGGACACTGCGTCTGAAATTAAAGGCAAAAAGCTATTTATTTGGCTTTACTCTGTTAGCCTACATGAAAATTTAAATGTCATAATGTTTTGAGAGTTTACTTATGTAATTGTTGCATTAGGCTATGAATTAAACACTTATTGATAAGAACTCTTTCATGTCTTTTCATTTATGATGAACCACGAGTAGTCGAGTAACGAGTATTGTTTTGATAAGAAATCGACTAGCAGAAATCAGTAGTCGTGCAACCCCTAACATGCACATGCATATTGTTTAGTAGTCTATAGATATGCACTGCGTAGTCTTTCTTTACAAAGTAGCATCGCCAAATTATTTGTCTGGCCTGCATAATACAGATTTTTTTTATTTTTTTTTATTTCCACGGATCCATGCGAACTGGAATCATTTTGATAACAATTTATCCGTACAGAGGTAAAGGGAAGGAGGCCTTCACAGGGGAGAGACTAGTTGACACTTCCGGACTGCGTCAGGGCTATGTTGACGTGTTTTCTATTGAAACTGGAAAATAATTTTGTGGTTCCAGAGTGAGTCAAATGACATTTACAGCTCAGGTAATTACCGCAAACAATCTGTATCCAAAGTGTACATGAGCAAAGATGGAAGAATTGAAATTGCATACGGAGTAACTGCCATAGAGTCGAATGAGAATTCGAGCAGGGGACTAGTTAGGGACAGTAGAGAGCATTAAACTGGACACAAATTTTAATACACACATTAATGTCAAATGAGTCATCTATATGTTTGCGTACAGCATACAGTACATGGTCTCAATAACACACATGTACTGAATGCAACAAAACTCCAAAACGGAGTTTAGTGTACCGATATTGAGTCTGGGCACACTTTTCATGATATCACTGCTTGTGTTTCCAGAATTCCAGACAGGTTTTTTTTATAGATCCTCATCCTAGAATGACTATTTGATTAGTTTGAAAACACTTTTTCATTCAAGAGTTCAAGACCACTGCTAGAAAACATGCAACACTTGATCTAGACCAAAGTATCTGTAAGTACTACTGTGTCTAAAATATTTAAGTTATACAAAAATAACTTCTTGGCTGTCTATCCATATCACACTCACAAATAGGCACAGGGAGTATTTAAGCACACACACAAAAGAACAATTAATAAAAATCATTAAAAAAAAAATATTGTCACCGATGTAACGATGGCCTAGTTAAACACAGTTTAAGCAACAGAGTAGGCGTTAATAAACAAATGTTGAGGTGAAGGATGAGGACTGCAGGTTTATGCCGACACAGCAGAATAACAGGTCAGGAGTGTAAGCAAACTAAATATCGGTCGCATCTAAAAATATCAGAAAGAGTAAAGGCAACATTGTGTCTGCAGTGCGTTACAAATCACTGCATAGAACAAAAATCACAACTGCAGCATCCTTAGTGCAAATCCCATAGACTTATTATCAATGTGTACGTTTATGTAGAGAATGAGGGCATGTACTGAAATGCAATAGATGGTGAGCACGCTTCCATTTCTAATTACTACAATAACCAATAAAAATAATGCACTTACCCAGACGATAGCCTAAAGTCCTGTCTTTATGTTCTCCATGGTACACAACCCAATCCCAAAAGATTTCCGTGGTGGTGTAAAGTACAGCAGATGAACAGGGATCGGCGAGTAAAACGCGTTTTCAACAGGATATCATTCACTGCTCCGTGCGGCTGATGATGATGATGGCGCAGCGGCAGCATAATGAACCTCAATGGCGCTGCGTTTTGATTGACAGCTCCTTCAGCCAAAAGAATGCTCTGGATCGCGATCAACATGAGCTCGAGCATTTCATTGGCTGAGGAAGCTGTCAATCAGCCCCACCCGGTGGTTTGTAAACAGGGTAAGCGAAGGACTGAACCAAACACGCCGGCCGACTGACACACGAGTCTTTTTTTATGACTCCTCGTTGATAGTTTTCATGTCTGTTTGGAAGTGTTAAAAGAATTAACAAAGTATGGTGGATCGAAAACGATCCGTTCACTGAGGAATTGTATCAAATGAAGTCACCTCCTCTCCCGTAAGCCTCCGTCTGCTACTGCAAAGTCCAAGCATTTATCTGCTAATGCATTAATGTCTAAACTGCAGGGGTACTGCAGCACCCTCTGTCTTCACAGGATTGTAAATGCAACACAATTTTTTTTCAGTTACATTTAATCATTTTTAGCATTTAGTAATTTATGTGTAATAAAACTGTTTAAGTGGGCTTTTAAAAATGTTACTTAAGTTGAATAAGGTTTTTTTTTTGTTTGTTTTTTTTTTACATGCAGAGTGGGACATCATATTGTGACAGTTGCGTCTCAAATTATTCTCCAACTCTGTCAAACATTTCATGACTAAATACAAAGCTGATATTGATATGATACAAGATGCTCATTTTGCCAAGTTCACACAGTATGCCAAGTATGTTTCTATAAGTATGGCTTCCTGCTTTGCTACTGTTCGGACGCTTTTGCCTACTGCTCCGCACTTTGCTCTATCGCTTTCGTATTACATTTTATCACCTAATTTTAACTTCAGTGAATCAGCACAGTGCTTAGGACGCTTGGATTACTATAAAAAAGCAGAATTAGTTTCATTCCTTCAGAATTCACTGAAGCTTACATTCCGAGGAAGAGAAAACTGAACTGCTTACATTCTGGCGGAAGAGAAAACATTCACAAGGATAAGAGAAAATGCGTCCTTTTGATTCTACTTGCTGTACTAACTGCCAAAAACTTTTACAAAGGATTACAGTTCTTGAAACAAAGCTAATGGTAGGATCAAACCAGACGGAACCCACAACAGAGTTTCATCATGGACAAATACAGCGCACAGCCGGTGAGTGTCATGAATTTAATGCTCCTCAACAGAACATACCTAGTGCAGAGAAACAAGCCGATCGACCTACAAACCGTTGGTACAAAGAGGGGGCAAAACCCAAAAATAGAGGCATTAGACTCTCTCAGGCAAAAATAGTTTCATCTACACCATACACAGCTACAAGGATTACAAACACTGGTCGTCTTCCACAACCTATTCATCTTAAGAACAGATTTGAAGTATTATTGAATGAGGAATGCTCAAATTTGTTAAATGTGGATGAACACAGACAGCCAGGAGCTCACTCTGATACTAACAGGCGCTCAAGGTCAAGCAGACAGCGGCACTCAGCTCAGAGCGCAGCCGAGGTCAAAACATTGATAGTTGGGGACTCTACGATCAGAGATATCAGCTCGAAAGATACAACTACATGCTGCCTTCCACAAGCAACAACCTCTGACGTAAACAGAGAAGCATTAAGGCCCCTTCCACAACGCCAGGGCCCACAACTTCCACCGTCTGCTCGAGGTGTTACAAAATCAACCGATACCAGCTCCAAGTGATTTGTGCCGGGTCCCCGCTGTGATAACAGTAACTTTCTCAAATGTTTACAGAACAAGCGGGAACCCAGTGTTCCTGTATCATCTGTTCATTCACATGTTAGAAAGTCTAAGGCCTTTAAAAGCCGTACAGCAAACCCATCTAATCTGGTGCCTATCACACGACAAACTAAGATTGTGGACACAAAAAGCAAGACTGTTAAGTTAGCACTTTTAAACATCCGCTCACTTAAAAATAAATCACTTCTAGTCAATGACTTTATAAGCACATACAACCTGGACTTTATATTTCTAAATGAAACTTGGCTAGAAGCCAGCTGCAGTGCAACAATTCTCAATGAAACATCTCCTCCGAACTTTACCTTTATGAGTGTCTCCAGAGCTGGAAGGAGAGGTGGGGGTGTAGCTGCTCTTTTTAAAGATGTCTATCAATGTAAGCAAATATCATTTGGTAATTACCCGTCTTTCGAATATCTGGGTATTGTGTTAAAAGTTGCTCCACGGATTTTACTTATCACTATTTACAGGCCTCCAAAATACTCTTCAGCCTTTGCTGAAGACTTTACAGAACTGTTATCAATAATTTCCTCAGAGTTTGACAGTTTCACTATTGCTGGAGATTTTAACATTCACATAGATAATGCAGAAAATAATATGGCAAAAGAAATCAATACTGTTTTAAAAACTTTTGATCTGATTCAACATGTACATGGGCCCACACACAATCGTGGACACACTCTAGATTTACTTATCAGTAAGGGTCTAAACATTTCATTGAATGATATTAAGGATGTCGCACTCTCTGATCATTACTGTATTTTCTTTGATATATTGATCTCTCCTGCCATTGAAGTTAGATCTGTGTCTGTCAAGAAGAGATGCCTAAATGAGAACACTAGTGTACTATTTATGAAGGCCATATCCCTAAGACCGAGCATATCTGCTGACTCGGTTGATTCTCTCCTTGATTCTTTTAACTCGAAGGTTAAAAATGTAATTGATGATATTGCTCCTGTGAAAGTCAGGAAGAATGGTAAACAAAAAGCACCTTGGAGAAACTCAACAGCAGTGCAAATTATGAAAAGACAATGCAGAAAATCAGAGCGCATGTGGCGAAAGACAAAACTTGTAATCCACTATAACATCTATAGAGACACCATTCGTGCTTTCAATATGGAACTAGGCAAAGCTAGACAGACTTTCTTCTCCGATATCATAAACAGAAACCTAAATAATACTCGAAATCTCTTCGCTACTGTCGACAGACTAACAAATCCCCCAAGCCAGATTCCCAGTGAAATGCTCTCCGATAGCAAGTGTAGTGAGTTTGCTACCTTTTTCTCTGAGAAAATCAATAATATTAGAAAGGTGATCAGCACATCCTTGAGTTGCGCTGTGGTCAGTCAGATCAGACTACAACCTGAGAAAGTAGTTACTATGTCTGATTTTGAAGAAATTGATGGCACAATTCTGAAAGAAACCGTTCAGCACCTTAAAACATCAACCTGCGCTCTTGACACACTTCCCACATCTTTTTTTAAAAGTGTGTTAGACTGTTTAGAAGCAGATCTCCTAGAAGTGGTAAATGCCTCACTTTTCTATGGAAGTTTTCCAAACTCCCTTAAAACTGCTGTTGTCAAACCCCTCCTGAAAAAGAGCAATCTGGATAAGACTATATTAAGCAACTATAGACCGATCTCAAATCTTCCTTTCACAGGCAAAATCATTGAAAAAGTTGTCTTCAACCAGCTGAACAAATTCTTAAACTCAAATGGATACTTTGATAATTTTCAATCTGGCTTCCGATCGCATCACAGCACAGAGACGGCGCTCATTAAGATAATAAACGATATTCGCTTAAATACGGATTCAGGCAAATTATCAGTGCTGGTTCTACTCGACCTCAGTGCTGCATTTGACACTGTCGATCACAAAATACTTCTAGACAGGCTGGAAAACTGGGTGGGGCTTTCTGGGACAGTTCTAAAATGGTTCAGGTCATACTTAGATGGGAGAGGTTATTATGTGAGTATAGGTGACCATAAGTCTGAGTGGACGCCCATGACATGCGGAGTCCCTCAAGGCTCAATTCTTGCGCCACTCCTGTTCAACCTGTACATGCTCCCAATGAGCAAAATAATGAGAAAGAACCAAATCTCTTACCACAGCTATGCAGACGACACACAGATCTACTTAGCCCTATCGCCTAATGATTACAGCCCCATTGACTCTCTGCTTCAATGCATTGATGAAGTCAACAGCTGGATGTGCCAAAACTTTCTACAGTTAAACAAAGACAAAACTGAAGTCATTGTGTTTGGAAACAAAGATGAAGTTCTCAAGGTGAACGCATACCTTCACTCTAAAGGTCAAACAACTAAAAATCAGGTCAAGAATCTTGGTGTGACACTAGAGTCAGACCTTAGTTTCAGTAGTCATGTCAAAGCAATAACTAAATCAGCATACTATCATCTGAAAAATATTGCAAGAATTAGATGCTTTGTTTCCAGTCAAGACTTAGAAAAACTAGTGCATGCTTTCATCACCAGCAGGGTGGATTATTGTAATGGACTCCTCACTGGCCTTCCCAAAAAGACCATAAAACATTTGCAGCTCATACAGAACGCTGCAGCCAGGATTCTTAGCAGAACCAGAAAATATGATCATATCACACCAGTACTCAGGTCATTACACTGGCTGCCAGTTACTTATAGGATTGATTTTAAAGTATTATTACTAGTATATAAATCATTTAATGGCCTAGGACCTCAATACATTGCAGATATGCTCACGGAATACAAACCCAACAGATTACTCAGATCATTAGGATCACATCAGCTAGAAGTTCCAAGAGTTCACTCTAAGCAAGGAGAGTCTGCTTTTAGCTATTATGCCAGCCGCAGCTGGAACCAGCTTCCAGAGGAGATCAGATGTGCTCCTACATTAGTCACATTCAAATCCAGACTCAAAACGCATCTGTTTAACTTTGCATTTAATGAATGAGCACTGTGTCACTGTTTGTCCGACTGTTTATACTGTGTCTTATTTTAGTCTTTATTCTAAACTGTTTTAATTATTTTTTGTTCTTTCTCGTTTCTTTATTTTAAACTGTTCTTTATTCTAAACTGTTTTAATTATTTTTAGTTCTTTCTTGTTTCTTTATTTTAAACTGTTTTGTATATTCTTATTTCTTCTGATTATTTTTAATAGTATGTAAAGCACTTTGAATTACCATTGTGTATGAAATGTGCTATATAAATAAACTTGCCTTGCCTTGCCTTACTTAACAACTTTGGAAAAAATATTTTTGGATAGCCTACTTTGATTCTGACCCTATACTGAAAATAATGATTGCTTTGTTAGAAACTTAATTTATCTTCTTTGTGAATTTTCTATCCATAAATGTAAGTTTACCAACAACAAACCATTTGTTTCTGTCTTTTTGAGATAATTTAAAATGGATCTTACTACTATTACATATTCAGTAAATAAGAAAGCAAGTAGATCGTCTTCAATTTATAAGGACTTTAATTTGTACACTAATTGATGTATAGATTAATGTTACCCTCATGTTCTCTATCTTCTCTTATTTTTCTTTTGTTATTTTTCTGTTTTCAGCTCATCTTTGTTAACTGTTATTTTCTCATGTGAATTCTGATGACACATATTGTTAATAGTCTATTGTATACAAAGTTGTATATCATAAACGTCATCTCTGTATTTTTAGCAATCATAATTAAAATATAATAATTTGTCCACTCTACTCCTGAGCGCAAGTCCACCTTCGGTGTTGTGTAAGGTAGGCAGTTGATCCAGATAATGTTGATCCAGGACCATCATGACCATTTCAATATGGGGTAGATTCGCTAATGTTGATCCAGGACCATCATGACCATTTCAATATGGGGTAGATTCGCTAATGTTGATCCAGGACCATCATGATCAGTTTAATATGGGGTAGATTCGCTAATGTTGATCCAGGACCATCATGACCATTTCAATATGGGGTAGATTCGCTAATGTTGATCCAGGACCATCATGATCAGTTCAATATGGGGTAGATTCGCTAATGTTGATCCAGGACCATCATGACCATTTCAATACGGGGTAGATTCGCTAATGTTGATCTAGGACCATCATGATCATTTCAATATGGGGTAGATTCGCTAATGTTGATCCAGGACCATCATGATCAGTTCAATATGGGGTAGATTCGCTAATGTTGATCCAGGACCATCATGACCATTTCAATATGGGGTAGATTCGCTAATGTTGATCCAGGACCATCATGACCATTTCAATATAGGGTAGATTCACAATCAGTTCAATATATCGGTCGATGCACTCATTTTGATTCAGGACCATAATTTATTCAGAATCAATGAATCACCAATCCATTTACATTCATGTGGAGAGCTTTAAAAAAAATTAAAATGTAATCTTTCAACTTATCAGCTCTTTGTTAGTGTTTCCTCATTTAAAGTTAGTAAATGTGTTTGGTGATGCTGATTGAAAATGAATTAATTATCATTTTTGCGTGTATACATTTCAGAAATGTTCCATGATGGAGGAGTTTATCAAAAAGTCTGTGGAAAATGAAGAAAGGAGAAAAATAAGACAGAAAAACATTAAACTCAAGGTGCATGTTCTTAAACCAGATGATCAAGAAGAGAACTTTATCACAGAAATAATTAACAAAGAGCACACAAAATCATTCAGGACCACAAATTGCTCCAGTTAAAAAGATAAAAGAAAAGGATATTATATTTTCCATTGCAGAAGATCTGAAAATGTATATGAAAGAAGTCACAGAGCTGTTGGGTATAAAGCATACCTCTCTTTTAAAGTAAAAAATGATTGGAAAGGACACAAAGTTGTTGTGCAGAGAATATTTGACCAGCACAATGGACATAATGTTTCTGTAGAAGATGGTCATTTTCAGCAGATTCACCCTCAGCTGGTGGATGAGATCAAGAAGTGGATCACATTAGGTGTAAAACCAGATGTCATCCTCCTTCAAGCTCATGAGTGGTCAAAAGCTCATGGAGAAGTTAATTATCATTCCAGAGAATACTTTGTTACACCAGAAGACATACATAATATCCGTACCTGTATGCTTCGAGGGAAACATCTTGATAAAGATGATTGTAAGAGTACAGAGAAACTATTAGCTGGTCCTTTAAAAGATAATGTTGTATTTTATCAGCCACTGGGTAAGGATCAGGACCTTATAATTGTTCTCCAAACCGAGTGCACGAGAAAAGACTTACAGGACCATGGGAGTAACATTGTGTTTTTTGATGCCACACACTGTGTGAATCAATATTCCTTTTCACTTTTTACACTGCTTGTGAGAGATGACCATGGTCATGGAGTTCCTGCTGCATACATAATAACAAGCAGTGAGACGCAAGAAACCCATAAGCTTGCACTTCAGAGGCTACGACCTTTGTTCCCTAAGCCACCAAGGTAATTTTTATTAAGGAACTGATCTACTGGGGGATCCACTGCTGGAATGGATCCAGCAGTGTTGAACAAGTTAACCTACTTTTCTTTTTCTTTAAAGGTGCTTCATGATTGACAAAGACATGAGTGAAATAAATGCTTTGAATGACGTTTTCCCTGAGTCTGATGTTCTTCTTTGCTGGTACCATGTACTCCAAGTAAGAAGTTTTTTTCCCCCTTAAATTTAATTATTCATAATTTTAATGATACTTGCCTAATCCATTACATATGTCCTGGTTCACAGGCCATTGTTCGGTGGTTGATGAAGTCAGATTCCGGTGTTAGTGGGCCACAGCATTCAAGTATCCAGAAAGAAATTATTGATTACTTCAAAAAAATGAAAGCTTGTCCTATGGTATTTGAATTTTAAATTGTAATGGTTATATTATTGTAATATGTACATAATGTATAATTTGTATCTTTTTTTATAATTTTAATGCTTAATTTTTTCACCCAAAAACAAAATTTTTGTCATCATTTAGTTACCCTCATGTTGTTCCAAACCTGTATGAGTTTCTTTCATCTGTTGAACACAAAAGAAGATATTTTGAAGAATGTTGGTAATTAAACAATTGATGGACCCTATTGACTTCCATAGTAGAAAGAAAAAAAATACCAAGAAAGTCATTGGGTGTTGTCAACTGTCTGGTTACCAACATTCTTTAAAATATTTTCGTTTGTGTTCAGCAGAAGAAAGAAACTCATACAGGTTTGGAACAACACAAGGGTGAGTAAATGATGTCAGCATTTTCATTTTTTCTGTGAATTATCCCTTTAAGTCAGAAATGTTTGAATTTATACCATTTTCACCTTAAATTTTTTGACCAAGAGGGTTTTTTCACTATACATTGTGTACTTTTCCATTCATGTTCATGTTCCATTCATCCCATGTTTTTTTTTAAAAACCACAGAAAAGCAAAATACTATAGATATTGTACAATCCTATAGATATTTTATCTTGTATATTACTAAGCTTTTATGTTGTTGCCTTTTTTGCTTGACTCACAATACCTCTTTTTGTTAATTGCAGAAGGCTGACTTTGACAGAGTGGCAAAAAAAATCCTAGAGGAATTTTCTCACTACAAAGAGCTTTGCAAATATTTCCAGAGGTACTGGGAACCAATAAGTCATAGATGGGCTGATTATGGATGTTGTTATAACCATGGGAATTCAGAGACCAACAATTTGATAGAAAGTTAGGTTCCACTTTATTTCGATAGTCCACTTTAGACATTCTACTAACTATAAGTAACTTTGCAACTACATGTCAACTAACTCTCATTAGAGTATTAGTATACTGTAGTAGACTGTCAGTAGACTGTCTGGTTATGGTTAGGTGTTAGAGTTTGGGTTAGTAGAATAAATTGACTTGTAGTTGCCAAGTTACTTATAGTCAGAAGAATTTCTGTTGGGGGACCATCAAAATAAAGTGTTAGCAGATATTAAGCATACAGTGTACTAATACTCTAATGACGGTTAGATGACATGTAGTTGCAAAGTTACTTATTGTTAGTAGAATGTCTAAAGTGGACTATCTAAATAAAGTGTTTCCAAAAGGTAAAATAAGTGAATTTAAATTGATTTCTGCTTTACAGCCTTTAATATCATTCACTGTCGTTGCAACTTTTCCACATATAATTATGAACTTGTTTGGCACTATAAATTGTTTTTCTTTTATTCAGGTTCTTCCATCGACTGAAATACCAATTCTTACCTGGGATAAGAAATCGGCGTTTGGATGACTTGCTTGACGTCCTTCTTTGCAAGACAGAGACTTACTTTCAGGTGATAAAACACTTGCAATAAGCAGGAAGAATGGCAAACTGTGTTGCCATGAAGTTGGAGGAAACATTTAACAAAGCAACTAGAATGATGGAAAAAGGCTGGATTGACCACATTACAAGAGAATCATTGGAAATATATGTGTATAATGTGCCATCCGAACAAGTTTCTGCAGTTGCCCTGTGGGTTTGAAAGGTGAAGTATGCAAACATTTGATGTTGCTAGATATACTCAAAGATAAGGATGATGCATTCCCTGAACTTGCTCTTCAGCTGGAAGCTCATGCAAAAGCTTTACAAGACAAAGGTCACTTCAGTGTCTGTTCAGAGGTGAAGATGGAAATCGACGTGGAAAGCCTTTGTGGGAAGCCTTTTACCTGTTGCATATTCTCATATCATGGCATATGTCCCTGCCTTATTTTAGCACAACAGTTGTTTGGCATGACCATTAATGAAAAAAATGTGCTGTTCTGTGAATCAATCTGACAATGCTGATGTGTATTTTGAGAAACAAGACACAAGTTCAGACTTCCGGAGACTAGAAGATGTTCTTGAAATTGTCAAAAGATGGCAGACTGTTCCAGAGAACATCAAAAGCCAAATAAATGATCTCTATGTTAACGTGCAACAAGAAGACAGAAGTCTTTTGTCAAAAAGGCATTGTACCAATGACACTTTAAGGAAGATACAGCCACTCTTCCCATGCAATGCGAAAAAACAGAAAAAAGACTTCCAAAGTTTCCAAGAAAACCTGCATTTCTGACACAAATTCAGGAGGGTTTAAAAGAAGAAAGAGACAACCCAAAAAAAGTAAGAAAATTAAAGAAAACGTGAATACAGGATTGGGTGCAGAATATCTTGTATGAAATTTTGGGATCAAATGAAGAGCTGATTTTAGTGTGGCCAAAGTTTAGTGTGATTTTAGTGTGGTTTTGTTTAACTTGATGTTAATTTCAAAACAATACTGTTTTCGGAAGAATCTGCAAAGCTGTTTTCAATGTAATGTATTTTGTGTGCTAAAAAGAGATTCTGTCAATGTAAATTTGATATTTTAGATCTATTATTATTACTGTTACAGTACCATTGCAATGTGGCTAGATGACATGTGGTGTGTTTCTGTTTGTGTTCATAAGAAGGAATCATACGCCATTCATCAAATAAAACATTTTTAATTATTCCACATGTTAAATGTAAGAATCTTATTTTACACTGAGCATATTGATATAACAAAATTATTAATATAACACAAATATAAGGGTATTTTACAGAAATAAAAGGCCCCTGATTCAATAGTTCTCGATTAATTGGGAACATTTTGAAGAGATGAACCATCTGTATAAACAAAATATTAAACATAAAAGGTTATTGTCAGATTTAACAACCTTAAAGGAGAACTCCGGTCAATTTTAAAATTGAGCAAATTTTTTTGTACATTTGGAGTGCTGTCAATACAAAGAACAACGACAAAAATCGGTGTTGCCTACACCGTGTTTTCCTCTTTTTAAAATTTGCACCCTGTTGACTTCAATGGGGCAAGTTTTAAACCCGCTTTTAGCCTCTTAACATCCTTGATGTGTCATTACAAGTGCACAGCTAATGTGAGTGATTCCTTCAGAGTGATCACGGGTGAATCTAACTGGGTAGATGTGAAAGATATTAATAAAAATGATGTTATTTCAGCCAGCGCACATACCTGTATTTTCTTCCTGTTTTCGGTCGAAGTCCATAGTAATCGATTGTCGAGTTCACGCGCGTGATCATAGGTAACTAAACCTATGCGTGTGAGCTCGACAATCGATTACTATGGACTTCGACCGAAAACAGGATGTAAATACAGGTATGTGCGCTGGCTGAAATAACATCATTATTATTAATATCTTTCACATCTACTGCAGTTGACCGGAGTTCTCCTTTAACATTTCACAAACAGTTTGGTGCTGCATGACATTACTTTGTTCTGCTTTCATTTTAGACTCTCTGAGATGAAACCTAACACTCCATCCACTGCCTGTGGACCAAATGTGTGGGTTAATAAACTGAAAGCTGATCTAGAATCCAGGATTGATTGCAAGTTGGCACGTACACTAGCCAGAGTTGTCCTTTAACGAAAATTAATAAAATGACATCAAATATCAGCAATACAGTAGCTCTGCATTAAGAACATGTACTGTACCTGGTTACTTCTGCATTGTGGTCACTTATGTCTTTACGTACTAACTTTGGACTGACATTTTGACAAAGGCTTTTAGTTAAACCAGTGGCTAGGTCTGAAGCCTCTCCCTCTGTTAGTGCACTAAAAATGCTTGTCTTAGTCTTAATTTTCTTGGGAAGATTGAGGACTAATTCAGGCATATTTTTTTACCGATACCCAATACTGAGCTCATGTACTCGTAAAAATACCCCAATACCAACAACCAATACCAGGCAGCGTGTGTACAGTGTATGTGTCCAGACAAAGAAACCCTGACAACAGAGAACAGTATAATGGGGATAAAAAAGAAGGCTGTCTATGAAGTAAATGTATCTTAAATTAAATATAGGAACACCTATAGCTGTGGTGCGCGAGCTGATCAGAGAAAAACGCGCATTGGGGTGAGCGTGCAGCGACACAGACGCGCAAGCTAGTCGAGCGCATCCCTTTTTCACAGACATCAGTGGAAAGTTTGTAGTTCTACCAGAAAGACTCGGGAGATAGAATGATATAACAAAGCATATATTTATTAACAGCCCAGCAAGCAAATATTTATAAAGTTCTTTGGCGTAGGCCCCGTCCGTAACGCGCAATCCGAGGGTAGCGGAAACTGCATTTCCTGGATTTTTTTACTGCAAGTATTAGCACGTGATTGGTTAGATGAGGAGGTAATAAGTGACGCAACGATTGAGTCTTCCTAACAGAACTTACGCTAAAGCTTTCATTTCAGTCGGCTGTCAATGGCAAAGAACGTAAAACGAGGCATGTAGCTTATTATTAAAGGGATGGTTTGGAGTAAAATCAACCTAGGGTCCTTTGCACCTCCCTTTTACTAAACTTACACGGTAGTACAAATAGGTTCTGTACTCATAAAACGAGGCATTGGAAAGTTTGTAAGTACATCAGGAGTTTATTTAAATAACACTTGCCTGAAGGCTCATGCTACTGCTAACCCGGATGTCGACGTCACTTCAGTGGTTTGGGAAAAGCATGTAAAAGTCCTGGCAGAAAGCGATGCATAAGGATGTAGGGTAACGACGCCCAGTTCCAGGAATGCACTAATATTTAGTTGGTAGTACCAGTTTGCAACAATTATTAGTTAACACTAAGTTGTTAACACTTCGGTAAAAATAATAATTTGTCGTTACACTACATCCTTATGCACTACATCCACTACATCCTGCCAAGCCTGTCAGAGACACCCATGTCTGCGGTACCTGTGTCTTCGGACAAAATGACCACCCCGCCGACCAGGCAGCCCGCCTCAAGGTGCTGCTTAGGCTGGCGTGGCAGTCTAAGGGGCGGAGACGGGCAGCGCCGCCCTCCTGCGGCTTCCTCCTGCTCAGGTCCGTTTGCAGGCCAGAGGGGAGCAGCCGCATGGATGGGGGCTTGGCGGGAAGCAGACTGAGGAGGCCGCACGGATGGATGACCATCGGTGCCGGACCCGAGTCTGCTTCAGGTGGTCGAAGCCACACCGCCAAAGAGCTCAGCCTGGGACATGGGGGAGCTGAGAAAATGAATTCTCAGACCCTGCCACATCAACCTGGCTAAGCCCATGTCTGGACCACATAGTGGACATCAACTGACCCAGGATCACGCAGGTACCGATGTCGCCCGAGAGCGAGGTCAGTAGTGTGCGTGGCGGAACAACCAGGCCGGGCATGGGAGGCATAGCGTCCCAGCATAGGGGCGTGGTTAGAATTTCCGCGTTCTGCCAGGGTTGGCCAGGGAAGGACTAGCGTTCCACTGCGGCCGGTTCGACAGAACTCCCGGGACAGCACTGCATCGAAGGCGCAGGCGACACACAGCACTGCATGACCGTGCCACTATAGTGACAGGGAACATACAGACCATGATCGCCGTGCGATCGAAAGCAGCGAAGGCGGAGGACACCCGCGGGCCGCGAAAGTCACGTGGAGTTTCGCGCAGCGCAGGTGTCCTGATGCACGTCCGGGAGAAGCTTACAGCGCTCGGGGGGAGGGCGGGGCCACTCCAGCCGATGCTTTCAGCTGCCCGGGAAAGCATGGCTGACAGCTCTGGATCGGTCCCGGCAACGATGGCACTCCCGTGGGAGGCAACGCAGTCGAAACTTCATTTCCAGAGGAATCAAGCCCGCCTTGTGATGCTGTGAGTGCATGGTCTGCGATGTGGAGGGGGGTGTGGCCCGAGGAATTGACTCGTCGGTTGTTGTGCCACACCAAACCCTCAGATCACCCTGGCCACCAGCCAAAGTATCCCTTCTCGAGGAAGAGATAAATTGGGGTGTGGCAGAGGGGACTCTACTCACATGGAGATCATTGAGTCTTGATCTATAAACATCGCGATGGTCATGTTCCCGCAATGAAAACATGACTCATCAACGAGCGCTGCCAAGCGTGATTAAGCCCAACACGCAAAACAGCGCTCGCGACCGTTAGGCAGATGACTGACGCACACACATCCAGAAAATACACGGGCGAACCGTCTTGAAAAAGACGTGCCGCGTGCAGCTCTTTTAGAGAGTGGAAAAGCTCAGCAGAGTGCTGAAGCACCCAGGGAGAAACACACTCACTGTCGGCAGATTACTGCACAAATCAGCAGCAGGAAATGCGATCTCGCTGGAAGCGCCGTCACACCAACACACTGAAGAGCCGCTCGTCTCGAAGAGATTTGAGATGACACTCAAAAGGCTTGTGGAGTGAAGTACTGAACTTGGCTCCGAAGCGAAAACATAGTCTGCATGTTGCTCGCGCACTTCCTTATATACCCCCTGCATGGGGCGGAGTTATGCTATGCAAATTCCGCAGACCCATGGCATTTCATTGCCATTGGCTCGTGTTTTAATACTCGAAGATGATAGGATTTCTAAGCGAAACCCCATTCGTCGTCATCCGACGTAACTCGGAGTGACAACGAAAGGGAACTGCACTTTTAATGCTTTCAAATAAACATACAATTGCATGAATTATTCTTGAAAAATATACCTTTTAAAATTTGATGTTAAATCCACTATTGTTTTATACAGAATTGCTTAGAAGTCAGTTTTCTATACATAAATATACATGCACTAACATTTGTATAGCATTTATGTACAAATAAAAAAGTTCCTGTGCAAAACTAAACTTGTAGTTAGGCACTGGTTTGGTATAAAAAAAAGTCATTTTCATGCTGTGCAGGGCCCCACCACCCCTCTCGAATCAATGTAAATGGTACGACGTGCGGGTCAGGTGCTTCTGCTGCGGACCTTGAATCAGTTGATGAGACAGGAGCTGGAGTGAGCCGTGATAGGAACTAGGAAGACCGGGGAAGAGTCATGTCTTTCCTTAAGAAAGGAAAATCAGGGGCTCAAAAACGAAAAGAAAAGAAGATTAAAGAGAGAAAGGCAAATGAGGGCAAGCAGTTGCTCACTCAGTTTTTTGAGAAGAAAGGTGAGATCCAAATGCATCATCGAGCATCAGTGGAGGAAGTACTGAATCTCAGTACTTAAGTATAGTACAAATAACCAGAGACATATTTACTTTAGTAAAAGTAAAAGTACCACAATGAAAACCCTACTTAAGTAAAAAGTAAAAAGTATCTGATTTTAAATGTACTTTAAGTATTAAAAGTAAAAGTACTTTCATAACAATTTATTCTCTTAATGTCTTTAGTCTAATAATTAGGGCTGTAAAAATATGCAATATGAAACCGAAATCTTGACACTCGGATCCACGAACCTGTGTCGCGGTGTGAGTGAGTGTGAGAAGGCAGAATCGCGACACACCCCTTATTTGAAGTTAACATTATACAATACGTAGACCTGGATAAATTCTTTAAAATTGGGCAATCCCCGCGTTATGAACGTGACAATTGCAGTAAAAACTTGAAATGTAAAACTTGAAATGTAAATTCTCAAATACCAATTGAAACTGTTTATATATCCATACTCCCCATACTCCCTTAATAAAGAAGTCCAGACATTAGAAAAATAGTAGTCTACAGACACATGCGTTTTATATTTAATATGAGGGAAATATAAATCCGTAACGGACGTGACACAAAAAAAATCTTTAACTTTTAGGTGGCAAAATATTTTTTTTAGTAATTCTGTGAATTTTACTGCGCAAACCAAAAGTAATATACCCACCGGATGAAGAAGGGATGGCTCTCCACAGAACATAAAATATTCATTTTATTTTTTGTGTTCACATTTATGAGGAAAAAACAATGTTACGGACGTGTCAGTTCTCCGTTACGCACGTGAGCGCTCTGAAAGCGGCACTAAAATACTGCTTTAAAACGTTCACAGAGACCTCAAAAGCCCTTCTTTAAAGTGAATTTTGTTTCGTATTAATTGTATCTTAATTTTAATCAATGTTTCATTAACCAATTGCCTGGATTTAATAAATAAGTAAATATAGCAGAAAATAGATCAGGACACGGAGGCGCGGGCGCGTGAACTGCTGAAACTCATGAACCGAAACTCAGGTCTGTAGGCTACTTGCCTCACAGACCTGAGACGTATATAGAAAGCTTGAAATGTGTACTTTTAAACAGAACAATTCAAAACGAAAGAAAACAGACTGTTCTCTGCATGCAATCCGTATGAAATGTGCATTTCTCTCTGGCGCGTTAACTGCAAAGATTGCGCGTCAGCATCAATTAAAATGTCTCCTTGTTATACAGTATTTTACATATTCATAATCATTACTTTTGCCGGTTCTTTGTGACAGCTTTTAGGTGCTTTATTGGCAGCGCCACAGTTACATGTTACATGAACGCGTCAGCACCGAAAACATGGAGATTTTTTTCAATCCCTGTTTTGGCAAGGGGAAAAACTGATCAGAAAATGTAACGAAAATGTAACAAAACGTTGTAGAAATGTAGTGGAGTAGAAAGTATAATAATTGCTGCAAAAAGTAACGAAGTAAAAGTCAAAAGTATGCACTACTGATTCTACTTAAGTAAAGTACAGATACGTGAAAAATGTACTTAAGTAAAGTAACGTAAAGTATTTTTACTTCGTTACATTCCACCACTGTCGAGCATTGAAATTGTTTAACATAAATATCTACTCCAGGTAGAATAGCATACATTTATGTTCGTACTCTATTTGAATAATATACCAATACTTTATAGTATCACACCCTACATAGCGAGCAAACAATGTTTCTGGGTAAATAATAGGGAGTGGGAAGCAGGCGGAGCTGGGAGCTCAACACACTGCCACTCCAGGCAGCTGCCTATAAACGCTTGTCTCCTCTTCTGCTGCAGTTCTCCCCAGAGTCAGAAGTTTACATGAAAATACTGTATATTTCCCTCCATTGTCAAAATCGAACACCCGCGAAAACACAGATCGTTAGCGCCTATTTTACCGCATTGTTATGCAAATTAGCTCGCGCACGCTCATACATTAAGTACAGGATTGTTCTCAGTTTAATGCACATCTTAATGATTGAAAATGACTTATTTTAAAAACGTAATTCAAAGACTGAATGTCTAGTTTGGCGGTTAGTGTACCCTGTGATTCTATAGTCTGCATTTATTTTAAACAGACAAATAATCATCAATTAACTTGTACTTTTGACAATAAAACAAAAATATATTAATCAGAGTGTGGCTTACACTGTAAAAAAAAACTGTAAATTTACAGGAAACGGTCTGTATTTTTTTACAGAATTTTGCCGTTTTGTCATTATACAGTGAATACCTGTTATTTTACAGATATTTGTTGTAATTTAAAGGTCCACTATTAAATTTACAGGTAATTGCTTTTATTTTGGTTTTACATTAATTTTACGTTTTTTAAAGGAAATTCTCTGTAATTTTATATGGTTATGTGTAATTTTACATAAAAAATTAAGTAATATTTTACAGATTATTTCTGTGGAATTAGAAAACAAAGAAAATAAGGTATAACTGCAGAAATCAGCAGTCACTTAACATGTTTTCCTTAAAGATTATTAAGCATGTGGGGGTTAAAGTGAGTTTTAAGATTTGTACACACATTAGGCAAGCCTATTTAATTATTTATAGTCTTTTAATTTTGTCTTGCAAATAGATGTTCATTTTGATCATCATTTGTATTTGCCCGTAAATTTCATATAGGCCTATATTTTATGTCTTTTATGAATCGTTTTTCCAAATCTGCGTGGCTTTGTGTGCGTTTGTATGTATGTATGTGTGTGTGTGTGTGTGTGTGTGTGTGTGTGTGTGCCCGCGCGCGCGCAGATTCAAATTATCCGCCATTACGTTTCTTTGCTGCTAGTCCCGCCCACAACAGTTAGCTACAGGTCTGTCTCTGTCGTCGATCTGTGTCAAGGGCAAGCGGGAGATTTGAAGTTTCAGTCTACGCTCGTGAAGTAGTCGTGGATTGTGATCACAGTGGTTCAAAGCTATAATCGTATTCGACAGAAGCAGCCAGCTGTGAGCAGGAGCGCTGAACACATATTAGTTGTTTGTAGTCTGGGTGTCAGTCCAGAAATAACGCGCCCTTTTTCAGTGAGCCTGGTTCGTCGTCACAGCAGACCTCATCCCGACCGATCAACGGCTGAGGTAAGAGTCTCATACTACATGTGTGTACGATATTTTATATTACATTTGTGTTAAGTGGTTAGACAGTTTCCATGCTAACGTTAGCATTCTTAAATGATGTTCAGTTATAACTGGGTCAGGGCAAAACACTGAAAATGCAGCATGCGTTTTTTAATTATCGATCTGTGTTAAGAAAGATCAGTTGAACCCAACCCACATCTCTACTTGTTAACTTAAAGACCTAAAACAATCTTTTGTAGACTTGTTATTCATATTAAAGTCCATAATTGTGTATAAAATCTTCGTTATGATAGTCAGTAACATTAAACCAATAAATGGCGGGATATTTTGAAACACTGTCTGGAAGCTGAAAACTTTTCTCTTAAAAAACATACTTTATTTTATTATAATAAAATTGTAGTAAACACGTTTTTAGCTGATTTTTTACCATTGTAACGTTAATAGCCACAGTTTTACTAAAAATAGGCCTACCGTGTTTCTTTTGTTTATTTCGTAATAGTTAACATGACTAACTTTATTAAGACCGTTAAGAAATCGAAATACTGTAACTTAACGTACTTGTTAATGATACAGGAAAGCCTAGAACAGGAAGACTAGAATATGAATACAACATGATGAACCCCTAGGACCTAGGTGTGCAGCTAGGTCACAGTAAATCATATTCATTTAACATTACTTTCTATAAATGTAACTTAGCTAAAATCACATGGCAGCTCAAAATATTACTGTTAGCCTTTCCAGCTCAGCTTCAAGATCATAGTCATTTGAGTTTTTGCATTGTCCCAATGGAACATATTCTGACATGTGTAAATCTAATACTGAGTTTTAAAATAACGTGTGTGTGTGTGTGTGTGTGTGTGTGTGTGTGTGTGTGTGTGTGTGTGATTTCAGGTCACGTGGAAAGCAGATGATCATGGCAAACAAGGTATGGGAAGAATTCACTAAAACATAAAAATCATAACAGTTCTGATTCCATATGTTCATAACAGTCTTCTGATTCCAAATGATTGCACTAAAAGTATGCACAAGGTTTGGATTTGCTACAGCAAGATTACGATTGTGTTAGATTCCACCCATCTTTCTTTTTTTCATTTTTTTTTAACTACCCACTAAGCAAAATGATGTCTGAAAGACTTCTTTTCAATGTCTTTGTTACAAAAATCAGACGTTGAAATGCCGTCCACTGAGGAGCCAGAATGAAAGTTATGACGTCTTTTTTTGACGTGTTCTGCACGTCCGATATAGACGTTCATCGAACCTTCGTACAAGGTTAAAACTAGTTCAGATGTGGCCATTGTGGACATATTTCAACATCATTTATGGTCTCATTTAGACATAATTACTTTGACTATTGCTGTCTTATGATCTTAGTGAGAATGAACAGAGGTTTAGATGTTGATATTCGTTTAATTTGAAGTGTCACCATTGTGGTGATCAATGTTTGCTTCAGTTGGGCTCTTGGTCCCCGTTCCTTTTATTTTAACTTTTCTTTGGCTGCTGTAACAGTGTGTTTGTGTAACACAATTGTTGTGGCAGAGAAAGCCTAGAAAAAGTATGAGGTGTTATCAGTTCAATGTTGATGATGACATAATTATCACAAAAATGGGCCTTTAATATTGTGTTTAAAGTTTTGTGTTTATATTTGCCGTTAATAACCACCAACCTTTTGGAACTGCATTATTGGTGAAGGTGTATTTATTTGAAGGTGTATAAAAAGCATGTGCACATTATGTTTTGAGCAAGAGTATCATACAGTCACACACAGACATCAAGATTTTGGATATGAATCACAACAACGGTGACAACCAAAAAAAGCTTGGGAATTAAGGATGAGTTTTGTACTATGAAAGCTACCCATCATGCATTGCAGCATGAAGCTTTTTTTTAAATTGTCACCATTGTTGGAAATCATATGCACAATCTTGATGTCTGTGTGTGACTGTATGATACTCTTGCTCAAAACATCATGTGCACATGGTTTTTATACACCTTCAAATAAGTGATCATTTTAATGTTTTTGGCACCAATAATGCAGGTTGTTGGTTATTAATGGCAAATATAAACACAAAACTTTAAACACAATATTAAAGGCCCATTTTGTGATGATTATGGAGTCATCAACATTGAGCTGATAACACCTCAAACTTTTTCTAGGCTTTCTCTGCCACAACAATTGTGTTACACAAACACACTGTTACAGCAGCCAAAGAAAAGTTAAAATAAAAGGAACGGGGACCAAGAGCCCAACTAAAGCAAACATTGATCACCACAATGGTGACACTTCAAATTAAACAAATATCAACATCTAAACCTCTGTTCATTCTCACTAAGATCATCTAACAGCAATAATCAAAGTAATTATGTCTAAATGAGACCATAAATGATGTTGAAATATGTCCACAATGGCCACATTTTAACTAGTTTTAACCTTGTACGAAGGTTCGATGAACATCTATATCGGACGTGCAGAACACGTCAAAAAAAGACGTCATAACTTTCATTCAGGCTCCTCAGTGGACGGCATTTCAACCTTCGATTTTTGTAACAAAGACATTGAAAAGACGTCTTTCGGACATCATTTTGCTTAGTGGGGCTCTGTCATTTAGAAACATGACTTTTCCTATCACTACTATCTTAATGACACATATCTTTTAATCCAGCTAGATGATCTGACGGTTGCTGCTCGCATCTCAGCCTACCTGATGGAAAATTCTTGCTGGATGAATGACCTTCACCTTTAAATCAGCCTTGCCAAGACAGAACTGCTTATGGTTCAGCTTTCAGCCAAAACATACTTGCTGTGATCCTGCTGATTTGCCTTATCATTAGGAGGATCAGGCCCTTCCTATCGGAGCTACACAACTCTCTTGTTCTATCCAGACTGGGCTATTGTAATGCTCTCCTGGCAGCTCTTCCAGTGTCAGTCAAACCTCTGCAACTGATCCAGATGCTGCAGCAAGAGTTGTCTTTAAAGGTAGCCCTATGCCTAAACTCACTGCTTCCGATCTATGTGTCTCCAGAAGCATGTGTTCTGCAAGTGAACGGCGCCTTGTGGTGCCATCATCCCAAAGAGACACAAAACCACTTTCACTGACATTTACCTGGACTGTTTCCTGGTGGTGGAATGACCGGCGCAACGCAACACATTTTCAAGAAACTGCTAAAGATCCATCTTTTTCATAAACACTTCACCCAATAATACTTAATCTTTGTTAAAAAAAAAAAACACCTTTCTATGTGTACTGTGCTAGACTAACTGGGACTTGTCACTGCACTTGTTGCTTTTTATTATCTTTAATTATTATCTTAATTGGTTAGTCACTTTGGATAAAATGTAATTGTAAATGTTAAAATAAGTTATACTGTAAAGGAATACGGTAATTGCTTTTTATTGTGGATATTTTTACATGTTCTAAATTATATACTAAGCTTCTATTTCCTATCAATCACTTATCTTGATGTTTAGTGTTTGTTCAATTACTAATACTGTAAATATGCAGGTAATTTGTACTCATACATTTAGTTAATTTAAAAGAAATTGACTGTACATTTGCTATTATTAAGAACTTAATTAGAGATGTTGTGAAATTGGATCTGTACAAATAAAAATTAAAACTGTAAATTTACAAACATTTGTATTTGAATTTATGTACTTGTGTGCATTTTTATACATATTTTCATTGTTATTTTACACATAAAAACTATATTAAAAGAAAATTACTGTAGATAGACAGCATTATTATATAAAATAATTTTATAAAACCTTAAATTTACAGTATTTAATTGTTTTAAAGGTGTATATGACTTTTTAAAACATTAAAAATCCCAATAATTACATAAGATTTAATGTAATATTAAAGATATAATCTGTTATTTAATTATGGAAAATTACTGTATTTTAACGAGATTGTTTTTTCCTGTTATTTTACGGTAATTTTCTGGCGCCCCAGCTGCCGGAATAATACCGTTTTTTTACAGGTTTTTTTTTTACAGTGTATTTATAAGTGTTTTTATGATAAAAATGCAATACCCCACCCATTGGTATCACTATGGTATTTGGTACGGGGGCCCAGCAAGATGGTTTGTACCCAGGGCCCAAAATTTGGTGCTACGCCCCTGTGTATTTGCGCCTAACTGGGATGATGTGAGTTTTATTAATAAGCTAGTTCCTTTTTTGCCAGACCTAAACTCTCATCTTATGATTTTTGATTGTGACATAAACTGCGTAATGGATCCGTCCCTTGACCATTCTAATCCCAAATCTTTATCCCGTTCTAAGATGGCCCCAGCCTTATCTACATTCATAGATCAAGTGGGGGTGGTTGATCCTTGGCAATTTCTGTTTCCACACAGCAGAGAAAATTCCTATTTTTCACATGTTCATCACTCCTATTCAGAACTGATTATTTCTTTATTGATAAATCTCTCCTTCCTTCTGTTGGACAAATCGAATACTTACCTATTGTGGAATCAGACCATGCTCCCTTGCAATTAGACCTTATTTGCATTTTGAGGTATAATGAATGGCCTTTGTGGAGACTAAACATGGCCTTGTTATCAGATCCTGCATTTTGTACATTTGTATCAACAGCTATAGATAATTTCCTATTACATAACAGGTCCAAATCTACTACAGCAAGTACATTGTGGGAGACACTTAAAGTAGATATCGGGGAGAAATAATTTCATATACTTCAACTCTCAATAAAAAACGTAAACAAAAACTGGACGATTTAATTGATTCTATAAGAAGGGTAGATTACCTCAATTCCACGTCTCCCTCACCTGAACTTTATAAAGAAAGGTTGAACCTTCAAGTTCAGTACAATCTGTTATCAACAAATAAAACTGCATGGAATTTATCATGTTCTTAAGGTTATATACTGTATATGAACATGGAGAAAAAGCAGGACGATTTCTAGCCCACCAGTTAAAATCTAAAGCTCCCTCTCAACTTATACCTCACATTTGTAACAGTAATAATGATTTAAAGGGTAACTAAACCCCTGGTCAGAGCCTGACTCCACCCACTGGCAATATTTGAAAAATGCTAGAAAAGTGGGCAGACCCCAGCAGAGATAGAGGGGACGAACCGTGAGCGGGGGGGCGTGCACCTGAGATCTGCTGTCAGACTCTAGAGTTTGCTCACAGGGTCGCAAGACGACGTAAAATACATGCATCTGACGAGTTTTATCGATTTGATGTCGATAGCGTGCGCTCTCTATAGGCATTTTCATATTTTGCCGCTATGTAAAAAAATCCAGAAAAATGCGCCGACGCGTTTGTCGACCCCAGAGGATTAACTTTAGCCTAACCATAAATTGTGATTAAAATATATATGATCATTCACATCAAGACGCCGCTGCGGTGGTGGAGTCCATGCGGGAGTAGCAGCGTTTGGCACTGCGTCGCTTTTTAGCGCGAGCTGTGTGGAGAAGCCCATTTCCACCTCTATTGCGTTGGAGAAGCAATCCCTTGTAAAATGCAGGTTTCACACTCACGGTCTTCCAGGCCAAGTGCATGCAAACACTGGCGCCTAATTTCCAAGTCTGCTGGAAAGCTATGCAGTCCAGCAGTGCTGTTGCAACCAGCAACACTACACCTACATACCCTCCTGCCCACTGTACAATACAGATAAATCTACGCTAGCTCGTACCAAAGGGCGTGGTGAGCTCGTACCAGGGGCGTGGTGAGCTGGAACCTGCTTACGTCACCTGCCACCGCTTACGTCACTTGCTACCGCAACATCCAATAGGAAAATTCAACTGCAGTAGCCACCATTCAACCTTAAGAGGGCAGCACTCAGACGTTTTTACACCATATATTGTAAAATTAAAACACTTTATAACCAAATGTCAAAAAAGTTACTTGAATCAATGAACAGCACTAATAAAGCCCCATTCTTACAGATCATTAACTAAAAAAGTTGGTTTAGGGTTTAGTTACCCTTTAATTGTTAATCCAATTAAAATTTATAACACTTTTAAGAATTACTTCTCAAATTTGTATTCTTCTGAAAGCCCTGAATCTAACTGAAATTTTAGAATTTTTAAACAATATAGATATACCCACCCTCAATTCTGTGCAGAAAACTTATTTGGATCAGCTCATACAAATAGAAGAAATTTTAAACTCGATCACATTAATGCAGAAAAAAAAAAAAAAAAAAAAAAAAACTGATGGCTATCCAATAGACTTTTATAAAAAATTTGCAGATAAATTAGCCCCTATTCTTCTTGATATGTTTGAGGACTCTTTGGAAAAGGGTAGCTTGCCACAAACCTTGAATGAAGCAAACATTATACTTTTACTAAGACCTGGAAAGGATCCCTTGAAATGTAACTCTTACAGGCCAATCTCTCTCTTTAACTCCGATGTAAAAATTTTGCCACAGTAATAGAGAACTTGATTTCAAAAGACCAAACAGGTTTTGTCAGAGGTTGACATTCTTTTAGTAATATGCGGAGATTGTTAGGGGTAATACACTCGTCTAAACTTTCTCAGGACCCATGTCCTGTCCCTCTCATTGATTAAGTTATTATAATTTTCCAATAGAGCATCTGTAATTCCAAATAGAGTATGTTCGAAGTAATTTCCCCTATCACGGGGTACAAGACAAGGATGCCCTCTTAGCCCTTTACTTTTTACTTTAGCCATCGAGCCCCTATCTATAGCATTTAGACACTTACATCATTTTACTGGCATCAGCAGTAGGGGCATAGAACATAGAGCATCCTTATATGCCGATGAGATGCTGTTGTATCTTTCAGATCTGATCTTAGGTATTCCACAGGTAGTTAAAATATTGATACAATTTGGAACTTTCTCAGGCTATAAACTGAATTTTTCGAAAAGTGTTAAACAGTATATAACATAAACAGTAAGGGCCTCCATATTTTGAATACTGATATACCTTTTAGTTGTCTATATCGGGTTTTAGATATTTAGGGATAAACATCGCACAGGGATTCCCTAACCTTTACAAGGAGAACTTTGTTCCTCTAATCAACAAGTTAAAACTAGACCTCAAGAAATGGAATGCTATTTCTCTCTTGCAGGTAGAATTAATTGTGTAAAAATTAACATTTTACCAAGGTTCTTGTACTTGTTTCAATGCATTCCAATATTTTTAACAAAATCCTTTTTTTCAGAATTTAGACATACTTATTTCATAATTTATATGGGGTGGAAAAAACCCTAGGATTAGGAAGGAATTTCTCCAAAAACAGAAATCTCAAGGCAGATTAGCGCTTCCTAATTTCAGGTATTATTATTGGGTTGAAAACTTCTGTACTTCATCATCACTTCCTGCTTTAGCTTTATCTAAATTGCCCCTTTGTATTTCACTGTAATAGCCAGCCCTATATGCAAGTATCACTTATTCCTTCCAGCTCAATTGGACTCAGTCTTCAGTCAGTGGCAACAGCCAGGTCTTGTCAAATTTAGCGATCTTTTTATTGATTTTTTTCACCCCTTTTCCAGTCTCTCCTCAAAATATAATCTGCCAAGATCACACCTGTTTAGATATTTTCAGGTTCGTCATCTGATCCAAAATCATTGTCCCACATATCCATCCATTCCTCCCAGTACAGGATTGGATAAAATTTTAAACATTCCCTTACATTTGAAGGGAGTAATATCTAATGTATATAATATTTTAATGTCAATAAAAAATATTAATCTAGACTTGGATTAATCTACCTGGAATAATGCATTATTTAGAGTGAATCGAACAACCTCCTGTACTCGCTTGGGTTTAATCCAGTTCAAGGTCCTCCACAGACTTCACTACAGCAATGTTAGGCTGTCCAAGATATATGCAAATGTAGCTGATACATGTGAGCGTTGTTGCTCTGCTAAAGCAAAAATGTTTTGGGCTTGTCCCAGACTGCTGGATTACTGGACAGCCAGATTTAAAATTTTGTCTGAGGCATATGTTAAGGATATCAGGCCTATTGAGATGGCTGTCTTTGGAGTACCTGTACAAGGTGTGGTCATGTCCAAAAATTGTGTTTTGGCTCGGAGAAAAATATTACTTGATTGGAAATGTGATGTGATGCCGTTTTTGAAACTGGAGAAAATTAAATATTCTCTCAGAGGATCCACCAAATGTTTTTATTCAGTATGGACCCCAGGACGTAACTCTTCCCCCAACTAAAACTAATATTGTTATAGGCCTGTGCACATTAGAACGAATAACGCAATCCGACACAATGGGCTAACAATGATGTCAATTATTTTCTCACTGTTTGTAATATAAGAACTTCGAGATTCTGTTTTTCCATTTTGGAATTTGATTTTATTTTGTTTATATATTTATTTATTTATTTTCTCTGTTCAGTGGGTGAATTGTGGGAAAAGGGGAAAATTGTAAAAACAAGGAGCATTGTTAACTCTTTCTGTATGTGATCCGTCACTCTGTTCTTCCTTAAATAAAAAAATAAATAAAAAAATTAAAATAAAACAGCATTCCTCAGTATATTTTACCATTAGAGACGCGCACATCAGCTCTCCAGCACAGCCGAGTCCACTGTTGAAGGTCTTACATCACGTGTAACACGAATAATTGTAATTTGACCATCGGGTGCGGGTCGGGAGTGGGTCGGGTGCGGATATCTAAATCAGAGAAAATTATTTGTGTGGGTGGATGATTTATTTTTGGCTGTGGATTCGGGTGACGTTGGAGCTGATCCGCGCATCTCTAATATATATATATATATATATATATATATATATATATATATATATATATATATATATATATATATATATATATATATGACTTCAGATGCAAAAGCCTCTAAGTGCCAAAATGAGCATTTTTTTTCAAGCTTGTATATTTAAGTTCAGTAATTTCACTTTAATGACAATTAATAGGTAATTTTCATTGCCACTAAAGTGAAAGTGAAACAACTTAACATAAACATACAAGCTTGATAAAAATGATCATTCTAGAAGGAAATTTATATATATATATAGTAATTTTTAAATGGCAATTTTAACTCTAAAATGTATTCCCAATATCGTGCAGCCCTATAATTTCTCTTGATATCAGCATGTTCACAGTTGTTTCGTTGTGTGTTTTTTTTTTTTTTTTTTTTTTTTTTTTTTACAGGGACCAGATGCCACTGATGAGCCCTGCTGACTTAAACATTCACATGAGACTCTGTACATGAACATGGTAAAATGAGAAATCAAACACCTTGGAAATAACAGGTATGTAGGCTGTGGAATGGCACAAAGTTATGTGACTGTTCAAGTCTCTGTCTTTAGATCAGTGTGTTCAATAATGTGATTTTTGTCCTTTGTTGTTGTTAGATTTTGGTGTATTTGGCCTTGCAGTGGTTTGGGTGGCTCGCCAATGTATTAGATTTCTCTAATACATAAAATAAGTAAGCTTGACCAGTGTTCTTGTGGGGAGAAGAATTTATTGAAGGTTTGTAGTGTAGCAGTCCTTCAGCAGCAATGTTAGCATGTCGCCCTTCAACAATCTTAACCCAAAGTTCTGTGTCTAAGACAGATCTTTATACATGAAGACAAAAGGGCTACAAACAAAGGAAAACTGGAGAACTGGAAACTCACCCACAGGAGATCAATCTATACTGACACTGTTTTCAGTTGATTAAATCTAAGTCACAAGGTAGATAAATCTGATGACAGACACTGTTTTCAGTTGATTAAATCTAAGTCACAATGTAGAAGACTGAAAATACAAAATCTTTCAATCCCTCATCTGATCATATTTGATCACAAAACAAACTTCATTAATCATATATACAGCATGCTGCATACAGGCTCCATTACTTAAAATGACAGGATAAGAGTTCATGGTGAAACTTTGCATCCTCTTGAATGCTTGAGTCCTCTAGAAGATTTTATTTTGGAGTTGTGATCTTTTGGAGGTGGCGGATAGTGTTGTGTTCTGTGAATGTTCAGAAGTGTTCTTGGTGGCCAATGCAGTGCAGTCTAAATGTTGGATGTTATTGCTCATCCTCTGGCACACTGGAACACCTGCAATCACACAAAAGAGAAACAGGAAACGTATCTTGCCAAGGAAAATATTTTAAACGCATAGTTCATAACTGCCTGAAAAACTGTCCCTATTTAATATTGGCAGGACACTACTGTGTTTATCAGTGGCTGTAGGTTTATGTCTTCGTCCTCAAACGACAAGCTAAAGCCTAAAAACCCTAGTCCCGCCATATCTGGACTCTGATAAACACTACTGCCGTCTATCCCTCATCTCTAGGCATATGTTTCAAATCCCAATGGCTCACGTCGGTCCACTCATCTTTTCTCTGCACCTTAACCCTTTCACATGTAAGTTTAAAATATTCTGGCTGACCCCCCAGCGTGAGTTTTTCAAGGCGACAGTTATTTAGAACGTGTCACTTTATGGTTTCCATGGTGACGCGTCATTGCTTGTCACGTGACACACCGCAGCAACAACAGAGCTGAATGAATGATGATCTGCTTTTATGTCATTTTTCCTTTTGTATTCAAAATATGCACAAATTTGTTAGATATGTCATGAAATATCTGATATTCCGATTGTCAAATATATGCAAGTGGATGTGTTTGGTTGTTTAAACACCTTTATAACAATCGCGTTAGTTGAGCTGTATGCGCAACAATGGGCGCCGCCATTTTAGTTTGTGCCAGACGCAGTTCAGAAAATCGGATCTGTTAGATTTACAACACGTGAATTCATCCACTTCTCCCGATGTACATAAAAGTAAGTGGCTGGTGAACTGGGAGAAGAATAGGAGTAAACTTTAAAGTTACTTACACAATGTGTATCTGATATGAATAAAACGTGTCTAATTATAATGGAAAGGATTATTATTGCCTCTTCCTTTGACATCAGTGTGTATTTTACAAACTCTAAATGTACTGTTTTTTACATTGTATGTCTGAAACGTTTGTATGTCTGTGGTTGAAAACACTGAAAAGTTGTGATATATGACACCTCTGAGCACGCCTGTCTCTGGCTCAGCGCCAGCCAACACGCGAAAGCACATTTGAATTTAGCAGTTGATCACGTGATGCACTAACTGTTCTAATCACAACGGTGTGATCGTACGCTCCAGGGACCAGCCTAGACTGATCACACCGGTGTGATCGTACGTGCGAAAGGGTTAACTGCTTCATCAGTTACCATGAGATCATGAAGGCTTTCCCTCCTGGATTCTAATGGTGAAAATTGATTCTTGGCATTGTGTCCTACCAGGCCAAGTCTTTCATCAGTTTGGGCAAGGCTGTCAGATGTTAGGTTTTCATTGTATATGGGCCGGCCTATGACATGTTCAAAAGGGCATACTGTAGTCCAATTTCCTTGTGGTCATCCTTACTGCATTGCTTGTCATTATGCAGTTTTGTTTTAGCTTCCGTTACTGATTGCATTTGTTTTCTGGATGCTTCATTTTGAATCAGTTTACATGGCAAAACTTGCTGAAGTTGTCTTAATGCCGTTGTATGTGCACCTCTCTCCTTTAACGGCTTGTATAACAGCACCTTCTACTAGGACATCTTCTTTGGCTTCAGTTGTTGAGACTTCTGTGTATGCTTTTACCTTTGGGGTGGTGTCTTCATTTGTCATTTTTGCATACACATGGATTCCATCAGTGTTCTGATGAGATGTCACTAGTTGGTGCTGCAGAGAGAGGCTCTTCAGTTTCCCTGCGGCTCAACAGCTTTTAGCAGAATCTGTTTTTGTTTGGTTGTCAACTGCTGAAACATCCTCAACAGGTTGTCCTTGTCATCGCTTTGAAGTTTTAAACTCAGCTTGCAATCACAAACCCAATGTCCTTCTTCGTTGCAATACCTGCATCTTCCTTGAGTTTTTGACTGTCTATTATCTTCATTTTCTTTATGCTCATTCCACATTGTCCTGTTGTTGTATGACATTGTCTTCGATCGCAATGCTCTGAGTTTGACTTCATGTGTTCTTTCAATCTTTGCAGACCACTCAACAATCTGATTAAAAGATTTTCCAACACTGTCCCAGTCATCATATTGGATTTTGAGGGCTTTTGAAACTTCAGGTTTCAGTCCATTAACAAAAGCAGTTTTCAGAGGCATGCTAGTGTTCTTGTCAAGATCCTCACTGTCATTTAAACCAGCATGTTCCAACCAAATTTGTGTGAAGCGTTCTTCAAACTCTGCAACACTTTCTCCAGTCTTCTGCATGCATGAGGTAATTCTAGCCCAATTAACCTCTGCTGGTTTCAGTTCAAACAAGAATGTTCATAGAGCTTCCCATCCAGCCTCAATGTTTTCTTGAGACTCGCCTACCCTGTTTTCAACACTTTCAGTTAGCCTCTTTTGGTCATTGTCCCTTAAGTTCACATTAACAATCATAACACCATCTACTGGATGTAAATTGTAGATTTTCTGTAAGCGTTGAAGAAATTGCCAAGCTTTCCTTGGTTGCTTGTAAACGTTCTTTTGACCATTTGTCAACTTGCTCTGGAGAAGCTGGTTGGTATGTTCAATGTGGAACATATTTCTTAATTGTTCTTTTTACGATGCGGGTTCGTCTTTCGCCTTCCTCCTCATACTCCTCCTCACTGTCAACTTCAATTTCAGTCCTTCTGTTCTTGACAATTACAGGAGCAAGTCTAACCTTTTTGTTTTTGGTGACATGAGCATGTGTCTCAGATTCAACATCACTGTCATCAGGGCTCCAAGTCGAGCTGCTGTCACTTTCCTCTAGCAGATAACGACGTTGTTGATCCTCAATTTCCTTGAGGTCTTTAAATGGGTAGAGTGACTCTTTCTCTATCTTGCTGCTAGATTTTATGGGATTTTTTTGTCCAGAACCATCTTTTGATTCCAGTTGTGTGGATAGCAACTTTAACAGCTTTTCATTATCATTTAAGAGTCTTTCTTTGTCCTTCTTCTCATTCTGCAATTGTTCAGCCAGTGCTCGAACCTTTGCTTTCTCTGCATTGTACTCACGCTGTGATTTGTCAATCTCACACTTCTGTCGATGCTGTAGAATTTGTTTTACCAAAATCACAGACAAGCCATCTCTGTTGGTGTTTGTCCTTAAGCGCTGCATCTTTCCATAAGCCATTTTAATGTCCGGCAAGGCCCATAGTCCACTCTCTGAGTGCTTGATGCCGTACTTCTGGCACATGTCATCATGGCACTTCCTTAGTCCCAGCCTTTTGCCCAAATATGCATTCAGATTGTCCATCATCTGATCAATGGTAACACTTGGAGGTTCTGTTCCATGTCTTTCTGTTGTTGGCCTCAGTGCAGGGCCATTACCATTTTTTAGTGCAGACTCAGCCATGGCAAGTACAGGAGAAGTGCCCTCAGAGGTGTGGAAACAAAACAAAAAGTGTTAGAGCTGTTAAAGGTGCTTATTCGGATTTAAATTCTCAGCAGCCTGAGAACTGACCATTTCAGTTACATAGACAAATCATAAATTTACTAACTCAGCTTAGTTTTCAATCCTACATTCAAAACAAAACATTCACTTTCAGACTAAGTTTCCTTGTTTTATTTCTGAAAAACTCCCGACTGATAGACTTGTTCATTTCTTCAGTTCTAACTAAGAAGGCTGAATTAACTTGGTTCAAAGTTGTCCCTTAGACAATATACTTTAAATCTTTCTGCATCTTTCATCAGAAGGCAAATACACTTCTAGTTCCTAACACAATTAGAATGTTTAATTCAAAACTAAAATATTGGCTACTGAATTAGCACCCAGTCAAGAATTACCAATTCTTGCAGCAACATCATTCCCAACTTTTTCTACAGTTTCTACAATCTCTTGACGAACGGACTAAATTGTTTCTTTAACAATTCCTACGGACACCAAAGAGAAAGGATCAAGCCTCTGCTTCTACAATCTTTTGATGAACGGTCTAAATTGTTTTTATAACAATTCCTGCAGACTCCAGAGAAAGGACCAAACCTTATACAGTTTCTACAATCTCTGGACGAACGGACTAAATTGTTTCTTTAACAATACCTACAGACACCAAAGAGAAAGGATCAAGCCTCTGCTTCTACAATCTTTTGATGAACGGACTAAATCGTTTCTTTAACCCTCTGGGGTCTGAGCTGTTTTCTGGGCCCTGGAGGTGTTCTGACATGCTCTGACATTTGTGCTTATTTCTGTTACTTGTGACATTTTCATGGCTAAAGTCTAATTACACTGTATTCAGCACAAACTCTGCTACAATAATATATCAGCAGCATGTATGTAAAAGTTTGTAGTTTTGAGAAAATGACATTTATGCGTGGTTTGTGAAAATGCAAAAAAAAAAATTCTCACTGAAATAAGGTCATGAAACCCATACTGATTATTTCTTCACAAGACTTTTGAAAATTGTATGACGTAGCCTAGAATATTTGCTCTAAAACGATCTGAAAATCACCCTGACTGCTCATTCAGATAAGACAATATATTGATTTAAAGTTTTTACGACGTGTTTTGTGCCACAAAGCTTTATGGGAGCTCATTAATATGTAAGCTTTTCACACCTGAGAAAGACAAAGACCCTCCTCTAACTGCCCTATTAGGAGCTATCAGGCCCCTATCATTCTGAGCAACCTTGCACAAAGAATGAGGAGATTTAAAAAAGAATGGCTTTTAGATTGTTTGATTTATTTACAACACAACATAATCCAAAGAGAACCAATGATCCAAAGACAGAGACCTTTGTGCCATTCCTAAAAACATCGTACATACCTTTCATTTCCAAGGTGTTTGATTTTCACTTTACCAGGTTCATGTACAGAGACTCGTGTGAATGTTGAAGTCAGCAGGAGTGGCATCTGGGCCCTGAGAAAAAAAAAAAAAAAGTGAACATACTGATATCAAGAGAAAGGCCTGCACGATTTTGGTGATACATTTTAGATTTTTCTGGTTAAAATTGCTTTTTTAAAATTCACAGAATACACACACACACACACACACACAAGTCAAGTCAAGTCAAGTTTATTTATATAGCGCTTTTCACAACACAGGTTGTATCAAAGCAGCTTCACAGTAATAAATTAGAACAATACATCAATGTTTGTTTCTAGTGGAACGTCTACGTTTGGTAATGCTGATCAATAGTATCGTTGATTGATTAATTCAATTAAATATCCCCAAATATCCCCAACTGAGCAAGCCAAAGGCAACAGTGGCAAGGAACCGAAAAACTCCATCAGGTGACCTAATGGAGAAAAAAAAAACCTTGGGAGAACCCGGGCTCAGTCGGGGGCCAGTTCTCCTCTGGCGTTTATGAACTAGAGGTCGGATTTAACTGTAGGATTAAAAGTATTATATGAATGCCTGGCTGAAGAGATGCGTCTTTAATCTAGTTTTAAACTGGGAGAGCGAGTCTGAGCAACGAACAGTATCCGGAAGACTATTCCAGAGTTTTGGTGCTAAATGTGAAAATGCTCTCCCTCCTTTGGTGGACCTAGATATCCTAGGTATGACCAAAAGCCTCGAATTTAGTGACCTTAAAGAGCGCGATGGATTATAGGGCGATAGAAGATCCGTTAAATAGACTGGAGCTAAGCCGTTTAGGGCTTTATAAGTCAGTAGCAATACCTTGTAATTAATACGGGACTTTATAGGTAACCAATATAGAGATGATAAAATCGGTGTTATATGATCATATTTTCTTGATCTAGTTAGAACTCTAGCGGCGGCATTTTGGACTAACTGTAGCTTGTTTATTGAGGATGCAGGACAACCGGCTAATAACGCATTACAGTAATCTAGTCTCGAGGTCATGAATGCATGAACTAACTTTTCTGCATCAGAAACAGATAGCATATTACGTAGCTTAGCAATGTTTCTAAGGTGGAAAAGGCAGTTCTTGTAAATCATATGAAATATGATTTTTAAAAGACAGGTTGCAGTCTAATATAACACCCAGGTCTTTTACTGTAGAGGATGAAGTAACAGGACATCCTACTATGTTAAAGTTGTATTGTGAGAGGTTTTGTGGGTGGTTTTTTGAACCGATAAGTAGTACCTCTGTCTTGTCTGGATTTAATAAAAGAAAATTATGCGTCATCCAATCTTTTATATCTTTAACACACTCTGTCAATTTGGATAATTTAGCGTTTTCATCTGGCCGTGATGAAATATAGATTTGAGTGTCATCAGCATAACAATGGAAACTAATTCCATGTTTCCTTATAATATTTCCAAGTGGCAGCATATATATTGAGAATAATAGAGGGCCTAACACAGATCCCTGCGACACTCCATAGTTTACTGGAGTTATGATAGATTTTTCTCCATTTAAATAAACAAAATGGTAGCGGTCAGATAAATACGATCTAAACCAGCTTAATGCTTGTCCTTGAACACCAGTATAATTTTGTAGTCGATCTAAGAGTATTGTATGATCTATAGTATCGAACGCAGCACTAAGATCAAGTAAAACTAATATTGAGATACAGCCTTGGTCAGAAGCTAAAAGTAAATCATTTGTGATTTTAACGAGCGCAGTTTCAGTGCTATGATGCGGCCTGAACCCAGACTGAAACTTTTCATAGGTGTCATTTTCTTGTAAGAAAGAGCCCAGTTGAGCGGACACAACTTTTTCTAGTATTTTAGACATAAAAGGTAGATTTGAAATGGGTCTATAATTTACTAGATTATTCGGATCTAATTGTGGTTTCTTAATGAGAGGTTTTATAACTGCCAGTTTAAATGTTTTTGGAACATAACCTAAAGATAAAGACGAGTTAATAATATTGAGGAGAGGCTCTTCCACTACAGGTAACACTTCTTTCAATAGTTTAGTTGGTATAGGATCTAGTAAACATGTTGTTGTTTTAGATGAAGTAAAAAGTTTATTTAACTCTTTTTGTTCTATAGTTGTAAAGCACTGTAATTGTTCTTGCGGGGTGATAATTGAGGCTGAATTATAAGGCGCGATTGAGGATTGAACGTTTACAATTGTGGTTCTGATGTTTTCTATTTTCTCAGTGAAGAACTTCATGAAATCATTACTACTAAACTGTAATGGAATATTTTGTTCAGGAGACATCTGTTTATTTGTTAGTCTCGCCACTGTGTTAAATAAGAACTTAGGATTGTTATGGTTGTTTTCTATTAGTTTGCGTAGATGCTCAGCCCTGGCCGCTTTTAGGGCCTTTTTATAACGTGACATACTGTCTTTCCATGCGATTCTAAAGACCTCTAAGTTGGTTTGTTTCCATTTACGCTCTAAATTACGGGTTTCTCTCTTTAGAACACGCGTAGTATTGTTGTACCATGGTGCTTTACTTTTCTCTCTGACCTTTTTTAATCTAATGGGCGCAACAATATCCAATGATCCAGAGAGAATGGTGCTCATAGTGCTAGTTAATTCCTCAAGTTCATCTGTTTGTTTGGGTTCACTGAGCAGCTGAGACAGATCCGATAAGCTGTTTGAAAAATTATCTATGGTGGATGGAAGGATTGTTCTGCCTAATCGATAACGCGGCGCAGCATGATATATTACAGGAGTACGTAATATGCAAGTTACCATGTAATGGTCAGTGACATCGTCACTTTGTGGAATGATATCTATATCGGTTGGATCGGTTCCATGTGATATAATTAAATCGAGTGTATGATTAAATCGATGAGTCGGTCCGGTAATGTTTTGCTTGACCCCAAAGGAGTTTAATAAATCAGTAAACGCAGCCCCTAACGCATCATTTTGATTATCTACATGGATATTAAAGTCTCCAACAATTAATGCTTTATCGAAGTTAACTAATAGGTCTGAGAGAAAATCTGCAAACTCTTTTAGGAAATCAGCGTAAGGCCCAGGCGGTCTACACACACACACACACACACACACACACACACACACACACACACACACACACACACACACACAAATGTTTCCAACAATAATATAATGAACAACAGGTTTGTTGTGCCTTGTAGGCATAGGCTATGGGCAGTGCTGCATAAAATAATAATAACAATAACCATAGCAGCCTATAAATCTTCCAAAATATAACAACTAAGCTAGAGAAAAATATATTGATTATCATGTTACTTCAAATGTTTCCATTCGTTATGATGATATGAAATGAGATAAAAGTAAAAACATGAAGCCGTTTGGTGCGTTTTGCTTTTCGAATGTATCAAATATGATACATTCAAACGCGATCACGCTCAAATATAAAACATTATGGTTACCATATACATATCTACGTTTGAGCAGATATCCACAAACACAGTAACAGTAAACACGGGTCTAAATATTATAATATTCACCATATATCTAGCAACAGTTCAACTGCAATGTGAAATTTATGCAACAATAACAAACTAATATGTAAGAATTTCTTACCTTACATATTTCTTGTCTTCAAATCGCATTCTTCTTCTTTTGAGGTAGCCTAAATCCAATGTAAGCTCACGGTGCGCCTTTCAAACTCGACGAAAAGCAGAGACTTGTGAAGTGTTTTGGTGTTTTGTTTTTGAGGTAATGAGCGCGATCGCGTTCCATGTAGAGATTTGCATGTGAATATCTTTTGCGCGAGTGGGCGTGTTCAAATTAAAAGTAATTAGGAAGCGTTTGAGAAGCTGGACATCTTGTTGGTTTTATACAAATTACTTAAACAGAGAATATTTGTTTTCAGTTTGAATCCGATCATTTAAAAGTACACACTTAAATGTTTATAAGGGTATATGGCTAAATGTGTGACAAGTATTCGCTGAGTTTTGTTTCAGTTTATAGACGTGCTCAAGAAAAAAAAGTTCACCGCGACGGAGAGGCAGAACGCACACCCTGTTTATTTTCTTTATTTTACAAAAGCACAATGTTTTGATTTGATTGTAAGTGGACACATACAAAAGTAGAAATATCACAGATTCTTTTTTTATATTTCTTTTTTCTGTATGACCATAAATGACAAGTAATTTAATGACAAGTAATGAGTAATTTAAGTTTATAGTTCTACAATGTGAAGAAAATCCAGCAAAACGCGCGGGCGCGTTTGCCGACCTCAGAGGGTTAACAATTCCTACAGACTCCAGAGAAAGGACCAAACTTACACTTTATTTCAATAGCTCCTACAATCCCATGAGAACGGACCAAACCTCTTTCTTAAATGATTCTTAGAGACTCAAGAGAACAGGGCCAAGCTATAAAACTTATTTCTATAGCTCCTACAGTTTCAAGAGAATTAACTAAATCATTTAAAAGGTTCCTACAGACTCATGTTAAAGGCCCAAGCCTAAAATTCTCAACAATACACAGTATGTGTGACTACACTACAAATCTTTACTGGTCTACTATTATTATTTTCAGAAGATGTTCTTTTAGACAGCTGATAAGTTTCACTCACCAAATTAGGATATTTGAGACCGGATCCAGTTGATTCAAATAAATTGTGTCCACAGATGCAATCTTTTGAACTTCAGATACTCGAAAACTATTCCGTTTACTTCTTGTTGCAGCTGGTGAGTTCTTGGTTTACTCCTTGTTGCAGTTGGTGAGTTCTCTTCTTGTCAGTCTCCTGGCTGGCTCTCGCCAAATTGTTAGATTTTGGTGTATTTGGCCTTGCAGTGGTTTGGGTGGCTCGCCAATGTATTAGATTTCTCTAATACATAAAATAAGTAAGCTTGACCAGTGTTCTTGTGGGGAGAAGAATTTATTGAAGGTTTGTAGTGTAGCAGTCCTTCAGCAGCGATGTTAGCATGTCGCCCTTCAACAATCTTAACCCAAAGTTCTGTGTCTAAGACAGATCTTTATACATGAAGACAAAAGGGCTACAAACTAAGGAAAACTGTTAGGACCTCCCACAGGAGATCGATCTATACTGACACTGTTTTCAGTTGATTAAATCTAAGTCACAAGGTAGATAAATCTGATGACAGACACTGTTTTCAGTTGATTAAATCTAAGTCACAATGTAGAAGACTGAAAATACAAAATCTTTCATTGTGTATCTTTGGATGTTGTGTTGTAAATAAATCCAAACAATCAAAAAGCCATTCTTTTTTAAATCTCTCCTCATTCTTTGTTCTGGTTCCCTCACAGTCCTTTCTGATAGGGCCATTATGTCTTTGTCTTTCTCAGGTGTGAAACAAATCAATATTTATGACGATTCACGCCTCCTCGCATAAAGCTTTCTTACACAAAACATTATTTGTATTGTTTTATCTGAATGAGTACGCAGGAGGATTTTCACATAGTTTTGAAGCAAATATTCTAGGCTATGTGATACAATTTTCAAAAGTCTTGTGAAGAAATAATCAGTATGGGTTTCATGACCTTATTTCATTTTTTTTTTTTTTCCACAAACTACGCATAAACATCATTATATCAAAACTACAATTTTTTACATACATGCTGCTTACATACAGTGGGGAGAACAAGTATTTGATACACTGCCGATTTTGCAGGTTTTCCCACTTACAAAGCATATAGAAGTATAGTTTGCAGAACCCAGCATGACACACAGAGGATGGCTTCCCAAGCCTGAAGTCGGGCAGCAAGGGGTCTGAGTCTTTCGAATGGCAGTTCACTGCACGGAGGCAAGGAGCTGATGACCATGTTGTTGCAAAGAAGAAAAGTGTCCTTTATAGTCAGTGGGTCCGCTATCACAGCGTTAGTTTGCTTGGGCGCTTACAATGTTTGTGGGATGGGCCCAGTGTTGACAGTTTGAACAGTGCCTCCAACGGTCAGAGCTGAATAAGGGGTCGGAAGGCAAACACAAGACTTCTTCGAGTGTGGTCCGGCCTCGGTGGGACTTAGCCCTCTTCTGTGGCTTGGGGTACAACGTTATCTTGGGACAGGGGCCCTGTCGCTTGGGAAAGGGGCAGCGCTCGAAAAAAACACGTTGTAGTCCAAATGAGCCATTAGTTGTAGTTCTTGGAAAGTGGATTCTGTTAAATAAAATATCTTCCTTTGTAACCTTGCAGGTCTTTTTATGCTCAAACAGCAACATTAGAAAATAAGTTGAAAAAGTGAAAAAGCATAATAGGACCTCTGTTTAAACTTACTAAATTTAACAGCCCATGTTGTTTAAGTAAATGGAAGTGTAATTTTTCTAAATATGGTAAATATTTTATTGCTGTTATTAAATAACTGTTGCTATTTTATGTAATTGCATAGTTTTGTAAATAAATTGTTTTGTAGGCCGTATCCAGGCCGTATCCAGATCTGATGAAGGACCTGTGCCTGGACATGATGACAACGCAGTCCTGAAGTCTCAATCAGTCTCTCCCTGTTTACTGAAGTCAGCTGGACCCCGGCCATATCCAGATCAGATGGTGGACCTGCACCTGGACACATCCATGACGCATCCCTGAAGTTCCAGCCTCATCAACTATGTGAAGGCCCCATCGACACGACCAATCTGACTTCTGACTTGTAATGCTGCCTGGATCATAATCATACACTGTTCGCTCGTTGGCCAGAGGAGAACTAGCCCCCGACTGAGCCTGGGTTCTCCCAAGGTTTTTTTTGTCCATTCTGTCACCTGATGGAGTTTTGGTTCCTTGCCACTGTTGCCTTGGCTTTTGGCTTGCTTAGTTGGGGACATTTAATATTCAACAATATTATTGATCTGCCTTTTTTTAGGGTGGACCATGACGCAATTTTCTTCTAGAAACAAACTTTGTTGTATTATTTTCATGTTATCAATGTGAAGCTGCTTTGATACAATCTGTAGCCTATTGTAAAAAGCGCTATAGTAAATAAAGGTGATTTGACTTGACTTGACTTGTAAATTAAATGTCTAAATGCCAAATTCATCAGAGTTCTTTAAAATTGCATTCATAATAATGAGATGTTTATATAGTTTTGTTAATTCATGTTATTTATGTATTATAGTTTATATAATTAAAATTAAAGTAAATGTTTTGGCTGGGTATCAATTTTAAATGAAAGATTAAAGAACAGTACAGTAGATATAGAAATGAACCGGGGCCGTGTCTGGCATGCTGTGCGGAGTGTGCGCATTAAAGACGGGCCGATTCCAGCTTGACTGTGGCAGTGTTGGCAAGGTAATGGCTGCCGCATCTGGCCCGATTGATTTAGGCCGGAATCGGGCAGTGAGCATTCGGCCCGAGTGCGACAGATAGAAGCAGGCCGAGAGGTAAGTCTTTGGCAGGTAAGAATCTAAGTGGAACTGGCCCAAGTGTATTTTGTATCTGGGTTCATAACTTCTAATGTTCATTTGTGTGATCAATTAATGTGAGATGAGAGATGATCAATTCATGTGCCGCTTGAACTGAGGCGCTACAGCAATCTGTCACGCCACATTAACCCTGTGGCGAGCAGGATGAGGCTGAGGGCTGTGAGAGACTTGCTTATTTTGCTCAATATAAGGATTTATTGAGTCCACATGTCATGCAAACAAGAAACTGCTTCTAACCACAGGTCGAGAGCTGCCTTTCCAACCACACAACTTTGCGATGCTGTTTGCGAATGTTCGTTAGAACTATGGTTTCGGGAAACACCAAATCGTTGAAATTTTGCTGAAACTTTATGGAACAACAATAGTTGGCCAACGATGCTTTCGGGAAACCCCAGAACAGAGAGCAACTTTGTATAATCCAGTGGTTCGCAAACTTTTTAGTGTTGGTCCCCTGAGGCATTTAACATCCTTATGCGTACCCCCTCTCTTCCACTTAGACTGCAGTCACACCTTTTCCCTTAAGGGACAATATTTGTAGTTTGCCCCCTTAAACTGAATTTCCAGGGAATTTTTTAGTTTTATAAATACCTTTATAAAATAAATTATGTTTCAAATAAAACATTTTCAATAGAGAAATAAGCAATGATGGTAAAAATGAAGCGATACTTTTAAATATTAAACTAAAACCACCAGTAGGTGGCGGTACGTCACTGTCTTTATGAACGAGTCATAGGGCCCTATTTTAACGATCTGAAACGCAAGTGTCAAAGCACAAAGCGCAAGTAACTTTGTGGGCGGGTCTTGGCGCTGTTGCTATTTTCCCGGCGGGATAAATGACTCTTGCGCCAGGCGCAAATCTAAAATGGGTTGGTCTGAAGTAGCTTCATTATTCATAGGTGTGGTTTGGGCGTAACGTGAAATAAACCAATCAGAGCGTCATCTCACATTCCCTTTAAGAGCAGGTTGTTCTAAAGCGGATTCCTATTATAACGGCGGATTTGCCAGGCGCGTGCCAGGAGCGGTTCACAGCCAAGGAGAGCAACGCTCTCGTCAGGGACGTTGGGGATGGAGAAACCCACCCAAATTAACTTCGGTTAAAAAGGCATATGATAATTTGGGTAAATGTGTAAGCTAGATGTATGCTTTTATAATAAATTGTCTATCTATCTATCTATCTATCTATCTATCTATCTATCTATCTATCTATCTATCTATCTATCTATCTATCTATCTATCGTAATAATGTATGATTTGCAAAAATGAGAACTGCTGCTTCTGTGTAGATGAGAGAATCAAAGTGTATGCGCGTTGTGCACACGCTACATTGATTATGGCCAAGCATGCGCCCTTAAAATAGCATATGAATAACATGCGCAACGCGCCACTGACTTTAAACAATTTTTTCCTGGTTAGTGGCGCAATTGTTTTCTAAACCTGCAAAAGAGCATGAAGGAACGTTTGCGCCGGAACACGCCTTCTTTTTTGCGCTGAACCGCCCAGGGAGCGCAAGTTCATTCCCTAGTTTAGCGACGTGCTTCTGTGGAGGGAAAAACGCGCTTTGCGCGGGTGCAAAATAGGAATGATGCATGCGTCGGTGTACAAAGTCAATTGCGCTGGGTGCAAGATAGGGCCCTTAGAGTCATTCATTCAGTAAGTAACTAAGCATGGCCCTGTCCCAAATGGCACACTTCATATGCACTTTCAGTCTTGTGGACTTACAATGGCTGCTGCGTGAACGTGTTCCTTAAGTCCATGAGACCGTAGGACAAACACTTTTGCGATTGCTCAAGAAAGAGAATGACAGTCATATGACTGCTTTATCTGTAGTTTCATGACTGATTTAAATAGTTACAAATCTGAAGCATTAATGAATAAGAAAAGGAATGTTCAGCCATTATGATATCGCCTTTAATACTGAAGAGATCTTGCAAATACACAACAACCTCTTGGATGAAATTTGAGACACACTTAGACATCAACACTCATTATACAAACCTCAACAATGGTGACAAAAAATATCATCGCTAATTTTAGCCAGCACAGAGACTGAATCATCGCCCCTATATTAACTGTGAACTGTTATCAGTGGTTACATTTTATTTCGATAGTCCACTTTAGACATTCTACTAACTATAAGTAACTTTTCAACTACATGTCAACTAACTTTCATTAGAGTATTAGTAGGCTGTAGTAGACTGTCAGTAGACTGTTAGGTTATGGTTAGGTGTTAGGGTTCGGGTTAGGAGAATAAGTAAACTTGCAGTTGCCAAGTAACTTATAGTCGGTAGAATGTTTGTTGGGGGACCATCAAAATAAAGTGTTAGCAGATATTAAGCAGACAGTCAACTAATCCTCTAATGACAGTTAGTTGACATGTAGCTGCAAAGTTACTTATGGTTAGTATAATGTCTAAAGTGGACTATCGAAATAAAGTGTTACCGCCCCTGGTTTTCCTCTGTGACACCTTGCAGTGTAGATAAGCCTCAGGTCATGCACTCACCAGCCTCGCCTTAGTGAGAGGATCCTGTGGCTCCGCCTCCGGCCTCTAATCCCCACACTCCTCCTCGGCCCGTTGGCCTTTTATTTTGTTTTCACTGGTTTCCTGTCTTCCTTTGTTCAGTTTTCCCACCACTCTTTAGTTGTCATGGTAATTAATTTAATCAGCACAGGTGTTTATCATTATTTCCTTCATTTGGCTTGTACTTAAAGGGTAACTAAACCCTAAACTTTTTTTAGTTAATGATCTGTAAGAATGGGGCTTTATTAGTGCTGTTCATTGATTCGAGTAACTTTTTTGACATTTGGGTATAAAGTGTTTTAATTCTACAATATATAGTGTAAAAACGTCCGAGTGCTGCCCTCTTCAGGTTGAATGGTGGCTACTGCAGTTGAATTTTCCTATTGGATGTTTGCGGTACTACGTGACGTAAGCGGTACTACGTGACGAAAGCAGGTTCCAGCTCACCACGCCCTCCCTTGGTACGAGCTCACCACGCCCTTGGTACGAGCTAGCGTAGATTTATCTGTATTTAGTACAGTGGTCAGGAGGGTATGTAGGTGTAGTGTTGCTGATTGCAACAGCACTGCTGGACTGCATAGCTTTCCAGCAGACTTGGAAATTAGGCGCCAGTGGTTGCATGCACTTGGCCTGGAAGAGCATGAGTGTGAAACCTGCATTTTACGCGGAATTGCTTTTCCAACGCAATAGAGGTGGAAATGGGCTTCTCCACACAGCTCGCGCTGAAAAGCGACGCAGTGCCAAACCAGAGATGGAACCAAGTCACACATGTGCAAGTCTCAAGTAAGTCTCAAGTCTTAACCTTCAAGTCTCAAGTAAGTCCCAAGTATTTTTTTCTTGGGCAAGTCAAGTCAAGTCACAGGCTATGTCAAGTCAAGTCAAGTCCTGTAGTAGGTCAAGTCAAGTCCAAGTCAAGATTTATTGACTTATTATTGTAATTTTACCTGCAGAATCTGATCTTAATAAAGTGAAAAGACAAGATATAAGTAACTGTCAGTAAATTACAATAATTTGGATTTGCATTGTAAATACTCATGTTCAGTAAAATACATCATGGAATCAAACAAAATTGTAACTTCATAAAATTATTTATTTTTCACTTCTGCCAACAGTGTTTGAAATATTTTAAATTTTCAACATTGAGTCCATAAAACAAATAACAGCTTAACATCCAACAGACTCCTCTCTGAACACCTCCCTCTCTCTCTCTCAAACACAGTTTACATACAACATTAAACTTTGTTACATTTCTCCTCTCTCACACACACTCACTCTCACACACTCTCTCTCTCTCACACACACACACACACACACACACACACACACACACACACACACACACACACACACACACACACACACACACTCACTCTGTCTCTCACACACAGGGGCGTAGCACCAAATTTTGGGCCTTGGGTATAAACCATCTTGCTGGGCCCCCGTGCCAAATACCATAGTGATACCAATGGGTGGGGTATTGCATTTTTATCATAAAAACACTTAAAAATAAGCCACACTCTGATTAATATATTTTTGTTTTATTGTCAAAAGTACAAGTTAATTAATGATTATTTGTCTGTTTAAAATAAATGCAGACTATAGACTCACAGGGTACACTAACCGCCAAACTAGACATTCAGTCTTTGAATTACGTTTTTAAAATAAGTAATTTTCAATCATTAAGATGTGCATTAAACTGAGAACAATCCTGTACTTAATGTATGAGCGTGCGCGAGCTAATTTGCATAACAATGCGGTAAAATAGGCTAACGATCTGTGTTTTTGCGGGTGTTCGATTTTGACAATGGAGGGAAATATACAGTATTTTCATGTAAACTTCTGACTCTGGGGAGAACTGCAGCAGAAGAGGAGACAAGCGTTTATAGGCAGCTGCCTGGAGTGGCAGTGTGTTGAGCTCCCAGCTCCGCCTCCGTCTGCTTCTCATTCCCTATTACTTACCCAGAAACATTGTTTGCTCGCTATGTAGGGTGTGATACTATAAAGTATTGGTATATTATTCAAATAGAGCACGAACATAAATGTATGCTATTCTACCTGGAGTAGATATTTATGTTAAAACAATGTCAATGCTCAACAGTGGTGGAATGTAATGAAGTAAAAATACTTCGTTACTTTACTTAAGTACATTTTCCACGTATCTGTACTTTACTTAAGTAGAATCAATAGTGCATACTTTTGACTTTTACTTCGTTACTTTTTGCAGCAATTATTATACTTTCTACTCCACTACATTTCTACAACGTTTCGTTACATTTTCGTTACATTTTCTGATCAGTTTTTCCCCTTGCCAAAACAGGGACTGAAAAAAATCTACATGTTTTCGGTGCTGACGCGTTCATGTAACGTAACTGTGGCGCTGCCAATAAAGCACCTAAAAGCTGTCACAAAGAACTGGCAAAAGTAATGATTATGAATATGTAAAATATAACAAGGAGACATTTTAATTGATGCTGACACGCGATCTTTGCAGTGAACGCGCCAGAGAGAAATGCACATTTCATACGGATTACATGCAGAGAACAGTCTGTTTTCTTTCATTTTGAATTGTTCTGTTTAAAAGTACACATTTCAAGCTTTCTATATACGTCTCAGGTCTGTGAGGCAAGTAGCCTACAGACCTGAGTTTCGGTTCATGAGTTTCACCAGTTCACGCGCCTCCGTGTCCTGATCTATTTTCTGCTATATTTACTTATTTATTAAATCCAGGCAATTGGTTGATGAAACATTGATTAAAATTAAGATACAATTAATACGAAACAAAATTCACTTTAAAGAAGGGCTTTTGAGGTCTCTGTGAACATTTTAAAGCAGTATTTTAGTGCCGCTTTCAGAGCGCTCACGTGCGTAACGGAGAACTGACACGTCCGTAACATTGTTTTTTCCTCATAAATGTGAACACAAAAAATAAAATGAATATTTTATGTTCTGTGGAGAGCCATCCCTTCATCATCCGGTGGGTATATTACTTTTGGTTTGCGCAGTAAAATTCACAGAATTACTAAAAAATATTTTGCCACCTAAAAGTTAAAGATTTTTTTTGTGTCACGTCCGTTACGGATTTATATTTCCCTCATATTAAATATAAAACGAATGTGTCTGTAGACTAGTATTTTTCTAATGTCTGGACTTCTTTATTAAGGGAGTATGGGGAGTATGGATATATAAACAGTTTCAATTGGTATTTGAGAATTTACATTTCAAGTTTTACATTTTAAGTTTTTACTGCAATTGTCACGTCCATAATACGGGGATTGCCCAATTTTAAAGAATTTATCCAGGTCTACGTATTGTATAATGTTAACTTCAAATAAGGGGTGTGTCGCGATTCTGCCTTCTCACACTCACTCACACCGCGACAGGTTCGTGGATCCGAGTGTCGCAATTTCGGTTTCATATTGCATATTTTTACAGCCCTAATTATTAGACTATAGACATTAAGAGAATAAACTGTTATGAAACTACTTTTACTTTTAATACTTAAAGTACATTTAAAATCAGGTACTTTTTACTTTTTACTTAAGTAGGGTTTTCATTGTGGTACTTTTACTTTTACTAAAGTAAATATGTCTCTGGTTATTTGTACTATACTCAAGTACTGAGATTCAGAACTTCCTCCACCACTGATGCTCGATGATGCATTTGGAGCTCACCTTTCTTTTCAAAAAACTGAGTGAGCAACTGCTTGCCCTCATTTGCCTTTCTCTCTTTAATCTTCTTTTCTTTTCGTTTTTGAGCCCCTGATTTTCCTTTCTTAAGGAAAGACATGACTCTTCCCCGGTCTTCCTAGTTCCTATCACGGCTCACTCCAGCTCCTGTCTGCAGCAGAAGCACCTGACCTGCGGGTCGTACCATTTACATTGATTCGAGAGGGGTGGTGGGGCCCTGCACAGCATGAAAATGACATTTTTTATGCCAAACCAGTGCCTAACTACAAGTTTAGTTTTGCACAGGAACTTTTTTATTTGTACATAAATGCTATACAAATGTTAGTGCATGTATATGTATGTATAGAAAACTGACTTCTAAGGTCGGTTATTGGTTGGAACACTTTATTTTGCCTTTGAGTGGTTGGTTAACACTTGTTGGTAGCAATTGTTTTTGTGTACAGATCTCGGAGCCTAGGCTGCCTACAGAGACGCGTTTTTTTGACGGCCTGCTTATGGGGCAGACAGCTAGCGGATCGTTAGGAAAGTGAAAGTGAAGAATGTGATCATTTATGTTTGGGCTTTTTTGGGCCTGAAATCGCTGATACAACCTTTAATGGCTACTTTAGCTATTATTACATTAGCTAACTACCAACTAACCAGATAACATTAACAAATTGACAAGCACTTACTGGGCAGAATGGCTCTTCAAATGACGGACGAAATTGGAGGTTGTCGCCTGGCTGTCCGCGATGTTAATGTTGCATGTCTTGCAAAGTGCTGTTCGTCTTTTGCCATCTTGTGAATAATTCTTGAAGCCGAAAGCAATGACCCTCAGTACCCCTCCGGCTGACATGTTGATGTGATATCTGATCTAAGTGGGTGTGGTGTGCGTAAGGTATGCGTAAGGTGCGTAAGAAATATTAACTGTGTTTATATGCCAGTAATATTAACTTTTTTATTTCCTCTAAACCTTTGTAAAAATATTCCATACAACCACCGGTATAACTACATGACATTGGCCTTTATTGTCGATGAGTAGCCTACAGCAATACAGCATATTTTATACTATTTTTAACACGTCACTAGCATGATACTAGTACTTATTTCAGTAGTGACGAGAGGGCATGATTGATGATAGTGTCGTGATCCAGTCATGACAACGCTATTCTCAGCCTGCGCTCCAGCTGGGTAATCAACTTTATTTTTTTAAATAATTTATATATTTTATATTCAAACTGAAAACATGATGTGATTAACACTCAAGTCATTCAAGTCATCGTGTCTCAAGTCAAGTCAAGTCCCGAGTCTTTAACTTCCAAGTCTCAAGTATTTTATTTTTTGTCAAGTCAAGTCACAAAAATAGCGACTCGAGTCGACTCGAGTCCAAGTCACCAAGTCAGAAGTCCCCATGTCTGTGCCAAACACTGCTCCTCCTGCATGGACTCCACCACCGCAGCGGCTTCTTGATGTGAGTGATCATATATATTTTAATCACAATTTATGGTTAGTCTAAAGTTAAGTTGGGTCGACAAACGCGCAAGCGCATTTTGCTGGATTTTTTCACATAGCGGCAAAATATGAAAATGCCTATTGACATCAACTCGATAAAACTCATCAGATGCATGCACTTTACGTCGTCTTGCGACCCTGTGAGTCACTCTCCATTTTAGAGAGTCTGACACATAGGGCCCTAACTTGCACCCAGCGCAATTGACTTTGTACACCGACGCATGTATCATTCCTATTTTGCACCCGCGCAAAGCACGCTTTTCCGTCCACAGAAGCACGTCGCTAAACTGGGGAATGAACTTGCGCTCCCTGGGCGGTTCAGCGCAAAAAAGGAGGCGTGTTCCGGCGCAAACGTTCCTTCATGCTATTTTGCAGGTTTAGAAAACAATTGCGCCACTAACCAGGAAAAAATAGTTTAAAGTCAGTGGCGCGTTGCGCATGTTATTCATATGCTATTTTAAGGGCGCATGCACTTTGATTCTCTCATCTACACAGAAGCAGCAGTTTTCATTTTTGCAAATCATACATTATTACGATAGATAGATAGATAGATAGATAGATAGATAGATAGATAGATAGACAGATAGATAGACAATTTATTATAAAAACATATATCTAGCTTACACATTTACCCAAATTATCAAACGCCTTTTTAACCGAAGTTAATTTGGGTGGGTTTCTCCATCCCCAACGTCCCTGACGAGAGCGTTGCTCTCCTTGGCTGTTAACCGCTCCTGGCGCGCGCCTGGCAAATCCGCCGTTACAATAGGAATCCGCTTTAGAAAAAGCGCGTCTGCTCTTAAAGGGAATGTGAGATGACGCTCTGATTGGTTTATTTCACGTTACGCCCAAACCACACCTATTAATAATAAAGCTACTTCAGACCAACCCATTTTAGATTTGCGCCTGGCGCAAGAGTCATTTATCCCACCGGGAAAATAGCAACAGCGCCAAGACCCGCCCACAAAGTTACCTCAGTTGTCTGGCAAGTTTGTCACATAGATAGCAGCAACCCAGTGCAACAGATAGCAATCTACCGCACTCAAAACAAACCTACGCTGACAGCCATGGATTGAACAAATTTACAAACACTAACAATAATAAGGACGAACTTACAATTGCATTAGCAGAAACGCCAGGTCAGCATCTGCTTTGCATGCTTCACTTTCCCTTAGCTCTCGCCATTCCGTGAACACACGACCAGTGTTTATTCTTGTGCTGTCCCTCGCTCGGTCAACAGCTTTTTTCCCTCTCCCTCACTTCTCGCTTGTTCTTGCTTCTCACGAGACTTCCTATTTCCAACTTACCGGGATGTTAGTCCCCATGTTGCAAGGTTGGTTTTCCGCCTGGGAACGCTAGGAGGAGCAGGGAAAGTCACCATTTTCATGAGAACAGGTTATTTAACCATCCAAATGATTTCTAAACGGTTTTATTAAGTTGAAACAGTTGCCAAGTTCCCCTTTAAGTTGCTGTCTGTTCACTCCTCAGTTGTCCAGTCTTGTTAATGTTACATTGATGTTTGCTGCCTTTTGTTATTTGATTTTTTTGAGTGTGGATTATTAAAGCCGTTTTACCTGATCATCACCTTCTTGTTTCTTCCTGCAACTGAGTGTGACGGTCAGTAGCACATTATTGTTGGTGTTGTTCTATTTCAACATCTTTGTTTTCTGAGCACACTGTTAAGGCAGTCAGTGTAAAAACTAACAAAACAGTCAAGGGTCAAGAGCCCAACTACAGGAAACAAAAACACTGATCACCTCAATGGTGACTTAGAATGTTTGATCCTCTTATTTAGGTGAATCATCACTAATGGTAAGTCATCTCTTAATTACATTGTAAGAATTGAGAAATTACAAAATGCTGGACAGTCTGTTTCAAGAGCCACCAGACCCTGAGAGGACAAAAGGACCTCTCTGGAGATTACCATTTGAACTAGCCCTCGTGCACCATCGAGACGAAAGTCTCACCTCCGAGTCATCCTAATCTACATCTCTTTCCCTCTCCCCTCACCCCCTCTCTCTCTCTCATGCTCAGATGATCACCTGAATGCACCCAAGAAAAATGTATAGTTTAATGTGAATGATTATCACAGAGTATTTTTCATGTTTGGTATCATTTAAAATGTCACAGTGCGACTGGTACAAATGTCTCATTTCCAAATAGGTAAAACAAAAGGTAATAAGGTTCCCTTTCGTTGTCACTCCGAGTTACGTCGGATGACGACGAATGGGGTTTCGCTTAGAAATCCTATCATCTTCGAGTATATAAAACGAGCCAATGGCAATGAAATGCCATGGGTCTGCGGAATTTGCATAGCGTAACTCCGCCCCACCCTGGGGGTATATAAGGAACTCGCTGGCAACATGCAGATATGTTTTCGCTTCGGAGCCAAGTTGATGTACTTCACTCCACAGCCAATCCTGAGATTCATCTCTTCATTCTCTTCGAGACGAGCCTCTCTCCAAGTGTTGGTGTGACAGTGAGTTCCAGCGAGTGCACATTCCCTGCTTATCTGTGCAGTGATTTGCCAGTGTTTGTGTGTTCTCTCCCTGGTCGATTCAACATTTGTGGAGAAATCTCCTTTCTAAAAGAGCTTGCACGCGGCACGTCTTTTTAAAGATGCCTCGCCCGTGCACTTCTGGTTGCGGTCTATTTGTTTCTGACTCTGATGGGCACAATCGCTGTCTTGTGTGTCTGGGCTTAGAGCACGCTAAGGCAGCGTTTGTGGATGAGTCATGTTCCCATTGCGGGAACATGCCCATCGCACGGTTACGGTCGAGACTCAATGACCTTCATGGTAGAGTCCCCTCATCCGCACCCCGATCTACGGGCTCCACGAGAGCTAGTGCTTCGGCTGGCGGCCAGGGTGACCTGAGGGTTACGGTGTGGGACAAAGCGCCAACTATTCCACGCTCCACACCGTCCGCTAGTGCCGTGCAACCCGCGAGTGGTCCAAATGAGCCCGCAGTACAGTCCTCTGACTTGCCGCGGATCTCATTTGGCGCTCCAGAGGAAGATTCGATGTCGATCGCTGCATCACAGGGTGGGCAAGAGTCCTTGGGAAGTGAGGATTCGGCTGTGCTGCCACCTTCGGGTGTGCCAGCATTGCCCGAGTCTGATCCCGAGATGACTGCCATGCTTTCCCGGGCAGCCGCGGCCATTGGGCTTGAGTGGTCCCCGCCACCTGTTCCGGTGCGCTCGCGGCTGGACGATTGGTTTTTGGGTGCCGCCGCTGATCCCCGTCAGCGCGCGTCCCCAATGCCTTTCTTCCCGGACGTGCATGAGGAGGTCACGAGGTCCTGGAAGGCACCATTGTCTTCTCGTGATCGCTCGGCGACCTCCTCCGCCCTGCCTCCTCTCGACCAGGCGGCCGCCAAAGGGTACACTGAGGTTCCCCAGGTTGAGCGCTCTGTTGCGATGCAGCTGTGTCCTCAGAGTGCTTCTTCCCGCGGGGACCCAAAGCACCCCTCCAAAGCCTGTAGGTTCTCTTCCACGCTTGTGGCGAAGGCCTATAGAGCTGTGGGGCTGGCGGCCTCCTCACTGCATGCCATGGCGACACTCCAGGTCTACCAGGTCCAGATGTTGCGTGACATGCACGAGGGGAGGACTGACCCAGCGCTCTTTAATGAGTTGCGTGCCGCCACCGACCTTGCTCTCCGAGCGACGAAGGTGACCGCACGCTCCCTGGGTCAGGTGATGTCCACTTGCGTGGTCCAGGAGAGACATCTGTGGCTGGTCTGAGGTCCTGAAACACTGCGTCCTGTCTACGTAAGCACGGAGTGCGCGTACTGGACAGAGCAGTGCCAAGGCTGGGTCTGCCTCCTCCAAAGGCAGCGCTTGCAGGTTCACCACCTGGTCTCGAAAGGGTGTGGTGGGAACCTTGGGCACATATCCAGGCCGGGGTCTCAGGATCACGTGAGAGTTAGCCGGTCCGAATTCCAGGCACGCTTCGTCAACCGAAAATGCCTGCAGGTCCCCTACCCTCTTGATGGAGGCCAATGCAACCAGGAGTGCTGTCTTCATAGACAGGAACTTAAGCTCCACAGATTGCAGAGGCTCAAAGGGAGCACTCTGCAGGGCAGTTAAAACCACTGAGAGGTCCCAAGAGGGTACGAGGTGAGGACGAGGAGGATTCAGTCTCCTGGCTCCCCTCAGGAACCTGACGATCAGGTTGTGCGTGAGGCCGAGCGGACCCAGTTCCTCGACACTCCCATATCCCAGGCTGGCCTCTTCGGCGGTGCGGTTGAGGACTTTGCCCAGCAGTTCTCGACCGCCCAGAAGCAGACTGAGGCTCTCAGACATGTCCTGCCCCGACGGCCAGCTGCTGCCTCCACCCAGCCGTCGGCACAGGTGCCTCAGTCTGCTCGCCACCGAGGGCGCCCTTCTGCGGCTCCCGCCCCTCCCGCACGGCCCCAGCAGCAGCCTCCATCCGGGTCGCGTCGTGGAGGACGCCGTAGGAAGGCGCCACAGCCCTCTCCCGCCCCGTGCCCCGCTAAACGCCAGGCCAAGCGGCGCTCCTGAGACGGGCTGCTCAGAGATGGCGTTGAGTTCTTCCCAGGAGCCTGTAGCAGGGCCGCTCCTTCCCCCGGTGGAGGGCCGGGGGAGAATCCTTGGTTTTTCCCACCCCGCTGCTCGTCCCACGATGGGCAGCACCCTTTTGTGGTCAAAGAAAGAACTCACTCCCCCATCTCTGAGCACACAGAGTGTCCGGATGACAGTGCACGCCGCTCATGAGCCTCGCCACTCTCGTCCCCCTCTGTCGCCAGCTCCCTGCCAGAGCACGCCCCAGTGGGACGCTGGTCCTCCCCTGGCCTCCTCTGGCAGGACGCGGCTAATGACCGTGCCCCCGCACCGGGCCGCTATGCCACCCACGCCTGGGCCGGTCATTCCGCCTCGCTGCACCACCGAGGGTACGTCTGTGGTCCGTATGACCCCGCTGGTACAGTTCCTGGAAGCCTGGTTAGAGCTTCCCAGGCTGTCCCGCTGGGTCGCGAGGACCATCAGTTTCGGCTACGCGATTCAGTTCGCGCGGTCTCCTCCCCACTTCAGGGGAGTCCGCTTCACTATGGTCGGTGGCAATGCCCCGGTTATGAGAGCGGAGGTCGCTACCTTACTGGCGAAAGGTGCGATCGAGACCGTCCCTCCAGCCGAAATGAGGTCCGGCTTTTACAGCCCTTACTTCATTGTACCGAAGAAATCCGGTGGGTTACGGCCAATCCTCGACTTGCGCGTCTTGAACCGCTCCCTTCACAGGATGCCGTTCAAGATGCTCACGGCCAAGCGCATTTTCGAGTGCATACGGCCGCAGGATTGGTTTGCAGCGATCGACCTGAAAGGCCGCCTACTTTCATGTCTCCATTCTTCCTCGACACAGACCGTTTCTACGGTTTGCTTTCGAGGGGCAGGCATACCAGTACGCGGTTCTCCCTTTCGGGCTAGCCCTGTCTCCTCGTGTCTTTACGAAGGTCGTCGAGGCAGCCCTTGTTCCCCTTCGGGAACACGGGGTTCGCATCCTGAACTATCTCGACGACTGGCTAATCCTAGCTCACTCTCGAGACCAGGTTTGCGAACACAGGGACCTTGTGCTCCGGCACCTAGCTCGTCTGGGCCTTCGGGTCAACTGGGAGAAGAGCAAACTCTGCCCCGTGCAGAGGATCTCTTTTCTCGGTATGGAGATCGACTCGGTCGCCATGTGCGCGCAGCTTACGAGCGAGCGCGCGCAATCACTGCTGACTTGCCTTCGTCAGTTCGAGGGCAAGAGTGTGGTCCCACTGAAACTATTTCAGAGGGTCCTGGGGCATATGGCATCCACAGCGGCTGTCACGCCGCTCGGGTTGCTTCATATGAGACCACTTCAGCTTTGGCTTCGCGATCGAGTCCCGAGGTGGGCATGGCACCACGGCACGCTCCGAGTTCCAGTGACTCCGACCTGCCGTCAGACCTTCACCCCGTGGTCGAACCTCAGTTTTCTTCGGGCCGGAGTGCCCTTGGAACGAGTGTCCAGGCATGTTGTTGTGACAACAGATGCCTCCACCACGGGCTGGGGCCTGGTTCTCAGAACTAGTACCTCCCTGGCCTATTCCCCTGAGGAAGGACCTGCTTTCTCAGGGACGGGGCACCTTATGGCACCCTCATCCCGATCTGTGGAACCTCCACGTGTGGCTCCTGGACGGGATGAGGCAGGTTTGAGTACCCTACCACCAGCGGTGGTGGCTACCATCACTTCCGCTAGAGCATTGTCCACGAGACATGCCTATGCGTTGAAGTGGAACCTCTTCGTCAACTGGTGTTCTTCTAAAAATCTAGAACCCACGAAATGCCCCATCAGTGTCGTGCTTTCCTTCCTGCAAGAAGGGTTGGAGCGTAGGCTGTCTCCCTCCACCCTGAAAGTGTATGTTGCCGCAATTGCCGCACATCACGATGCAGTTGATGGTAAATCCTTAGGAAAGCACAACCTGATCGTCAGGTTCCTGAGGGGAGCCAGGAGACTGAATCCTCCTCGTCCTCACCTCGTACCCTCTTGGGACCTCTCAGTGGTTTTAACTGCCCTGCAGAGTGCTCCCTTTGAGCCTCTGCAATCTGTGGAGCTTAAGTTCCTGTCTATGAAGACAGCACTCCTGGTTGCATTGGCCTCCATCAAGAGGGTAGGGGACCTGCATGCATTTTCGGTTGACGAAGCGTGCCTGGAATTCGGACCGGCTAACTCTCACGTGATCCTGAGACCCCGGCCTGGATATGTGCCCAAGGTTCCCACCACACCCTTTCGAGACCAGGTGGTGAACCTGCAAGCGCTGCCTTTGGAGGAGGCAGACCCAGCCTTGGCACTGCTCTGTCCAGTACGCGCACTCCGTGCTTACGTAGACAGGACGCAGTGTTTCAGGACCTCAGACCAGCTCTTTGTCTGTCATGGTGGGAAGCTGAAGGGAAAGGCTCTCTCCAAGCAAAGGTTGTCTCACTGGATAGTGGACGCCATTGCTTTGGCATACCAGCAGCAAGGTCGACCATGCCCCCTTGGTGTGACGGCCCACTCCACCCGGAGTGTGGCATCCTCTTGGGCTCTAGCGCATGGCGCCTCGCTAACAGACATCTGCAGAGCTGCAGGCTGGGCGACACCTAACACATTCGCGAGATTCTATAATCTCCGAGTGGAGCCAGTTTCTTCTCATGTACTCGCTTCAACTAGCCGGTAAGAGATTTTGCTCAGGTGTCTTCGCTTGTTCGCCATTCCTCTCCACGGACGGGATACGTGCAATATTTTCCTCAGGTGAGCCTGATAAGCCCTGAGTCTCCTCCAGCACTGACGACGTCAACGCCAGAGTTATGCCACCGGCAGCTTTCGCGCTTGGCTAGGTGCCTCCATGTGCATGGTTCCCCCTCTGGGTGACCCCCACATGTGTATTCCACTGTAAGCCTCTTTGAGCATGTGTCTTTCCCTTGGCAAGCCACCTTGCCACCCCTGGGGTTGAAATATTCCACCTGCGGCTGGACACCCCAGTGTTATTCCGTATGCAGCCCTTCGGGGTCATATGTGTATTCCAAGTCCCCCCCTTCGGGTTGGGCATGATTGCATATTTCCACTGGATATGCTTCCCAGTGTACCTTGGTATTCCTGTGTTAAGTAGGACTCCTTCGTCCGTGCTAGTTTCACGACAGGGAGCTCAGACTTACGCAGGGCACTGGAAGACAGTCGAGAGGTGGCGTGATTACACTGGGAACCCCATTCGTCGTCATCCGACGTAACTCGGAGTGACAACGAAAGGGAACGTCTCGGTTACGGATGTAACCCTCGTTCCCTGAGTAGGGAACGGAGACGTTAAGTCTCTCTGCCACTTCCGCTGTACCGCTGGAATGCCTGAGTTCAGTCTCGGCTCCTCAGCGAAGACATATCTGCATGTTGCCAGCGACTTCCTTATATACCCCCAGGGTGGGGCGGAGTTACGCTATGCAAATTCCGCAGACCCATGGCATTTCATTGCCATTGACTCGTTTTATATACTCGAAGATGATAGAATTTCTAAGCGAAACCCCATTCGTCGTCATCCGACGTAACGTCTCCGTTCCCTACTCAGGGAACGAGGGTTACATCCGTAACCGAGACGTTTTTAAAGGTCCCATGACATGCTACTTTTTGTAGGCTTTAATATAGGCCTTACTGGTCCCTAGTACTGTATCTGAAATCTCTTTCCAAAAATTCAGCCTCTGTGCAGAATTATAGCCACTACAAGCCAGTCCCAGAATGAGCTTCCTTCAGACGGGCCGTTTCGGTGTCTGTAGCTTTAAATGCTAATGAGGAGGAGAAAGGCGGCGCAAGGTGGAGGGTGGGTGTGGCCTTGACCATACCATGCATGTTTACGTTGGATATATTGCAATGGCACGAAGACACGCAGTCGTTCAAGCATTTCAGTTTGACCCAGAATCTGATCCAGATGGAGAAGCAACGGATGAAGAAGTTGCAAGGATTATTATTTATTAGGGCCCAAGCCCTGAAAGGGCGAAGGCCCTATTGTTTTCGGTAGGATTATTTATTATTATTATTATTATTATTATTATTATTAGGGCCCGAGCACCGATGGTGTGAGGACCCTCTTGGAATTGCTCTGTTTATTATTAGGGCCCGAGCACCGATGGTGTGAGGACCCTCTTGGAATTGCTCTGTTTATTATTATTATTATTAGGGCCCGAGCACCGATGGTGTGAGGACCCTCTTGGAATTGCTCTGTTTATTATTAGGGCCCGAGCACCGATGGTGTGAGGACCCTCTTGGAATTGCTCTGTTTATTATTAGGGCCCGAGCACCGATGGTGTGAGGACCCTCTTGGAATTGCTCTGTTTATTATTATTATTATTATTATTATTATTATTCTTCTTCTCCGCATTGAATTGCATTTTTGAGGGCCTAAACATGCGTGAAAACTCACGAAACTTTGCACACGCGTCAGAACTGGCGAAAATTTACATCTGATATAGGTTTCAGAATTGGACGGGGCAAAACGGCTCGATAGCGCCACCTATAAAAGTTCAACGGAGTGCGCCTCCCGCAACGTTCCACGTACGTGCACGAAATTCGGTACATACATGTAATGACCTAATACCTACAAAAAAGTCTCTTGGAGCATAGCCCTAAACCCAACAGGAAGTCAGCCATTTTGAACTTCCTCCCAGATTTTTGTGCAGTTTTTGACATTTTCAGGCCTCATACTTTAACGAACTCCTCCTACAGTTTTAATCTGATCATCTTCAAATTTGGTGAGTGTAATCTTAAGGCCTTTGCGACGTTAAATTGCGAAGATCTTGAGTTTTCGTCGAAGGGCGGGTCCTCGGCGGCCTGACAAATTTTGATGTTTCGCCATGAAACAGGAAGTTGCTGTAACTCAGGCATGGAATGTCCAATCTGCCCCAAACTTCATACGTTTGATAAGAGTTCTGTCCTGAACACATGACCATGCTCATATTCAGTTATAGTCATAGCGCCACCTGCTGGCAACAGGAAGTGACATGTTTAACACTGTTATGGACTCCTAATAACATATAAAAAAGTGCCAGCAAGTGCTAAACATGCTAACAACATACTAGAAGCATGCTAAAACATGCTAGCAAACTCTTAGCTAAGTGCTAAAGCATGCTATTATTGCAATTAAATAGGAATTTGCTGTAACTCAGGCATGGAATGTCCAATCTGCCCCAAACTTCACACTTTTGATAAGCGTTCTGTCCTGAACATATCTACATGAGAATATTCAGTTATAGTAATAGCGCCACCTACTGGTAACAGGAAGTGTCATGTTTAACACGTTGATGCCATTCTAGCAACATGTTAAAAATGCCATTGACTTCTAAACATGCTAGAAACATGTTAAAACATACTAGCAATACTTAGCTAAGTGCTAAAGCATGCTAATTCAATGAAACAGGATGTTGTTGTTACTCAAGAAGGCAATGTCCAATCTGCGCCAAACTTCACACTTTTAATAAACGTTCTGTCCTGAACACATGACCATGCTCATATTCAGTTATAGTCATAGCGCCACCTGCTGGCAACAGGAAGTGACATGTTTAACACTGTTATGGACTCCTAATAACATATAAAAAAGTGCCAGCAAGTGCTAAACATGCTAACAACATACTAGAAGCATGCTAAAACATGCTAGCAAACTCTTAGCTAAGTGCTAAAGCATGCTATTATTGCAATTAAATAGGAATTTGCTGTAACTCAGGCATGGAATGTCCAATCTGCCCCAAACTTCACACTTTTGATAAGCGTTCTGTCCTGAACATATCTACATGAGAATATTCAGTTATAGTAATAGCGCCACCTACTGGTAACAGGAAGTGTCATGTTTAACACGTTGATGCCATTCTAGCAACATGTTAAAAATGCCATTGACTTCTAAACATGCTAGAAACATGTTAAAACATACTAGCAATACTTAGCTAAGTGCTAAAGCATGCTAATTCAATGAAACAGGACTTTGTTGTTACTCAAGAAGGCAATGTACAATCTACCCCAAACGTCACACGTTTGATAAGAGTTATCTCTTGAACACATGTCCATGCTCATATTTAGTTATAGTCATAGCGCCACCTGCTGGCAACAGGAAGTGACGTTTAACACTGTTCTTGACTCCTAATAACATATAAAAAAATGCCAGTAGGTGCTAAACATCCTACCAACATACTATAGACATGCTAAAACATACTAGCAAACACTTAGCTAAGTGCTAAAGAATGATATTACTGCAATTAAATATGAATTTGCTGTAACTCAGGCATGGAATGTCCAATCTGCCCCAAACTTCACACTTTTGATAAGCGTTCTGTCCTGAACACATGACCATGCTTATATTCAGTTACAGTCATAGCGCCACCTGCTGGCAACAGGAAGTGACATGTTTAACACTGTTATGGACTCCTAATAACATATAAAAAAGTGCCAGCAAGTGTTAAACATGCTAACAACATACTAGAAACATGCTAAAACATGCTAGCAAACTCTTAGCCAAGTGCTAAAGCATGCTATTATTGCAATTAAATAGGAATTTGCTGTAACTCAGGCATGGAATGTCCAATCTGCCCCAAACTTCACACTTTTGATAAGAGTCATGGCCTGAACACATCTACATGAGAATGTTCAATTATAGTAATAGCGCCACCAACTGGCAACAGGAAGTGACATGTTTAACACGTTGATGCCGTTCTAGCAACATGTTAAAAATGCCATTGAGTTCTAAACATGCTAGAAACATGTTAAAACATGCTAACAATGCTTAGCTAAGTGCTAAAGCATGCTAATTCAATGAAACATGACTTTGTTGTTACTCAAGAAGGCAATGTCCAATTTGCACCAAACTTCACACGTTTGATAAGAGTTCTGTCCTGAACACACATCCAAGCTCATATTCAGTTATAGTCATAACGCCACCTACTGGCAACAGAAACTGACATGGTTAACACAGTAATGCAGTACTAACCACATAATTATTGTGTACTAAGCATGCTAGAAACACACTAAACATGCTAGCAACACTTAGCTGAGTCATGAAGCATGCTATTATCACCATTATACAAAACATTTTGTAACTGACTTTGACATACTCTTACTATATATACCTCCTTAAATGTACATTTCCCAACCATGCTCTGTCTTCCTAAAGCCACCGAGTGTTGATGGCACGGGTGCGAGGGCCCTTTCATCGCTGCTTGCAGCTTTAATTATTATTATTATTATTATTATTATTCTTCTTCTCCGCATTGAATTGCATTTTTGAGGGCCTAAACATGCGCGAAAACTCACGAAACTTTGCACACGCGTCAGAACTGGCGAAAATTTACATCTGATATAGGTTTCAGAATTGGACGGGGCAAAACGGCTCGATAGCGCCACCTATAAAAGTTCAACGGAGTGCGCCTCCCGCAACGTTCCACGTACGTGCACGAAATTCGGTACATACATGTAATGACCTAATACCTACAAAAAAGTCTCTTGGAGCATAGCCCTAAACCCAACAGGAAGTCAGCCATTTTGAACTTCCTCCCAGATTTTTGTGCAGTTTTTGACATTTTCAGGCCTCATACTTTAACGAACTCCTCCTACAGTTTTAATCTGATCATCTTCAAATTTGGTGAGTGTAATCTTAAGGCCTTTGCGACGTTAAATTGCGAAGATCTTGAGTTTTCGTCGAAGGGCGGGTCCTCGGCGGCCTGACAAATTTTGATGTTTCGCCATGAAACAGGAAGTTGCTGTAACTCAGGCATGGAATGTCCAATCTGCCCCAAACTTCATACGTTTGATAAGAGTTCTGTCCTGAACACATGACCATGCTCATATTCAGTTATAGTCATAGCGCCACCTGCTGGCAACAGGAAGTGACATGTTTAACACTGTTATGGACTCCTAATAACATATAAAAAAGTGCCAGCAAGTGCTAAACATGCTAACAACATACTAGAAGCATGCTAAAACATGCTAGCAAACTCTTAGCTAAGTGCTAAAGCATGCTATTATTGCAATTAAATAGGAATTTGCTGTAACTCAGGCATGGAATGTCCAATCTGCCCCAAACTTCACACTTTTGATAAGCGTTCTGTCCTGAACATATCTACATGAGAATATTCAGTTATAGTAATAGCGCCACCTACTGGTAACAGGAAGTGTCATGTTTAACACGTTGATGCCATTCTAGCAACATGTTAAAAATGCCATTGACTTCTAAACATGCTAGAAACATGTTAAAACATACTAGCAATACTTAGCTAAGTGCTAAAGCATGCTAATTCAATGAAACAGGACTTTGTTGTTACTCAAGAAGGCAATGTACAATCTACCCCAAACGTCACACGTTTGATAAGAGTTATCTCTTGAACACATGTCCATGCTCATATTTAGTTATAGTCATAGCGCCACCTGCTGGCAACAGGAAGTGACGTTTAACACTGTTCTTGACTCCTAATAAAATATAAAAAAATGCCAGTAGGTGCTAAACATCCTACCAACATACTATAGACATGCTAAAACATACTAGCAAACACTTAGCTAAGTGCTAAAGAATGATATTACTGCAATTAAATATGAATTTGCTGTAACTCAGGCATGGAATGTCCAATCTGCCCCAAACTTCACACTTTTGATAAGCGTTCTGTCCTGAACACATGACCATGCTTATATTCAGTTACAGTCATAGCGCCACCTGCTGGCAACAGGAAGTGACATGTTCAACACTGTTATGGACTCCTAATAACATATAAAAAAGTGCCAGCAAGTGTTAAACATGCTAACAACATACTAGAAACATGCTAAAACATGCTAGCAAACTCTTAGCCAAGTGCTAAAGCATGCTATTATTGCAATTAAATAGGAATTTGCTGTAACTCAGGCATGGAATGTCCAATCTGCCCCAAACTTCACACTTTTGATAAGAGTCATGGCCTGAACACATCTACATGAGAATGTTCAATTATAGTAATAGCGCCACCAACTGGCAACAGGAAGTGACATGTTTAACACGTTGATGCCGTTCTAGCAACATGTTAAAAATGCCATTGAGTTCTAAACATGCTAGAAACATGTTAAAACATGCTAACAATGCTTAGCTAAGTGCTAAAGCATGCTAATTCAATGAAACATGACTTTGTTGTTACTCAAGAAGGCAATGTCCAATTTGCACCAAACTTCACACGTTTGATAAGAGTTCTGTCCTGAACACACATCCAAGCTCATATTCAGTTATAGTCATAACGCCACCTACTGGCAACAGAAACTGACATGGTTAACACAGTAATGCAGTACTAACCACATAATTATTGTGTACTAAGCATGCTAGAAACACACTAAACATGCTAGCAACACTTAGCTGAGTCATGAAGCATGCTATTATCACCATTATACAAAACATTTTGTAACTGACTTTGACATACTCTTACTATATATACCTCCTTAAATGTACATTTCCCAACCATGCTCTGTCTTCCTAAAGCCACCGAGTGTTGATGGCACGGGTGCGAGGGCCCTTTCATCGCTGCTTGCAGCTTTAATTATTATTATTATTATTCTTCTCCGCATTTAATTGCATTTTTGAGGGCCTAAACATGCTCGAAAACTCACGAAACTTTGCACACGCGTCAGAACTGGCGAAAATTTACATCTGATATAGGTTTCAGAATTGGGCGGGGCAAAATGGCTCGATAGCGCCACCTATAAAAGTTCAACGGAGTGCGCCTCCCGCTGTGTTCCACGTACGTGTACGAAATTCGGTACATATGTGAAAGGACCTAATACCTACAAAAAAGTCTCTTGGAGCATAGCTCTAAACACAACAGGAAGTCAGCCATTTTCAACTTCCTCTCTGATTTTTGTGCACTTTTTGCCATTTTCAGGCCTCGTACTTTAACGAACTCCTCCTACAGTTTTAATCTGATCATCTTCAAATTTGGTGAGTGTAATCTTAAGGCCTTTGCGACGTTAAATTGCGAAGATCTTGAGTTTTCGTCGAAGGGCGGGCCCTCGGCGGCCTGACAAATTTTGATGTTTCGCCATGAAACAGGAAGTTGCTGTAACTCAGGCATGGAATGTCCAATCTTCCCCAAACTTCACACTTTTGATAAGCGTTCTGTCCTGAACACATGACCATGCTTATATTCAGTTACAGTCATAGCGCCACCTGCTGGCAACAGGAAGTGACATGTTTAACACTCTTGTGGACTCCTGATAACATATAAAAAAGTGCCAGCAAGTGCTAAACATGCTAACAACTTACTAGAAACATGCTAAAACATGCTAGCAAACACTTAGCTAAGTGCTAAAGCATGCTATTACTGCAATTAAATAGGAATTTGCTGTAACTCAGGCACGGAATGTCCGATCTGCCCCAAACTTCACACGTTTGATAAGCGTTCTGTCCTGAACACATGACCATGCTCATATTCAGTTACAGTCATAGCGCCACCTGCTGGCAACAGGAAGTGACATGTTAAACACTGTTGTGGACTCCTGATAACATATAAAAAAGTGCCAGCAAGTGCTAAACATGCTAACAACATACTAGAAACATGTTAGCAAACACTTAGCTAAGTGCTAAAGCATGCTATTGCTGCAAATAAATAGGAAGTTGCTGTAACTAAGGCATGGAATGTCCAATCTGCCCCAAACTTCACACTTTTGATAAGCGTTCTGTCCTGAACACATGACCATGCTCATATTCAGTTATAGTCATAGCGCCACCTGCTGGCAACAGGAAGTGACATGTTTAACACTCTTGTGGACTCCTGATAACATATAAAAAAGTGCCAGCAAGTGCTAAACATGCTAACAACATACTAGAAACATGCTAAAACATGCTAGCAAACACTTAGCTAAGTGCTAAAGCATGCTATTACTGCAATTAAATAGAAATTTGTTGTAACTCAGGCACAGAATGTCCAATCTGCCCCAGACTTCACACGTTTGATAAGAGTCATGGCCTGAACACATCTACATGAGAATATTCAGTTATAGTAATAGCGCCACCTACTGGTAACAGGAAGTGTCATGTTTAACACGTTGATGCCGTTCTAGCAACATGTTAAAAATGCCATTGACTTCTAAACATGCTAGAAACATGTTAAAACATGCTAGCAATACTTAGCTAAGTGCTAAAGCATGCTAATTCAATGAAACAGGATGTTGTTGTTACTCAAGAAGGCAATGTCCAATCTGCGCCAAACTTCACACTTTTAATAAACATTCTGTCCTGAACACATGACCATGCTCATATTCAGTTACAGTCATAGTGCCACCTGCTGGCAACAGGAAGTGACATGTTAAACACTGTTGTGGACATATAAAAACATATAAAAAAGTGCCAGCAAGTGCTAAACATGCTAACAACATACTAGAAACATGCTAAAACATGCTAGCAAACACTTAGCTAAGTGCTAAAGCATGCTATTGCTGCAATTAAATAGGAGTTTGCTGTAACACAGGCATGGAATGTCCAATCTGCCCCAAACTTCACACGTTTGATAAGAGTCATGGCCTGAACACATCTACATGAGAATATTCAGTTATAGTAATAGCGCCACCTGCTGTCAACAGGAAGTGACATGTTTAACACTGTTGTGGTCTCCTAATAACATATAAAAAAGAGCCAGCAAGTGCTAAACAGGTTAGCAACATACTAGAAACATGCTAGCAAACACTTAGCTAAGTGCTAAAGCATGCTATTACTGCAATTAAATAGGAATTTGCTGTAACTCAGGCATGGAATGTCCAATCTGCCCCAAACTTCACACGTTTGATAAGAATCATGGCCTGAACACGTCTATGCTCAAATTCAGTTATAGTAATAGCGCCACCTACTGGCAACAGGAAGTGACATGTTTAACACGTTGATGCCGTTCTAGCAACATGTTAAAAATGCCATTGAGTTCTAAACATGCTAGAAACATATTAAAACATGCTAGCAATACTTAGCTAAGTGCTAAAGCATGCTAATTCAATGAAACAGGACTTTGTTGTTGCTCAAGAAGGCAATGTACAATCTACCCCAAACTTCACACGTTTGATAAGAGTTATCTCTTGAACACATGCCCATGCTCATATTTAGTTATAGTCATAGCGCCACCTGCTGGCAACAGGAAGTGACGTTTAACACTGTTCTTGACTCCTAATAACATATAAAAAAATGCCAGTAGGTGCTAAACATCCTACCAACATACTAGAGACATGCTAAAACATACTAGCATACACTTAGCTAAGTGCTAAAGAATGATATTACTGCCAATTAAATATGAATTTGCTGTAACTCAGGCATGGAATGTCCAATCTGCCCCAAACTTCACACTTTTGATAAGCGTTCTGTCCTGAACACATGACCATGCTTATATTCAGTTACAGTCATAGCGCCACCTGCTGGCAACAGGAAGTGACATGTTTAACACTGTTATGGACTCCTAATAACATATAAAAAAGTGCCAGCAAGTGTTAAACATGCTAACAACATACTAGAAACATGCTAAAACATGCTAGCAAACTCTTAGCTAAGTGCTAAAGCATGCTATTATTGCAATTAAATAGGAATTTGTTGTAACTCAGGCATGGAATGTCCAATCTGCCCCAAACTTCACACTTTTGATAAGAGTCATGGCCTGAACACATCTACATGAGAATGTTCAGTTATAGTAATAGCGCCACCTACTGGCAACAGGAAGTGACATGTTTAACACGTTGATGCCGTTCTAGCAACATGTTAAAAATGCCATTGAGTTCTAAACATGCTAGAAACATGTTAAAACATGCTAACAATGCTTAGCTAAGTGCTAAAGAATGCTAATTCAATGAAACATGACTTTGTTGTTACTCAAGAAGGCAATGTCCAATTTGCACCAAACTTCACACGTTTGATAAGAGTTCTGTCCTGAACACACATCCATGCTCATATTCAGTTATAGTCATAACGCCACCTACTGGCAACAGAAACTGACATGGTTAACACAGTAATGCAGTACTAACCACATAATTATTGTGTACTAAGCATGCTAGAAACACACTAAACATGCTAGCAACACTTAGCTGAGTCATGAAGCATGCTATTATCACCATTATACAAAACATTTTGTAAGTGACTTTGACATACTCTTACTATATATACCTCCTTAAATGTACATTTCCCAACCATGCTCTGTCTTCCTAAAGCCACCGAGTGTTGATGGCAGGGGTGCGAGGGCCCTTTCATCGCTGCTTGCAGCTTTAATTATTATTATTATTCTTCTCCGCATTGAATCGCATTTTTGAGGGCCTAAACATGCGCGAAAACTCACGAAACTTTGCACACGCGTCAGAACTGGCGAAAATTTACATCTGATATAGGTTTCAGAATTGGACGGGGCAAAATGGCTCGATAGCGCCACCTATAAAAGTTCAACGGAGTGTGCCTCCCGCAACGTTCTACGTACGTGCACAAAATTCGGTACATACGTGTAATGACCTAATACCTACAAAAAAGTCTCTTGGAGCATAGCCCTAAACACAACAGGAAGTCAGCCATTTTGAACTTCCTCTCAGATTTTTGTGCAGTTTTTGCCATTTTCAGGCCTCGTACTTTAACGAACTCCTCCTAGAGTTTTAATCTGATCATCTTCAAATTTGGTGAGTGTAATCTTAAGGCCTTTGCGACGTTAAATTGCGAAGATCTTGAGTTTTCGTCGAAGTGCGGGTCCTCGGCGGCCTGACAAATTTTGATTTTTCGCCATGAAACAGGAAGTTGCTGTAACTCAGGCATGGAATGTCCAATCTGCCCCAAACTTCACACTTTTGATAAGAGTTCTGTCCTGAACACATGACCATGCTCATATTCAGTTATAGTAATAGCGCCACCTGCTGGCAACAGGAAGTGACATGTTTAACACAGCTGTGGTCTCCTAATAACATAAAAAAGAGCCAGCAAGTGCTAAACAGGTTAGCAACATACTAGAAAGATGCTAGCAAACACTTAGCTAAGTGCTAAAGCATGCTATTACTGCAATTAAATAGGAATTTGCTGTAACTCAGGCATGGAATGTCCAATCTGCCCCAAACTTCACACGTTTGATAAGAATCATGACCTGAACACATGTCTATGCTCAAATTCAGTTATAGTTATAGCGCCACCTACTGGCAACAGGAAGTGACATGTTTAACATGTTGATGCCGTTCTAGCAACATGTTAAAAATGCCATTGAGTTCTAAACATGCTAGAAACATGTTAAAACATGCTAGCAATACTTAGCTAAGTGCTAAAGCATGCTAATTCAATGAAACAGGACTTTGTTGTTACTCAAGAAGGCAATGTACAATCTACCCCAAACTTCACACGTTTGATAAGAGTTATCTCTTGAACACATGTCCATGCTCATATTTAGTTATAGTCATAGCGCCACCTGCTGGCAACAGGAAGTGGCATTTAACACAGTTCTTGACTCCTAATAACATATAAAAAAATGCCAGTAGGTGCTAAACATCCTACCAACATACTAGAGACATGCTAAAACATACTAGCAAACACTTAGCTAAGTGCTAAAGAATGATATTACTGCAATTAAATATGAATTTGGTGTAACTCAGGCATGGAATGTCCAATCTGCCCCAAACTTCACACTTTTGATAAGTGTTCTGTCCTGAACACATGAACATGCTTATATTCAGTTACAGTCATAGCGCCACCTGCTGGCAACAGGAAGTGACATGTTTAACACTGTTATGGACTCCTAATAACATATAAAAAAGTGCCAGCAAGTGTTAAACATGCTAACAACATACTAGAAATGTGCTAAATCATGCTAGCAAACTCTTAGCTAAGTGCTAAAGCATGCTATTATTGCAACTAAATAGGAATTTGCTGTAACTCAGGCATGGAATGTCCAATCCGCCCAAAACTTCACACTTTTGATAAGAGTCATGGCCTGAACACATCTACATGAAAATGTTCAGTTATAGTAATAGCGCCACCTACTGGCAACAGGAAGTGACATGTTTAACACGTTGATGCCGTTCTAGCAACATGTTAAAAATGCCATTTTCTAAACATGCTAGAAACATGTTAAAACATGCTAGAAACATGTTAAAACATGCTAACAATGCTTAGCTAAGTGCTAAAGAATGCTAATTCAATGAAACATGACTTTGTTGTTACTCAAGAAGGCAATGTCCAATTTGCACCAAACTTCACAAGTTTGATAAGAGTTCTGTCCTGAACACACATCCATTCTCATATTCAGTTATAGTCATAACACCACCTACTGGCAACAGAAACTGACATGGTTAACACAGTAATGCAGTACTAACCACATAATTATTGTGTACGAAGCATGCTAGAAACAGACTAAAAATGCTAGCAACACTTAGCTGAATCATGAAGCATGCTATTATCACCATTATACAAAACATTTTGTAACTGACTTTGACATACTCTTACTATATATACCTGCTTAATTGTACATTTCCCAACCATGCTCTGTCTTCCTAAAGCCACCGAGTGTTGATGGCACGGGTGCGAGGGCCCTTTCATCGCTGCTTGCAGCTTTAATTATTATTATTATTATTATTCTTCTCCGCATTGAATTGCATTTTTGAGGGCCTAAACATGCGCGAAAACTCACGAAACTTTGCACACGCGTCAGAACTGGCGAAAATTTACATCTGATATAGGTTTCAGAATTGGACGGGGCAAAACGGCTCGATAGCGCCACCTATAAAAGTTCAACGGAGTGCGCCTCCCGCAACGTTCCACGTACGTGCACGAAATTCGGTACATACATGTAATGACCTAATACCTACAAAAAAGTCTCTTGGAGCATAGCCCTAAACCCAACAGGAAGTCAGCCATTTTGAACTTCCTCCCAGATTTTTGTGCAGTTTTTGACATTTTCAGGCCTCATACTTTAACGAACTCCTCCTACAGTTTTAATCTGATCATCTTCAAATTTGGTGAGTGTAATCTTAAGGCCTTTGCGACGTTAAATTGCGAAGATCTTGAGTTTTCGTCGAAGGGCGGGTCCTCGGCGGCCTGACAAATTTTGATGTTTCGCCATGAAACAGGAAGTTGCTGTAACTCAGGCATGGAATGTCCAATCTGCCCCAAACTTCATACGTTTGATAAGAGTTCTGTCCTGAACACATGACCATGCTCATATTCAGTTATAGTCATAGCGCCACCTGCTGGCAACAGGAAGTGACATGTTTAACACTGTTATGGACTCCTAATAACATATAAAAAAGTGCCAGCAAGTGCTAAACATGCTAACAACATACTAGAAGCATGCTAAAACATGCTAGCAAACTCTTAGCTAAGTGCTAAAGCATGCTATTATTGCAATTAAATAGGAATTTGCTGTAACTCAGGCATGGAATGTCCAATCTGCCCCAAACTTCACACTTTTGATAAGCGTTCTGTCCTGAACATATCTACATGAGAATATTCAGTTATAGTAATAGCGCCACCTACTGGTAACAGGAAGTGTCATGTTTAACACGTTGATGCCATTCTAGCAACATGTTAAAAATGCCATTGACTTCTAAACATGCTAGAAACATGTTAAAACATACTAGCAATACTTAGCTAAGTGCTAAAGCATGCTAATTCAATGAAACAGGATGTTGTTGTTACTCAAGAAGGCAATGTCCAATCTGCGCCAAACTTCACACTTTTAATAAACGTTCTGTCCTGAACACATGACCATGCTCATATTCAGTTATAGTCATAGCGCCACCTGCTGGCAACAGGAAGTGACATGTTTAACACTGTTATGGACTCCTAATAACATATAAAAAAGTGCCAGCAAGTGCTAAACATGCTAACAACATACTAGAAGCATGCTAAAACATGCTAGCAAACTCTTAGCTAAGTGCTAAAGCATGCTATTATTGCAATTAAATAGGAATTTGCTGTAACTCAGGCATGGAATGTCCAATCTGCCCCAAACTTCACACTTTTGATAAGCGTTCTGTCCTGAACATATCTACATGAGAATATTCAGTTATAGTAATAGCGCCACCTACTGGTAACAGGAAGTGTCATGTTTAACACGTTGATGCCATTCTAGCAACATGTTAAAAATGCCATTGACTTCTAAACATGCTAGAAACATGTTAAAACATACTAGCAATACTTAGCTAAGTGCTAAAGCATGCTAATTCAATGAAACAGGACTTTGTTGTTACTCAAGAAGGCAATGTACAATCTACCCCAAACGTCACACGTTTGATAAGAGTTATCTCTTGAACACATGTCCATGCTCATATTTAGTTATAGTCATAGCGCCACCTGCTGGCAACAGGAAGTGACGTTTAACACTGTTCTTGACTCCTAATAACATATAAAAAAATGCCAGTAGGTGCTAAACATCCTACCAACATACTATAGACATGCTAAAACATACTAGCAAACACTTAGCTAAGTGCTAAAGAATGATATTACTGCAATTAAATATGAATTTGCTGTAACTCAGGCATGGAATGTCCAATCTGCCCCAAACTTCACACTTTTGATAAGCGTTCTGTCCTGAACACATGACCATGCTTATATTCAGTTACAGTCATAGCGCCACCTGCTGGCAACAGGAAGTGACATGTTTAACACTGTTATGGACTCCTAATAACATATAAAAAAGTGCCAGCAAGTGTTAAACATGCTAACAACATACTAGAAACATGCTAAAACATGCTAGCAAACTCTTAGCCAAGTGCTAAAGCATGCTATTATTGCAATTAAATAGGAATTTGCTGTAACTCAGGCATGGAATGTCCAATCTGCCCCAAACTTCACACTTTTGATAAGAGTCATGGCCTGAACACATCTACATGAGAATGTTCAATTATAGTAATAGCGCCACCAACTGGCAACAGGAAGTGACATGTTTAACACGTTGATGCCGTTCTAGCAACATGTTAAAAATGCCATTGAGTTCTAAACATGCTAGAAACATATTAAAACATGCTAACAATGCTTAGCTAAGTGCTAAAGCATGCTAATTCAATGAAACATGACTTTGTTGTTACTCAAGAAGGCAATGTCCAATTTGCACCAAACTTCACACGTTTGATAAGAGTTCTGTCCTGAACACACATCCAAGCTCATATTCAGTTATAGTCATAACGCCACCTACTGGCAACAGAAACTGACATGGTTAACACAGTAATGCAGTACTAACCACATAATTATTGTGTACTAAGCATGCTAGAAACACACTAAACATGCTAGCAACACTTAGCTGAGTCATGAAGCATGCTATTATCACCATTATACAAAACATTTTGTAACTGACTTTGACATACTCTTACTATATATACCTCCTTAAATGTACATTTCCCAACCATGCTCTGTCTTCCTAAAGCCACCGAGTGTTGATGGCACGGGTGCGAGGGCCCTTTCATCGCTGCTTGCAGCTTTAATTATTATTATTATTATTCTTCTTCTTCTCCGCATTTAATTGCATTTTTGAGGGCCTAAACATGCTCGAAAACTCACGAAACTTTGCACACGCGTCAGAACTGGCGAAAATTTACATCTGATATAGGTTTCAGAATTGGACGGGGCAAAATGGCTCGATAGCGCCACCTATAAAAGTTCAACGGAGTGCGCCTCCCGCAACGTTCCACGTACGTGCACGAAATTCGGTACATACATGTAATGACCTAATACCTACAAAAAAGTCTCTTGGAGCATAGCCCTAAACACAACAGGAAGTCAGCCATTTTGAACTTCCTCTCAGATTTTTGTGCAGTTTTTGCCATTTTCAGGCCTCGTACTTTAACAAACTCCTCCTACAGTTTTAATCTGATCATCTTCAAATTTGGTGAGTGTAATCTTAAGGCCTTTGCGACGTTAAATTGCGAAGATCTTGAGTTTTCGTCAAAGGGCGGGTCCTCGGCGGCCTGACAAATTTCGATGTTTCGCCATGAAACAGGAAGTTGCTGTAACTCAGGCATGGAATGTCCAATCTGCCCCAAACTTCACACTTTTGATAAGCGTTCTGTCCTGAACACATGACCATGCTCATATTCAGTTACAGTCATAGCGCCACCTGCTGGCAACAGGAAGTGACATGTTTAACACTGATATGGACTCCTAATAACATATAAAAAAGTGCCAGCAAGTGCTAAACATGCTAACAACATAATAGAAGCATGCTAAAACATGCTAGCAAACTCTTAGCTAAGTGCTAAAGCATGCTATTATTGCAATTAAATAGGAATTTGCTGTAACTCAGGCATGGAATGTCCAATCTGCCCCAAACTTCACACTTTTGATAAGCGTTCTGTCCTGAACACATCTACATGAGAAAATTCAGTTATAGTAATAGCGCCACCTACTGGTAACAGGAAGTGACATGTTTATACCTACAAAACTCTTGTGGTCTCCTAATAACATATAAAAAAGAGCCAACAAGTGCTAAACAGGTTAGCAACATACTAGAAACATGCTAGCAAACACTTAGCAAAGTGCTAAAGCATGCTATTACTGCAATTAAATAGGAATTTGCTGTAACTCAGGCATGTAATGTCCAATCTGCCCCAAACTTCACACATTTGATATGAATCATGGCCTGAACACATGTCTATGCTCAAATTCAGTTATAGTAATAGCACCACCTACTGGCAACAGGAAGTGACATGTTTAACACTTTGATGCCGTTCTAGCAACATGATAAAAATGCCATTGAGTTCTATACATGCTAGAAACATGTTAAAACATGCTAGCAGTACTTAGCTAAGTGCTAAACCATGCTAATTCAATGAAACAGGACTTTGTTGTTACTCAAGAAGGCAATGTACAATCTACCCCAAACTTCACACGTTTGATAAGAGTTATCTCTTGAACACATGTCCATGCTCATATTTAGTTATAGTCATAGCGCCACCTGCTGGCAACAGGAAGTGACGTTTAACACTGTTCTTGACTCCTAATAACATATAAAAAAATGCAAGTAGGTGCTAAACATCCTACCAACATACTAGAGACTTGCTAAAACATACTAGCAAACACTTAGCTAAGTGCTAAAGAATGATATTACTGCAATTAAATATGAATTTGCTGTAACTCAGGCAAGGAATGTCCAATCTGCCCCAAACTTCACACTTTTGATAAGCGTTCTGTCCTGAACACATGATCATGCTTACAGTCATAGCGCCACCTGCTGGCAGCAGGAAGTGACATGTTTAACACTGTTATGGACTCCTAATAACATATAAAAAAGTGCCAGCAAGTGCTAAACATGCTAACAACATACTAGAAACATGCTAAAACATGCTAGCAAACTCTTAGCTAAGTGCTAAAGCATGCTATTATTGCAATTAAATAGGAATTTGCTGTAATTCAGGCATGGAATGTCCAATCTGCCCCAAACTTCACACATTTGATAAGAATCATGGCCTGAACACATGTCTATGCTCAAATTCAGTTATAGTAATAGCGCCACCTACTGGCAACAGGAAGTGACATGTTTAACACTTTTATGCCGTTCTAGCAACATGTTAAAAATGCCATTGAGTTCTAAACATGCTAGAAACATGTTAAAACATGCTAACAATGCTTAGCTAAGTGCTAAAGAATGTTAATTCAATGAAACATGACTTTGTTGTTACTCAAGAAGGCAATGTCCAATTTGCACCAAACTTCACACGTTTGATAAGAGTTCTGTCCTGAACACACATCCATGCTCATATTCAGTTATAGCCATAACGCCACCTACTGGCAACAGAAACTGACATGGTTAACACCGTAATGCAGTACTAACCACATAATTATTGTGTACTAAGCATGCTAGAAACAGACTAAACATGCTAGCAACACTTAGCTGAGTCATGAAGCATGTTATTATCACCATTATACAAAACATTTTGTAACTGACTTTGACATACTCTTACTATATATACCTCCTTAAATGTACATTTCCCAACCATGCTCTGTCTTCCTAAAGCCACCGAGTGTTGATGGCACGGGTGCGAGGGCCCTTTCATCGCTGCTTGCAGCTTTAATTATTATTATTCTTATTTTTCTGTCAACCTTTCGCGCACTTTTGAGACCCTTAACGTGCTCGAAAACTCTTGAAACTTTGCACACGGGTCAGAACCCGCGGCCATCAGGGCCGGGCTGAAGCTGGTACCCGGGCGTGGCAGGGGGGCTCGACAGCGCCCCCTTGAACGGGGTCCGAAAACTTGGTCAATAAATCAGACACGCTTGCATGTAATAATATGAAACTCGGTACACATATAGATCTCATCGGGCCGAACAACTTTCGTACTTTTACTTTTTACGCCAGCCCAACAGGAAGTCGGCTATTATGGGTTGTTTTGAAACGCATGCTGTGGAATTTAATGTACTCCTCCTAGAGAATTCATCCAATCGCCTCCAAACTCGGTCAGCATGAAGTCAAGACATTGAGGATGCTAAATTGCGGAAGGATTTTTGATATCTCGAACGGTTTGGCCGTGGCGAGGACACGAATTTATGGCGAATAATGGAAACAGGAAGTGTGTTATAACTTCTGCATACATTAACTGATCTTGATTAAACTTCAGCAGTGTGTTCGTTGTAAGAGGCCGATCACATGGATGTGACTATTGTGAGTCAAAGTTATAGCGCCACCAACTGGCAGCAGGAAGTGTGTCCCTTTCAAAATGCTTTGAAATCACCCTCTTATTTTTACCCGATTTGCTTCAAACTTTATTTGTATAATGTAAACACACGGCAGATGTAGACCTGTGAAAGGATTTTTGATATCTTTAATACTGTTGCCATGGCAACGCTTCAAACTTTAATATTCTTTTTTGATGCTTTTGAGACTCTTAACATACTTGAAATTGGATGAAACTCGACAGACACATCACATTTATTAGCCCGTAGACTTGTGCAAAGTTTCAGAAACGGGCGTGGTGAGGGGCTCAGTAGCGCCACCTTTAGTCATAAGTGGGGGGGTTAGTTTTATCAACAGCAACAAAACTTGGTATGTGTATTGTTCTCATCAAGACGGACAACTTTCTAATTTACATTAACGATCTCTGACCAACAGGAAGAGAGATATTTTGGTTTGAATGTGGATTTTCTGAAGAATTTTCTCTCCCTCTCTCTGTGTCTCTGTGTGTGTGAGGGGAGGGGGGGATTTGACTATTGCTTTTATATTGTTAATCAAGGTTTCAGGGGCTTTTGGGGTCCTTAACGTGCTCAAAAACTCTTGAAACTTTGCACACAAGTCAGAACCCCCTGCCATCAGGGACGGGCTGAAGCTGGTACCCGGGCGTGGCAGGGGGGCTCAACAGCGCCCCCTTGAACGGTGTCCCAAAACTTGGTCCATAGATCAAACACGCTTGCATGAATTAATATGAAACTCGGTACACATATAGATCTCATCGGGCCGAACAACTTTCCCCCGGTCAAGTTTTACGCCAGCCCAACAGGAAGTCGGCTATTATGGGTTGTTTGGAAAACGCTTGCTGTGGAATGCGAAGTACTCCTCCTAGAGAATTCATCCAATCCCCACCAAACTCGGTGTGCATGAAGTCAAGACATTGAGGATTCTAAATTGCGGACGGATTTTTGATATCTCGAACGGTTAGGCCGTGGCGAGGAAACGAATTTATGGCGAGAAAAGAGAAACACGAAGTGGAATAACTTATGCATACATTAACTGATCTTGATGAAACTTCAGCAGTGTGTTCGTGGTAAGAGGCCGATCAGATGGATGTAACTATTTTGAGTCAAAGTTATAGCTCCACCAACTGGCAGCAGGAAGTGTGTCACTTTCAACATGCTTTTGACAAAAGTGGGTGGGTTAGTTTTAACTACAGTAAAAAAAAAAAAGTTTTATATTGTACTCATCAAGCCGGACAACTTTCTAATTAACATTCATTAGCTCCGGCCATCTGGAAGTCAGATATTTTGGTCTGAATGTGGATTTTTTGGATATTTCAGACTCTGAGTTTTTAGTTACTCCTGCTTATACATAGGGCTATACTGCCCTCTTGTGTTCAAAATAAGGTAGGCCTATTGTATCTATATAAAAATATACTAGGTAATATGTGACTTTGAGAATATTTTACCACCGGTTAATCGACGTGTGACACCACTGGGGGCTTTTGAATCGCCAACTTAAAAACGAAAGTAAAATATGTTCGTCCGCACTGACATTGATAGTGGTTGAGCAAGCATTTCAAAAGAATTCCTATGGAAGTAGGAATTAACTGAAAAACATTCCTCACTCATTCCTCGCCGTGGACGCGCACCGTTATGAATGCCTGTGCAGCCGTGAGCATTTTAGTTTAATTTTAAAATTAGTGCCTTTCGGGGGGTGGATTGCTTGAAATTATTTTACAAAAGCAGAATGTTGTGTTTTATTGCGACTGTACACAAATATAAGTTAACACTTTGCAGTTTGAATGTCGTCCTGTATAATGACGGAGTATGTTTTTATGTGTCCACTGTTCAAACGCGCCCACGCCACACACACACACACACACACACACACACACGGTTTACTATCTTTGTGGGGACTCTCCATAGCCTTAATTTTTTTTATACTGCATAAACTGTATATGCTATCTCCTCACACTAACCCTACCCCTAAACCTACCTATCACAGAAAACTTTCTGCATTTTTACATTTCCAAAAAAACTCATTCTGTATGATTTATAAGCTTGTTTACCCATGGGGACCTCTATTTAGGTCCCCACTGTGACACGAGTCCCCAATGGGTCTGTATGCATTCAGGTTGAAGTCCCCACCGGGATAGAAAAACATGAACACACACACACACACACACATTCCAGCATTGTAATCTTGACATCGCAGCCTGTTCATTATGGCCTTCATAAAATATAATAATAAAATAGTCAACCTAACATATAAAAATCACACTGCTCTAAATAGTCAGTAGTACAATTCATACATTCACAGTAAGCACCGCTCCACTGTGGTGTTTCCAAGCACATTTTTGCGTCGATATTGGAACACGAGTGAAGAACAAAGCCTATAATAAAGAATAGTTTAGCATCCAAATACATCGCAAATGTTGAAACATTTTGATTCTAATGAGAGGGTTACGTGAGCCCAACACTGCTTTCTTTCATTTTTATTTTTACATTAAATTTAAAGGATTTGTTGTGGAATATTTTGAGTGTATCATAAAATCAGAATAAGGTAAGTCAAGCAATATTTTTGGTCTTTTATATATATATATATATAAATATAGCTGCGAGCAGCGATGAAGGGCCAAAGCCGGCGGTACTGCCACCCCGGTGCCTTTAGGTGACTAAAGGCACCGGGGTTGCGGTGCCACCGGCTTGGGCCCGTAATCGCTGCTCGCAGCTATATTTTTTTTATTTTTTTTATTCATTTTTTTTTTTGTGAGTCAAAGTTATAGCGCCACCAACTGGCAGCAGGAAGTGTGTCACTTTCAAAATGCTTTGAAATCACTTTCTTATTTTTACCCGATTTGCTTAAAACTTTATGTGTATAATGTAAACGCACGGCAGATGTAGACCTGTGAAAGGATTATTGATATCTTAGATACAGTTGCCGTGGCAACGAATCAAACTTTAATATTCTTTTCGGATGCTTTTGGGACTCTTCACATGCTTGAAAATGCATGAAACTCGACAGACACATCACATTTATTATACAGTAGACATGTGCAAAGTTTCAGAAACGGGCGTGGTGGAATGGCTCAGTAGCGCCATCTTTAGTCAAAAATGGGGGCTTAGTTTTTCCTAGAATCACAAAAATCGGTATGTATATTGTTCTCATCGAGCCGGACAACTTTCTAATTTAGAGTTATTAGCTCCGACCAAAAGGAAGTCAGATATTTTGGTTTGAATGTGATTTTTTGGAGAATTCTCTCTCTCTCTCTGTATCTGTGTCTCTCTGTGTGTATGGGGGGTGTGGGGGATTTGTCTGTTAGGAGAAAGTTGCTTTTATAATTGTTTTTCAAGGTTTCAGGGTCTTTTGGGGCCCTTAACGTGCTCGAAAACTCTTGAAACTTTGCACACAGGTCAGAACCTGCGGCCATCAGGGCCGGGCTGAAGCTGGTACCTGGGCGTGGCAGGGGGGCTCGACAGCGCCCCCTTGAACGGGGTCTGAAAACTTGGTCCATATATCAAACACGCTTGCCTGAATTAATATGAAACTCGGTACACATATAGATCTCATCAGGCCGAACAACTTCCGCACTCTAAGTTATTAGCTCTGCCCAACAGGAAGTCGGCTATTATGGGTTGTTTGAAAAACGCATGCTGTGGAATTTGATGTACTCCTCCTAGAGAATTCATCCAATCACCTCCAAACTCGGTGTGCATGAAGTCAAGACATTGAGGATGCTAAGTTGCGGACAGATTTTTGATATCTCGAACGGTTTGGCCATGGCGAGGACACAAATTTATGGCGAGAAAAGAGAAAAACAAAGTGGTATAACTTCTGCACACATTAACTGATCTTGATGAAACTTCAGCAGTGTGTTCGTGGTAAGAGGCTGATCAGATGGATGTAACTATTGTGAGTCAAAGTTATAGTGCCACCAACTGGCAGCAGGAGGTGTGTCACTTTCAAAATGTTTTTGACAAAAGTGGGGGGGGTTAATTTTACCAACAGTTACAAAAATCAGTACCTATATTGTTCTCATCAAGCCGGACAACTTTCTAATTTACAATCATTAGCTCCGACCAACAGGAAGTCAGATATTTAGGTCTGAATGTGGATTTGTTGGATATTTCAGACTCTGAGTTTTTACCTACTCCTCCTAAGGAACACGAGTAAAGTACAAATCCTATAATAAAGAATAGTTTAGCATCCAAATACATCGCAAATGTTGAAACATTTTGATTTTAATGAGAGGATTACATGAGCGCAACACTGCTGACCTTCATTTTTATTTTTACATTAAATTTAAAGGATTTGTTGTGGAATATTTTGAGTGTATCATAAAATCAGAATAAGGTAAAAGTAAAGTAATATTTTCTGTCTTTTATATATACTGTGTATATATATATATATATATATATATATATATATATATATATATATATATATATATATATATATACATATATACATATATAGCTGCGAGCAGCGATGAAGGGCCAAAGCCGGCGGCACCGACACCCCGGTGCCTTTAAGTAACTAAAGGCACTGGGGTTGCGGTGCCACCGGCTTGGGCCCGTAATCGCTGCTCGCAGCTATATTTAGGGCCCAAGCCCTGAAAGGGCGAAGGCCCTATTGTTTCCGTAAGGATTATTATTAGGGCCCAAGCCCTGAAAGGGCGAAGGCCCTATTGTTTCCGTAAGGATTATTATTTTTTTTTTTCTTCATTATTTTTTTTGTTTGCCTTTTTGCCACTTTTGGGGCCCTTAACATGCTCAAAAACTCTTGAAATTTTGCACACACGTCAGAACCTGCGGCCATCAGGGCCGGGCTGAAGCTGGTACTGGGGCGTGGCAGGGGGGCTCGACAGCGCCCCCTGGAATGGGGTCCGAAAACTTGGTCCATAAATCAAACACGCTTGCATGTAATTATATGAAACTCAGTACACATATAGATCTCATCGGGCCGAACAACTTTCGTGCTCTAAGTTTTACAAAAGCCCAACAGGAAGTCGGTTATTATACGTTGTTTGGAAAACGCATACAATGGAATGTAAAATACTCCTCCTAGGGATTTCATCCGATCGCCACCAAACTCGGTGAGAATAAAGTCAAGACATTGAGGATGAATTCTTGCGAACGGATTTTTGATATCTCGAACGGTTTGGCCGTGGCGAGGAAACGAATTTATGGCGAATAATGGGACACAGGAAGTGTGTTATAACTTCTGCATACATTAACTGATCTTGATGAAACTTCAGCAGTGTGTTCGTTGTAAGAGGCCGATCACATGGATGTGACCATTGTGAGTCAAAGTTATAGCGCCACCAACTGGCAGCAGGAAGTGTGTCACTTTCAAAATGCTTTGAAGTCACCCTCTTAATTTTACCCGATTTGCTTCAAACTTTCTGTGTATAATGTAAACACAGGGCAGATGTAGACCTGTGAAAGGATTATTGATATCTTAGATACTGTTGCCGTGGCAACGCATCAAGTTTTAATATTCTTTTCGGATACGTTTGAGACTCTTAACATGCTTGAAATTGGATGAAACTCGACAGACACATAACACTTATTAGCCAGTAGACATGTGAAAAGTTTCAGAAACGGGCGTGGCAGGGGGGCTCAACAGCGCCCTCTTGAACAGGGTCTGAAAACTTGGTCCATATATCAAATACGCTTGCATGAATTAATATGAAACTCGGTACACATATAGATCTCGTCGGGCCGAACAACTTTCCCTCTGTCAAGTTTCACGCCAGCCCAACAGGAAGTCAGCTATTATGGGTTGTTTGGAAAACGCTTGCTGTGGAATGTGATGTACTCCTCCTAGAGAATTCATTCAATCACCTCCAAACTCAGTCAGCATGAAGTAAAGACATTGAGGATGCTAAATTGCGGACGGATTTTTGATATCTTGAATGGTTTGGCCGTGGTGAGGAAACGAATTTATGGCGAGAAAAGAGAGACACGAAGTGTTATAACTTCTGCATACATCAACTGATCTTGATGAAACTTCAGCAGTGTGTTCGTGGTAAGAGGCCGATCAGATGGATGTGACTATTGTGAGTCAAAGTTATAGCGCCACCAACTGGCAGCAGGAAGTGTGTCACTTTCAACATACTTTTGACAAAAGTGGGGGGGTTAGTTTTAAATACAGTAAAAAAAAAATGTTTTTATATTGTTCTCATCAAGCCGGACAACTTTCTAATTTACATTCATTAGCTCAGAGCAAAAGGAAGTCAGATATTTTGGTCTGAATGTGGATTTTTTTGCAAAATCAGCCTATGAATTTTTAGCCTTAAACTATTTATTTTATTCCCACCAAACTTTTTCAACATGATGAAAATACATTAAATATGCTAAATTGTGAACGGATATTAAACATCTCAAACGGTTTTGCTATAGTGAGGGACTAAAGTAATGTACAAAAAGGAAACACTAAAAGCCTCATCTTCTAAAAATGTAATTAAACACCATTTATTTCTATATAAAAGTATAAAAATATCACAACTAAACCCATTTTATTCTTTTTTTTTCAATTTAATAAATATTTATAAGTTTAAAAATAGTAATTGTACTATTTAGTCCCATAAAAGTCAAGTCATACATAGGGCTATACTGCCCTCTTGTGTTCAAAATCAGGTAGGCCTATTGTATCTACATAAAAATATACTAGGTATGTGACGGTGAGAATATTTTACCACCGGTTAATCGACGTGTGACACCGCTGGGGGCTTTTGAATCGCCAACTTAAAAACGAAAGTAAAATATGTTCGTCCGCACTGACATTGATAGTGGTTGAGCGAGCGTTTCAAATGAATTCCTATGGAAGTAGGAATTAACTGAAAAACGTTCACTCTGTTCTGCTCGTTCCTCGCCGTGGACGCACACCGTTATGAATGCCCGTGCAGCCATGAGCATTTTAGTTTAATTTTAAAATTAGCGCCTTTCGGGGGGTGGATTGCTTGAAATTATTTTACAAAAGCACAATGTTGTGTTTTATTGCGACTGTACACAAATATAAGTTAACACTTTGCAGTTTGAATGTCGTCCTGTATAATGACGGAGTATGTTTTTATGTGTCCACTGTTCCATCGCGCCCACGCCACACACACACACACACACACACACACACACACACACACACACACACACACACACACGCACGCACGCACACACACACACACACACACACACACATGGTTTACTATCTTTGTGGGGACTCTCCATAGACTTAATGGTTTTTATACTTTACAAACTGTATATTCTATCTCCTCACACTAACCCTACCCATAAACCTACCTATCACAGAAAACTTTCTGCATTTTTACATTTCCAAAAAAACTCATTCTGTATGATTTATAAGCTTGGTTACCCATGGGGAACTCTATTTAGGTCCCCACTGTGACACGATTCCCCATGAGTCTGTATGAATTCAGGTTGAAGTCCCCACCGGGATAGAAAAACATGAACACACACACACACACACACACACACACACACACACACACACACAAACACATTCCAGCATTGTAATCTTGACATCGCAGCCTGTTCATTATGGCCTTCATAAAATATAATAATAAAATAGTCAACCTAACATATAACAATTACACTGCTCTAAATAGTCAGTAGTACAATTCATACATTCACAGTAAGCACCGCTCCACTGTGGTGTTTCCAAGCACATTTTTGCGCTTGTGAAGAGGATGATTTTTTCCGTCGATATTGGAACACGAGTGAAGAACAAAGCCTATAATAAAGAATAGTTTAGCATCCAAATACATCGCAAATGTTGAAACATTTTTATTCTAATGAGAGGGTTACGTGAGCCCAACACTGCTTTCTTTCATTTTTATTTTTACATTAAATTTAAAGGAGTTGTTGTGGAATATTTTGAGTGTATCATAAAATCAGAATAAGGTAAGTCAAGCAATATTTTTGGTCTTTTATATATATATATATATATATGAAGAGTTTCGTTGCAAAACGAGATATATCCATTTTGAGAAATGTTGGTTATTTGACATTATTATTTAAGACATCAACAGTCAAGTTCATTCACATTTTTTTGTACATTAAACTATTACTTGAGCTCAGTGAAGGCCAAGGACACAATATTCTTAAAATCCAGGATATTTTTTATTTAATTTTATGTCCATAAATAGTTCATAAATAAGTCAAAAACCATGCCAAAATGCAACATATTTATCTTAACATTTTCAAACATCTTAAATTGGTTAAAAAAATACATCATAGATATATAGAATAGTATATACAAAGATTGATTAATAATAATAAGATTCTGAGTTAGTTTTGGCCAGAACATACACAACATAACTTTTTTTTTTTTTTTTTTTGCAAAACGCTATATATCCACCATAGGCTATATTTTACTACTGTAATACCATTGAAGAAATCTTTTGGATCATCAGTGGGAAAATTAACAATAATTTATCAATTAATCGTAAATATTCATAATATTCAAAAACATAATGCCATAATAAACATAATGTGACTATGGCGTGTGCCAGTAATCCAGGGCAGTCCCTGATTGAAAAGGTCGGATAACAACGTACGGACGTCTGTGTGCTTGTGCTTCACATAGGGACAGTGGGCATAAAAAAAAAAAAAAACAAAAAAAAAAAAAAACACCGTTGCACTGCCTGGCTAGCTGAGCTGTCAGAGCAAACAAACTGCAGGATGTTTATCGTTTCAACCATCCACATCCAACAGCTTCGAACTATTTGTGATTAGTTACAATTTAGATAAGTAAGATTAAGTTAGTTAGATAAACGACTTGTAGCTTGTTACAGAAAGAGTGGAGGCTCCTTCCACACCGCTGCTGAAAACCAAACCTGTATGATCAGATCCATAACGTTAGCTTGACTCTGAAGCTTTGATTCTCTGACTGACAGACAGCTGTTGATCAGTGACGTAGCCTACGTGACTGACAGCTCGCTGCCTACACTGCCCTACAAAGCAAAAAGGCAGTAACTGCATTTTTGGTCAAAAATGAGTTATTATCATTTTCATGACATTCAAGGCATCCTTTGTTATGTGACAAAACATCTTATCTCAAATGTGTGTCATTTTGGAGAAAAATGGTAGTCGTTTGTACAGTAACTGCAAAAAGCCCTCGTGAAACAAAGCATGAGTACAGTAACATCCATTACTGTGTTCTTGTTATGTTTTACCTAACAAAAAAATAACCGTGTTGCTGCGCAGTGAAGTTACTGTTGCCATGGTGAACACACACAGCTGATTTCGCGGCATCTTCACGGGTAGTGTTGTCAAAAGTACCGGTACTTCGGTACTGAAATTTTTTAAATGTGACGATACCAGCATTTCTGTAATAGGAGCTGCAGTTGCTTCTATGTTTATCTAAGTGCATATTGACGTAGCCGACATATACCACGATATAGTGTCTGTGTATAATATATTAAACCGCAAAAAGACAATTTAAACATTAACCCTGCATGTTCTGCTTGTCTCTGTGAATGAATGGCGCAGACGCGCGGTATTTACGGTACCTCTCTCTCTCTCTCTCTCTCTCTCTCTCTCTCTCTCTCTCTCTCTCTCTCTCTCACACACACACACACACACACACACACACACACACACACACACACACACACACACACACACACACACACACACACACACAAACACAAACACAAGCATGAGTGACGCTCACGCTGTTTTCAGTCTCTGCTGCCTCACGATATGATGGCATGATGAAATTCATATCCAGAGCCGCTCTGAGAGTCACTTCATGAGCATTTTACCGTTTAATTTGAGAAAAACTATCGTCATATCATATACACAAAGAAACTCAAAGGTCTTCACGGCAACCCGTCAAAATAAAAGTTCGGTTTAACTTGAAGAAATTGACAGAAATAATTATATTAGGCTACTGTACAGTAGATTTAGCCACGTCTCCATGTATTAAAAATACTACTACTTCTACTAAAAATAATGTGTGCATAGAAGGTTGCTTAATTTTCACTTGATTTTTTTATAAGCAATATTTACGTTTAAACAGCATGTAGCCTTCAATGCTTATGTATTATTTACTTATGATCACCGTCATAAATATTTTTTTTTCCCAAACAGTTAAATAAAATAGAAAAATTTCAACAGATTTTGCTGTGGTACCGAAATTGGTACCGAGAACCGTAAAATTTGAATGGTATCGGTACCGACTACTGGAATTTTGGTATCGAGACATAGGCCTACTCACGGGACGGTTTTAACATTTGCGATTTCACCCTTCTAACTTCACACAAATTAGAAACACGTAGGCAAAATGATTTTGTTTTCCTCCAAAGAAAAGTTGTTTTGCAGTGCTTTAACATTAATGTGATTTGTAGGTATAGCAGATACTACATTACAGATACAGAAACACCCCCAGACACACATTAATCTAATACTCACACATAATCATGTGGTCCTTTTTAAAATAAATGGTCCCCATTTGGACCTTGATACAGCTTAGCAATGTGCGACTTTAAGCAGCCGTTTCAGCACCAGAACAGCTTCCGGGTGGAAAATATTGACCTAAAATGGTCAAATTAGTTTGGGATTGGTATATCCATGTTCAGGAAAACAAATGGTTCCAATTAATTCAAATACAGTGTATCTAACACACCCAGAGCCCAAGTTGTGGCAAAATAGTTTTTGGAGAATCTGTAGTTACTGCTTTTTTCCTTGGTATGGTGCCACATTTTTAGTAAGTAATACAAAGCAAGAATACAGTAACTGCAAAATAGGGGTAAAATATCAAATTAAATATGAGGATTGATATGTACAAAGAATAAGCTAACATAAAGTAACAAAACAGCCACATGTCCAATAATCTACCTACAACTACTTAGGCTGGATGACAGGATAACTTTAAAGTCATTTTTCTCAGTTCTGCACTCTGCGTAGTTACTGCCTTTTTGCTTTGTAGGGCAGTACAGTATAAACAATTAAATGGTAAACGTTTTTTTTAGTTAGCCTATTGAATCCTCTTTTTAAAAATATATGTTTTATGTTTTGATATTATCGTTAAATCACTGAGCAAACTCGGAGCACTTCACCGGCGCTGACTCTCTCCTCGTTTGACATCCTGAGCTCGCGCAGCATCCTGAACGTTCTATAGCCTAACCGTTATATCGCACTTTGTAAAGAAACTGGGCTGGCGGATATCGCGTTTTGTGAAAAAATACATTTTGTAGTAGGCTTAAAATGTACATTTTTAAATCGTATTAATGGCAGCAATTCACACATAGATTAAGGTACATCTGAACAGTGATTTCCAATAATAAAACCCAAATGTCAAAAAATGGCGTTTATCGCGTTTTGCAACCGAACTCTTCATATATATATATATATATATAAATATAGCTGCGAGCAGCGATGAAGGGCCAAAGCCGGCGGTACTGCCACCCCAGTGCCTTTAGGTAACTAAAGGCACCGGGGTTGCGGTGCCACCGACTTGGGCCCGTAATCGCTGCTCGCAGCTATATTTAGGGCCCAAGCCCTGAAAGGGCGCAGAGCCCTATTGTTTTCGTAAGGATTATTATTATTAGGGCCCAAGCCCTGAAAGGGCGAAGGCCCTATTGTTTTCGGTAGGATTATTATTATTAGGGCCCAAGCCCTGAAAGGGCGCAGAGCCCTATTGTTTTCGTTAGGATTATTATTATTATTATTAGGGCCCAAGCCCTGAAAGGGCGCAGACCCCTATAGTTTTCGTTAGGATTATTATTAGGGCCCAAGCCCTGAAAGGGCGAAGAGCCCTATTGTTTTCGGTAGGATTATTTGTTATTAGGGCCCAAGCCCTGAAAGGGCGAAGGCCCTATTGTTTTCGTAAGGATTATTAGGGCCCAAGCCCTGAAAGGGCGAAGAGCCCTATTGTTTCCGGTAGGATTATTTATTAGGGCCCAAGCCCTGAAAGGGCGAGGAGCCCTATTGTTTTCGGTAGGATTATTTATTAGGGCCCAAGCCCTGAAAGGGCGAAGGCCCTATTGTTTCCGGTAGGATTATTAGGGCCCAAGCCCTGAAAGGGCGAAGGCCCTATTGTTTCCGGTAGGATTATTAGGGCCCAAGCCCTGAAAGGGCGAAGGCCCTATTGTTTTCGGTAGGATTATTATTATTATTAGGGCCCAAGCCCTGAAAGGGCGAAGAGCCCTATTGTTTCCGGTAGGATTATTTATTAGGGCCCAAGCCCTGAAGGGGCGAAGGCCCTATTGTTTTCGTTAGGATTATTATTATTATTATTGTTCTTCAAGGGTTCGGGGGCTTTTGGGGCCTTTAACGTGCTCAAAAACTCATGAAACTTTGCACGCAGGTCAGAACCCGCGGCCATTAGGGCCGGGCTGAAGCTGGTACCCGGGCGTGGCAGGGGGGCTCAACAGCGCCCCCTAGAACACAATCTTAAATCTTGGACACATACAAGAACGTATTAGTATGAAACTCGGTACACATATAGATCTCATCGGGCCGAACAACTTTCGCACTCTAAGTTATTAGCTCTGCCCAACAGGAAGTCAGCTATTATGGGTTGTTTGAAAAACGCATGCTGTGGAATTTAATGTACTCCTCCTAGGGAATTGATCCGATCCACACCAAACTCGGTCAGCATGAAGTCAAGACATTGAGGATGCTAAATTGCGGACGGATTTTTTATATCTCGAACGGTTTGGCCGTGGCGATGAAACGAATTTATAGCGAGAAAAGATAAACAGGAAGTGTGTTATAACTTCTGCATACATTAACTGATCTTGATGAAACTTCCGCAGTGTGTTCGTTGTAAGAGGCCGATCACATGGATGTGACTATTGTGAGTCAAAGTTATAGCGCCACCAACTGGCAGCAGGAAGTGTGTCACTTTCAAAATGCTTTGAAATCACCCTCTTATTTTTACCCGATTTGCTTCAAACTTTATGTGTATAATGTAAACACACGGCAGATGTAGACCTGTGAAAGGATTTTTGATATCTTTAATACTGTTGCCGTGGCAACGCTTCAAACTTTAATATTCTTTTTTGATGCTTTTGAGACTCTTAACATACTTGAAATTGGATGAAACTCGACAGACACATCACATTTATTAGCCAGTAGACATGTGCAAAGTTTCAGAAACGGGAGTGGTGAGGGGCTCAGTAGCGCCACCTTTAGTCATAAGTGGGGGGGTTAGTTTTATCAACAGCAACAAAACTTGGTATGTGTATTGTTCTCATCAAGACGGACAACTTTCTAATTGACATTAACTACCTCCGACCAACAGGAAGAGAGATATTTTGGTTTGAATGTGGATTTTCTGAAGAATTTTCTCTCCCTCTCTCTGTGTCTCTGTGTGTGAGAGGGGAGGGGGGATTTGTCTTTTGAGTGAGATTTGTTTAAAATTCCTGTTTTTCAAGGTTTCAGGGGCTTTTGGGGCCTTTAACGTGCTCGAAAACTCTTGAAACTTTGCACACAAGTCAGAACCCGCGGCCATCAGGGCCGGGCTGAAGCTGGTACCCGGGCGTGGCAGGGGGGCTCAACAGCGCCCACTGGAATGGGATCCGAACACTTGTCCATAAATCAAACACATTTGCATGTAATGATATGAAACTCGGTACACCTATAGATCACATCGGGCTGAACAACTTTCGTGCTCTAAGTTTTACGCCAGCCCAACAGGAAGTCGGCAATTATCAAGTCAAGTCAAGTCAAGTTTATTTATATAGCGCTTTTCACAACACAGGTTGTATCAAAGCAGCTTCACAGTAATAAATTAGAACAATACATCAATGTTTGTTTCTAGTGGAACGTCTACGTTCGGTAATGCTGATCAATAGTATCGTTGATTGATTAATTCAATTAAATATCCCCAAATATCCCCAACTGAGCAAGCCAAAGGCAACAGTGGCAAGGAACCGAAAAACTCCATCAGGTGACCTAATGGAGAAAAAAAAAACCTTGGGAGAACCCGGGCTCAGTCGGGGGCCAGTTCTCCTCTGGCGTTTATGAACTAGAGGTCGGATTTAACTGTAGGATTAAAAGTATTATATGAATGCCTGGCTGAAGAGATGCGTCTTTAATCTAGTTTTAAACTGGGAGAGTGAGTCTGAGCAACGAACAGTATCCGGAAGACTATTCCAGAGTTTTGGTGCTAAATGTGAAAATGCTCTCCCTCCTTTGGTGGATCTGGATATCCTAGGTATGACCAAAAGCCTCGAATTTAGTGATCTTAAAGAGCGCGATGGATTATAGGGCGATAGAAGATCGGTTAAATAGACTGGAGCTAAGCCGTTTAGGGCTTTATAAGTCAGTAGCAATACCTTGTAATTAATACGGGACTTTATAGGTAACCAATGTAGGGATGATAAAATCGGTGTTATATGATCATATTTTCTTGATCTAGTTAGAACTCTAGCGGCGGCATTTTGGACTAACTGTAGCTTGTTTATTAAGGATGCAGGACAACCGGCTAATAACGCATTACAGTAATCTAGTCTCGAGGTCATGAATGCATGAACTAACTTTTCTGCGTCAGAAACTGATAGCATATTACGTAGCTTAGCAATGTTTCTAAGGTGGAAAAAGGCTGTTCTTGTAACATATGAAATATGATTTTCAAAAGACAGGTTGCAGTCTAATATAACACCCAGGTCTTTTACTGTAGAGGATGAAGTAACAGGACATCCTACTATGTTAAAGTTGTATTGTGAGAGGTTTTGTGGGTGGTTTTTTGAACCGATAAGTAGTACCTCTGTCTTGTCTGGATTTAATAAAAGAAAATTATGCGTCATCCAATCTTTTATATCTTTAACACACTCTGTCAATTTGGATAATTTAGCGTTTTCATCTGGCCGTGATGAAATATAGATTTGAGTGTCATCAGCATAACAATGGAAACTAATTCCATGTTTCCTTATAATATTTCCAAGTGGCAGCATATATATTGAGAATAATAGAGGGCCTAACACAGATCCCTGCGGCACTCCATAGTTTACTGGAGTTATGATAGATTTTTCTCCATTTAAGTAAACAAAATGGTAGCGGTCAGATAAATACGATCTAAACCAGCTTAATGCTTGTCCTTGAACACCAGTATAATTTTGTAGTCGATCTAAGAGTATTGTATGATCTATAGTATCGAACGCAGCACTAAGATCAAGTAAAACTAATATTGAGATACAGCCTTGGTCAGAAGCTAAAAGTAAATCATTTGTGATTTTAACGAGCGCAGTTTCAGTGCTATGATGCGGCCTGAATCCAGACTGAAACTTTTCATAGGTGTCATTTTCTTGTAAGAAAGAGCCCAGTTGAGCGGACACAACTTTTTCTAGTATTTTAGACATAAAAGGTAGATTTGAAATGGGTCTATAATTTACTAGATTATTCGGATCTAATTGTGGTTTCTTAATGAGAGGTTTTATAACTGCCAATTTAAATGTTCTTGGAACATGACCTAAAGATAAAGACGAGTTAATAATATTGAGGAGAGGCTCTTCCACTACAGGTAACACTTCTTTCAATAGTTTAGTTGGTATGGGATCTAATAAACATGTTGTTGTTTTAGAGGAAATGATAAATTTATTTAACTCTTTTTGTTCTATAGTTGAAAAGCACTGTAATTGTTCTTGCGGCGTGATAATTGAGGCTGAATTATAAGGCGCGATTGAGGATTGAACGTTTACAATTGTGGTTCTGATGTTTTCTATTTTCTCAGTGAAGAACTTCATGAAATCATTACTACTAAACTGTAATGGAATACTTTGTTCAGGAGACATCTGTTTATTTGTTAGTCTCGCCACGGTGTTAAATAAGAACTTAGGATTGTTATGGTTGTTTTCTATTAGTTTGCGTAGATGCTCAGCCCTGGCCGCTTTTAGGGCCTTTTTATAACGTGACATACTGTCTTTCCATGCGATTCTAAAGACCTCTAAGTTGGTTTGTTTCCATTTACGCTCTAAATTACGGGTTTCTCTCTTTAGAACACGCGTAGTACTGTTGTACCATGGTGCTTTACTTTTCTCTCTGACCTTTTTTAATCTAATGGGCGCAACAATATCCAATGATCCAGAGAGAATGGTGCTCATAGTGCTAGTTAATTCCTCAAGTTCATCTGTTTGTTTGGGTTCACTGAGCAGCTGAGACAGATCCGATAAGCTGTTTGAAAAATTATCTATGGTGGATGGAAGGATTGTTCTGCCTAATCGATAACGCGGCGCAGCATGATATATTACAGGAGTACGTAATATGCAAGTTACCATGTAATGGTCAGTGACATCGTCACTTTGTGGAATGATATCTATATCGGTTGGATCGGTTCCATGTGATATAATTAAATCGAGTGTATGATTAAATCGATGAGTCGGTCCGGTAATGTTTTGCTTGACCCCAAAGGAGTTTAATAAATCAGTAAACGCAGCCCCTAACGCATCATTTTGATTATCTACATGGATATTAAAGTCTCCAACAATTAATGCTTTATCGAAGTTAACTAATAGGTCTGAGAGAAAATCTGCAAACTCTTTTAGGAAATCAGCGTAAGGCCCAGGCGGTCTATATACGGTAGCCAAGGCTAGAGATAATAGGGATGTTTTTCTATCATCTAAGAGCGTAACATTTAGTACAAGTACTTCAAATGAAATAAACTTATAACCCGTTTTCTGAGTAACATTGAGAAAATCTCTATAGATTGTTGCAACACCGCCGCCACGACCATTCAGACGGGGCTCGTGCTTATAGGAGTATCCTGATGGAGTAGACTCATTTAAACCGAAATAATAATTTGGTTTAAGCCAGGTTTCAGTAAGGCAAAGTACATCGAAGCTATTATCTGTGACTATTTCATTTACAATAACTGCCTTAGGTGTGAGTGATCTAATGTTTAAAAGACCTAGCTTTAAAAATTGTTTTTGATTACCAATAGCAACATTTTCTGGTTTAATAACAATTAGATTTTTTCTAGATCCTGCAGTAGATTTATGATTTGATCTCACTAAACGAGGAATAGACACAGTTTCTATGCAATGTTCTACACTATTTATATCAGTTAAATTGGTGCAGCAGAGACTATGATTTGGACTTTTGTTTACTAGTCAAAAGGTATTTAACATTTTGGAGATGTTATCTGACAGAAGATCCGATCCGAATCTGTTTGGGTGTAAGCCATCAGCACGGTAAAGCCTAGGACGCTCCCAAAACAGATTCCAATTATTTACAAAGAGAAGTTTCTGCTCATTGCACCATGACATTAACCATTCATTAAGCGCAAATAATCTACTAAACTTTTCATGACCTAGTCGGTACGTGGGAAGCGGTCCTGACACAATAATCGTTATATCAGGCGATGTGCTGCGTACCGTATCGATCAGATTCCTGAAGTCTTTCTTCAAAACTTCCGTCTGGCGCAGTCTGATGTCGGCCCCTCCCGCGTGCAGGACAACGGTTCCGACGCGCTCGTTCAGAATCTCGGGAACGTGAGCAGCGACTTCGGAAACACGAGCACCAGGAAAGCAGTGACTATGCACCTTACTTTTATTTAACGTAACGTGTACGTGTCGAACGATGGAATCGCCGATGATCACAGCATCGCGTTCTGTTTCGCGAAGAGGGGAGAAGCGGTTTTGTGTGGATATCTCGAAAACCGGGAGGGTCGGAGAGAGTTTTCTTGGTCTAGACCTGACTCGCGACTTCCGCTGCGGAAAAATCCAGGCTTCGTGATGGCATGTTGGAGCCGGAGTGAACGAGACCATGGCTGATCGCGACCTCGACGTTCGGGACCGATGTTGAGGAACGCACGGAGTAGACGAGGTCGGAGTCAGCGGGTTAGTAACATTAATCTCTGATTTGTGTGCCTCGGCGCGCGATGTTTCGAGAGCCAAACGCCGGTCTATCAGCTCGGCTTTTCTTACTAAAAGGTCGTGGATCTGTTTCTCAACAGCTTCCAGCTCAGACTGCACCGCGTGCAGCTCAAATGTGTCCTCACCTGCACCAAAAGGTAGACTACTTACATTTGATATATTCGCCATTTTAACAGATGGACAGTAAGTTAAGTTAGCAACGACGCTACCAGTGGTGCTATCAATATTAATACTAATTTATGGCTTAAGTCTTGAATATAATCCGTCTTTTCAGTGGTACGGGTGTAGAGTAGACGCACGATAGGTGAAAAATGTTTGTTTGTAACTTAAATGAGTGCGGAGAAGACGCGTTCAGCCGTGATCCACGGACGTAACCTATAAGAGTATCCAGCGTTGGATCACAAGGCTTGAGACGCGTCTGCTCAACAATCCGCGTTATAACTATGAGGTGAGGAAAAGTAGAAAATGTTCGTTGTAAGTGAGTTTAAAGAGAAATCAAGAATTATAAATCAATCGATGGAGCTCCAAAGACAACAACGCGCTCAGACGCGACGCATGCGCATTCGAAACAGGAAGTTCAGTGCTGGATTGTTCCATTATGGGTTATGGGTTGGGTTGTTTGGAGAACGCTTGCTGTGGAATGCGAAGTACTCCTCCTAGAGAATTCATCCAATCCCCACCAAACTCGGTGTGCATGAAGTCAAGACATTGAGGATTCTAAATTGCGGACGGATTTTTGATATCTCGAACGGTTTGGCCGTGGCGAGGAAACGAATTTATGGCGAGAAAAGAGAAACACGAAGTGGTATAACTTCTGCATACATTAACGGATCTTGATGAAACTTCACCAGTGTGTTCGTGGTAAGAGGCCGATCAGATGGATGTGACTATTGTGAGTCAAAGTTATAGCGCCACCAACTGGCAGCAGGAAGTGTGTCACTTTCAAAATGCTTTTGACAAAAGTGGGGGGGTTAGTTTTACCCACAGTTTTAAAAATCAGTACGTACATTGGTCTCATCGAGCCGGACAACTTTCTAATATACAGTTATTAGCTTCGACCAATAGGAAGTCAGATATTTTGGTTTGAATGTGGATTTATTTGCAAATTCAGCCTCTGCTTTTTACCCACTCCTGCTAAGTGTTTTTTTTTTATTCACACCAAACTTTTTTAACACGATGAAAATACATTAAAGATGCTAAATTGTGAACGGATATTAAATATTTCAAACGGTTTTGACATGGCGAGGGATTAAAATAATGTCAAAAAAGGAATCAGAAAACATCTCATATATTCTTAAAATTTAATTATACACCATTTATTTTTATATAAAATTATACAAATATTAGAACTAAACCTATTTTATTCTGTTTTTGCAATTCAAGAAGTATGAAAAAGTTAAAAACAGGCTATTTAGTGCTATTTGTTTCAACAAAAAAGCAAACATAGGGCTATACTGCCCTCTTGTCTCCAAAAGGATATCAAAATAGTATATAAAACGTTTTACAAGGTAGGCCTATTGTATTTAAATATAAATTTATTAGGTATATGACTGTGAGGATATTTTCCCATCGGTTAAGCGACGTGTGACACGAGCGGGTGCTTTTAAATCGCTAATATAAAAGTGAAAGTAAAAAAACGGACGTCCGCACGGACATTGATAATGGTGCACGTTGGAAAGAATGATACTTTTAAACATAACACTAAACCGCCATTAGGTGTCGCCAGGCGACCATCTTAATGAGCGAGTCATTGATTCATTCGTTCAAACGATTCATTCCAATGACTGAGTCATTCATGATTGAGACAGATGTTTATGGATTGACCATTGAATCTTTGAGTCAAGCGATTCGTTTCAAAATGCTGAATCATTCAGTAATGAGAAAACAAGTTGCTGTGATCTTTGTTTAACTATTTTTGCTGCTGAAACAGAACAAAAACAGTCAATATTGCATCTAAAATGTAAGTGACTTAATTGTAACTGTTTATTAACCTGTTGTATGAAATCAATGTCACAGTTTCAATCGTGATTGTATTCAGGAAATAGTTGCCTACTCGTCAAGTGAGGTTGCTTAACTCTATCATATGTTATAAAATATATAAAAACTCCATATTTGTAATTTTTATAGTCAGTATGTTGTTAACTGGGTTGCTTTTTTGTGTGCTGCGCTCATTTGTTTACAATTCTCCTGGAGAAGCAGCATGAGCCTCAGCAGTGCAACCTTGTTACCATTGATCAGTAATACATTTATTATTAACTGCTGATTGCAACTTAAAATGAATGTAATGAAATTAGAATAATCTCTCGTTTTAGTGATTCCCAAGTTATTTTTTTTGTTATTGACGTTCTAATCAGGCTATACTCTGGTCGGGCAAGTAAAATTCTCTTTCAGGTAGGCCTATTGTATTTATATATAAATATATTAGGGATGTGACTGTGATAAAATTTTCCCACCGGTTAATCGACATGTGACACCGCTGAGGGCTTTTAAATCGCTAACTATAGTATACTATATACTAGTAAAATACAGACGTCCGCACAGACATTGATAATGGTGCGGAGTAGAGCGAGCATTTTCAATGTATTCCTATGGATGTAGGAATTAACTAAAACATTTTATTTATGTTTTTGTGTCCACTGTTCAACCGCAACCGCGTCACACACACATTCCAGAATTGCAATCTTGACATTCATTATAGCCCTAATACAATATAATAATAAAAATAGTCAACCTAACATAAACGAATTACACTGCTCTGTTTAAATAGTCAGTAGTACAATCTGTACCATTCACAGTAAGCAGAGCTCCACTGTGATGTTTCCAAGAACATTTTTGCGCGTGTGAAGAGGATGATTTTTTCCATCGATATTGGAACACGAGTGAAGTACAAAGCCTATAATAAAGAATAGTTTAGCATCCAAATACATCGCAAAAATTGAAACATTTTGATTCTAATGAGAGGGTTACGTGAGACCAACACTGCTTACTTTCGTTTTTATTTTTACATTAAATTTAAAGGATTTGTTGTGGAATATTTTGAGTGTATCATAAAATCAGAATAAGGTAAGACAAGTAATATTTTCTGTCTTATATATATATATATATATATATATATATATATATATATATATATATATATATATATATATATATATATATATATATATATATGTGTGTGTGTGTGTGTGTATATAAATATCTATCTATCTATATCTATATATATAGATATAGATAGATAGATATTTATATACACACACACATACATATATATATATATATATATATATATATATATATATATATGTGTGTGTGTGTGTGTATGTATATATATATATATATATATATATATATATATATATATATATATATATATATATATATAGCTGCGAGCAGCGATGGAGGGCCAAAGCCGGTGGCACCGCCATCCCCGGTGCCTTTAGGTAACTAAAGGCACCGGGGTTGCGGTGCCACCGGCTTGGGCCCGTAATCGCTGCTCGCAGCTATATATATATATATATATATATATATATATATATATATATATATATTTATTATTATTATTATTATTATTATTATTATTATTTTGTCAACCTTTCGGCCACTTTTGGGGCCCTTAACATGCTCGAAAACTCTTGAAATTTTGCACACAGGTCAGAACCCGCGGCCATCAGGGCCGGACTGAAGCTGGTACCCGGGCGTGGCAGAGGGGCTCGACAGCGCCCCCTGGAATAGGGATCCGAACACTTGTCCATAAATCAGACACGCTTGCATGTAATAATATGAAACTCGGTACACATATAGATCTCATCGGGCCGAACAACTTTCGTGCTCTAAGTTTTACGCCAGCCCAACAGGAAGTCGGCTATTTAGGGTTGTTTGGAAACGCATGCTGTGGAATTTAATGTACTCCTCCTAGGGAATTCATCGATTCGCCTCCAAACTCGGTGTGCATGAAGTCAAGACATTGAGGATGCTAAATTGCGGACGGATTTTTGATATCTCGAGCGGTTTGGCCGTGGCGAGGAAACGAATTTATGGCGAAAAAATGAAAGAGGAAGTGTGTTATAACTTCTGCATACATTAACTGATCTTGATGAAACTTCAGCAGTGTGCTCGTTGTAAGAGGCCGATCGCACAGATGTGACTATTGTGAGTCAAAGTTATAGCGCCACCAACAGGCAGCAGGAAGTACATCACTATTAAAATGCTTTGAAATCACTGTCTTATTTTTACCAGATTTGCTTCAAACTTTATGTGTACAATGTAGACACACGGCAGATGTAAACCTGTGAAAGGATTATTGATATCTTAGATACTGTTGCCGTGGCAACGCATCAAACTTTAATATTCTTTTTTTATGCTTTTGAGACTCTTAACATACTTGAAATTGCATGAAACTCGACAGACACATCACATTTATTATCCAGCAGACATGTGCAAAGTTTCAGAAACGGGCGTGGTGAGGGGCTCAGTAGCGCCACCTTTAGTCATAAGTGGGGGGGGTTAGTTTTATCAACAGCAACAAAACTTGGTATGTGTATTGTTCTCATCAAGACGGACAACTTTCTAATTTACATGAACCATCTCCGACCAACAGGAAGAGAGATATTTTGGTTTGAATGTGGATTTTCTGAAGAATTTTCTCTCCCTCTCTCTGTGTCTGTGTGTGTGTGAGGGGAGGGGGGGATTTGACTATTGCTTTTATATTGTTAATCAAGGTTTCAGGGGCTTTTGGGGTCCTTAACGTGCTCAAAAACTCTTGAAACTTTGCACACAGGTCAGAACCCACGGCCATCAGGGCCGGGCTGAAGCTGGTACCCGGGCGTGGCTGGGGGGCTCAACAGCGCCCCCTTGAACGGGGTTCTAAAACTTGATCCATATATCAAACACGCTCGCATGAATTAATATGAAACTCGGTACACATATAGATCTCATCGGGCCAAACAACTTTACCCCAGTCAAGTTTTACGCCAGCCCAACAGGAAGTCGGCTATTATGGGTTGTTTGGAAAACGCTTGCTGTGGAATGTGAAATACTCCTCCTAGAAAATTCACCGTGTCCCCTTCAAACTCGGTGTGCATGTAGTCAAGACTTTGAGGATGCTAAATTGTGGACGGATTTTTGATATCTCGAACGGTTTGGCTGTGGCGAGGAATCAAATTTATGGCGAGAAAAGAGAAACACGGAAGTGGAATAACTTCTGCATACATTAACTGATCTTGATGAAACTTCAGCAGTGTGTTCGTGGTAAGAGGCCGATCAGATGGATGTAGCTATTGTGAGTCAAAGTTATAGCGCCACCAACTGGCAGCAGGAAGTGTGTCACTTTCAACATGCTTTTGACAAAAGTGGGGGGGTTAGTTTTAACTACAGTGAAGCAAAAACAGTTTGTATATTGATCTCATCAAGCCGGACAACTTTCTAATTTACATTCAATAGCTCTGGCCATCAGGAAGTCAGATATTTTGGTCTGAATGTGAATTTTTTTGCAAAATCAGCCTCTGAATTTTTAGCCACTCCTCTTAAACTATTTATTTTATTCGTACCAAACTTTTTCAACATGATGAAACTACATTAAATATGCTAAATTGTGAATGGATAATAAATATCTCAAACGGTTTTGCTATGGCGAGGGATTAAATAATGTCCAAAAAGGAAACACTAAAAATCTTCTAAAAATGTAATTATATACCATTTATTTCTATATAAAAGTATACAAATATCACAACTAAACCCATTTTATTCTGTTTTTGCAATTCAAGAAGAATGAAAAAGTTAAAACAGGCTATTTAGTGCTATTTGGTTCAACAAAAAAGCAAACATAGGGCTATACTGCCCTCTTGTGTCCAAAAGGACATCAAACTAGTATATAAAACTTTTTACCAGGTAGGCCAATATTGTATTTAAATATACATTTATTAGGTATGTTTCTGAGGATATTTTCCCACCGGTTAATCGACGTGTGACACGAGTGGGTGCTTTTAAATCGCTAATATAATAGTGAAAGAAAAATAATGATAATGTTGCACACACAAATCACACACATGTGGGAAAGAATGATGCTTTTAAACAACACTAAACCGCCATTAGGTGTCGCCAGGCATCCATCTTAATAAGCGAGTCATTGATTCATTCGTTCAAACGATTTGTTCGAATGAGTCGATCATGATTAAGACAGATGTTTATGGATTGATCATTCAATCTTTGAGTCAACCGATTCGTTAAAAATGCTGAATCGTTCAGTTATGAGAAAACACGTGATGCGTGATGGTTCTGCCGTGATCTTTGTTTAACTATTTTCGCTGCTGAAACAGAACAAAAACAGTCAACATTGCATCTAAAATGTAAGTGACTTAATTGTAACTGTTTATTAACCTGTTGTATGAAATCTAGGGGTGGGAGAAAAAAATTATTCTTAGATGCATCGCGATGCGGACGTGGACGATTCTGAATCGATTCACAAATGTCAAAAAATCGATTCTCTAAAAAAATATTTTTCTAATAACGTAATATTGACGGAAGGCAAAAGGCGGAACTCTAAGCGGACGTGCGTGCAGTCTGTGGCGCGCACATAACAGAGAAGTTTCTTCTGCTCACCAAGGCTGCATTTATTTGATTAAAAATACAAACAAAAACAGTAATATTGTAAAATATTATTCCAATTTGAAACAGCTGCTTTCTATTTTAATATATTTTAAACTGTTATTTATTCCTGTGATCAAAGCTGAGTTTTCAGCATCATTACTCCAGTCGTCACTGTCACATGATCCTTCAGAAATTATTCTAATATGATGATTGATACTCAAGAAACATTCATTATTATTTTAAATGTCGAAAACAGTTGTGTACAGTCTTTGATGAATAGAAAGTTCAAAAGAACAGCATTTATCTGAAATCTAAAGCTTTTGTTACGTTAAACACTACCGCTCAAAAGTTTTGGGTTAGTAATAATTAAAATTTTATTTTTTGGGGAAATAAATAAAATAAATCAGTACTTTTATTTATGAAGGATGAGTTAAACTGATCAACAGTTACAGTAAAGACATTTATAATGTTAAAAATATATATATTTGAAATATATGCTGTTCTTTTGAACTTTACATTCATCAAAGCATTTTGAAAAAAAAAAAAAATCTGTACACAACTGTTTTCAACATTGAAAATAATAATGAATATTTATTGAGCATCAATCATCATATTAGTATGATTTCTGAAGGATCATGTGACACTGAAGACTGGAGTAATGATGCTGAAAACTCAACTTTGATCACAGAAATGAATTACTATGTAAAATATTTAAAAATTGAAAACAGCTGTTTTAAATTGGAATAATATTTCACAATATTACTGTTTTTGTTTGTATTTTTAATCAATAAATGCAGCCTTGGTGAGCAGAAGAGACTTCTCCTAAAAACATTAAAAATCTTACTGACCCCAAACTTTTGAACAATAATATATATATATATATATATATATATATATATATATATACATATATATATATACATATATATACATATATATGTATGTGTGTGTATGTATGTATGTATATATATATATATATATATATATATATATATATATACATACATATATACATATATATGTATGTGTGTGTATGTATGTATGTATATATATATATATATATATATATATATATATATATATATATATATATATATATATATATATATATATATATATATATATATATATATAGCTGCGAGCAGCGATGGAGGGCCAAAGCCGGCGGTACCGCCACCCCGGTGCCTTTAGGTAACTAAAGGCACCGGGGTTGCGGTGCCACCGGCTTGGGCCCGTAATCGCTGCTCGCAGCTATATTTATTATTATTATTATTATTTTGTCAACCTTTTGGGCACTTTTGGGGCCCTTAACATGCTCAAAAACTCTTGAAATTTTGCACACACATCAGAACCTGCGGCCATCAGGGCCGGACTGAAGCTGGTACCCGGGCGTGGCACGGGGGCTCGACAGCGCCCCCTGGAATGGTGTCCGAAAACTTGGTCTATAAATCAAACACGCTTGTATATAATAATATGAAACTCAGGACACATATAGATCTCATCGGGCCGAACAACTTTCGTGCTCTAAGTTTTACACCAGCCCAACAGGAAGTCAACTATTATGGGTTGTTTGAAAAACGCATCCTCTGGAATTTGAAATACTCCTCCTAGAATATTCGTCCAATCACAACCAAACTCGGTGTGCATGAAGTCAAGACATTGAGGATGCTAAATTGCGGACGGATTTTTGATATCTCGAACGGTTTGGCCGTGGCGAGGAAACGAATTTATGGCGATTAATGGGACACAGGAAGTGTGTTATAACTTCTGCATACATTAACTGATCTTGATGAAACTTTCGCAGTGTGTTTGTTGTAAGAGGCCGATCACAAGGATGTGACTACTGTGAGTCAAAGTTATAGCGCCACCAACTGGCAGCAGGAAGTGTGTCACTTTCAAAATGCTTTGAAGTCACCCTCTTAATTTTACACGATTTGCTTCAAACTTTATGTGTATAATGTAAACACACGGCAGATGTAGACCTGTGAAAGGATTATTGATATCTTAGATACTGTTGCCGTGGCAACGCATCAAATTTTAATATTCTTTTCGGATGCGTTTGAGACTCTTAACATGCTTGAAATTGGATGAAACTCGACAGACACATAACACTTATTAGCCAGTAGACATGTGAAAAGTTTCAGAAATGGGCGTGGCAGGGGGGCTCAACAGCGCCCTCTTGAACAGGGTCTGAAAACTTGGTCCATATATCAAACACGCTTGCATGAATTAATATGAAACTCGGTACACATATAGATTTCATGGGGCCGAACAACCTTCCCTCTGTCAAGTTTCACGCCAGCCCAACAGGAAGTCGGCTATTATGGGTTGTTTGGAAAACGCTTGCTGTGGAATGTGATGTACTCCTCCTAGAGAATTCATTCAATCACCTCCAAACTCAGTCAGCATGAAGTCAAGACATTGAGGATGCTAAATTGCGAACGGATTTTTGATATCTCGAACGGTTTGGCTGTGGCGAGGAATCGAATTTATGGCGAGAAAAGAGAAA